>NC_037342.1:63162450-63787450 GCF_002263795.3 Bos taurus | reverse complement strand
ACTTACTGGCTCATACTTTTCCTCAAAGAAGAAATTCCTGTTTTCTTTTCCCCTCCTTTTTAAAGATTGAATATTGCTGTGGATTTATGGTGTTTTCTGAATTTACTATGTTAAATTCAGCTATAACTTTTTTTTTTTAATGCTTAACTTGTCCTAACTTTTATGGTGCTTCCTGTATCCTATATATTTTTTCCATCAGTCTGTAAGACATTTTTTGACATCTGATGACCAACAAAGAATTATCTTCATATAATCTTTTGAATTTTTTAAAGATATATTTCAAACATGCAAGAAAAAAAGAATAGTATATGATGCTTCTATTACAGAGCTTTGCCACAGCTAAACCTGTTTTCTCCATACTTTCACTTACTCTTCCCACCTCCATTTGTTGTTGTTATTTAGTCAATAAGTCATGTCTGACTCTTTTGCAATCCCATAGATTGTAGCCTGCCACTCTTCTCTGTCCTTGGGATTTCCCAGGCAAGAAGACTGGAGTGAGTTGCCATTTCCTTATTCTGGGGATCTTCCAACCCAGGGATCGAAACCGCATTTCCTACTTGGCAGGTAGATTCTTTACCACTGAGCCACCTGGGAAGCCCCCCACCTCCATTACTTTGAAGCAAATCCCAGATATGATATTATTCAACTTTTAACTGGAACAGTGGTTAATACCTTGAAGGGTGACATGATCAAAAATATGAATCAGCTAGCTTGCTTGATGTGTAAGGCAACAGTCAGTGAAAATTTGGGAAAATTGAGTGATGATGGACAAGGGGGAAAAAAAGACTAAACAAAACTTGAATAATGAGAAGAAGATCAAAACCACTCTGAATGGTGGATTTGCTTTGGAAAGATGCCAAGGGGTTTCCCTCCTTCGAGATATGAATTGTAGATTTCTTTTAGCTGTTTAGCATTGAAACTCAAAAAAAATGATAATTTGTTCAGTAAACCTGATAATATTTTACATTTGTTATTCAAAATTATGTATTCATAATTCAAATTCATAATTTGAAATGTATTCAAAAATATAGATGGTCATTTCTTGGTACTGAATCTCTGGATTTGTGCTCTTTGAAAGAGGGAAATGATTGTAGACAAGCAAAATCAAGAGTGAGGTTTATTGTGTGTGGTTTTTTTTTAACTCTTGTAAGGATGTTCTGTTTTACATTTAGAGTGCTGTTTAAATTACTTTGCAGTGTTGGTGGATATTCTGGAGCCTCGTGTTTACTGTTTTTGCCAGTTTAGTCATGACAGAACCACATGCATATAGATTTCCCCCCTGACAAAAGCACATCTGGTTCCCCCGTGGAATTATGGCTCTATTTTTATCTTGTACACTTTTTTCTAATTGCTTGATTCAACTTTTGATCTCATTCTTCACATCATTTTACCTTGTGCGCCACCTCTACAGCATTTAATAGGCTATTTCGAGTTCGTTCACTGAGTTTAGAATTCAAAGGGTTGCCTTATTCACCTTAAAAACCTAGATCACTGTTTTGGTAATTAAAGGTGAAATGGATAAATTTTTGCACTCAGGCCATATGCTATATGTTAGAAAATTTTATAGAATTGTATCTTCTTGGGAAGATAGGTGCTTATAATTACTGATAATACAAAATAAAGTATTTTGGGCATAAGAGTGAATGGTTTCTAAAGTTTTGTTGACCAACAGAAAAAGAGGAAGGGAGAAATGTATTTGGCCAAGTCAATTCCGATGAAGCTTTAAGTCCCTAAACTTCTGATTCTACACTTTTGTCTTTCAGAAATAAGATTTCAGTTTTCAAACAATTCATAGCCTGTCCTAGAGTTAGGAAGGCCTGAAGTATAAAGAGAATGATCTTTACTTTGGAGGGGTGGGGGGAAGAATTATGTGACTTGAAGAAGCTCAAATTAATGGCTAATAAAGTTCTTAACAAAGAGGAGAATTCAGGGCCATAGAAGTGTTTTGCTTTTGGTGAAAAATAAGTTTAGGAAGATATAGAAAATATGAGAAATATGTGTTCTATTTTGTACTTATTAATTAGGAAAGAAAGATAAAACTGTTGAAACCTGACTTATTTTGTTGAGTAACGATTAGTATCTAGTAGTGGTTAAAAGGAAATAGTGCCTATTTTAAACCTAAGTGGGATGTGTGTGAAGGTTAGAAGAGGAAGTGAAAAAGCCAAGAATATACGTTATATGATAGTCTTTTCTTTGGATACAATTATTTTTATCTGTTTTTAACAAAATCTTTCTGTAATAGCCTTTTCTAACTTTCCCCTGTCCTGTTTTAAGTGATACTTAGTGTAACAGTTTTGGACAGGCAAGGTTGATTTGATCTTATTGTTAATATTTCTTGAGGAAATTTACTATAGAGGATACTATATCTGGCAGTAATTGTTCCTAAGAGAGATAGATCTGTGTTTACAGTACTGGTTTTCCTGAAAAGTACAACAGAGGGAGGTTGTGTTAGACGAGACTGCATTCTCTCTTCCTTAGGAACACAAAAATTTGCATCCTAGATAGGCCTTCCAGAATGGTAAAATCTATTCAGATGTTTGTATCTATTAAGTGGATGATTGCAAAAAACAATTCATAGTTTTCGACTTTTCTGCCATTATCTCTAAATCTTTATTCTTTTTTAGACAAGACCTAGTTGTGAATTTGAGTCTTCTTGTTTTTAATGAATAGTTGGTAATGGTGTGAGATTGATTTTAAAAGAGATTTTAGTTGGGCAAATGTTTAACCTAATTTTAGATTAATGGATAGTTTATAATAGGCAGTAAATTTTTATTAAAACCCGAAAGGTAAAAGTATTCTTAATTGTTGTCTTTCTAGTGTTTCACTTAGCTTATCAAATAAATTAATATTTTGGTCCCTCCTGATCAAAAGAAGCTGCGTTTTTCACATTCTAAAAGATTAAGATTTTTATGTATAAAACAAATACTTCGAAGCTGTTTGTTTCCTAGCGAATGAATAAACAAATGTAAGAAGCAAGTATGATAAGTATAATTATTTAGACCAATAACTGTTAGCCTGCTTATTCTAAGTTTTTGAAATGGTTGTACGTTTAGTAGATTTAAGTTTTTGAAAGATTTGAAGGGATTATATGCAGGATATATATTCAGATTTGTTCACTGAAAACATCTAGTAGTTTTGTCGCACTGGTAAAGGAACATAGGACTAGGCTGGCATCCAGTACTAATGTCACCTTAGTTCTGGATGCCTTAGGCATATGAATTGGCTTAGTTACTTCTTGAATAGTCTTGCAGAGTACTACTCTAGTCTAGTTTTGATTTTGGAAAAAGACTACCAAGAGAAACTTACGAGTTGAAACATTTAGTATTTGCAGTTTTCTTAATATTTTAACAACAACAACAAAAGGAATGACTTGGGTCTGATTCTGCTTTATTTTTGAGGAAACAACATTTGGGGAAACACGTATTTATAGAACAGATGGATTAGGTGGTGGTTCTCAACATGGAGTCAGTGGTCCATTGTATCATATTCACTTAGGTGCTTCATTATTGCCTGTACCTCAATTTTAGATATGTTGTAATAGATTCTGTAGGTAAGGCTGAAAATCTTCATTGGAAATGAGTATCACAGTAATATTTAAGTAAATGAGTTTGTAAACCACTTAGGTTAGGGATTGAAGATACTTGGACCTTCAAAGTTGGTTTTGAATACATTGATAAAATAAATGGAGAAAAACGTTGCAGATTATACACATGGACATCACCAGATGGTCAACACCAAAATCAGGTTGATTATATTCTTTGCAGCCAAAGATGGAGAAGCTCTATACAGTCAGCAAAAACAAGACCGGGAGCTGGCTGTGGCTCAGATCATGAACTCCTTATTGCCAAATTCAGACTTAAATTGAAGAAAGTAGGGAAAACCACTAGACCATTCAGGTATGACCTAAATCCCTTCTGATTATACAGTAGAAGTGAGAAATAGATTTAAGGGACTAGATCTGATAGACAGAGTACCTGATGAATTATGGACAGAGGCTTGTGACATTGTACAGGAGACAGGGATCAAGACCATCCCCATGGAAAAGAAATGCAAACAAGCAAAATGGCTGTCTGAGGAGGCCTTACAAATAGCTGTGAAGAGAAGCGAGAAGCAAAGGAGAAAAGGAAAGTTATAAGCATCTGAATGCAGAGTTCCGAAGAATAGCAAGGAGAGATTAAAAGCCTTCTTCAGCGATCAATGCAAAGAAATAGAGGAAAACAACAGAAGGGGAAAGACTAGAGATCTCTTCAAGAAAATTAGAGATACCAAGGGAACATTTCATGCAAAGATGGGCTCGATAAAGGACAGAAATGGTATGGACCTAACAGAAGCACAAGATATTAAGAAGAGGTGGCAAGAATACACAGAAGAACTGTACAAAAAAGATCTTCACGACCCAGATAATCATGATGGTGTGATCACTCACCTAGAGCCAGACATCCTGGAACGTGAAGTCAAGTGGGCCTTAGAAAGCATCACTACAAACAAAGCTAGTGGAGGTGATGGAATTCCAAGTGAGCTATTCCAAATCCTGAAAGATGATGCTGTGAAAGTGCTGCACTCAATATGCCAGCAAATCTGGAAAACTCAGCAGTGGCCACAGGACTGGAAAAGGTCAGTTTTCATTCCAATCCCAAAGAAAGGCAATGCCAAAGAATGCTCAAACGACTGCACAATTGCACTCATCTCACACGCTAGTAAAGTAATGCTCAAAATTATCCAAGCCAGGCTTCAGCAGTATGTGAACCATGAACTTCCAGATGTTCAAGCTGGTTTTAGAAAAGGCAGAGGAAACAGAGATCAAATTGCCAACATCTGCTGGATCATGGAAAAAGCAAAGAGAGTTCCAGAAAAACATCTATTTCTGCTTTATTGACTACACCAAAGTCTTTGACTGTCTGGATCACAGTCAACTGTGGAAAATTCTGAAAGAGATGGGAATACCAGACCACCTGACCTACCTCTTAGAGAAGCCTGTATGCAGGTCAGGAAGCAACAGTTAGAACTGGACATGAAACAACAGACTGGTTCCAAATAGGAAAAGGAGTACGTCAAGGCTGTATATCGTCACCCTGCTTATTTAACTTCTATGCAGAGTACATCATGAGAAACGCTGGGCTGGAAGAAGCACAAGCTGGAATCGAGATTGCTGAAGAAATATCAATAACCTCAGATATGCAGATGACACCACCCTTATGGCAGAAAGTGAAGAGGAACTAAAAAGCCTCTTGATGAAAGTGAAAGAGGAGAGTGAAAAAGTTGGCTTAAAGCTCAACATTCAGAAAACAAAGATCATGGCATCTGGTCCCATCACTTCATGGCAGATAGATGGGGAAACAGTGGAAACAATGTCAGACTTTATATTTGGGGGCTCCAAAGTCACTGCAGATGGTGATTGCTGCCATGAAATTAAAAGACGCTTACTCCTTGGAAGGAAAGTTATGACCAACCTAGACAGCATATTCAAAAGCAGAGATATACTTTGCCAACAAAGGTCCGTCTAGTCAAGCAACTGAACTGAACTGAGGCCTTTGATAGTATTTAACTGATTTTTCTCTCCCTACTATATTTATCAGTTACTAGTTCATTCGCTCAGTTGTGTCCAACTCTTTGTGACCCCATGAATTGCAGCATGCCAGGCCTCCCTGTCCATCACCAACTCCCAGAGTTCACTCAGACTCATGTCCATCGAGTCGATGATGCATTCCAGCCATCTCATCCTCTGTCGTCCCCTTCTCCTGCCCCCAATCCCTCCCAGCCTCAGGATCTTTTCCAATGAGTCAACTCTTTGCATGAGGTGGCCAAACAAAGTATTGGAGTTTCAATCTCCTTTAGTATAGACTGGTTGGATCTCCTTGCCAGTCCAAGGGACTCTCAAGAGTCTTCTCCAACACCACAGTTCAAAAGCATCAATTCTTCTGCGCTCAGCTTTCTTCACAGTCCAACTCTCACATCCATACATGACCACTGGAAAAACCATAGCCTTGACTAGATGGACCTTTGTTGGCAAAGTAATGTCTCTGCTTTTGAATATGCTGTCTAGGTTGGTCATAACTTTGTTTCCAAGGAGTAAGCGTCTTTTAATTTCATGACTGCAATCACCATCTGCAGTGACTTTGGGGCCCCCAAAAATAAAGGCTGACACTGTTTCCACTGTTTCCCCATCTACCTGCCATGAAGTGATGGGACCAGATGCCATGATCTTCGTTTTCTGAATGTTGAGCTTTAAGCCAACTTTTTCACTCTCCTCTTTGACTTTCATCAAGAGGCTTTTTAGTTCCTCTTCACTTTCTGCCATAAGGGTGATGTCATCTACATATCTGAGGTTATTGATATTTCTTCCAGCAATCTTGATTCCAGCTTGTGCTTCTTCCAGCCCAGCGTTTCTCATGATGTACTCTGCATAGAAGTTAAATAAGCAGGGTAACAATATACAGCCTTGACATACTCCTTTTCCTATTTGGAACCAGTCTGTTGTTTCATGTCCAGTTCTAACTGTTGCTTCCTGACCTGCATATAGGTTTCTCAAGAGGCAGGTCAGGTGGTCTGGTAGTCCCTACTATATTTAGTCACTCATGAATGGAAAATACTCATTATAAAACTAGTTTTGTGACTCTGCTAGTTCTGTTGCAAAGATCATCGAAACTCTTGGTCAAAAAGCTGATGTAGCTTTACATTCTTTAACTTACTATATCCCTCTCTACATACTTTTGATTTTTATCACTTGGTTTAAATTTTCACTGACTTCTATTTGAATTTAATTTACATATGACCTCCAGCATAACACTCTCTCCATATATCACAAAAATAGCTATTTGAAGAAAGTGAAGTACTTTTTTTTTTTTCCTGTCCCAAGTTTTACTTCCCTGGTGGAAATGGAAAGAAGAAATTAAGTTAGATTATACACATCACTGACTCAGTGGACATGAGTTTGAGTAAACTCTGGGAGTTGGTGATGGACAGGGAGGCCTGGCATGCTGCAGTCCATGAGGTCACAAAGAGTTGCACACAACTGAGTGACTGAACTGAGCTGACTGATACATTTAAAATCATTAATATAAATGTCTGTCACTTCTCCACACCCCACCCTATTGACAACCACCTAATATAAATTAAACTATTGTATAGACGGTGGTTTGCAGCCTCACTTTCCCAGAAGCTATGTGGCATATCCATGACACATGACAATTGTAAGAAAAGATTATTAAAAATGCTTCTTCTTTTTCAGACTACATAATTGTATTTTTTGGTCTTCATCAAAAATGATATATTGCAGCAGATTGAAAGCAGAAGCCAGATGTTAAAGAGATCACAAAAATGTAAAACAGTGACATCATTTTCACTAATTTGTTGTTGTCCTGGAAAATATTTTTAACTAAAATTAGAAATTTATTTTTAAATGAATTAACATTAAAATTTTTGCAGTTTTAATTTCTAATATAATATTGATAGATTTGACCCACATTTTATAAAGTGTCTCTAGTTCCTCAGTTGTAAGACTGCAAAGTGATTCTCTATAAGAAGTTTGAGAACCATTGAAATAATGCATGGAACCTGTGAGACAATATTGTAAGTTCTGTTTCTCTGAGTTAGCTTCCCATAGCAAAAAGAAGGTAAAAAGACAACCAACTGAAGGGTAGAAAATTTTTGTAAACTATATATCCAATAATTAACTAATAGCTATAATATGTAAAAACACTTGCAATGCAATAACAAAAAAAATAAAATGGGCAAGGTATCTGGAAGGACATTAACTATATACAAATAGCCAATAAAAACATGAAAAGTGTTGAACTTCACTAACTACCAGTGAAATAAAGATCAAAACTACAATGAGATACCACTCTACTGTCATTTAAAATTATCAAAAAGGTAGATAATACCAAGTGTTGGTCAGAATGTAAGAAAAATTGGAGCCCTTTTACTGGTGGAACTGTAAAATGGTTCAGTCACTTTGGAAAACAGTCTGACACTTCTTCAGAGTGTTACATAGTTTGCTTTATGGCATAACAGTTTTACTTCTGGGTATGCTAAGTTGCTTCAGTTGTGTCCAACCCTGTGCGACCCCACAGACGGCAGCCCATCAGGCTCCCCTGTCTCTGGGATTCTCCAGGCAAAAACACTGGGGTGGGTTGCCATTTCCTTCTCCAGTGCATGAAAGTGAAAAGGGAAAGTAAAGTCGCTCAGTCGTGTCCTACTCTTAGCGACCCCATGAACTGCAGCCCACAAGGCTCCTCCGTCCATGGGATTTGCCAGGCAAGAGTACTGGAGTGGTATACACCTAAGTAAAAAGAAAATACAAAAGGAGCTCCACTCAAAAACTAGAAATAATCCAAATGTCCATCGACTGTTTAGTAAAATGTGGGATATCCATTCAGTTCAATATTTGGCACTGGAAAGTACTGATATGAAGACATGAAGTTTGAAAACATGCAAAGTGAAAGTCAGAAACAAAACACATTGTGTTATTTACATGAAATGCCTACACATTTATGGAAACAGATTGGTGGTTGCATAGGCCTAGACGGATTGGGAAATGGGAATGCCAGTTAATGGGTATGGGTTTTTATTTAGGGTGGTAAAAATGTTCTAAAATTTATTGTGATAGTGAATATACTAAATTTAAGCATTGAATTTTACATTTTAAATGGGTGAATTGTATGGAATTTGATTGTCTCAATAAAGCTATTATTAAAAAGTCAAACATGTATAATGTATCCTACCTCCATCCTTTAAGTCAGTTGTCCATGGGGGAATTCTTCAGAGAGAAGTTGGTATTTTAGCAATACTCTACGACTAGAAAAATTGTTCATAGAACACACACTCAGGTAGTTCCTCAGCAGCATTTTTGCCTTCTACAAAAAAAGTCTGTCATCTGCTTCACAAGTTTTTCTGATTTTTGTACCCATTTGAAATAGTATATGTTGATGTGTATCTGTATACTCCTTACAGTCTTATAATGTTTCTGATTTTTAAAATTGTGCAAATCAAAGCAGCTCCCAATGTCCTACTAGTATCATTAAATGTGCATGCATTGGGAACTGAACTAGTCCAGCCTTTGTTCTGCTCATTTGATTTGGGGCCCATCCTATTCCCCATTAACATCCCCCTATAGGATGATAATAGAATTACAGGTATTCCAAAGACAAGCTGGATTTTGATAGTTTCTTTATAGTTGTTTTTGGGACATGTAAACATGAGATGGCTGTTTGGCTATAACTAAACAGAGTTCTGACCTCATTCCATTACAAATGGGCACTAGAAACTTGAGACAAGTTTTCTTAAAGTGACCTATTTCTCTGATCTGGCAACAGATTCAGAAAATAATATTGGGTTGGCCAGAACAAGTTTTTCTGTAAGGTGTTGTGGAAAATGACAAGTGAACTTTTTGGCCAACCCAGTAATACAACTCTGTTCTTTATGAAGCCTCAGTCTACTTGTTGATTCTAGAAAACTTCCATTTTCATTTGCTCAACAGCAAATACAGTAGCCAGACCACAAAACAAAAATGTTACACTCTTTGGTTACCCAACTGGTTCATATCTGTGACAATGAATGACTTCTTATTGTGAGAAATGTGGCCTTTAACTACTAGAGGATACTGGGCCGTTTCAGTTATCTTCTATTAATTCAGTTGATAGAGAATTATATATATAGATTCTTTTACAAACATTTGACTACATTCTTGTCCGGAGGAAAACATTTACCATTGTAAAAGATTCTGCAAAGAGCTGATTCATAATTCTGCCAGATTTAACTGGACTTTGGGCAGATTCATGTAATTTAATTATATTTTTTATTATAGAATGGGATTATTGGTTATTTAACAAGGAGTGGTGATTAGTGCCTAACATAGTAGATGGTCAATAAATGTTTTGTTTTACATTTGATCCATCATCCTTTCCTTGGGCTTCTTAGTCCATGGTAACTCCTTCCTCCAGGTGTCTATTGATACAATTTTTGGTGTTCCATGAACTTGAATGGACAAAATAAAACTATTTTCACTAATTTTAACTGAAATCAAGCCTTCTATTATGAATGTGGGCAAGAAACCATGCTAGTACTGTTAGCAACAGCTGTGTGACTGGGACAGAAGGATTCACAGTGCTATTAGCACTCATCAGTAGACTCACTAGATTTCATGTGATAAGTGTTTGTTACTGTGTAAAACTTTAAGATATTTAGATAATTATATTTCAGTATAATTGAATCCTACATAGTTTATTTTGTATATTTGAGAACATTATCCTGTGAAAGTTCCCACGGACATCAGTGGCAAGAAGGTACAGTGGTACCAAAAAAAAAAAAAAAGTTTGGAACTGCTTGTTGTTGTTTAGTTGCTAAATCGTGTCTGACTCTTGTGACCTCCTGGACTGTAGCCCACCAGTCTCTCTGTCCAAAGGGTTTACCAGGCAAGAATACTGGAGTGGGTTGCCCGTCTCCTGCATTGGCAGGTGGATTCTTTACCACTGAGCCAGAGCCCTTACTTTCAACTCAGCTGCACATTGCGACCACCTGGTGCTGTGTGCCACTTGATGCTGTCATGTCTGGCTCTTTCGAACTCTGTGGACTGCAGCTTGCCAGGCTCCATCTGTCCATGGGATTCTCCAGGCAAGAATACTGGACTGGGCTGCCATTCCCTTCTCCAGGGAATCTTCCCAACCCAGGGATCAAACCTGCATCCCTTATGTCTCTTGAATTGGACCTGAAGAGTTTTTTTAAAAACAGTGACAGTTCAGGCTCATTCCTAGAGATTTTATTTCAAATGATCCAGAGTGAGACTTGAGTATCTTTTTAAATGCTCTTTACCCAAGGTGATTCTGATGTGCTGCCAGGGTTGAGAATCACTAAATGAATGGCTTATTTTATTTCATAAGGAGACTTTTATCCTTGCTGCAGTTATGCTGGTCAGATATTAGATGCCATCTTCTGAGTTTCTCTGTTCTGCAGATTATGGTATGTGTTGTTGTTCAATCACTAAGTTGTGTCCAACTCTTTGCAACCCCATGAACTGCAGCACTCCAGACTTGCCTGTCCTTCAGTATTTCCCAGAGTTTGGTCAAATTCATGTTCATTGAGTTGGTGATGCTATCCAACCATTTCATCTGCTTCCCTCTTCTCTGTTTGCCTTCAATCTTTCCCAGTATCAGAGTCTTTTCCAGTGAATTGGCTCTTTGCATCAAGTAACGAAAGTGTTGGAGCTTCAACTTTAACATCAGTCCTTTCAGTGAGTATTCAGGGTTGATTTCCTTTAGGATTGACTGGTTTGATTTCCTTGCTACTCAGGGGCCTCTAAAGAGTCTTCTCCAGCACCACAGTTCAAAAGCATCAATTCCTTGGTGCTCAGCCTTCTTTATGGTCCAACTCTCATATCTGTACATGACTTTTGGAAAAACCATAGCTTTAACTATGTGGATCTTTGTTGACAAAGTGTTGTCTCTGCTTTTTAATATGCTCTCTAGTTCGTCGTAGCTTTTCTTCCAAGGAACCAGGTGTCTTTTAATTTCATGGCTGCAGTCTCTGTCAACAATGATTTTGGAGCCCCCAAAAATAAAATCTGCCACCGCTTCCACTTTTCCCCTTCTATTTGCCATGAAGTGTTAGGACTGGATGCCATGATCTTAGTTTTTTGAATGTTGAGTTTTAAGCCAGCTTTTTCATTCTCCACTTTCACCCTTATCAAGAAGCTCTTTAGTTCTTCTTCATACTCTGCCCTTAGAGTGGTATCATCTGCATATCTGAGATTGTTGATATTTCTCTTGGCAGTCTTGATTCCAGCTTGTGATTCATCAGCCAGGCATTTCACATGATGTACTCTGCATATAAGTAGAGTATACATTATCTAATTTGGTAGGTTAATTTTGAAGACGTGAATTTGAATGATTTGGCCTCCCATCAGACTGCTTTGAAATACTAATTGTTATTTTTAGTAGCTTTGATTAGCTTAGCTGATTTTTAGGTTGTAATTTAAAGTATCATATTTACTTATTTTATCATTAATATCATTAATATTTTATGATTCATATCTTACAAACCCTCATTTATTTTAAAATATTTTTAAAATTTGTTTTGTCAAGAAGTAAACTGAAAGTCTTTGTTTTGTATCCCAGATGCCCCTTAAACAATGCACATAATAGGCACTGAGGAAATATTTTTCAGGTGAACAGTAAAACTTCAAACAGCAGAAGAGTATGTATACGATGTGTAAAGTACACTTGTATGTGGTGTGCGTGTATCTCCCCAGCCACACCTACTTTTTTTTTAACTGGCTATTATGTCCCATGTTGCTGTTTATAGACCTGCCTTGTTTGTTCTTTTGGTGGTTGCAAATTCCATAATTTATTTAACCAGTTTCTTTTTTTTGATTATTTAAATCATTCCTAGTCTTGCACAGCAACAAACAGCCACATAGCTGAGTATTCTGTGCATATCTTTGTATACATGTAGAGTAGGATAAGGAGAAGGCAATGGCACCCCAGTCCAGTACTCTTGCCTGGGAAATCCCGTAGACAGAGGAGCCTGGTAGGGTACAGTCCATGGGGTTGCGAAGACTCGGACACGACTGAGCGACTTCACTTTCACACACTGGAGAAGGAAATGGCAACCCAACTCCAGTGTTCTTGCCTGGAGAATCCCAGGGACAGAGGAGCCTGGTGGGCTGCCGTCTATGGGGTCGCACAGAGTTGGACACCACTAACGTGACTTAGCAGAGTAGGATAAGTAGAACTGGAATGCAGGGTCAGATATTCATGTTACCTTTTGGTCAGTATTACTGCTTGCTCCTGCCAACAGTTTGAGAATGTCTGTTTATACATATCTTGACCAGTTCAGTCAGTCAGTTGAGTCACTTAAGTCGTGTCTGACTCTCTGTGACCCCATGGACGGAAGCACGCCAGGCTTCCCTGTCCATTACCAACTCCTGGAGCTTGCTCAGACTCATGTCCATCAAGTCGGTGATACCATCCAACCACCTTATTCTGTCGTCCCTTTCTACTCCTGCCTTCAGTCTTCCCCAGCATCGGGGTCTTTTCCAGTGAGTCAGTTCTTTGCGTCAGGTGGCCAAAGTATTGGAGTTTTAGCTTCAGCATCAGTCCTTCTAATTAATATTCAGGACTGATTTCCTTTAGGATGGACTGATTTGATTTGATAATATCTTTGCCAGTGCAGTGTTAATTATAAAATACCTTTGATATTTTATATGGCTTATATTTGTTTTGTTTTCAGTGTTTAAAGTTCAGTGTTCTTTTTCTATGAGCTGTTTGAATACTTTGCCCATTTTGTTCTTTAGTTTTTGATGTTTTAGTGACTAGATGTTATATTAATAAATTTAATATTTTGCCATATGTGCTGGGGATATTTTTTTCAAGTTCATCTTTTCACTTTCATTGTGATACTTTCCCCCTGGACAAATGTAAATAAACTTTACAAATTAAGTTTACTCTTTTCAAAGGCTTTTAAAGAGCATTCCCACACAAAGATAAATTTCAGTACATTTTCTGATGGTTCTTTCTTGTGTTTTTGTTTTTAATGTTTTTGATTTGTCTGAAATTAATTTGATAGAATGGTTAAAATTGGGATTCATCTTTTATTGACTTTGCAGTTCTAAGATAGTTATTCTAGCATCATGCATTGAATAACCCAACATTCTGATTTCAAATAACACCTTTATTTGCTAATTTTCCATGTATCCTCTTTCTGAACCATCCTGATCCGGTGATTGGTTGATCACCATTGCAGAACTCTTTTATTCTGTATCATGTTTAGTATATGAGTGGGGCCAGTGGTTTTCCTTTATTAAACTTTTCCAGTTTTAGTTTCTTGAGCAAGCTTCTGAAAGCTCTTGTGTATTAGTAGGACATCATAATTTTGATAGAAAATCACATTAGTCTTTTAAAACACATTTTCCTTTCTAAATGTGTACTTATCAGTGGTGGAAACTTGATTTATTCCAAAGGAAAGTATACTTCTTCCAGGTAGTTTTTCCCACCTAAACACATGACTTAAAAATTTTTTCCCCAACTGGTAATTCAACAGAATTGCTTGGTGATATATTAAGTGCCACTGAAGAAGGTGAGGGGGGAAGAGATGTTAGAGGCAATGCTTCCCTCTCTTGAATATTACTAATATTTATTGCTACATTGGGCTTCCGTGGTGGCTAAGATGGTAAAAGAATCCACCTGCAATGTGGGAGACCTGGGTTCGATCCCTGGGTTAGGAAGATCCCCTGGAGGAGGGCATGGTAACCCAATCCAGTAGTCTTGCCTAGAGAATCCCCATGGACAGAGGTCCTTGGCGGGCTGTAGTCCATGGGGTTGCAAAGAGTTGGACATGACAGCACAGCACAGCATTGCTGTATTACGATTTCAGGAAGTCCTCCCACAAAGGCAGAACAAAACTTCATGCAAATTTATCTGGCGTATTTCGTATCCGTTTCTTTTTGTGGTACAAAATAATATTGTGAACAACAGTTTGAAAAGTAATGCTTGTATGTGTGCCATGGGTCCTGGCTACTTTTTTAGGTATTGGCTTTAAGATTGTATTTCTATAATAAAAATAAAACCACCTTTTATTAAAGAGTTTAGAAAATACTGAGAAAGGGGGGGAAGTCAGCTGTCCATCTACCACACATCACCCAGACATGACTACTATTTTACAATTACAGTCTTTTCAGTCTCTTTCATTGTAGATTTCTTTAATAGTTTTTGTATACAGTTGTAAGTACAGTTTCATATAGTTTGCTGTATATACAGTTTGTAAATCATGCTTTTAAAACTTTTACGTCAAAATAAAGTTTTCATGTCATTTCATGCTTTTTCATTGTGATTCAGGATGAATTCTGTATAGCAGTGTTTCTTAATGTTGGTCCAGGGACCTTGTGGGTTCCTAAGACTTTGATCTGTGAGTTCATACTGTTTCATAATAGATTTAAGACATTATTTGCCTATTTCACTTTTAATTCTCATGAGTGTACAGTGGAATTTTTACATGATTTGATATGGCAGTAGGTTGAGTTCAGAAGCATATGTGAAAATCCAGCTGCACTTTAAAGCCCACCATATTTATTATACACAGATTTGCAAATATATGTCACAAGGATAATCATCTAAATGAATTTTTAAAGTTATTTTTCATTAAATTTTATTTATGTTAATATGTAAATACTTTTATTATTATTTGTATGTGAATAAATATCTAACTTTGTCTCCGTTTTAATTTCTAACGTGGTAAATACTGAAATAACCTACATAAACGAAAACTCTTTGGTGTACTCACTTTTTAGAGTATAAAAGGGGTCCAAGTCTAAAAAGTTGGAGAACTGCTGCCGTGTTTTATTTCATAAAAAAAGAGATGGGTTTATTTAAATTTAAAAATGTTTTAATTTTTAGGTATGTGTCCATTTGAATTTGTTATTATGCAAGTGATTTAGATTACAGAAAATGAAGGCTTTTATAAGAGGACGTTTTCATGCTTCTTATTGTGATACTGCATCTGGGAACTAATATGTTGTTCTTGGATTAAATTAGTCCTGAGATTTTTAAAACAGTAACTTGAGTTCATTATTTTTCTTCCCCCTAGGCAGCTGAGTATGTCCCAGAGAAGGTGAAGAAAGCCGAAAAGAAATTAGAAGAGAATCCTTATGACCTTGACGCTTGGAGCATTCTCATTCGAGAGGCACAGGTTTAGTGATATAGGATTACATTTCCTTCTCTATGGGTCCAATCACACTACTTGGTTCTGCAGTAAATAATATTTTCATAATCCTAACATTGTAAATGCTGTTTATTGGTTTTCAATTTTAGAATCAACCTATAGACAAAGCACGGAAGACTTATGAACGCCTTGTTGCCCAGTTCCCCAGTTCTGGCAGATTCTGGAAACTGTACATTGAAGCAGAGGTTAATATTTTATTTTATTTTTTCTTATATAGCATTTGATGGGAATTGCAACATACACTGTAGTGATAGAAAACAAATTAGGAACATAGATAGCACAAGTAGGACAAGGAGGATTTAAAATGTCTTCTGCCTTTATTTTGTAAAATAGGTATGAAGGAGTAATTAAAATGAATTTTTGAAATTTGGGTCTTTACAAGCTGATGATTGTTGCATTTTGGAGTTGCAACAACATTAAAACAGTTTCAATGGTATTGGAGTGCTTTAGCCTTTTATTTACTTGTCATGTGTCAATTTATTGCCTCCTGTGTCATTTATTTAGAACTCATTTTTCTTTTTATTCCTATTTACAAATGAATCTGGTATTATAAGGAAATACGAAATGTTATTTTAGTTTCATAGGGTGTTTTGAGTGTCTCTGGTGAAATGAAACCTTGAGGTAAAAAATTATTTTGGATTTTAGTTTTGTGAAAATGCATGGTTTGTCAATAAATGTAAGCACTTCAGTAATTTTTAAAGTTTTTCTGTAGGATAAAGTTTACATTATACAGTAATAAGTTAATATGAACTCAAACCTATGTAATCATAATTTACCCAATGATACTTTGATTGGGTTTTTTTTTGTTTTTATTTTGTTTTTTTTTCTTTATAACTGTCTTGAAATTTGAAGTCAGGCATTTTTATTTTAAAGAGTAAAGGCCCCATTCTTGTTTATGATTAGAACGGAAATGTTCACTTTTGAAGATCAGAATTAGCAATCAAGATGATAATAAAATGTTAATGTATTGATAACAGTTGGCACCAAATAATCATTTTTGTGGTGATACATTAATGAGAGGGGGTGAGATATGAATAGCTGATAATCCACATTAAGCTGAAAATTGATATCCATTTCTTTTTATAACTTATTTATACTTATGAGGTATTCTTATTTGAATATTAATTTATAATATAAATTCTCAACATAATCAAGTACACTGCAGCCTCGTCATAACATTTTCACAATAACTGAAATTTTATAGTATGTGGGTCTGTTTTGGACAAATCAAAGGGCTTTAGTCAGCAGTACTGAACAGACTTCAACACAGCACAGTGTCACCTGTGATGTGTCCCTCAGAATGGACCTAACTAACTGCAGATTTAAATTGAGGCTACAGTGTACTCACTGTATTTGTGTTATAGTTTATATTGTATTATGTTGGGAGTGGGGGAATTACTGGACAATAGCAGGAACATTGTGTGTGTGTGTGTGTGTTGAAGTTTTTCTGTGTGATTGTGTATGTGGTATGTGTGTTTGTGTGTTTGTATGTGTGAGAGAGATTGTATCTTATGTGGAGTCTGGTTGTGATTTTGGACCAAGACCATGTCCTTAAGGTTTTATCACCAATCCTCTTGGACCATTTCCTTCCTTAGTATTTCTAATCATCAGAGTATACTGGCATGAAATTCACCAGGTGAGTGAATAAAACTGTCTGAAGTATGCTGAAGCCAGGATCATCTACATATACTTGGTCTTCATTCCAGTTTGACTTTACATATTAGCTTATATGCAGATATTCTGCAAACTCATCAGAAATTAACATAATTGGTACATGGTATAATGAAATAGTATGTTCTGAGTTTTAGAAATTTCTTTCAGTTCCTCAGATATTCAATTATAATTCATTCATTTTATTATGGTATAATTTAAACTGAAATTAGCTGTTAGATATTCATTCTGTAAGCATAAAGCGCAGTGAGTCTATTTCTTCCACTTCCTAGCTAAAAATAAAAACTAAATTCTAAGACAGACCAGATGTTATTCCAAAGGGCTGAAGTTGTCTAAATAATTGGCTCATTTCACATACTATTTCAGAGCTGTTAGCAGTTGTCTGACATTTATTTAGTTGGTAATGTTTGAAGTTTCACACACCTGGACACACAAATATGAATGTATGTGTAAAACGTCTTTTGATTAAAAAAAATGGTACAGAATATATATGTGTATTTCATTAAATTTTTATTTCTGGTTTAGGAATTAAGATGTTACATTGAATGCAAATTTTAAAAATGCATATGCTGAGCAATGTTTTTCTCTTTCCTAATGTGTTCTTTTTTATTTTCACATATGTACTTTGTTTAGTCTGTGAGGGGCTAAAGTTTTTTTTGGCCTAATCACTCAATGTAGCCTTTAATATTTCTGAAGAAGACACATAGCCTATTTATGATGCATTAAAATCTGAAGTAATAATAAGAATGTCTTCACATTAAAGGAACTACTAACAGTGTTTGCATAACATCCTGTATGCACTCTCAAGAAAATAAAGTTTTGTTAAGACATTTGTTGTAACTCAGTACTTCATGGTGGGAAAATTGTAAAGTTTCTTTTATTTATTGTGCGAGTCCAAATACATTTAGTTCTTTTCTAATAGAAAGTACATACATCTTTTAAAATGAGATACTTTTCTTCCCCAGAGAAACTTCTTGAAAATCCTGCTTAGGAACAAAGTGGCAAGGGGGAGTGGTGTTTTGGGGATTTGGGGAGTCAGAGGGTTGCTTTTAAACTTGGAATATCAATTGGAAATGGGAGCACATTATAAATAATTTTTAGTAAAGAAGTTAATAACACTGTCTGGTATTTTTAATATTTGCCAGTATATCTTTTCTCATATCAGTGAGCATTTAGCAATACTTAGATACTTTTGTAAAATTTGAACTTTAAAATGTCATCCTTAATTCATTACCTACTTTTTTTTTTTTTTTGCTTATTGAAGGTAAAATTCTCTTGTTCTAATGAAAGGACATGTAGGACCACCATCTATATATTTAATATACCTATATATAATACATACCTAATTTCAAAATTAGGCCAAATTATTTTAGTATTGTATATATTGTGTAGGAGATCATATTTTGCCTCCAGTTCATAGAATTACTTTCCTCTTGAATTCCAAAATGCTACTTTATGTGGTCTAGCAATATCATAGAAGCGAACAATATGACTCTTCTTAAGTGATATAGTTATAAGTATAAAGTCTTAATTGTTAAGGTATGAAAATAGCAAAGGAAACATCTTAATACATCTCTAGTTGACAGATGTCTAAAATCTGCACTGCAGTATATTTTAGAGTTTAAAAAATGAGAGTTTTTAAACACTAAAGTTAAGGGATATCCATTTAGAGCCTAAGTGCTTGCTCATAATGAACCCCTTTTTAGAATGGTCACTAAGTATTAGTGAATTGAAAAAATATATAGTTTTTCTGTTTCCCCCTTTTGGTTACTGTAGCTTTTCATATAGCTAGGTAATCAGTGTGACAGCATGTAAGTTACAATATCTTGGTGTTAGCAGTAATTTGTTTTTAATTGAGCCACATTCATAAGAAATTTTCTTAGGATGATTTTTTAATTGTTAGCTGAAAGAGAAATGAAGAAGGTTAATACTGCTGATAATAGCAACATTGTGTCTTGCTGTCTGTGAAAGCTGTAATTGTTTAATAAAAGTATATAGAGAATTGATTGCCTTTTATTAAAACTATTTTGATGTGAATCCTTTTCTTATAATGGGATGTGAAGTACATACTTCAGTTTTTCAAAATAACCTTTCTACTTGGGAAAAATGACCTTTAAAAATACCTTTCTTCTTGGAAAATCGAAGTGAACTCAGGATGGATCATGGGTGACCTAAATTGAAATAAACTTCTCCACTGTCTATACTGTTTTAATTCCTCTAAGTAGCAGTTTAAACTACTGTGTTATAATGTTTTGTACATGTTGAGCAATGTGATTTTTAAATGCAGGGAAAATTATAGATCACAACTTCTTTTCTATACTTCAGCTTGCAGTCTTCTTTTTAAAAAAATCTGTACTCTTTTCTTATAGATCTGCTCTTTTCTTGTTTGTAATAAATGTTGGTCCATGTCTGTGTGATTATTCAGAGTGTCCTCTAAAATGCAATATGTTTTTTAAATCTGTAGTTTCTTACATGCATGTTTAAATGTAGTGTAGGAGTGTAAAAGAAAACAAACTATTGGCAAACAACTGAACTGATGATCAAATACCTGAAAGTGATATGAATAATTACATACTGTTTTTAAAACAAAGGAAGTATTTACATTTACTATTTTAAGTAGCGAACTTCTATTTTAGGTCTTACTGAAATACCCCATTCATTTTTCTGGCATTATAGTAGCATAGATATTTAGGTGTTGTCACTTCTACTAACATGATCTATACATTTTTTCCCTTGGAGCCTTTTCTTTTCACCCCAGGCATTGCATAATCTATTTGCAAAAGGACATAGTTAATTTATGTAACAAAATTTCTCTTAAAAAAAAATCTTAGGTTCTATTCTTTATATCTTCAAGATAGTTTATTATGTGAAATGTAGCCATTTATTTTCAGGCAAAATTTTGTACTAATCAACCTGATCATTTTTATATTTTTTTAACTTTGTAAAACAAATTGATAATCATTGCAATCACTGATTAAAAAATCTGGGGAAAAAGGATCATTTCCCCCCCCCCGCCAAAGACTCAATTTTTAACCAGACTTTCTTATATTCTATTTCTGTGTATCTCATAAGAGTTATAGTGTATTCTGAAAACCTGGAAAAGGCATTTCTAACCAGGTTTTGTTTAAATTCAAACATTACAAAATTTGTTGTGAAACAAAGGGCTATTGGATCATGCAGTTTGAGGTTTCCCTGTGGATAGTGGTTTATCCTAAATTTCTTGAGCATTTATGGAATAACAACACTTAATGTACAATATTTGATACTTAATTGGGTGTTGTGTGTTTTTTTTTTTTTTTTTCTGATTACTGGGGATTATAATCAGTAAGACGTTAGAGTATTTATTTGGAATACAACCTCCACCCCTATCACAAAAGATATTAAAGATATGCTCCAACACGTGGCAACTATGAATAAACACAAATGAATCTAAGACCTTTACAATAATAGGGAGTTAGAAACCCCTGTATTTGGAAGCAGAATTAATCGATTTTGGTTCTAACTTCTGAGCATAAGGGAACCTGGTGGCAATTAATTGTCTTCCTCTTAAAAGACAAGACCGCATAAAGGCTCAAGTGTTTTCTAACAGGTTTGTTGTTTTATATTTTGTTTAATATGTGCTTTCAACTTAAAAACAGCTGTTCCTTTTAAATGAATGAGTATGGCTCAAGGCATTTCCAAGAAATGAAGATGTCTGAAATAATGATAGTGATATCTATGAAAACTACACTTCTGAATGTGGACGAGAATGCATTTATTTGCTTGTAAATAACTTTTTAAACTTTAATTTTTATTAGTAAGCAATTTTGCTCTTAGCAACTTTGGAGCAGAAAACAAGTAGTTGATTAATATAATGGTATAATAAACTGAATTCTGTATAAAGTTTTCCTCCATGTATTCAGACTCTACAGCAAATTCAACAAAATGGTGAATATTTGCTATGATTACAACCTGTTGAGAAACTAAACGACTTTTCAAAACTCAGGGAAGCATAACCTGGGGTAAGTTTTACCATTTTATATGCTAGGAAACCTCCAAAGAAAAATTTTGTATTTGGAAATGTTAAGTGATAGTTCTGAAAACCATCTGATGTCAAGGACGGTATGAAATATTTTTGTAAAAATATCCAAAGATGAAGTCCCAAAGCTATTTTTAATCTCCCTAATACTTTGATTCATATTACAGAACATGTTTGTTACAACCTTTTTAAAAAAATACAAAGTTTTAGCTCTGGCATATGCAGATAACACTGTTGTAAGTCTCTGTCTAAAGATTATATGTGAAATGGTCTTTTTTTTCTTTCAGTTGAGATATAATTGACATACAACATTTTATAAGTCTAAGACATAAAAATAAAATGATTTGATACATGTATGTATTGTGAAATGATTACCACAGTGTTTAGTTAACATATATCACCTCACATATTAACAAGGGGAATGGTATTATGATGACATTTTCCATAACTTACTTTTTCATAACTGAGTTTAAAGAAAAGGTAATGACTTGCATATTGATGATTTTGTTGAAAATTCTTTAATCCAACAAACTGGCTCTATATTACATATTTAAAGTCAAGATGGAGGTTACATTTCAATCAGATTTAGAGCTAGAAGATGAATTAGCTTAGCCCCTTTTCATACATGAGTAAATTAAATCGAGATTGTTACCCATTTGAGCCAAAGTGTGCGAACAACACAATTTTAGGATTACCTGGGAAACTTTTAAACCATTCAGGCTTTGCATTTACCACACCTGCATTACTGACTCAATCTCCAAAGAATGGCCATGTGGGATCTGTTATTGTTAGCTGTTTCTGGCAGCCAGTTTTGGTAACTGAGGCTTTCTTTAGAGGGCAGTAATTGAATCATATTGCTATATGAGTATATTTCACACCTAGCAGAATACTTAATATATTTGTCTGGGTATAAAGTCATTTTCTTTTGACTATGTCATGTTGTGACTTATCAGTCAGTATATTATCTGTCAAGAAGTAATCTTAGAGATATCCATTCTTGTAGTATTTTTGGCAGTGTGACTATTATATCTGTGGTCAGATTTAGGGTTGCATTACTAAACTTGTTCAGGTTTTTGTTTTTTTCTTTTATTTCTGGGTTTTGAAGCCTGATTTTCTAACTCCATGAACTTTCTTTTTTTAAAAACACAGTATAATCACCTAAGTGCCAAACTCAAGAATCGGCTTTTAAGGAAGTCTCCATGTGTTAAGAGATGGCCGCTTAAACTGTGGCTTGAAAGGATTACTGCAGCCTTTAAAAAAAAAAAAGTTTTGTATTGTGGTATAGCTGATTAACAATATTGTGATAGTTTCAGGTAGACAGCAAAGGGACTCAGCCGTACATTTACTGTATCCATTCTACCTCAAACTCTCCTCCCATTCAAGCTGTCATATAACATTGAGCAGAATTTCATGTTCTATACAGTAGATTCTTCTTGTTGGTTATCCATTTTAAATACAGCAGCGTGTATGTGTCCATCCCAAATTCCTGAACTATCCCTTCCCCTTGATATCCATAAGTTTGTTCGCCAAGTCTGTGAATCTGTTTCTGTTTTGTAAGTTCATTTATATCACTTCTTTTTAGATTCCACATATAAGGGATTTCATAGGATGTTTCTCCTCTGTTTGACTTCATTCAGTATGACTACAGGTCCATCCATGTTGCTGCAAATGGCGTTTCATTCTTTTCATGGCTGAGTAATATTCCACTGTATATAGGTACCACATCTATCCATTCCTCTGTTGTGGACATTTAGATTGCTTCCACGTCTTGGCTATTGTAAACAGTGCTTACAGCAGCTTTTTTAAATAACTAATGTCAGTTTTAAATAACTATCAGTTCTGGTTTTCCTGAACCATAAGGGATTGGGTTGCATACATCATGACAATACTTTACATTTGCTAATAGCAAAGATACTCTCATACGTACACAAACGTAGAAGTTTAGTCTGTGGTCCACTTTCTACTTTAATTATTGTTCTAGTAACGTCCTTTATAGCAGTCTTTTTAATCAAAATCTAATCCAAGATCATTGTATATAGGTGTCATTCTTCTCCAGTCTCCTTGGATGTTGAACAATTCTGTCTTAAGTTTTTTATTCCTTAATTAAATTCAGGTTTTGTTCACTGCACCTGAAAAGCTGCAGGTGCTTGTGTGTCCTCATCAGAGGCACATGATGTTCATTTACCTCTTACTGGTGATATCAGTGTTGACCTTTTCCTTGACCGTGTATTTACTATTTTTACTTTTATAACTAATAAAATAATGGGGAGATATTTTGAGACTCTGTAAAGATCCTGTTTCTCAACAACTGCCCACTCCATTTGAACTCTTAACAGTTATTGCTTGAATCAGTCATGTTTTTCTAGGGCTTTTCAGTATATGTATTACTGAATATAAATATGTACTTAATTATGCAAATTTCAGCTTATTTTTATTTGAAAACTTGGAAAGTACTGGCTTCTCCTTGCCCTCAGTTGTTTTCCCTTTTGATCAGTTTACTGATACTTGCAGTTAGAAAAGATGATGACTTACCAAATTTGTGCATATTATGGTTATAGCAAGTTTTCTAAATGTAGATCATATACTCTGTCAGTAATGCTTTTAAATTCTATCACAAATCATCAGGGGAGGTTAAAAACTTTGCTTCCCTGCTCATATAGAAACTTAACTGGTTTTGTGTTTTCAAAACAATTTGTAGGCTTTAGGAAATACTGTTATTGATTTACTTAATTGATCAAATGGCAAATTATTTCAAGTAAGAATTTGTATATGTTTTAGAAGTCATGAGATCTTTGACTTTACAGGTTAAAAAAGTCAAAAATCTAGATAAATACTTAGGTTTGAAAATACCATGTTTTTCAAGTATTTGCTTAAATTCTCTGTTGTTTCAAGTATAAAGTTAACACTGTAAAGGAAATAATTTCTCTATTAACAGGTCATAAAACATGGAAGTGGTATTTTCCCAGAAGAAGTGATATTTTCTCTGTTGTAAATTTGAGTTTCCCCAAGTTCACGGAAGAGTCATGAGATTTACACTTAAAGAACAGACATTGCAAGTTGAAAGAACTTATATGTCTATGATTTAGTATTTTATAATTGGGCTAGTTATTTGCCATGGATCTTAAGGGGCATGTCAGAATTCTCCTCATTATTATTAAAACAGTGATCTGATAATTTTTGCTAGTATGGAAAAGATATTTAAGTAATTTATTTAAAAAAATGCAAGGAATTTGTAAATTTTAGTCTATAGAGGATAGTATGGAAGAATACTGATGACACAGAATTTAGAACCTGGTGACCTATGATTTGCTGCTGTTAGCTCTTCAAATTAATGTGACCTTTTGGAAGCCATTAATTTTTCTGTTTGCCCTTTCCAATTTTTTATTATGGAAATTTTAAAATAAGTTGAAAGAATAGTATATTATGGTAAATATTTATATACCCTCTGCCTTACCTCAATGTTATATTTTGCAATATGTACTTTTCCCTTCTCGACATACGCAGTATTGTCCTACATAACCACAATTTCATTATCCCACTGAAAAGGAACAGTGTTCTAATATAATTTCATACCCAGCTCGTGTTTATATTTTTCCAACTGTCTCATACTCTTTGTAAAATTCCCTGTTTCTATGATGGATGAAATTCTGTTTTTTATCTTCTTCTTATAGTGGTCCTTTTTCTGCTGTATCTTCTTCTTAATTTTAACAGATTTCATACTATTTCCCACTCTTTTCCTTTCCCCTTCCTTGAGTGTGAATTCAAGTACTGTTTCCAATAATGTGTAAATTGTAAACGGAAACGTCCCCATTAGCTATTTTAGACAAGAGATGTCTTCATAACTATCCTGATATTAGAGAGTGGGATGGGGGATTTTTTATATTTTTATTACTATGAGTTATTTTATTCCAAATTTAAATATATTTACAATCAGTTAAAATTTTTGTGGATCTTACCCAAAATATGCATAGGATTGTACATGAATTCTTAATAGAATTGTACATGAATTCTTAAAAGTAAGCAAATGGTTTGTTTTTTCTTTTTAGTATATGTGCTGCTGAAGTGAGCACTAAGATGTTTTTAAATTATATTACATTTTAAGTGTTGATGTACAAAACTACTAAATTGCATAGAAAAATGACAGTCTATGGACATTTAAGGAAAAAAAAGGATATTTTTGGAGGTGAAATATATTCTAGAAAATCCATTGTTGATTTTTAATTGCTATCTTACTGATAGTGATTTTTTTCCTTTATTCTGATTACTTACCAAAACAATAATAACTAAGAATAATTAGGCCTTTAATATATTCCAGGCACTGTAAAAGTACTTGATAGGAGATATCTGACTAATCACAATTTACCTTTTAAAGTAGGTAAGTATTATCCTCTGTTTTTTCCAGATGTTCAGCTTTTCTGAAGAATTCTTAAGTAGCTTTCCTAAGATCAGCATTACTAAAGTTTAAGCTACTCAGAGGTAAATAGGAAAGCTGGGGACATTCTACTCAGATAACCTATTTCATAAGTCTGGGCTCCTACTTACTAATCACACTATACTAACAAAGGACCTAAAATACAGTTGTAGAAATAGCTAAATAGGAGGTTCATAACTGACTCCTCTTTGCTCACATTTTTCTTGCATTCTTTGAAAAAAAATTGTATAGCTACACAAAACGACATAAAATTGCTACAAATACTTTGGAAAATGGCATAGTACAATAATATATAACCACAGCTTATGGTTTGTATAAAATCTTAGTTCTAAAATTCTACTTCGCAAAGTTCTATTTTTACCCTTCACGATTTTTAGATTTCTGCACTATGTACTTGGTTCTAATTTCAAAAAGTAGAAAGAAATTTCAAACACAGAAGCTGCAATTAGCAATTCTGCATTAATTCAGCATTAATGTGAGAACAAGAAAGTTTACCTTTCATTTCTGATTTAGCAGTTAGGAGTTTTATTAGGATGGAATTTTCTCAAATCAAGGCCAGAGTTTAGATTTTAGGTTAAGTATATTACAGTTCAGTCTGCTTAATGAATTGTATTCATACTTTTCTTCCCATAGAAGTTTTGTAAAAGTTTTCTGAGAGGACAATGTACTTGTTTTTTTCATTTTTTGGAGATCTTACTTTAAAATATTTGAAATCATGAAGCAAAGTTTCATGAAAAAAATGGAAGATTGAAGTCAGGGGGCACAATATCCACCTTTTTTTAAAGAAAAAGTGAAAGTGTTAGTTAATTCCTTTATTAATGAGAAAAATCACGTTTATTGAAGATCAGCGTTTCCGGTTATTTGGAACTTGTGGTTTAACCAGACTTAGAAATTTAAGAAACGCTTTTGAGTACCTCCCCAAAACTGAAATATTTTCATGAATCTTCCTAATACAGTCCAGCTGATTCTATATAAACCATTATAAAGTTATATCAAAATTTAAATTACCTTATAAAAGAGTTTAGCTGTTCTAAGTAGCTTCTGGAAGATTCTGTGCAGATTAAGATATGCAGAATTCTGTTAGCAAGCTGTTTTGTCAAGTAGTTTTACATGTCAAGTCCTTCAAAGCATCCTACAACAGTTGGTAGATTGAAGACTTACGGATACCTACCTATCAATATATTTGCCTGGATTATATTCAGATAAAATTGCCCAAAGTGTTAAACACTTTTTCTGTAGCAAAATTGACTGTTGAATTTATGGCTGAGTAGTATTCCATTGTGTATATATACCACAATTTTTTTATCCATTCATTTGTCGATGAACATCTAGGTTGCTTCCATGTTCTAGCTATTGTAAATAGTGCTGCAATGAACAATGGGATACATGTGTCTCTTTCAATTTTGGTTTTCTCCTGTTGAATTTATGGATTCTGAAAAAAGTCAGATAGTTTATTTTCAGGCCCCACACCATCTGTCTATTTTCACAAACGTATGGTGTCCATAGCATAGTAAAGGTGTGCATAGTAAACAAACTTAGCTTGGCACGCCCCATAGGTGCTCTGATGAGAAGTGGGGGTGTATGTGAGGGTGAGTCAAGGAAATCTAGAAGAACAAGACTTTTTAAATGGAAATCTCAAAAGCACAGAATCCTTGGCAGAAAGAAGCACTAGTCTAAACAAGGGGAGAAAAACATGCTCAATCTGAGAAATTGAAACAGCTTGATAGTTTTTAAGCTGTTTTGCTTCTAGTCCTTTGAAGTATTGTAAGCAGATGACTTGTGACTGTCTCATGAAATTTTTCTTAATTGCGAAAACAGCAGCTCAGTAGTTAATTTAGAATTGCAGCTAAGCTGTTAGGAAATGAAGCTGGAGAAAGAGTATGATTATCTTATAAGTATGGACATCTGAAATTTCATGATGACTAAAATGTGAATGTAATTTTGCTCTAGGAAAACCTTAAGTTATGATAATATTTCTAGTTCTGAGCCTTTTAAAAAACTCAGATGTTTACAGAAACTTAAAAGTTAAATGACTGGAAGTTTCCTGTACAGTTTTCAAAGAAAGTTGCCTGTTGATTAGAAATTCTTTTGGTTTCACTAATATTTACTTGGTATTTGAGTCTTAAGGAGCTATGAAACCTTTCATTCTCTATAATCTTCTATATGAAGATTACATGTGTCTTCACATGTAAAATGTGACATTAATTGACCAGTGTATTCATTTTGAAGGAGGCAAAAAACTTTTTCAAAGGAAGAAAATTGGTAATTTTTTTATAGGAAGACAAAACTTGAATAGCTACTTTGAAAAAGCTGGTTCCTGGAGAAATTTTAGCTGTGAATAAAATCTTTTACTAAATGGTAGGATACCACATTGCCAATATTTCTGGTTTATCCAATAACAGTTTAAATTGATCTCTGCACAGAAGAAAATTATCACACGTTATATGAATTTTATTAATGAAATGTGTAGAACACTGTCCTTTTATTTGGTTAAATACATAAGTTAGTATGCAAGTGGGTACTCAAAGTGAGAGTTACAGCAAAGGGACACAAAGTTTTTAATACCACTTAGCATTTGTATTGTTCATTGTATCAAGGATTGAAACTTGGTTTTGAATAAAACCTGAAGCTAAGGTTCTGATATCTTCTGAATATTTCTGGAATACTTAAAACTGTAAAATTCAGTGAAAGCACAAAAACTGGGATTCAAACTCGAGAAAAAAGTGTAAATTTATTTTATTCACTGATTTTCATATTTTCACAAAGTCTAAAAATCTAGGGAGGGTAGATTATGGCAGTATGTTTAATATGAGGAGGGAAGTACTAGTAAGAATTGTATTGATACAATAATGTAATGTATATATTAGACATTGGTATTACATGTAATACAGTTTTTATAGCAGTAATTGAGAATTATAGTGAATTTGGATCACTGAATTATTGAATTCTGGTTCTTGATTGGGTTTGGCTACTTCTGGAATCTTCAAAAACAGAATAATCAGGGTTCTGTTTCAAGTAGAAATTGGATATAGTTTTTTTTTTAATCTGTAAAAACATTTTTATATGTTGAACAATCAGTTATTTCTTAGTCATAGAGTCAGATAAGTTGAGTAAATAATTATTAGAAAATGAATGAATACCAGGATTTCCACTTAAGTAAAAAATTTTGTGCTTACTGTATGATAATTCACATAATAAAGTCTCTTCTTCAGTCTCTCTGGCCTTCTTAAATATTCTTAACACATTCCCACCTCAAAACATTAGCTGTTTTATCTGCTCTGAAGATATTTATCCAGATAGTTGCTTGGCAAAATCCTTTGCTTTCTTCAAATTTTTATAAAAGTGTTTTCTTCTCAATGAGATTTGCTCTTGCCACCTTTTTAAATCGCCACTGTTGTTCCCAACTCCTCAAAAGTCTTTCCTCTATTTTTTTCCACCTATAATGCTTATCTCCTAGTATACTGAACAGTTTCCTTATTAAATTTGTTATTTTGTATATTGGTATGTTTCAGGAATCTAGAATTTAGTGGCACTCTTAAGTATTTGTCAGGTGAAAAATCCCCAGTAGGAAATAAAATTAAGTTTAGTATTATTTTTCAACTTGAATTTTTAATTTCTAAGAATTAGAGTTTGATAGCCATTTATAACATTTTTCATCAAATTATGCATGACCAATATTTTTACTATTAACATAGGTTTTAAAAATGTCTTTACAGTTTTTCTAAAAAGACAAAGTATCATTTTGAGTTGTCTAATGCCTTCAGCTGTTTTAAGTATTTTAGAATAAGCATCATTGACATTGAGAATTATTCTGTCTTGATGTATGTCCTAAAGGAAAGGTTTTTAAAGAATTATTCAATTTTAAAGAATTACCAAAGGGCATTACTGATGTACAGAGGCTTCTGAAGTACCTTTAAAATTAAAAACTGTTTGCTTGTAATTCTGAAATGCTTTCCTTTAAAACCTGATACAGAAAATAAATTCCTGACTGGTTATAAGAAAAGCTTAGGTGTATATATTGAAGTAAAACTTATCAGACATTTGTATGTGTGTGTATGAGATAAAAACTTGAGTATTCACAAGTTGATTTATCAGATTTCACAGGTTGTTTGTCAAATTAGTAAAGCATAAACATTTTAACTCTTACCCACACGTTTTCTCTGACTAATGTTGTATACGTGCGTAGTGCCAACATCTGGGGGTTGAAGTTCATTTAAGACATCTAGATATTTAAAAATATAGAAAGTGTGTTTTAACTTAATCCGTAAACTTAACCTTACATAGATTTATTTTTAAAAACAAGTATAAAAGGATGAATTACTCCAGCCTTTGCCTTTAAAAACAGTAGACTTCTGTGCTAAATATTATCATTTTACTTCTTGTCTTTGTAACTTTCACCCAGACTTCACTTTGGCATGGCAAACATTAGTGGTAAACTCAAATTGCTGGTTTATAAGATATTTCAGAGAACTGAATTATACTTATTTGAGAGTTATCCTAATACATGAGAGGAAATATATTCGGTATACTGAACTGATTTTTTTAACCTTTGAAATTTGGTATATGAATGAACATTGAATTTTAAAGTTTTTTATTGCTTTTCTGGATAGTTTTCATACAAAATTTTTTCCTGATATTTTTGAAGCCAGATGTTAATAAAATACATTGAAGAAGATATGGGCAATATGATGAGTTTGGTTACTCAAATAAATACTCTTACAAAGCATCTTGAATAACAATGTAGTAAAGAAGCCAAAACCTAATTGGAAAACAAACAATGTAGGAACACTGGGAGATTAGCAGAGTTCCTAAAGTTTTTTACCCCGAGAGCATTTGTCAAACTGGGAGAACTTGAGCTTCAATTTCAAATGCTTCTAGGAGTTCAGGTAGCAAAAAGTCAAAGCCCAAGGCCTGCCCAACAAAACATCCTCTTCCTCTAAAGCTATGTGCAGAAAATACTCAGGATGACACTGAACCAGAAATAAATCTATGTTGCCATATTAACCCTGGGAGATTAGGGAAAGTTGCTGTGCTCCTGAGCAGAGCAGAATGGGAATTCCAGGCCTGAGACATTTCAACAAGTTGGGCCTTGCATGGATTTGTGGTCCAAACAAACATCACTTGGATAGTTTAAAAAGCTTTTGAACCATGATTGTAACGGGGATTTAACCTGAATTATGCTCCTAGGTGCCTGATAATCTCATTCAGACTTTTTTTTTTGGAGGAATGCACCTTCATCCTAAGCCACAGAAGAAAATCTTGAATATTTTTCCAAGGAAAAGGCGTTCACTTGTTAAAAACTAACCATGTGAGGAAACCATGTACAGCAGAAACAGATCTACAAAGACTTAAAAGACTAGAATTAAAATGGAATTAGATTAATAACAGATTAAACACAGATGAAGAGAGAATTGGAAAATTCAAGAAATCCAGACTGGAGTTTAAAGAAACTGACAGAAAATAAGAAAGGATTCGGGTCACAAAGGATAGAGAAAATGTGTAAATGAAGTTCAAGAAGTAGAGGAGAAATACTGAGCAGAAGCTCAGTTGGAAGAGATAAACGCTTAACTTATTTCAGGATGATGCAAGAATTCAGCAGATCTAGGAAGCTTAATGAATCCCAAACAGGATTAAAAAAAAAAATTCCCATGTAGACAAATGAAACTACAGGGAAAAAAATCAACTCATCGTAGAAACGACTGGAAACAAAAGGACAAATGGCCTTCAAGGGAGTAACATGTTGACAATTTCCTGACAACAGTAGAAGCCAGAAAACAAGGGAATTGCCTCTTCAATTTACTTAGAAAAACCTGTCAAAATTCTATACCAAGGAGAAAAATCTTGATGAGGGTGAAGAAAGACATTCTTGGCAAGGTTAATGTCATTGTCAAAGCTACATATGTATTTTTTTAAGAAATGAATTTAGTTAGAAACACTTTACAGGCAGAGCATGAGTCATCTCAGAAGTTTAGAGACTACATATGTATTTTTTGCCATTTCCCATTATAGTATATAACTTCCTCAAACTAAAATTTTACATATATTATTTTTTAAGAATATTCCTGTCATTATCCATCAAATTACTCAGTATTTTTCTTGATCAACTCTCTGCTGCAGTTACTCTTTTCTAGTGAAAATTCTCATATATGAAAGAACTTTTGTTAGAATTATAATTCATGATATATTTTTACTTGCATTTTTTAGAGGGAAATGATTATGAATTTTATTTTTATTTTAATTTATGAACTCAGTAAATGATTGGTTTAGTGCCAGAAGTTTACAGATTGTGGCATCCAACAGTTTGTTGAAGTAAATGTTGACTTTGAGTAAAATTTTTACCCATCTATATTTCTTTAATTTATTATTAAATGTTACAAATACTTTATTAAACACTAATCTTGAATGACATCAGTGTGTTTTTCCATTTGTTGACATCCATTTTTAGGCTTGAAAATCACCTGAGTAAATAAATTTATGGTTGTATTTCTGTGGTTTGATTTATCAGTTTGTGTTAAAGTTGATTTCTTTTAAAAATGCTTAAATTCTTTTAGGTATTTAGAAGTTTCAAAACTCCTTTGCCTGAAAAAATATTGTTAATTAAATAGTTTAATAATAATATAATATATGTACGTGTAATGTTCTACTTTACACATTTTTAGAGTATTTGAAATATTTTAAGAATTGATGGTTAAATACAGAAGTATGTTTAAACATGAGAGAAGCCCCCCCAAATTATCATACTATCTAAAAAGTTTTAAAATAGCATGTTTGTGTATTTTAAAATGTGGTTTAAAAACCCATGTTATAAAAGTGACCTGCAGGGAAAAGTTTTTTTATCTGCCCAACCTTGAGTCACCCAATTCCCCCTAGTGGAAAAGTATTTAGCTGATTTTTTTCCTCTCCTTTTACACGAACAGTTGCCCCTTAGGTTTTCTTTTACACCTTTTTTTCTTTTTTACTTAACAAAGTAAATTTTCTTTTTTATCACAAATCCTTATTCCATATTTAGTTTAACCTGTCTTCTACTGAAGAACATTTAGGTTCCTCCCAAACTTGTTTTACTAGAAATGTTACTGTGTTGAATATATGTGCATGTCATTTCTGTGTAAATATATCAGTGAATTTATTTCTAGATAAGGAATTGCTAGATTGAAGAGTTTGAGGGGGTTTTTTAACCAAATTGTCTTCCACTGAAGTAATAATTTAAAATCCTATTAATCCTTGATATTGAAAGAGTTCACTTCCTCACTTCTTTTTTCTTTCCTCACATTTTAATTCAATATATTATACTTTAAACTTTTGCCGGTATTCATATGTAAACAATTATCAGTTTGGTTTTGATTTGTATTCCTTTTATGTGTGAAACTGAATCTGTTTTTATAAATTTAAAGTCCCTTAAGATTTCTTTTTCTGAAACTTAATATCCTTATTCCATGTTTGTTTTGTTTGTTATTTGTCAGGAACATTTTACATTACGGGACTTAAGGAAAGTTTAACTTTAGCATGATTTGCTATTTATAAATTTAGATAATTTTAATATGACATTTAAATTGTATGTTATCTCTATTGCTTATGTTTTTCTCAATGTCAGACTGGAATGAATGATAAATATGCTCTCTGATGTGAAAGACCGTATTTTTATTTGTTACTTTGGTGTTCATGACTTGCTTTAAATAATTGTCTTTCAATTGTTTTGTGCTTCAGTTTTCATCTAGTTCATCAAATCTATAATTTCCTACTAAAATCTTAAAGTTGCAAATTATTTTTCTCATACATGTCTTGAACTTCTAACATTCTTGCAATTCAGCTTTAGAAAGATACGAGCAGGCTTGAATACGCTTATGTAATAATAGTAGTTTTAAGTAGATTTTATAAGGGTATGTTTCTGTTGCTAGTTATATATTTTTCCCTTAAATTGATTTGCTTATACAGTATTTTTGGAGAAAAGTCTTGATTCACAGTACAGATTTTCTTGTGCTATTCAATAATGTCAGGCATCAAAATCATGAAGCCATCGTTCTAGTATTGTAGAGCTCCCTTTGAAGTGAGTTTTATGTGTAAGGATTTTATTTGTACTAATTTTTTTTTAAAACAGTAAATATTTTTAAACTTGTTTTCCCAGTGGTCAGCTAAATACTTCATAAAAATCTGATTTTCCAACATGCATGCCTGGCTATCCAGCAGTGTATCTCAACTGTAACAATCTGAAAATCCAACCTTTAGTTTATTGGGTGCATACTGTGGGATGATGAGGGAGGAGGAGGAGAGAGCAATGGTTTGTCCCTGTCCTTACTGTCTTCCCTTAGGTTTAGGGAATGATTGGGAAAGGACTGCCCGGACGGAGCTCAACTTCTTTGAGAAATAGCATTAGAAAATTTTAAAATTACCTTCTGATTTTTACATGTCACAGCTTTAAATAATCTGACATCCCCACTAACCAGTCTCATAAAGAAAGCCTGGATGAAATTAGATCTGTGTATTAGGATCCATTAGAAAGAATGGCCATGTATTAGATTATAGTAGCCTTCCTTGAGACTTCATTTACAAACTAAAGTGACATTATCTTCTCACTTGTCTTGCTCTTGAGGTTCTTTTCCCCTTCAACTTTCTTTGCATTTCTGTCACAGCACAAGGAGGGAATTCCAGTGTACTCTTTATTGCAGTCTTGTCTACTAAAACCTTAATGACAGTATTCCATATAGAATTTGAACTTAATTCTTTATGTGGTATCACTTTGGAAAATGTCATCACAAACATATATGGAGGAGATAAAATGTGAAACAAACTATTTTCTCTGGAATTTGTTCAAACTATAAGACAAATTCCAGAGAAAATAGTGGATGCTTTCTTGATAAGTCTTTAAATAACGGTACTTAGGAACTTACAAAGTAAGGAAAAAAGAAGTTTTAAAACTTAAATACCTATTCGATTAATAAAACATTCTGGAAGTAGTATTTAACATTTCAAAGTAGGACTTAACCCACTGAAATAGAGCCAAAGTTTTAGTTTTGGAGCATGTTTGTCATAGAGGAAGAAGATTCATGTCTCAATCTTACTGATTCTTCTGGAGTGTAATATTTTTTACCTGAGTTTTTTCTTTGCTTTTCATGAAGATAATTTGTTGGCTGTGCCTACCTATTTAAACCTCCACTTCCAGAATTCCAACTTTTAAGTAGCTATTTAAAGCAGTATTATTTGGGAAAAAGAAACCATGTTTTCATTCAAAAGAATTAATGGAAAATAAAGTTGATTTGAGTGTGTGCATGGAATTATCTAAACCATGTGAAAGTTTGTCTTCAAAATTAATATTAGAGTTTTAATCAATCCTTTCCAATTGTTATTTCATTCTGAATTGTCTGACAGTATAATTCTTAGCATTCTTTTTAAACCTTTTTAATGAAAGGTTTTTTAGTTAATGTTTTGACAAGAATTAAAGAACTTTTAATAAGCTATCCATAAAAGTTATATGTCTTACATTTTTACATTTGCATTGATATTTAAGATAGTATAATGTTAATTCCACAAGTTAACTGTGAATGAATATGCTGTCAGTGCTAGATTTTTATCCACATTCATTTAGCAACTATTTATTGAATGTCTGCTATATGTTAGGCACTATTTTAGGTGCTGTGAAATAAACTGATAAAAGTAAGTGTGTTTGTGGGATTTTTTAAAAATGATGTTGACTTGTTTTCAAATGAGTCAGTGGAATTATACCTAAATGGAGTATTGAAAAATGCAGTTATTATAGTAGGCTTTTATAAACTATTGCCACTGAAGCTAAATATGTAGATGAATAAAATTTTTGAAATTAAATATTTCCATTTTAAAAGGCAAGCATAATGAAATAGTGTCAAATGAATGGAGTTAAGAGAGGTGAAAGGAAAGCAGAACTTACGGTTGTTTAAAAAGGAAAATAAAACATTCATTATTTAAAAGGATAATATGTTTATTGCAGGAAAACTAGAAAAATGTAAGCATAAAGGGAAGAAACATCCATATTCCCACTATCTTTTACCACTTAGCCTTTCTAGATATAGCTGTCTATAAAATCTTACTTTTTTGTAACATGTCTTTACATGATAGCACGTTTTATTTATTATACAAAATTGCTTCCAAATACGGCAAAGTAGTTTGTTTTAGACATGCTTTATAACCAGTCTGTTTTAGACATGCTTTATAACCCGTCCTTTATAGTTGTGTATCCATATTGTTCCCTTTATGAGGAACTAAAATAAATATAGTTTTACTTAAATATCTTTATACATTTGTAATATCTTTAGACTTACCTCTTGGAATTGATATTTCACTATCAAAGATTTCTTACATGATCTTTCAAAAGTTTAGCCAGGTCATTTTTTAAACTGCTTCAGAATTTCAGTAAAAATGACTAATTACAGTTTGTGTGAGAATAGATAAAGGATTTAATCAGTGTACACACTTATGGTGAGAAGATGATTAGGAGATTATTTAATAAGTATTTTTTTAAAAGGAACATGAAATTAGCTTATTTCATTAACAAGATAGAAATAAACTATGCATAGAAGATTGAGAAAACTGAAATTGGATCATACGTACAAGTGTAGATTTTAATTTCTTGGATTAAGTGATAAAAAGGGATCAGAAGGAAAGTTATAGACAGTAATTTTAACTTCCGATCTAAAGTGTATTTGAATAGTAGCATTGAAAAAAAAAATAATGTTTTAGTTTGAGGAATGAATGCCCTGTAAATAGGGGAATACTGGAATCATAGGCAAGTTGCTCAAAAAGTAGAGAATTGTCATGCACTGGATTTATATCCACTTCGTTGTAGAAGCTCAATCCTATTTTAAAAAGTGATTTTAAGAAAAGCTAGATGAAATATTACCCATGATTATAGGTTTCTAGTGTACATTGGCTCAGCAGTAATAAAAATATGTATAGCGTTTGTAACAAAGAAATGTATAGAAGGACCTTTGATGCACTGAAAATTACACAAGGAATTGATATTCTGATAGGAATCTGTCAAAATGGGAAAGTGTTGTGATTTATAAGACTAGAATGATCAGAAGAGTGACTAAAATAAGGCTTTTGTCCAATGATAATTAACTCTTAAAAATAACAGGTCTCAATTTATATGCAGTGAGGAGTATTGGTGAAAGATGAAAGAATTGTAAAGAGTAAATGGTTTTCTACTCTAAAAATTTCACCACATGTTAAAAAGTTGTGTGACTGTACTAATGGGAGAGTAACTCAGCAAAATGAGAGTGAAGTGAGATATTTTCTAAGGCCATGTATGAAGTTCATGTAGAAATCTTAGAGAAATTATATTACTGAATAATAGTTTAAGTTGCCTGGAAGGATTTTCATTTTGTTAAGAAAAAAAATTCATAAAAGCTGAAAATGAAGCTAACAGGCTAGAGAAGACTAAACGGATGTGCAAGAAAGAAACTGATACTAGGCTTTTGAGGGAAGTGGATCAGCACACTTGCTTGAGGACCTCCCTGGTTGCACAGTACAGAATTTATTCTGTTTTTGAGATTAGTGGCTTATAAAGTTGGTTTTTTGACATTTCTGGTAGCCTAAGGATCCCAAATCATTGTACATATTTCCCATTCTCAATTTTACCATTTAGAAAGAAAATCTATGTCGTACATCAGTGATGAGGGGCTGTGGGGTAGGTGGTGTAGTGGGGTTAGAGTAGCAAAAACATGGAGCCATGAAGATTAACTAGGTGATGTTTTGATACTTTAGACAAATTACTCACTTTTCTCCAAAAGTGAAATACCCTGCTCTGTTTTCCTTACTCAGAATTTGTAGATTATTTTTGAAAAGTAATGACTTGCCATGGTGTTTACAAAATGTTTACTGGAAGCAAAGAGTTTCAGACATTAAGTGAAAAGGATGAGTCTATAAATGTCAAGTGAGAATTATAGACAGATGCCCTATAAATTGGGGCAAAATCAATTTCAGGTCAAAGTTTTACCTTTGACTATTTTGGTTGAAATTGATTTTGCCTGATTTCCTGGCAATTAATAATTTTTTTTTTTAGCTTTGTAAGCGTGAATGAGAATTTGAGAGCATTTAAAAATGACTTGTAAATAAAGATATTTATAACCAAAGGAAAACACAAAGGAAATATTCAGAAGAGAGATTTACTACCCCAATCAGCTATGGTTTTCTTTCTTTTCTTTTAAAAAACACCTACCTCTATTGCTGTGAAATTGTTTTATGTAAATAAAATCTGTCACAGAAATAACTAAGAAAAATGGTCTCTCTTCTCCCAGTGGTAACAGTTTTGGCCAACAATTTTGTGTGCATTTCTCCTGCTCATCCGTGTTGCACTCTAGATAGAGACACAGGAAGTGGGATGGGGAGAATAAGTAGATTGGATAAACATACCAAATGTGTGCCTGTTTTTAAAATTCTGCTTCTTTTTAAAAATAATATACTGTGGGCATATTTCCATTTGGTATTTTAAATACCCATCATTGCTTTTAAAGTTTTATGTAGGTGCCAGCTTGCCTTATTCCATGGCACCAAAAGCTTCCTACCTTTACCCGTCACTCCCACCTCCACCATGAGCCATAGCTTATGTACTTGTATCATTGGGTGATAAAAGTATCGCTGGATCATGCAACTGATGAAAGAATCAGTAATTTAGTATCAAGTTTAAACTCTGCTTGGTGTTTCAGGCCCCCTATAATGGACCTCCACCACAGTTAGCCAACCTGTTTTCCTAGTATCTGTTCTTTCTTGTGTGAATGTTTGCGCTGTTCCACAGAAAACTTGAGAAACTCATGTTATTTCATTAACTTTGAGAAATTTGTTTCTCATCAATGGCCAGGATTCTGTCTGCACAGTAAAACTTTCCTTGGTAACTAATTTGCATGGAACTCCTATTCCTCTGGGTTTATAAGACATGGTACCAATAGAAAATAATTTAAACTTGGTCCTATCTTTCCAATAATACTATGATTATAACTAGATTATAAACTTTTTGAGTTCAGGTCCATATCCCCATATCTACTTGGTAAATCCTAAACATGTTACAAATACTTTTTATTGTTTCAGAAAAGTGGAAGATTAATACCTAATTTGGTTAGAGAATTAAAGAATCAAATGGACATAAATTTAATCCAGAACTGAAGATAATAATATTTTTGCTTAGCACATTTTTAATGTCAATCATACTGAGACTGTAAGTGGTTTATACTTTACACTTGTATTTAACAAATGTTACTTAATGTGCACATTTTAAGAGCCTGGAGGAACTAAAAATTTATGGAACAACAAGGTTTTCAACAATCTGTTAAAAGTAAATCTATGTATATGTGCATGTAGGCATACATTTATAGCTACATTTAATAGGAAGGTTATAGAAATAGTACAATATATTGTAGGAAAAATTAGGAAGCACAGATAAGCAAAGCAAACATTTTAAACTATTTGTGACTCCCTTACTAAAACAACTCTATGAACTATAAAACTTAGTTTAGCCCACCACTGTTATCTGTAGAGCTAGAAAAGAGCCTGTCACATAGACATACAATTTCTTGTATAAAAATGGATTTGCTGGCTGATACTCCTTTCCTGATGTCTTTAGCTTAAGGTTGGGACTGGGTGGTGGGAAGGAGAATGTTCTGCGGCTACTCTGGCAACTTTAAAATCCGTTGTTTAATCTTAGACATTCTTCAGTGTTTCCCAAATTCTTGAAATCTGCTTACATTTTGTAACCATCTAAGACATCATTTCCAGGGTACAAGGGATTGAAAACAGCAGAAGTGTGGTGAAAAAGTAAATTAATGAAGGACAGGGTTTATATTTAGGATTCCATTTCTTTCAGGTTTCAGGATTGGGGCTGAACTTTTTGGAAAATTAAGACAAACAGAATGAGGCAGCTTCTGCAACTCAAATTGGTTGTTTAAATTCCACAAAAGTGCATGTGCTGTGCTTTAGAGTAGAAAAGATGTAGAGAACAAATTAAGAGTGTGGATTTACAATTAATTTGGCTATTCATCACATTTATTTAAGCAACTGCCATGTGATCTTACTTGAGATGGGGCCAGACTCCACCTCTGCTGTGTGGACCAGTAGAGTCTTAAAAAACAGTTATTTTATGAAAACCTCAACACAATGTATAGAGACTTACTTTTTTCTTTAGATTGTTTTGCTTACTTTCCGCTATAGAGTAGTCTTGCCAGTTAAGTTTACTAGTCAAATGTGTTTTTGAAACATTTATATAGTTAGTTACTTATTATTATAATTGAAAAACTTAAAAATAACATTAAAAAGTTCTGATGTTACAGAATTTGGTGGGGTTTTTTTCCCCAAGCTATATTGTAAGAAAAAAAATTTTTTGAGGAAATAATTTTTTTTGGCCTTGCCAGGAATTAAACCCAAGTCTTCAGCAGTAAGGGTGCAGAGTCCTAACCACTGGACTTCGAGGGAATTGCCAGTTGACAATTTTTCAAATGTAGTTCTTTCCCTCCACCTTAACTTTTCATATTTTGATATTTCAAATGATTCACCAAAAAAGTAATATTGCAGTTGTATGACATTTTGATTATAAATAGTAGTGATATAAAAATATAAGTATTACATTATGCTTATTTTTTCTTGGAATAATTATTTTCAATTACAAAAATAAAATGGCCATGTTATTAGAAGCTTTGAAAGAAACAGTCATTCCATCACACGAACAGATAAATTGTTCATTTTTGGGTATATTTCCAACCACTTAAAAATTTTTTTTTCATTAGAATAAATTAGGATTCCTGTTTGAAAAACAGAAACCTCCGATGACCATTTGCAAGTTAGAGAACTGAAGACTAAACGTAATTTTTTGTTTATGGCTGCAGCATGCAGTGCAGAATCTTAGTTCCCTGACCAGGGTCGGAACCTGTGCACTCTGCACTGGACAACCAGGGAATTCCCTATTTTTTAAACTTAGGCAGCATTACTTTTTAATAGTATAGATAAGATGTGAGCATGTTCTAGGAAACTTGGCAAAATTGTGTACATATCTATAAAGGGCTTTAAATGGAGGCTTTTATTTTATTGAAGTATAGCCGCTGTACAATGTTATATAAGTTACAGGTGTACAGTATAGTGACTCACAATTTTTATTAATATACTCCATTCATAATTGTTATAAAGTACTGCCTATATTTCCCCATGTTGTACATATATCCTTGTAGCTTATTTTGTACCTAATAGTTCTTACCTCTGAACCCCCTACTCCTATATTGCTCCTTCCCTGTTCCTTCTCCTTATTGGTAACCACTAATTTGTCCTCTATATTTGTGAGTCTGCTTCTTTTTTGTTATATTCACTGGCTTATTGTATTTTTTAGGTTCCACATGTAAGTAATATACAGCATTTATCTTTCTCTGTCTTAATACAGTTAGTATAATACCCTTCCAGTCCGTCCATGTTGCTGTAAATAACAACATTTCGTCCTTTTTCATGACCGACTCGTATTCCATCGTGTGTATTAATACCACATCTTCCTTATCCATTCTGTTGATGGATACTTAGTTTGCGTCCATATCTTAGAAATTGTGGATAATGCTACTCTGAACATTGGGGTGCATGTATCTTTTTGAATTAATGATTTTAGTTGTTCGGGATATATACCCAGGAGTGGAATTCCTATTTTGGTTTTGAGAAACCTCCATACTGTTTTCCACAGTGGTTGTACCAATTTACATCGCCACAATCAGTTATGAAGGTTCCCTTTCCTCCACATCCTCGCCAGCCAACATGTGTTACTTGTGTTCTTTTTGGTGATAACCATTCTGACAGGTATGAGGCAAAAACTACATAGTTTTGATTTGCATTTCCCTGAGGATGCTAAGCATCTTTTCATGTACCTGTTGGTCATTTGCATTTCCTCTATGGAAAAATATCTGTTCTGTTTTTCTGTCCTAAATGGAAGCATTTTCTATGGTTAATGACAGAAAGATCTGAGAATTTCTGATGTCAAAACAAAACTCAAAGAACTATCAAGAGTTTTTTAAAATTTAAACCTAACTTTATCAGGTAGGTTCCTATACAAAAGTACCTAATTATGCTAAATATATTTTTAAATATTTAACTTAAAGATAAGATGTTTTCATATAAATCTAGTAAACAGTAATCTTTCGAAAAAGAAAAATAGACTAGTAGTAGAATGACCAAAGTGATATTCACATGTTCTTGTACTAGTTTCACCAGTAATGGAATTTGAATATGATCGTCCACATAACCTTTCCTTTTTCTCAAATGAGACCAATTATAATAACAGCATTGCTCTTTCTGGCCATTTGGTTTACATAGCTCTATTCAAAGAAGATGTAATGAAAAGTTTATATTCCTTTGTAATTTTGTTAATTGGTATCATTTATTATGAGTATCTAGAATGTCTAGATCTTTTCAGTCCTTGGAAAACCATTCTTAGTAGGCATTATTTGTTTAAAAATGAAAACTCTGATGATGGGAGAGATTTATCACCCTTGATAAAGGGTGATCACATTCTTTTCATTTTACCACACTGCTTCTCCAAAGTAGAGTGGTATTTTTAAAGATTGAATGATGTTTTAAAAGTGAGATACCTGCTAATGGTAATGCTACCAGTGTAGGCTCTATGTACAGGGTGGCTGTCAAAGAATATTTGATTGAATTAAATGAATGACAATCAGTAGCAATGTATTCAAGGCCATAGAGTCTTCCTATATTAGAAGTGTCTTTTTGTACATATGTATTTTGAACTTACACTAATTGAAGTAATAAATAATTGATGAATGAAAGATACAAGATCAATTTATGTAAGAAAAAATTTAAGAATTTTTGTTTACATTTTTGTGAGTCTGAGTGAACTCCGGGAAATGGTGATGGACAGGGAGGCCTGGCGTGCTGCGATTCATGGGGTCGCAAAGAGTAGGACACGACTGAGCGAATGAACTGAACTGAACTGATAGACAGTTTTTACTCAAATACATAAATGAAATCATATACATGAAATACAGTCTCTTTTTTTCTTGTCTCTATTCCTCCCTCCACCCATAGAACTCTACCTACCATGATCATATTAGCTTTTTTTTACAAGAATGGATTATATTATACACATTTTAATCTTTTTTTCATCCAATAAAATCTTGTGGACATTCCCCCAAATTTACTTGTTATAGCCCTAATTTGTTTTATATGGACATACAAAGCTCCATGATGTGGATGCACCATGATTTATTAATATTAGACCACTTCCGTTTTGGGGGACATTTATTTTGTTAACGATTTTGCTGCTGCAAAGTTTGCAGAAATAACTGTATAAACCCATTTTCATCCTGGTGTTTTTATTTCTATGGGGTAGGTCCCAGAAGTAAAATTGCTGTGTTAAAAGTTGTATAATTTTTATTTGAGTAGCTTTTCCCAGTGGTTTTCTATAAAGGGCATAACAATATTTGCTCCAGCAATGGATGAAGTCACTAATTCTCATTGCTTTGGTAGTGTTAATACCCTCTGAAGCTTTTACAGTTCTGACAAGTATAAAGTGATATTTATTATTTTAATTTGTATTTCATATTTTGGAAATTTGTGTGTGATGCCATATTAATTTTAACATTTTCTCTTCTGAGAATTGCCTATTCAGATTCTTTGCCAGTTTTCCCAATGAGTAGTTTTGGTTTTCTTGGCCAGTTGTAAGAACTATCTAATCTGCCATCTACATCTGGAAGTCTGGTGACTTGAATTCATCTTACTTCATTCCCACTCTCAACTTATTTATTTGTACGGAGGCAAGCAGTTGGATAAAAGGAAACCTCAGTTTCTACAGAAGTCTTGAAAGACAGGGCTGGTGGAGCGCCTAAGACAAGGAATAAGAAACTGACTCAGAAATACTTGGCACCCTTCCACTGTCTTTCTGCCCCAGAGAGATGTTGACATCAGCCTGGCCTCCAGGAAACCAAAAAGGAGCTGAATTGGCAAGCTGAGTCCTCCTTACTCTTGTGTAAAGACTTCTCTGCTTTTTTTGTCAAAAGACTACCGTCAGCCAACTTGCTGTCTACACCTGCTGCACAGCTGTTGTGGTAGAGGGTCAACTACTACACGGGACTGCCAACTCGGGGCTCGGGGAATAGAGGGAAACATAACTGCCATGTCTAAGGATCCAGCAACAAGAGAGGAACACAGGTTGTTGGGACAGGCCCCCAACAAAAAGAGCTTTTGGAGGAGAGAGACAATAACTTGAAAAAAAGAATAGGAACACAATGAGATTGAAAGTGCAGTATTTAAAAAACACAAAAATCTTTGGAGCTAAAATTGCTAATTTTTGAACTAACTACAACAATAGATCAAATGGAGGAAAATGATAACACGGAGACTTAAATTTGTGGCCTGGAGAATCTAGTGGAAGAAATATTTTTAAACCTAAAGCCAAAGGCAAAGAAAGGATAAAAATAACAGATTTTGAGGACAGAAGGAGAACTAATGTGTATAATAGTTCAAGAAGGAAAAAAAAAAAGGAACATTGAAGAGAGGCAGTAATTTAAAAAAGACAGCCTTGAGCTGAAAAAGGCATGATTCTAGCTTCAAGGGGCCTGTTGAGTCCCAAGCAGAATTCATGGTAATAATAAATAATGGGACTTTCCTGGTAGTTCAGTGGCTAAGATCCTGTGTTCCCAATGCAGTGGGGGGGGCAGGGCGGCACTGAGTTCCATTTCTGATCAGGGAACTAGGTCCCACATGCAAAACTTAGAGTTATTATGCCGCAACTAAACAGACCTGGCACATGCAAATAAATATTTTTAAAAATAATAAAAATGTCATGTCAATGACTAAGTTCCCATTCTTCTAGGCAGTGTTTTAAGGGCTTTACATTTATTAACGTGTTGAATCCTTACAACAGCCCTACAAAATAGGTGCTATTATCCCCCCTAATTCAGATAAGGAAAAAAAGGTTTAACTATTACAGTCAGAAAGTGAACCCAAGAGATCTGACCCCAGAGCTTTGACTAACTGCCTCAAAGAACAAAGACTGTTTAAGCAAATCCTGTTACAATTTATGATCTCTGAAGATGAAGGGTGAAATCTTACAAGTTCCAGAGAGCAAGAGCAAGAAATCAGCAAAAGAAGAGCCTGTCACCAGAGTTCTGATCTGTAGTACCTTAAGCTAGAAAGCAGTGGGAAAATTTATACATACTACTAATTGGAAAGGACCACAAGCCGATTTCACTAACCAAATTATTCATGTATCAGGCTGATACAAAGATTTGCTGATTTATCAGAATTGAACAACTAACCCCACCTACCATCTAATGAAAATATTCAAAGGGAAATCTAATAGTATTTAACCCTTGTCTTCACACATGTTACTCCTCCTACCTGGAATAAATCCTCCCTTTATCAGTCTAACAACTCATTCTTTTTCTTTTAATTAAAGTATAATTGATTTACAGTTTTGTGTTAGTTTCAACTACATAGCAATGTGATTCAGTTGTGTCTGTGAGCGTATATTTCAGATTATTTTCCATATTAGATTATAAGATGTTGAGTATAGTTCCCTGTGCTATACGGTAAATCCCTGTTGCTTATCTGTTTTATGTATAGTGATTTGTTGATCCCATACTCCTAATTTATTCATCTTCTCTTCCCTTTCCCCTTTGGTAATCATAAGTTTATTTTCTATGCCTCTGAGTCTGTTTCTGTTTTGTGTATAGATTCATTTGTATTATTTTTTTAGATGCTACATGTCAGTGACATATAATATTCATCTTTGACTTATTCGGTCTATCCATGTTGCTGCAAATGGCCATATTTCATTCTTTTTCATGTCTAAGTAATTTGTGTGTGTGTGTGTGTGTGTGTGTCACACACCACATCTTCTTAAGCCAATCATTTGTTGATAGGCACTTGGGTTGCTTTCGTATCTTGGCTGTTGTTAATAGTGCTGCTGTGAACATTAGTGTGTATGCATCTTTTCAAATTAGAGTTTTCATTTTTTCCAAATATATGCCCAAGATTATGATTGCTAGATCATATGGTAGCTCTATTTTTAGTTTTTTAAGGGACCTCCATACTGTTCTGCATAGTGGCCACACCAATTTACATTCCCACCAACAGTGTAGGAGGTTTCCCTTTTCTCAATATGCTCTCCAGCATTTATTATTTGTAGACTTTTTGATGATAGCCATTCTGACCTGACACCTCATTCCTAACATCTTAACTTCTAGAAAATCTTTTGCAGTCCCCCAAGCCTGAGTTTTCCAGCGTTCTTGCCTGGAGAATCCGAGGGACAGGGGAGCCTGGTGGGCTGCTGTCTATGGGGTCGCACACAGTCAGACACGACTGAAGCGACTTAGCAGCAGCAGCAGCAAGCCTGAGTTTTATTCGCCTCTTAAATGCTCCCATAGCACCCTGTAGTTCCCTCCCCTTGGCGCTTGTTTCCCCTGTAAAATTGTAAGCCAGACTATGCATGATTTGTTCACTGTGGTATCCCCAGTATAGCAGGTTGACAGAGTGATCAAAATTTGTGTGGTCAAAATTAGCAAATCTTTTTTGCTACCGTACTCAGGTTGTTTTAGTCGTAGTCCTTCAGGGAAAGTACAAGTTTTGTCTTTAGTAGATCTATTCAAAGCTCTATTCAAATATGCCTTGTTTGTATTTCTTTATTCATCTTGTGACTGTTTTACAAAATTTTTAGTTCACAAAATTTCAACATATTGAATGTATAACATTTTTACATGTAAAATTAATTTATGTAAGGCATATTTACAATGCATGTTATCCATGTTGGATTCAGACTTCTATTATTTGTTATTTTTGAAAGGCAGAATTAATAGGAAAGTATAGAAGTGAATTTACAAGCTTAATCAAAACACTCAGAGATAGTGTTTTAATACTCTAAAAAGAATAGTGTTAATTCTATTTTTTTTTCTTCTGTTTCTCTGCAGATTAAAGCTAAAAATTATGACAAGGTAGAAAAGGTGAGTCCTCTTAAATACACTTTGAATTTTATGCTGAAGTTTAACTTAGGACTTAACATTTGTGAGGCAAATAGTAAAATGTTAATAATTACTGAATCTAGCTAGTGATTATATGAGCTTCCCAGGTGGCTCAGTGGTAAAGAATCTGCCTGCCAGTGCAGGAGGTGGAAGAGATGCAAGTTCAGTCCCTGTGTCGGGACGATCTCCTGGAGAAGGAAATGGCAGCCCACTCCAGAAATCTTGATTGGGAAATCCCATCAACAGAGGAGCCTGGCAGGCTACAGGCCATGGAGCTGGACTTGACTTAGCAACATAACAACAAAGTGATTATATAGGAGTTCATTGTACTTATTCAGCCCATTCGTGTGCTTGAAAATGTTCATAATAAAATTTTGGAAAGGAAAGTAATTATATTCTCCTGACCAAAATTATGAGAATGATTTTGATTAAACAAAATAGACGGAGTTGTTATTTGTCATTTATTTGTAAGAATCTAAATTCATGAAAGGAGCTGAATTTGTTTCTTTAATGTTTCATTTCAACTGTGTACATAGGAAATTTATTTAACTATGGATTCTCATATTTTACTGTATTTACAGCTATTTCAGAGATGCCTTATGAAGGTTTTGCACATTGATTTATGGAAGTGTTATCTTTCATATGTCCGAGAAACCAAGGGTAAACTACCAAGTTACAAGTAAGTTAAATCAGGATCTTAAGGATGCAAGTCATGTCCTAATTTAGTCATCTCCTCTCGCAACTCTTAACTCCAGAGGATGAAGAAATTTAAGGATTTGAAAAATCAGGATTCTCTGAGAAGTTAGTAAAACGTGGGGAAAACCGCTTTAAAGAAAATCACTGGCATTAGATTTATTCTGGAGAGTTGAATCATCCAAGCCCCTCTTCTATATTGAAACACTGTACTTTCGCAGCTCCAGACCATTTTGTTCAGAGGCTTGTTGTCAACTTAATAAAAGGCTGCTTCTTGTCCTGGCAGCACTCTTGGCAGGTTACATTTGTGATGTGCTTTTTAACTATTCGAAGGCACCTTTGACAGTGGTATTGTGTAATTGACCTCCTCACTAGGACGCACCCTCACTTATCTATCTTTGTTGAATATAAATAATGGACCTTCTCAGATGCTCTTTTTGTATGTAACAAATAGGCAGATTATTTCTAGAACCAGAATTCTTTGTTTTCTTTTCTTCCTTAGTCTTATATTGAACAAGTTCTTTCTCCCTAAATTTTACTTCAGAGCTAATAGATCTTCAGCCATAACTTACCTTCTTAATCAATGAATCAGATATTTCCCCATTTGAATCTCTACATATAAGAGTCAGTTTGAAGGTTATAAAATTATATAAAACATGGCCCCTATCTTTGATAAGCTTACAAGTAGTAGGTAAAAGACACAAATAGTAGGTAAAAGAAACAAAGTATGTAAATTAATGACATTAACAAGCTAAACACAAAAGAACACTGTATACTTGCAAAGATGTCATTCATTTTGTTTTTATAAAAGATTTAAATGTTCTGATCCTTTGAACGGAAGTTATGATTATGTTTTAGTTATAGATACATTTTAATAACGGTTTTTCTGTTATTAAAATGTATCTTTCACATTTATTTCAGAAATTATAGATATATTTTAATAACAGTTTTTCTGTTATTAAAAAACATCTTTCACATTTATTTCAGAGAAAAGATGGCTCAAGCATATGACTTTGCACTGGATAAAATTGGAATGGAAATTATGTCTTACCAGGTAGAGTTAAAATTTTCTAATACATACACTTAATAAATTTGAAACTAGTAAGAAAAATACTAACATTTTCTTTTATTTCTTAGATTTGGGTGGATTACATCAACTTCTTAAAAGGCGTGTAAGTATTTACATAGTTTTATTTTCTGTGTGAACACTGATTTAGCTACAATATAATTGATGGCATTTCTCATCCAATACCAGGGAAGCTGTTGGATCTTATGCAGAAAATCAGAGAATAACAGCTGTTCGAAGAGTTTATCAACGAGGTTGTGTTAATCCAATGATCAACATTGAACAGCTGTGGAGAGACTATAACAAGTATGAAGAGGTAAATTAGGAGAGAGTAGTTTATTATTATGACAAAGTGATTTTAATTTCCATGCGTTGTGGGTTTGTAGCCTTTCTAACGTTAGGTACCTGGATATCAGTGCTGCATACGTTTGTTTTCATGTTGATTGTAATGAAAGGACCATTCCTCATGTTTTGAGAGTCTCATATTACTGTTGAGTTATTTTTTAGAGAATACTGTAGGAGAATTATAATTCTTACAAAACCATTTTTATTCAGTGCTAAACTACACCCACACAGTCATACACATACCTGTTGCCACTGGCTCTTATGAAAGAGTTCCTTTTGGAGTTCCTTTTCCAGTGTCGGGATGAGTTGCAGTGCACCTGTCACCTAGTTACAGTGATGTGATTATTGCCTTGCAATTGCGAGATGTGGGACTGTGGTCCAACATCTTTGTTTCATAGGAAGTGATTTATTAGTATTTTATTGATTAATTTTTGGCTGTGCTGTGTCTTTGTTCCTGCACAGGCTTTTCTCTAGTTGCAGCAAGCAGAGGCTACGCTCAGGCTTCTCATTGCAGTGACTTCTCTCGTGGCAGAGTGCAGGCTCAAGGGCGGGTGGGCTCAGAAGTTGCAGTTCCCCAGCTCTGGAGCACAGGGTTAATAGTTGTAGCGCATGGGTTTAATTGCTTTGAGGAATGTGGGTTCTTCCCGGATCAGGAATCGAACCAGTGTCTCCATTGTGAGGCAGATTCTTCACTATTGAGCCACCTAGGAAGCCCCCAAAGAACTTTTAAATTCAATGTGGCTTTTACCTATGAATACTTATGTTGGAATTAAAGCTGAGAAAATTTCAAGATATTTATTAATTCATTTAAAGTTTATAGTTATAGACTCCTTATATTTTTAACATAAATAGTATTAAACTTGTATTTCCCCAAAATAAGAAAAAACTCTGAGAAATGTGGCATTATTTCATATTTTTGCAAATCTCTCTGGTAGCTAGCTTAGTAGAGGACAGATTTTCATATCTGCTTCTACATTCTATCTGGTATCATATTGAATGTCAATATAACTTCTGAAAAACTCCACTGTATATTTGTGAAAGGAGCAAATCATGTCTCAGTGATATATGAAAATTGTTTTGATCTTACGGACCCTCAGAAAGATCTTGGGGAACAGGAATCTTTGGACTACTCTTTGAGAACTACTAGACATGAATGAAGTTATGCAGACCTAGTTAGAAAAAGGCTTTTAGAACTAAGTCATGGCTATTCACCCAGCTGAATCTGTACATCATTCTTTATTAGTAAAATTTTATGTGAAATAATTGACCCTTTCCAAATCATTCCCTATCTTTGAAGCTTACTGCCATTCTCATAACATATAGGCAGGTCCTCCTTGTTTTCTTAAGCATATAAAGTGATCAAACCTTTATTTTACTAACCAAAAAACCTCTCAAAATAAATAATTGAAAGTTACTTAGCAAACGAATAAACCATATTATCCTAATATTAAAATATATTTAATTTTTAAATAATGTACATTTTCTTTTTTTTCTCTTAGGGTATCAATATTCATTTAGCTAAAAAAATGATTGAAGATCGGAGTAGAGATTACATGAATGCTAGGCGGGTAGCAAAGGTATGGAATTCCATCAGGCCGCTTACTATAATGTTTGTTATGAGTATGTTATTTACACAGGGGCTTTTCCCATCTGGTATCACTCAATATGTTCAATCATTGGCAATCTTCACTAATAACAGTTAATTACATTGTCTGAACAGATGATGTATTTGATATTTAAAGTGAAATACCTGTTTACGGACTTGTGAAAGGATAAAATAGAATAAATCAAGTTTGGAAGAAATTATTTTTTAAAAGAGAGAAACAGAGGTTATAGAGACAAAGTTCTACATAGAATTAATCAAGTAGTTGTTATCCATCCCTCCTGTCTGCTCATACATATCTGAATACTGTACTACTGTCTGGTCTAATGCCATTGCTCTCGGGGACAGAGTTTTGTCTTGGGTACATTCCTTTCCACTCAGTGAAACTGTTAGAAGTTAGGGAAAATAGCCTAATACTATGAACTATTGAAGTTTTAAAGTTTCTCCAGAGATGGCAGTAATGATGCCACCAGATCGTTAGTCATGTTGATCTGTCAACCTCTCTGTCCTGAGAATGACTTTCTGTATCACCTACAGAGAGGGCCCAGGGCTGTTCTGTTCACCTTGTCCTGGGAACCTGTTCTTGGGTAATTAATCTTTATCTTTCTCCCTGCTCTTAAATAGTTTTTAGCTTATATTAACAAAGTAGTAACTAAGATCATGGCATCTGGTCCCATCACTTCATGGGAAATAGATGGGGAAACAGTGGAAACAGTGTCAGACTTTATTTTTGGGGGCTCCAAAATCACTGCAGATGGTGATTGCAGCCATGAAATTAAAAGACGCTTACTCCTTGGAAGGACAGTTATGACCAACCTAGATAGCATATTCAAAAGCAGAGACACTACTTTGCCAACAAAGGTCCGTCTAATCAAGGCTATGGTTTTTCCTGTGGTCATGTATGGATGTGAGAGTTGGACTGTGAAGAAAGCTGAGCGCCGAAGAATTGATGCTTTTGAACTGTGGTGTTGGAGAAGACTCTTGAGAGTCCCTTGGACTGCAAGGAGATCCAACCAGTCCATTCTAAAGGAGATCGGCCCTGGGTGTTCTTTGGAAGGACTGATGCTAAACCTGAACTCCAATACTTTGGCCACCTCATGTGAAGAGTTGACTCATTAGAAAAGTCAATGATGCTGGGAGGGATTGGGGGCAGGAGGAGAAGGGGACGACAAAGGATGAGATGGCTGGATGGCATCACCGACTCGATGCTCATGAGTTTGGGTGAACTCCGGGAGTTGGTGATGGACAGGGAGGCCTGGCATGCTGCGATTGATGGGGTCACAAAGAGTTGGCCACGACTGAGCGACTGAACTGAACTGAACAAAGTAGTATTTGGGGAGGGGAAAGGCATTTTGAACAAAATATTCCAAACTGATCAACTCCATTCCATATATGAGTTGTTCTTCAGCTTACCACAGAATTCTAAATGCTTATTGTCTAGGAATATGAGACAGTAATGAAAGGTTTGGACCGCAATGCTCCGTCAGTGCCTCCTCAGAATACTCCTCAGGAAGCTCAGCAGGTGGATATGTGGAAGAAGTACATCCAGTGGGAAAAGAGCAACCCTCTACGCACAGAAGATCAGACCCTGATAACTAAAAGAGGTAACAAGATTAGGTCTCCTGAGACTCCAATTATATGCATGTTAGGCCACTTGATATTATCCTATAGGTTACCAAGGCTGTTTTTTTTTTATCCCCAGGCTTTTTTCCTCTTATGTTTCTCAGACTCAATAATTTCTATAGATGTCTCCATGTTCACTGGCCTTTATTTTATCATATACAGTATGCTGGTGAGCCCGTTTGGTGAATTCTTCATTTCAAATATTCTACTTTTCAGTTCCATAAATTTCCATTCTAGGAATTTTTATATGTATTACAGTTTTCTTTTTTCTGTTGAGATTCCATGGCCATTACCATCTTTCTCTTTCTGTCCTTGAATATATTTAAAATAGTTACAAAACCTTGTCTGCCATTGAGGGTTTGATTTCTTTTCCTCTTGACTGTAGGTCACATTTTTTGTTTTGTCAGAAGTCTGGACATTTAAAAAAAAATTTCTGGACATGTAAATGATATATAGTAAAGACTAGATTCTGTTATCTTCCTCTGAAGAACGTTGGGTTTTATTTTAGCAGGGAGTTAAATTACTGGCAGATCTCGACTTTGTGGAGGCTTGGTTTTACAGTGTTAGGATGAGCCTGTGTTAGTGGCCTTTATCTCATGGTAAATCTCTTAGTCCTGGGATATAGTCTTTACTCTTAAGACAATGGAAAGTTCAAGGTGTTTACTCAGAATCCCTTAACCTGATGGGAGTCAGAATCCAAACATGGTCTCCATTACAGTGGGCAGCTGATGAGATATCACTCCAGCTCTTTCAGCTCTTATTTCTGCTCGGGCTCTTTGTATTTTTTCCTGTGGATGTCTATTTTAGAGTCAGTTAAAAATTTGAGGGCATTTATGTCCAGATTTTCAGCCTCCACCTTCTGTTGTTCTCTTTTGGGGGATTTTTCCCCCTTAATTTCCGGTTGCTTTTCTAACCCAGAGCTCCATGTCACTTACCTCAAGCTGGTAAAACTTCAGCATTTGACTTGAGCTCTAGCTATCCCAGAACTATACACACAGGGCTGTGTATTTGAGGGGAATAGCATATTAAATACATGTCTACAATTTTTAAAAATTCAAGTTTTTTAGTGCTCAGGCCTCTCTGATTTCTTTTTCTTTTGGTCATTCTCTGGTGCCTTCAAATTGTTGCTGTTTGTATTGTTGATGATTTTTTTTTCCCTACGAGAGTTAGTCTTATACAGACTACTCTGCCACTGCTAGCACGAGACTTTGGAACTTAAAAAGACTCCGCAATCTTGCCTTGTTCTCTTAACCTAGCAAGTACTGTTTCCTTTGCCTGCACCATTTTTGTATCTGCTCCTGTCCTTCCTGCCTCTCCTTACACTCTCATCTGACCAGATTCTATCCCTTCTTCAGGTTTCGCTTAGATGTCAGTTCCTTAGTGAAGCCTTTCTTAAGTCTCTAAACTATGTTAAGTCCTGCTGCTGTAAGTTAAGATTACACTGTACTTTCCTCATCGTGCTTATTTTCACAATTGTTTTCTTAATATCAATCTTCCCAAAATATTGCAGACTTCTTGAATATAGGAAGTCTTAGTTACTGGTATATTCACAGTGTCTTTCACATTCCTTAGCATATAGTTCGGAGAAGGCGATGGCACCCTACTCCAGTACTCTTGCCTGGAAAATCCCATGGATGGAGGAGCCTGGAAGGCTGCAGTCCATGGGGTCGCTGAGGATCGACACGACTGAGCGACTTCACTTTCACTTTTCACTTTCATGCATTGGAGAAGGAAATGGCAACCCACTCCAGTGATCTTACCTGGAGAATCCCAGGGACTGTGGAGCCTGGTGGGCTGCCGTCTATGGGGTCGCACAGAGTCGGACATGACTGAAGTGACTTAGCAGCAGCAGCATATAGTTGATACTCAATAAATATTAGTTTAATAAATGGTAAATGAATGGGTTTGGGTGGATGATAATAATCACTGAAGTTTTTTATTTCTAATTATCATTCATTATTGAGGGGCCTGTCTTAGCCTGAAAATTTAGTTGTGATACTTATATGGACAGTTTTATAAATAATGTTTATTCTAATTAAATGTTGCAAATGTCTTCTCTTAGTCATGTTTGCTTATGAACAGTGCCTGCTGGTGCTGGGCCATCACCCTGATATTTGGTATGAAGCTGCCCAGTACCTTGAGCAATCAAGCAAACTGTTAGCAGAGAAGGGGGTGAGTGTTCATTTTTTCCCCCCTTTTTGGTCTTTTCATGGTTTTGATATAGCAATAATTTACTAAAAGTATAACACTGAATTTTGGTAATAATGTGTAAGAATTGAAACTTGAATCTTATGTCACTATGAATCTTAGTGACCCTGTGATTAGACTAGCTTAGAATGAAAACATAGCGGCTCTTTTTTAATGCATTAAAGTGATGAATCACTTAGAGCACTTAGATAATTCTTTTTTATGTTGAAATAATGGAAGAAGTCTTTGGAATTTTTTAAGAATCCAGAAATGCATGTATGTCCATAGGTATATACATATGATGAGTCTGTGTTTTATTCTCTTTCAGCTACCTTAAAATTACTGTAAGTGAGCTTTCTTTTTTCTCTCCTAGGATATGAATAATGCCAAATTATTTAGTGATGAAGCTGCTAATATATATGAAAGAGCCATAAGCACTTTATTAAAGAAGAATATGCTTCTTTATTTTGCATATGCAGATTATGAAGAGGTAAGTTAAAATATTTAGAACTTTCTTATAATTGGTATTTTTTTACTGCAGCACTGAATTTTTTTTCCTAGCTGCTTCGCCAGGCATGTTTCTTTTTGAAGACAGAGATAATGCAAAATGAACCGTTATTAGTCCTTAGCTCATTATATATTTATGCTCAAAGCAGGTGCCTTTGTGGGATGCAGCCTCTGGATTCCTCAGAGCTCAAATCCTGCTTGTTTATGAGTATATATTTATATCCACTTCTTCTCTACCATCTTAGAGTCGCATGAAGTATGAGAAAGTTCACAGTATATATAACAGACTTCTGGCAATTGAGGATATTGATCCCACCTTGGTAAGTAACTTTATAAATCTCTTTCCCACCTTTGCAGTCTGCTTTTATAAAAAAGTTTTTTAATCTATATAAAGTAAAATTTACTGTTTTGTTGAATTGTTAGTTCTGTGAATCTTGACTAATAACATAGTCATGGGACAACCATCACAATTAAAATATAAAACACTTAAATCACCCCACAGAATTTCCCTCATCTGACAACCCTTCCCTGTCTCCCAGTCCCTGACAATTACTGAGGTACTCTCTGCTCTATTTTTTTTTAAAGTCCAGAAGTATGAAACAGCTACAGTGGGGCTTTTTCTAACACCTTCCTCGTGAGCATAGTTTGAATGCTATGTAATTGTTGCTTAATAAATATTTCTTTTTAAGTAAATAGAGGCAAGAGAAACCAACATTCTGGGAAGCAGTTAGACAGGAACTCACTTTATCCTGAATTCTACTCTATAACAGTGGTTTTCAAAGCCACTATTTTTGCAAAAGTGCAGTGGAACTCTTTCAGTTGGAGGAGAAGTGGACAGGCCAACGCATGGGGCTCTAGACCCTCTGCCTCACGTCAACTACAGATCCATTCCTTTTTTGTCTGTCTACCTTGGGGTTCCACTGCTTGCATTTAGTCATCTTTTAAAAATTCGTTTAGCAGCCTGCATCTGTGCTATACACTGTGCTAGATTCCAGCAGTATAATGACAAATAAGTTAAATTTCATTCCTCAAGTAACTCATAGTTCATTCATCTGGGCAACGAGGTTTGGCATCATCAAAACTGGGCCAGTCAGGAGCCTACTCAACAGTCACCCTGTGTATAGTCCAGAGACCTTTGTTCATCGAATAAATATTGCATATTCATTATGTGTTAGGTACTCTGTTAGTGCAAAGTATAAAATGATTCAGTTATCAATGAAGTTACATTATATGTTCTTTAGAAAATAGAGTAGTGGGTTTTTAAAGCAATAAATCAAGAAATTCTAGTATTTTCTAGTATTTTCACTTTTATTCCTTAGGGTTTAATTAGCATGTTTGGAATTAGATGATTGTAATGATTATAAGACCTTGTGACTTTACTAAAAATCACAGAATTTTACATTTAAAGGGTGAATTTTGTGCTATGTGAATTATATCTCAATTTTAAAAAATTAATTTGCATGCATCTTTAATACCAGAAAAAAATTGCTTACGGATTTAAATACTGCAATATCTATAATCTTATTGATACTTTTCAATTTCTCAGGTATTCAAATTGCTTTCTTATACAGCAAAACATGTTAGTATAGAAGTATGGTGAGCCTGTATTAGATCCCACAGGCATCACATTCTACCTAATCTATAGAAAACAAATGCTTTTTTTGCATAGGTATATATCCAATATATGAAATTCGCAAGAAGAGCTGAAGGGATCAAATCTGGAAGAATGATATTTAAAAAAGCAAGAGAAGACACCAGAACCCGCCACCATGTCTATGTCACTGCAGCACTCATGGAGTATTACTGTAGTAAGGCAAGTCCTGAAATAAGATACAAAGATAGAGTAATTTCCTTTATCTGAGATAAATTAATTAAAAGAAAGGCAGTCCTAGTTTCTATTATTAAACTTTAATTCTTCTGTATCATAAAGGAGACCTAAGTGTATCTGTGTAAAATTACATGGAGCATTGTTCATATCCCCTCTGCCTGCTAATTTATACCTTATTAAACTCCATATTTCTGAATCTAAATCCCCTGAATGGTATTTAGTGCTGCAGTTTTTACATGATTTTAATATCCATTTTAATCTTAATGTACTTAGTCATATTTAAATTTAGTTTTAATATTCTTTGAGTATCTTATCTGATGGAAATCAGTACTTTGCTTTCTTTACTTCTAGGACAAATCTGTTGCCTTTAAGATTTTTGAGCTGGGGCTAAAGAAATATGGAGACATTCCAGAATATGTCCTGGCCTATATTGACTATCTTTCTCACCTCAATGGTAAGTAGAGTCTAGATCTGTAATGGTTAATATTAAACCATCAATGTCATTCTTTGATATTATGTTCCTGGAATTTTTCCCTCTGCAGAATGGTCTTTAATTCTGCAGCACATTCCCAACAGTAGTAGGAATAAAGCCACAAGTCTCAAGCCACGAAAACTTAAAGATGCCCAAGTAGTAGAGTAAAATGCCCTGAGGCTACTGGGGAAGAGATTTCAAAAAGAAACATTGTGTTTATGAGCATCTTTATCTTTATTTTTCTATTTTGTTGTAATAATAATAATGGCAATCCTTTATTGGGTTCCTACCTTAGACCAGGCACAAGACTAGAGAATTCGTATATGTATGTATGTATCTCATTTAGTCAACTTAACCACACCACAATCCAGGATATGTAATTTCTTGACTAAAAATGATCTGGTATAAAAACTGATTTAAGAAAGAAATATAAAAAATTATGTGTCATGTAAATAATTAGATGTTAAACTTAGATATCACAGGTGTATATTAATGATTTTAATATTTTAGAAAAATATAACATTCTGTCTACCTACATAGTTCAGTTAAGTTCAGTCGCTCAGTCGTGTCCAACTCTTTGTGACCCCATGAATCACAGCATGCCAGGCCTCCCCGTCCATCACCATCTCCCAGAGTTCACTCAAACTCACGTCCATCGAGTCGGTGATGCCATCCAGCCATCTCATCCTCTGTCGTCCCCTTTTCCTCTTGCCCCCAATCCCTCCCAGCATCAGAGTCTTTTCCAATGAGTCAACTCTTCGCATGAGGTGGCCAAAGTACTGGAGTTTCAGCTTCAGCATCAGTCCTTCCAATGAACATTCAGGACTGATCTCCTTTAGGGTGGACTGGTTGGATCTCCTTGCAGTCCAAGGGACTCTCAAGAGTCTTCTCCAACACCACAGTTCAAAAGCATCAATTCTTCGGCGCTCAGCTTTCTTCACAGTCCAACTCTCACATCCATACATGACCACTGGAAAAACCATAGCCTTGACTAGACGGACCTTTGTTGGCAAAGTAGTGTCTCTGCTTTTCAACATGCTATCTAGGTTGGTCATAACTTTCCTTCCAAGGAGTAAGCGTCTTTTAATTTCATGGCTGCAGTCACCATCTGCAGTGATTTTGGAGCCCCCAAAAATAAAAGTCTGACACTGTTTCCACTGTTTCCCCATCTATTCCCCATGAAGTGATGGGACCAGATGCTTAGTAGAAAAGAATAAAACTTAAAACATGACTTTGTATTTCAACTTAGTGATTCTACTCTCTGGAAGAGGACTTAACTCCAGAAAGTAAGTCGGTGGAGCATTTACTTAAAAAGAAATTTCTTGTATGAAATGAATGTCCTCACCAGTTTTATATTATTTTGCTTCATTTTTTAGAATAGTTACTAGTGTGTATAATGTTTTTTACTGTAAAATTGAGGATGGAATCTGATGTCAGCTTTGTTGTTGTTAAGTCACCTCGTCGTGTCTGACTTTTGTGAGTCCATGGACTGTAGCCCTCCAGGCTCCTCTGTTCATGGAATTCTCCAGCCAAGAATACTGGAGTGGGTTGCCATTTCCTTCTCCAGGAAATCTTCCCAACCCAGGGATTGAACCCACATCTCCTGCATTGCAGGTGGATTCTTTATTGCTGAGCCACCAGGGAAGCCCAATGTCAGCATTATTATCTTCTGAAATCATCCATGTTCATCTACCACCCCACCCACCTACTCAGTACCTTTTGTTTAGTGTGGTCTGGCTTCTAGTTGCAGGTCCATTACTCAGTTAACAATGAGCTGAATCAATTTACTTCATCTTTTTGAACCTCAAGCTTCCTCACATATAAATTCTGGTTGTGATAATACTTAGACCCCTCTGCGTAAGATTTTTGTGAGGATACAATGAGATAATGCTTTGTTAAATTATAGAACTAAATTTTTTTAATATTTAAAATTTTCTTTAATATCCTAGAGGACAATAATACTCGAGTTTTGTTTGAACGAGTTTTAACATCTGGAAGTCTTCCTCCTGAGAAATCTGGGTAAGCCATTGTGAAAACTTACCGGTCAGGTTCTAATGGCAGCTTTAATACTTGAACTGTAGTCTATGGGATGAATGTTTGCTTGTTGTGAGTCTTAAGTTTCAGTAGAAATTTCCCTTCTCTTTTGAAGTTTCATTTACAAATGGCTGCCTGCAATATTTTCATACCTGTTTAAGATTTGTTAAAAATTTTTTTTTGCATACTGACTAGGATTATTTTGAGAGATGCCTTAACAATTTGTTATTAAATATTTTAATATATCTTTCTCTATATCCCTATAAATTGATATGAACAAATTAGGGCAGAGTTCTGAAATTTTTGTATCTCTTTTTCAAGAGCAAAGACTCTTACAAAATGAAAGTTTGTTTGACAGGTTCCATCCCTGATTTATGGTTTTGACTCTGTCCCTTATACCAGAGGAACAACATGGTCTAGTGGTGCAGTGAAAGCAGGAAGGCTTTGGAGTCTTGGGTTCAAACTCCAACTCAGTCAGCTATACCTTGGGCAGGTTTCCTAACTTTCCCAGTTCTTACTTTCTTGTTGAGTAGCAATAATGTCTACCAGTATAGAAGTTTTGCAATAGTCCCCTACCTAGCATAAAATAGGAAGTCACTGTATTACTTTAGTACAGAAGTGCTTAGTAACATTTTAAGTAGAGTCTCAGAGAATTAATTTTGGCTGTTAGAACAGTGGTGAGGCACTAATTTGTCCCCAGTGATCCCTATTACTGGGAAAAAATAGAGAACAATCATGTTAGATTTTGAAATGTATTTTTATTCATACATTGCACAAAGAATGTAGTCTACATTTTAATTCATGCCACTACAAAATGGTGAAGTCATATCATTCAGGAGTAATTGGAAATCTAGGTTCCTTTTCAACTCTTCCCCACCTAGAGTCGGTTTACTGTCTCTAGGATAAATGTCTCATTGACCACAAATGATAGGAAGTAGGCTAAATAAGAAAAAACAAAAAACCCTTAAATATGAAAGTATTTAGGGTGAAAGGTTATGATGACTTTCAGATGTTGAGTTATGATCACTTTCAGATACTTAAGTGAAAACAAATATAGCAAATATTTGGGGAAGCAAATATAGCAAAATATTAATGACGACTGAATCTAGGTAATGGAATATAGGTATTCATTATACTACTCTATGTTTTGAAGTTTAGAAATCTTTATAATAAAAAAAAATAGATTCTTATAATTTAAAAAAGGGGGAGGAAGGGAACTGGAAGATTTTTGTAAGTCCCAAACCCAGGATGGTGAAGTATTGATTATATTTATTTTCTTACAGAGAAATCTGGGCCCGATTTCTAGCTTTTGAAAGTAATATTGGTGATCTAGCTAGTATACTCAAAGTGGAGAAAAGACGGTTTACAGCATTCAAAGAAGAGTATGAAGGCAAAGAAACAGCTTTACTGGTAGACAGATACAAGTTCATGGATCTATATCCTTGCTCTGCAAGTGAACTAAAAGCACTTGGGTATAAGGTATGTACTTGGGCTTACGATGTGTGTGATGTCTGTACTTTCCCAACGTTTTAGAAGAGTTCATGGACAAACTTTAAAGTAAATTCTGAAATTGAAATTAGTCTAGTTTTATTATAGATTTGCAGAATACAAAAAGTTCAGGGATTTTCCTTGGGTTTGTGAAATATTATCAACAGTACTGAACAAAATGAGAATTAAAATGAGATTTAACAAACTTTCATTCTTTCCCTGAAATTGTCAATGCCTTATTTCTTACATTTTGTGGGCAGGTGGACAATCTGAATGTCACTTGTTAGTTTTTCTCTAACAGTTCTTAAAACTAAGGAGTGTGTTTTGATAGGAGATCTTAAACCAAATGTAATTCCTGCTATATATGTTGTAGATATAATGAAGAAACTTTATAGCTTTGTAAATCCATAAATTTCTTTGAAGTGTTTGTATCTTTAAACAGGGCTCCTTCAGTGGACGCCTTTAGGAAATTATTTAATCGGCCAAAAATTTCGTTCCAGTTCTGGAACAAAACTGGAACAAACTTTTTGCTCAACCCAACAGCTTATCTAGGAATGGAACTCCTCTATTTGGACTACTGCATCATTAAGAAAACAGACCTGGAACCTGAACTCATTCAGGCCAAAAGGAAAGATTAATAGCCTAGAAATAGCCCTTGGTGAGAAACCATTGCTCTATCAGTGCTTGATTTTTCTGTGTCAGGTGAACAAAGACCAGATGAAAATCCAAGGGGAAGCTATATCCATAAGAGTCCTGGATTGATTGGTCTCCTTAAGCCAGCCAGCATTAGGATGTTCCTCACCATCATTCTTCATTTCCTCACTGCCCTCTTTTAGCCAGAGTCTCACTGGTCTTGTGTCTGAACCAGATTAAAATAAACTTCAGACCTTTACATTAATGGAAGCTCCAGTTGTGTGCCAGCCCCATATTCCTATGCTGAACTAGGGTTACTGCTCAGGGATGAGGGGATTCTGCTCCTGGTTTAACAAATTGTTAATGAAAAGCCAAAGGCATTTTTAAGACTGTTATGTGGAATCTTTAGACTGTTTCAACTTTGCCAAGTTGAAAATGGAAATTAAGGAAGTTAATGAAAGTATCTTCGTGAATTTTCCATCTTGTATTTCTGTTTATATTCTGTGTATTTGGGAAGGATCATTATGCTTTCGTGTGTGGCACATAAGTGAGAGAGTGGGAAAGAGAGGAAAAAAAGCAATTCTCAGTGGGTGTTCTCATTTAGATTTGCCACCAACTGCATATGAGCAAGTTTTGAGAACATGAGATTCTCTTATATCCCTTAATGCTGGCAAAAGAGGCTCTCTCAGAGTTGCTCTCAGCCCTGGCAGACATTGCTGGGACACTGAAAAGAAGACAGAATGGGTGTGAGGTCAGAGAGGCCTGTGCTCTCAACTCCTCTGTCTGCTTCTTAGCCATATAACCTTGGAGATAGCAGAACCTCTGCAGAACCTCTCTTTGAGCGTTAGTCCCTTCTGTAAAATGGAGGTGATCGTATCTACCTCCTCAAAGAGTGAATGAACGGCAAAAATTGACAAACAGTGGTTATTCAACAAACATTCCTTCTCCCCTGTAACAGTATGTTGGGAATAATTTTTCATTTCATTAGCAAAATCTTATGAACTAACGTAGGTGATAAGCTTTGTTAGGTTTCATGAAAGAGCACCTTACTTAATCAGCTTCTTCACTTAGAAAGAACCTGATGGATGATGTTCGGTTTTAGTGGAAAGGAAATATCAGAAAATATCTAAAACTGCAGATTTTCTTCCAAATTACCCCACCTCTACCTGGTATTTATTACCTACCAGGTATATACATCTACCCGGTATGTATTACCTACAAAAGGATCCTACAAATGTCCCACCTGGTGGCACTGAGTCTAATGACTCTTAACACTTGTCAGTCTTCACTGTCATGGAAGTTCTCACTTTTCTTTCTCCATTCTCGCTATGGTTTTAACCCAGTTATTTAGTGTATCCTCAGGAGTGTAGAATTGCACAGTTCTACTCTGTAAGTCCCTTTTTCAGGTTTAGGATTCTTCTGTTCTGCATTTTCAGGATGTCTCCCGTGCTAAGCTAGCAGCTATAATTCCAGACCCAGTTGTAGCTCCTTCTATAGTGCCTGTTCTGAAAGATGAAGTGGATAGAAAACCAGAATACCCTAAACCAGACACTCAGCAGATGATTCCATTTCAGCCACGACATTTAGCACGTAAGCCATGACTTTAGATCCAGTACTGAGCCCTCAGTTTGTTTGTTGGTTTAAATCCAGAGGTGTGTGGGGGTTGGAGGGGGCAAATTAATGTGACCTTTCCATTGTAGGTTAATAATTAGACTCAGGGTCAATAATGACAAGTGATTTGGCTATATAATCTTTGAATCAAGATGAGTCTAAAATGTCTTAAACAAAAAACCTCACTGATCCAGATTGCAGTAACGCATTTGGCAGTGATCCTTAAGAGAGTTTTCTGAAACGCCGCTACATACAGGTTACCTGCACAGCTGGAAACTTACTTTGGCGATATTTGGTATTGTTTATAGTTACTAATATGTAGTAGTCTCTGAATTCTATTTGAACAAGGCCCTTACAATAAAATATGTTACTGTATAACTGACTTTAAATGGGCTTGCTGAAAAAATGACTTGTGAGGCTTAGACATGATCTTTGACAAAAACTGACGAACTCAGGGTCTGGATCATCTTACGCAGTCTCTTGTTTACTTTCTGCCCCCAGGGGCCATGAGGTTGAGACTGCTTTCACTGTCTCACCCACTTGAGTTTGGTCAAACATATAAAACACTAACAACATTTTAAGATGTTTTTAAGCAACATAGACTCTTTGTACATAGTAATTAATGTACAAATTACTTGTGCTAGTTATTACACGTATAGAAATTCTTCCGTCCCATTCCTCCATTCCTTTCCCTTACAGCTCCGGGCTTGCACCCTGTCCCCGGTGGAGTGTTCCCAGTGCCACCTGCAGCAGTTGTTTTAATGAAACTTCTCCCTCCTCCTATTTGTTTCCAGGTTTGTTCACCATTTTCATGACAGATACTTGCTCTATGGGTAAATATAGTAATTATGTATTTTTTTATCCTGGGAAATACAAAGTGGGGCTATTTTAACTTGTCAGATTATTGGGGATTAAGTTTTCTTTGTGTCAAAACAGGGTCCTTTTGTACAAGTGGACGAACTAATGGAAATTTTCCGAAGATGCAAGATACCAAATAGTAAGTGATTGAGGCTCCATTTTTAGAGTGGAATTCACATTATTGTCTCCAAGACAGGAGAGATCGCCATGGAAGCTTCCAAAACCAGCTAGCCACCTTGCAGCAGTACAGTGACACCTCACAGGGGTCCAAACCCTCTTTGGTACAGAGAGGCCAGTTCATGTTCTAATTCTGCTAAGAAAAATATCATAAAAAGCTTATCTTTTCTCTTCATGTGAACATGCACTATCAGATTTTGCTTATGAAAACTTTATTAATTTTAACCGTAGTTTTTTGTCTTTATTTAGTGTCAGTAGTACTATCTAAGAATTTGCTAATAGGACGCTACAAAATGATAAAGTATTCAAAGTAGTACATATGTTTTCCTTCACAGCATACTTTTTTTTTTAATTGGGCTATAGGTACTTAACAATGTTGTGTTAGTTTCTGCTGTGTAACAAAGGGAATGACACAGTAGCACGCTTGGAAACACCCTCCAATAGTCCTTTTGTTTTGCTTCAACAGCAGTTGAAGAAGCTGTGAGGATCATTACTGGAGGAGCCCCAGAGCTAGCGGTAGAAGGCAACGGCCCAGTGGAAAGTAATGCAGTGCTCACGAAGGCTGTCAAAAGGCCCAACGAGGATTCAGATGAAGATGAGGAAAAGGGAGCTGTGGTTCCCCCTGTTCATGACATTTACAGGGCAAGGCAGCAGAAGCGAATCCGGTGAGGCAGGTGTAGCACCCGCCTCAAGAAAACTCTTATCCTTTTGCCTCTAAGTCATATGTTTAAAAGAGACAATGCTTTGTTACAAAGTTCTTGGAAACAAAGTTGTATTGTCATTGGTGCCTCTATCATATGGTTCTCAAGAACAACCAAGCAACCTACATGAATTTTAGGATTTGGAATAGACCTATGCTCTAAGCAGAACTAGGTTTTCAAAAGTGTGAGAACAGTACTAAGTGGCAGAACCACATTTTGTTCCTGCTTCAAGGGTGTCTTGTATGTACCACTTGAAGACTTGTGGGTTTTCAACAGTTTTATTTTAAAAACTGGATGGCTTATGATTGTAAAGCATTTTATCACATTTTCTGAAAACAGCTGTTTTGGTTTGCTTATGTAGAGTCCTGCCTTATTGTTCGTTTTATTTATGGCAGAATGTACGGAATCGGTTTTGTAGTTTAACATTTTAAAACAATCCTTTAAAAAATAAAAGGATCTCAAAAAAAGTCATGTCTCCTGCTGCTGCTTTCGTTCACATCTGAAATAGCAGCTCATGTTGTTCAGCCAACACAGTTTACAAATAAACGTCAACAATACAAGTCATCTTGTATTTACCATATATACAACTATTGTCCTTTCCTGGTCTTTTTTGCTACTATTGGAAAACATGAGGGATCCATTTTTAAGAGGTAAATTAAACATTTTAGAAATCCTCAAATATGAATGCATTTTCCCCGAATTAAATCTGAGGGAGACTGCGATATTTTATCTTTCGTCTCTCTTAAAAGTGAAATAAGTGTGGCATTCCTGTAATCACTCACTGTCTTGCTCTCACATGTATTTCAGTGTTGATTAAAGAAAAACTACTGGCTGGCTGCACTAGCCCTCGCCAACGGTCCACACTCAGAGTGTGGAGTGTGTTTCGCGCTGAAGAAATCCACTTCTTACCGATCAAAGAAAACTGTGGCCAAGCAACCAAAAACTGATTACAGTGAGCAAAAATTTATCCTTAAAAAATAAGTCAGAAGAATTGTTTTGCTCTTTGTTAGGAGCATTACCTCCTCTAGGCTCATTTTTAGAAAACTAGACCAAAAACAAGTTGAGCCCTGAGGATTGTGATTCAGAATGAAGGCTAAAAATAAGGACAAAAAAAAAAAGAAAAAACCAAGAGGAAAAGTAGTAAGGCTATAAAAAGAGAATCTTACATATTGGGTACACAGTTTAGAATTTGAATTCAAGTGTGATTAAATTTCAGCTTCAAATATTTCTACAAATGAAGAAAAGTTCTATCAGTTTCTTATATAAACTTACATGTAGCAAGGTTATACTTACCGAAGTTGATCACAAGTGTGTCTCCAGTATTTTACCAATAAAGCTGACTAAAATTTCCTTAAAACAAAGTCAGCTCTATCGCAGATTTTGTTAAGTATCATTTTTAAGCTGTGTGGGTTTTCTTTTTAATATCATAGTTATCAACAATACAATCTGAAAGGCACAAGTAGTACCACATAGCAGACTTTAAAATACAGATATGGAATCTGCTAGAGTGCTATCGTTGGGTAGTGTATTGAAGACAACTGATTTCAAATACCTGTAATGGTCTGTAAGAGTGTTTCCATATGAGCAAACAAAGCCATATGATTATGCAAGGAAAATGATCCTTTTTTTTTTTTTTTTTAAACATTGTAACAAAACACACATACACACCCCTACCTACCTTGGTGAAAAGTGCTACTGAGGACTGCTGCTGCTGCTGCTGCTGCTGCTGCTGCTGAGTCGCATCAGTCGTGTCCGACTCTGTGCGACCCCATAGACGGCAGCCCAACAGGCTCCTCTGTCCCTGGGATTCTCCAGGCAAGAACACTGGAGTGGGCTGCCATTGCCTTCTCTGGGGACTAAGGACTGTTAAGGCCATTTATATGTATTATAATTGCTCCTACTGCATTTATTTCTAAGATTTTTTCCCCTAGAAATTATATGACATTTAAACTTCAAACAGATTATTTCTTGTTAAGAAGAAAACATTTTCTTAATATTCTATATATATATGTAGAACTTAATGTTCTGTCTAAATATATGCACTTTTGGTTTTTAGTATGATTCTGTGTGAATGTTTGATAATTCCTTCATCTAACATCAAGTAGCATGATGTTAGAAATCTGAACTCACTTTTGGAACTCTGTGTGCAGACTCCTGGGGTATATATAGCCAGCCCTACATGTCCAAGGACTCATATATCCATATTGCTGGATGCAGAGAAATTACCAAAAGATATTCATATCTTTCCTCTTCATAAAAACAACGATAGCATCTCCCCACAATTCTAGAACTGGATGAAATTTAAGGACCATAAATCCTTCCTAAACAAAAATCAGTCAAACTCTGGCTGTTAGCACTAAATTTCAAACAAGAGGTTTTATCTATGTAGCCACATAAAGTAAAAGGTTATAGCTACCTAGTAAATATAAAAGTGATCAAATGTACTACTGGAAAAGAACAAAAATATAAAACCATTTTTGTCAGCATGTTGACCTTGGGGGATAATTATGAATTTATTTGGTAATTTTATAATCCTCTACTGACATATACTTAATATGTAAAACTAAGAGTTGATTTATATGATAGTAAAATTAAAATCACCATGTTCATAAATTTTGATTTTTACATTTCAATTCCCAAAGCAAACTTCATTAAAGTTGGTAGTTTTTAACTTGACTGTGATGTTCAGCAAGTGCAGTTATATTTTATTTAATACAAATTTCAGAATTCTTGAATGGTTAATTCATGCCAAGTTAACAAAACTCAGTTACCATATTACTGATTTAGGTAAAACTTTAAATATTTAACAGAAGTTAGCTTATCAGCTCTGGGAATAAAAGTTAAAAAAAACAATTCCATGTACTAAATTTTCTTCCCTGTCCAAGATGTGACCAAATTTCTACTGTGAGCCCACAGCAAGCAGTACTTCAGAAAGCAGAGGCAATGAGAATGAGAAAGGAAAAAAAGTGTTACTTTGATTTTAAGGCTGCTTTAAGTCAAAAGTTGCACTTAAAGGCTCTCAATGTTTAGCTCAGATGGGGTGTTGTTTAGTCACTAAGTCACGTCTGACTCTGTGTGACCCCATGTATCCCATGTAGCCCGTGCCAGGCTCTCTGTCCATGGGATTTTCCTAGGTTAGAATACTGGAGTGAGTTGCCATTTCCTTCTCCCTACCCAGGGATCAAACCCATGTCTCCTGCATTGCAGGCAGGTTCTTTACCACCTGAGCCACCAGGGAAGCTAGGCTTAGTTCAGATAAAACAAATAGAAAAATGGTGAAGTCTGACTATTGATACCAACGTCAGACACAACTGATTTCTAAATTACATTCCATCAGATCGGGCCTTCTAAACTATATGTTAGTTCAGAAGGCAACATAGGTAAGACAGAAATCCACACTAAAGGCAGTTTTAGGTAAAATTCTGCCTGCTGAAGTTTCTGACACATTTCTAGGACTCGAGCTTTTTCTGAAAGTATCAGTGAACATTCAGTAGGTTAATAGAGGATTTCAGGCTTAAAAGTTTCCCCTTTCCCCGTCCCATGAAGGTGCTTTGAAAAATGAATAAAAAGGCAAACCATTAAAATAGGTATATAAAACCCAATATAAATACACAATTGCAAACATCACTGTAATTCTTTATTTAGGTTTTCAATGAGATAGTGCCTTTTAATATGAGTTTCATAGCCTATCATCCACTACCATTCAGTCATCCATTCATTTACTTCAAATAATGCGGAGGTGGAAGTGAGAAATCACTGGAGTGCAGGTGAGTGGCAGCATATAAGAGAAGTAAGATTGCAGCTCTGGTACAGAAGAGATGATAAAAGAAAATAACAGTCTTGGGACAGGACAGGAGGAAAACCTTCCCTACAGGCCTGTAAAACGTGCTTGACTGAAGGAGGCTGGGCACCTGCAGTCAAATCTGTCATCACCTACAGGCAAAAAGGTTACAATACTCTCCTTTGTTGCTAATAAAGCCATTTATAGTTCTTTTGTGTGTACAAAGCATTCTAATATCCATTATCAAATTTAATCCTCACAGGAAGTGTGAATTAGTATTCTTGTTTTACAAAGCCTAAGGAAGAATGGCCCAAAGTCACAGAGCCTTCCTTGCAAGAAGGCAACAGAGGAACGACTCAACCCAGATCTTCCTCTAAGTCAGATCTCTCTGCACAATCTGACCGCAGTCTACTTCAGTTATTCCAGTCAAATTCATCACAGAATGTCAGACTTGAAAGGCCCTTTTCTAGTCCATTCATTCTATGGGTACTGAAATGGGTCCCGATTTGCTCCAGCTAATCACATGACAGAAATGGGATTAGAGCTCTGGTTTCCTGACAGCTCTCAGTCCTCCCACTCTACCGTTCTGCCTCAAAAGAAATACAAGTGCTTTACATACAAGTCAAGGCAAGTCAAAAGATCACTGGAAGTCAAACAGCAAACACCTATTCACTCCCTTGAAATTCAGCAGGAAATGAGGCTGCTCTCTTCCCAGGAATCTTAAGACTTTGGAGAAATTAAAATAAGCCACAAAAACAGAACTGCTAAATAAGCCATTCAGAACTGTCAGCCAGTAATGTGCACGTTTTATGCCTATTGAGTCAAACTTTTTAATAACTTTTCTTCATAGAGAAAAAGTTTCTATATACCTGTCCACTGCATTAATCAGTAAGATATATCAGTGTAACTCTTACCTGAAGTGGATTATAGGGTTACATTACATGAACAATCACATTTTACAGCTTGCTTTAGAATTAACGAGATTAAAAAAAGAAAACTTCATACAGTGAGACGCCACCCACTAGTCACCTCATCAACTGACAGCTGACTTCTAGACCTTTATTCACTCACTCATTCATTTAGGAAACTATCAGAGAAATCAAGCTGACCTGCTGATCGCAACCCAGCTCTCAAGGCCCTCAGTTCTACCCACTTGTAGTGAAGTACTATTGCCAAATAAACTTAGCACTTCCAGAAAGATATGTTTTCCACAAACCCTTTTGGGCAGGAAACCATGTCAAATCCAACCAGCATGCAGTATATATATAAAACCAGTTCAATTCTGAAGGATAATTTATATGCCAAAGGTATTTTGTCTTGGAGGGACAGAATACCCTGGATTGGGGGAGCTCTAAGTAGATGCTTAGCAAACATTTCCTGAGTGACTAAATAAACAAATCTTCCTAGCCCTTAGTGATAATCCTATGAGATTCCAGGAAGAAAAACTAGCTCACATATCTTCAAAGAGCAACAGCAAAACGATTCAATATGAATATCATGATTCTGAACTTTACTGTCTTCATTCTGGCTCTTGTAGAATTCCACCAGGGGACACTGAGGTAGTGGGGGCCACAGGAGTCTGTGAAGCTCCCTGTTACATGGGCATCAAGATTTCAAACTGTCCAAACATCACTCTATCCATGTAGGAACCCATGAGGGGGAAAAAAATCTACTAAGAGTTAATTCTTGCAAAAGAAGCAGAATGAAGAACTCTGGAGATTTAGGGAAAATGGCTACAGGAGGTGGTGACTCGCCCTGCATCGGGGGGTTACACCCCTTTCCTACATCCTTGGATGGGGTGGGGAACCCCTGAACACTGAGGTGGAAGCAAGCCAGAGTGCCCCCCCGCCCTGCCCACTGAACCTCATTCTCTACGACCAGTGAGCGCAGCTGCCACGGCAGCCTGACCTCCAGGAACAATTCCAGAGGTGACTTCACTGAACGCGCTACAGAGGATGTGGTTTTGTTCTTTAAAAGTTCTACTTACTGAGCTTTTAACCTCTTCCCAGGAAACCAGGGAGGATTTGTCCTTGAGACTAAACTTTATTAATATGACGTCTGACCATGGAACCCAGCTTACATTTCTGACTGCAAGTAAAAATATTAAGAGTGCAGTCTGAAGCAAATAGATGGAGAAATCACATCCCTCCCAGTATAACCAGTAGCTCCTCTGGAACCTGGTATCACTAGATGGTCCACAGGGTGGATGTTTCCCCAACCCTGTCCTCAGCTCCACCCCCACCCTTATGGGCTTGAATGAAGGGATTCCTTGCCTGACGCCACCCCTGTGGTTCTGGCAGCTGGGGATCACCCCAATGACTTCACAGTTCGGTTTCTCACATAACATCCCTAAGATACACATTTATTCTTTAACAAAACAGGTCATCTATGAGACCCCAAGCTACCCTTTCAGCCACAGGGTATGTCAGGAACTCTGGTCACTCAAGTTCCTAGATAAATACTGCTCGAAAATCAGAGATTTCCTATAACTTCATTACCTGAGAAGTAAGTGAGCTTATGCTATTTTATCTGAAAACACTTAAATCCAATTCTGGAATTCGAATTCAGTCAATACCTCAAGGTGTTGTATCAGGGTGAACTTTTCAGTAAAAACTTCCGATATCTGTCTTCTTTTATATTACACTAGCATATTTTTTTTAAAGATTCCTCAACTTTCAAGACATAAAAATCAAAGAATTTTCCTTTCTCTACATCCCATAAACACTATCATCCAGGTTCAGAAGTAATTTTGTACAAAAGAGAAAGCTTTTTTAAATCAAGTATTAATAACTCCTCCAGAATGAAAGGATTCCAGGGCTCTGGCTGGGCCAGGAGGGGAGAAAGCAATAAATAACTGGGGGTCGAGGGGGGCAGACGGGAGGCAGTAAGATTTATAAAGTTCTAACTTAAATACCTGGAGGGAGGAGGGGTGGGCTGTGCAAGAGAGGGGCGCGTCTAAATGCACCACGGCTTGGCTTCTCACTCTGGGGTAGCTGGCAGATACTCTCGGGTGTCTAAAAGAAAAACAACCCAGATGGCAGAAGAGCAGTCCCAGACTTGAGGGAGAGACAGGCAGCTACAACCGTGATATACACAGGACAGTCCTGTTAAAAGCTGAGTGCTGCCTATGAAACTCAGGACAACAGCCTCTCTGATGTAAACTTGCGCTCATAAATACAAACCCCCAAAAGAGAATTCAGTGCATTTTCCAACAAGTCTTCTCAACATTGATACACAATATTCTTCCTTTTGGAATCTGTGCTATTAAACAGAAATGTACTAAATAGCCATTTTCCAAAGCCACATCACAGCTGAGAACAGGTTGAGCAAGTAATACTGCTGCTACAGGGACTATACGTGTTAGGATCTGGCGAGGGTCTTACTGAGGATGGCGTCATAGTAGGGACTGAACACCATCTTGTTATAGTTGACCAGGCGCACGAATTTAACGGCAACTTCCTCCAGCTCTTTTTGAATCGGACCCAATCCCCCAGGGGCTATGGGCGATGGCTTCTGATGACTTGAGGCAAGGTAGGCGTCTAAGAAGGTCAGGATTCGGGAATCTGTGATTGAAGAGAAAGCAGATGTTTGTTTCCTAGTTAGGGCGACTTCACAAACTTCTGTTTATGCTTCAGTTTTTAGCCTAAACATCACCTTTTTGAGAAAGTCTTCCCTTTCTCAAAGGGAAGTGGGGCACCTCCCACTTCTGAACATTCATCTCTTTGGTAATGTTTCCTCCACGGGGTGGGACCACGCTCCTCTTGTCTGTCGCTCTCTCCCTGGCACCCAGGGCCTGCCATGAGACCCGGCCTCCAGGCAATGTCCCAAATTACATACTTGGAAAGCAAGGATAAACGCATGGACGATTAAGGGTGTCTAGGGTGCTGACAGGCTCTGCTCTCAGAGGAGCAGGGTGCAATGAGACCAACATTAGCCACTGTTGAAGATCACATGAAAAGTGGGAGGAAATACATAAAAAAAAAAAAAAAAAAGTGGGAGGAAAAGCAAAGCAAGAAATACAAGTTCCAAAAAGAGGAGAAAGAAAGACGATTCCAGCACTCCTAACCTGTGATCTAGTTTTTCCCACAAAGCCCATGAGAGACGCCTGAGCCTCCTCCTCCACAGCCCACAGTGACGCTCACGGAGCTGTGGGCAGCTTGTCCTACTCCCTGGAATCACTTCGTTTGCTTTCTTAGCCCCCCACCCTCACCCCTATGATGGTGCTGTACCCTCCTGTGCAGCCTCAGCTGCCAAAAAAGAGTGTGTGCAAGCCGCAACCTTGCAGATTTTATCACAAAAACAACAAGGGCATTTATATCGAATAAGCGTTTTCAAACTTCACGCCCCCCTCAACCAGGGAACCTTCTCAGGTGTGACTGACTTACACTCTTTGGGTGCCAGTAACACACCGCCACTGGCTGTGACTAAACAACTTAGCTGGCAGAACCAAGGGAGCAGCCTGGTAGCCAGCAGTCTCCTCACAGCCCTTTCCCGCATCCACACCCCACTTGACGACAATGATCTTGAGGGTCTGAGGGCCCTGCAACATCAGGAGGCTCCCCCTGAGGAATCCAAAGATGAAACTGTAACTAAGGCAGGCCTGGGGTGGAAAAATCTAATATTTTAAAAAAACACTGATTCATGTAACTCTCTTTTTATAAATCCCACTTCTGACAGCATTCTTGTTTTGGCAGGGCTTCCCTGGTAGCTCAGATGGTAAAGAATCCGCCTGTCAACTCGGGAGACCTGGGTTCAACCCCTGGGTCAGGAAGATGCCCCGGAGAAGGGAATGGCAACCCACTCCAGTATTTTTGCCTGGAGAATACTATGGACCTGGCAGGCCACGGGGTCGCAAAGAGTCAGACATGACTGAGGGACTTTCTTTCTTTTCATAAAATATTTTGCTCAGTTGTTCAGTAGCGGCCAACTCTTCACGACCCCATGCACTATAGCCCACCAGGATCCTCTGTCCATGGAATTTTCCAGGCAAGACTACTGGAGTGGGTTGCCGTTTCCTTCTCCATCATAAAATATTACCTAGGAATAAAGAAAACCAAGTGATAGTATTAGAAGCACACCCACATCGCTGGTTCAGCCTCTACTCAGAATCTGATAACCATGAATCACTCTGCTTTTGCCTGAAGCCTGCTAACTTTCCATTATTTATAAGAGGAACAGCTATCTGATTTCATAAAGAAGTTGGGGAAGGACTTCACAATCAAATAACAATAATCCTAAAAATTAAATATTAGATGTGTTCCTTGATCAACCAGTGAACAGAATCAAACAGTGATGATGGAAAGGAACAGCTCATATAGCAGTAATATTTTTAATAACTGCGACTTGTTGCAGAGTCCTCACTATGTGCTGCCAGGTTCGGCAGGAAGGACCTTACTTATATTTAACATGATCACCTGCAGTCCTCTCAGCAACCCTAGAGGTGCTGGTATTACTCCCTTTTTAGAGACGAAGAATCTCAAGTATCATATCACTTCCTCAAGCTACACAGTAAGTACTTGCAAAGAAAACCCATCTTAGTCTCGACCTACAGCTGTGCTTCTCCTCACCCTTGCCCCATTACAACGTCTAAAAAACTTCTGGGTTTTGTTTTGTGTTTCTTTTCCTTTTGGCCGCGCCTTGTGGTATGTGGGACCTTAGTTCCCCAACCCGGGATCAAACCTGTGCCCCGAGCGGTGGAAGCACTGGAAGTGTGCAGTCTTAACCACTGGACCACCAGGCACACGTGCTAAGTCGCTTGACTCTGCGCGACCTCATGAACTGCAGCTCGCCAGGCTCCTCGGTCCATGAGCATTCTCCAGGCAAGAATACTGGAGTGGGTTGCCATGCCCTCCTCCAGAGGATCTTCCCAACCCAGGGATCAAACTTGGGTCTCCTGCACTGCAGACTTCTTTACCATCTGAGCCACCATGGAAGCCCCTCAAAACACTTCTGACTCCAGATCTGGGGGAGAGGGGTTCCCACCACCAAGCAATTGTTTGTGACCCCAGCTGGGTGTCCCACAATCTTACTCAGTTCTGACACCACCTGGACATAGCCTCTGTTCCCACAGGTTAAGGGCTCAGGCCCACAAGACTGATGCCCACGTCAGACACCAAACAGGAGTAGGTCCCCAGGTCACCCGCCACTTCTGTCTGACTTGACTACACATCGGAGGTTCACATGGCATCTTTTCCGTGGATTTGTAATCTGCTAGAGCAGCTCACAGAACTCAGGGAGGTTTCACCGGTTTATATTATATAATAAAGGCTCTGATAAAGGATACAAGTGAACAGTGAAGACACTCATGAGGCGAGGCGGGGAGAATTCCGAGGGCCAGAGCCTCTGTTCTCGTGCAGCAGGGGTGCACGCACCACCCGCCCCACTACACGGTTGTGTTCACACACCCAGAAGCTCTCCACACCCTGTACTTCTGGGATTTTCATGAAGGGCTCATCTTGCAGGCATTTCCAGTCCTTCTCCTCTCTCTCTGGAGAACAGAGGGTAGGGCTGAAAGTTCCAAACTTCCAATCATGGCTTGGCCTGTTGGGGGACCAGCCCCCAAGAGAGAGTCCAAAGAGTCAGCCCCTCCAGGAGTCCAAAGAGTCACCTCTTCAGAACAAAAGACGCTCCCCAGACCCAGGAAATTCCAAAGGCTGCAGGAACTCCGGATCAGGAGCCGGGGAAAGACTAAATATTCGAATAAAAGGTGCTCCCAGAGCTCTTCTCACGGAGGAAACCACCAGAGTCCCAGGAGCTCTGTGCCAGGAACCAGGAGGAGACCAACACAGATATTTCCCACTACCTCACGGTGCTGGAGCAGGGTTCTGAACCAAGACCCAGGATTCCAAAGCCAGAGCCCTCAGGACAGTGCTGGCTGCCGGCCGCTTATCAGAACTTGGGGTCGCCCTCACCACACGGAGGTGATTAATCCCTCTCCTCTCCACAATGTCCGCCAGCCCATCACAGGCACATCCCTGGCCCCGACTCCCCCCAAGACGTACCCACGATCCTGCGGATGGGGTTGTCAGGACTGGCCACGGCCTGGATCTGACCCTTGAGCACGGCCTCCTTGTCTGTGGTGAGGGGGCTGAGGCCGCACAGGGAAAGGCAGCTGCTCACCTCCAGGCAGACCTTCTCCCCGACAGCAGTCAGGGCGTCCTCCAGGTGGAAGGAGCTTGAGCAGAGAAGGGAAGGAGAAGCAGGGAAGGGAGGGTCCGTGAACCGAGTGCACAGTCCCCTCAGCCCCAGCCCCCGCGACCCATTTGTGGACTGGCCGGTTCAGGGGGAAACTGTGACCCTTCCCTGCCCCAAGCCTCTCAGACCGTGTCCACCCAACTCGGGGAGCTTCTCTCTTACAGAAAGGCGAGGGGAGGGCTCAGGTTATACCTGGTCTAACAATCTAAAACCCAACTTCTTGCTCACATCTGTGTGGTGAAATAAGGCTGGAACTGACCGAGGCCTACCCTGGACACCTCTGGAGCAACACCAACAACCAGAAATGTGGTAGCAGGAGACAAACTTTTCACTGGACACCACTTTATCTGTTTGGCTTTTGAGACAGTGTATTAAATACTTTCAAAGAATAAACAGAACTGAAACCTTAAATTTAAAATTCACACCTCGATTTCCTAGAGCTCCCGGGCTCCCCTGACATCTCTGGAGGGAGCCCTCGTGGTGGTGGGTGTTTTCTAAGAGGGCAATCACCTCTCTCCTGGATCTAGAGCAAACGTCCGAGCCCTGGGACTCGACGCTGGGGCCAGGGTGGACACACCGGGGCTGGCCTTCTGAGGGAGCACCAGACAGGACCCACTCCTCAGGAGCTATGACAGAGCAGTTTTACTGGTGGGGAACTTAGGCGACAGCCCAGGGCTACACCTGTGCAAGGGCCTCAGGCCAGGCCTCGCCTCAGCAAACACCCTGCAGGAGTCAAGACTGTTGAGGGCCAGGTCAGGACTCATGTATACACCCCTCGTGGCACTGAACACACTCAGGCTGTGTGCAAACTCAGCAGCCAGTTTCTCCACTTTGTGAGGAGGAGGAGGTTTGTGGACATTCCACCTGAAGAATCCTCTAAGTTGAACCTCGTTAGATACAGTTTTATTTGTGTGTGCTTAATTGCTTCAGTCGTGTCCGACTCTGTGTGACCCTACGGACTATAGCCTGCCAGGCTCCTCTGTCCATGGGATTCTCCAGGCAAGAATTCTGGAGAGGGTTGCCATGCCCTTTTCCAGGGGATCTTCCCGACCCAGGGATTGAACCCACATCTCTTCTGCCTACCTGCACTGGCGGGAGGGTTCTTTACCATTAGCAGCTTTATTTAGAACCATTCTGAAAGGTGGAAACCACACAAATCACCTAACCTGACTTCACTGCAGGAGCACTCACAGCCGCTGCCCTCACACAAGCAAGGACTGCTGCTGGTTGATAAATAACCCATTCACACTCAGCACAGAACGTCTATGAGGAGTGTGCAAAGGGCAGAAAACGTCAATCACATTCACACACACTGGAAGACTGCAACTTGGTTTTTGTTTGACCTTTCCCCAGGGCTGTGTTGGCAAAACTGTTAGGTGGTGAACGTAGGGTAACATTGGATAACAACCAATATTTTTTTTTTAATGGAGCAAGAATATAATAGAAATACCAGGAAGTATTAAGCACAGCTGGGTAAGTTTCACTTTTGAAGTTTTTATTTTAGTTACATGAATGTTCAAGTGTGCACTGTTGCCATGGAAGATGGATTTCTTTACTAGGCGTCCTGGTCACAAACATTTGAAAGCCACTGTCCCAGAGCCTTGTTCAGCAACCCTAGAGTTGACTCTAACTTTGACCGTGTGACCCTGAATAAATTCTGTAGGGCACTGGAGAGCCAGATTTCCTCGGTCCCTCGTGAGTGGCCCTGATTCTGTCTCACACTGCAGACCCCCCCCACCCAAGCCTGCTCCCTGCCACCCTCTGCCTCGCACCATCCATTGAAGACCCTCCCCCACAGCTCTTGGCCACTTACGGCAGATGCATGTCTGTGAGCAGAATCTTTACAATCATCTTGAGTTTCTCAGCGAAGTCAGCCCGGCTGGCGATCCCTGGGGCTGCCATGCTGAACGTGACCAGCAACACGGCCCCCAGGACGGTCAGCTGCTCCAGCTGGAGCTGGAACTCTTGGAAGCGAGAATGGTCCATCAAAACTGTCTGCGATGAATACAACAGAAATCATCCTGAGCTGCAGGTTCAAGCTGTGACCAGCAGAGGGCGGTGTGGCCACAGCCCCCACAACTATGCAAAATGGGGATTCCTCCTCCATGGGGCTGTTTTAAAGATGAAAAAAGGGGAGCGGGACAAGTTCGGAGATTGGGATTGACATGTACACGCTAGTATATATAAAATAGGTAACTAATAAGGACCTACTGTATAGCACAGGGAATTAATTATTCAATACTCCGTAATGACCTACATGGGGAAAGAATGTAAAAAAAAGAGTAGATACATGTGTATGTATAACTGATTCACTTTGCCTGAAACTAATACAATACTGTAAATCAACTATACTTCAATAAAAGTAAAAAATAAATAAATAAAGATGAAAAAAGACCATGTATATAAAGCAGCTGGCAGAGCCAGAACTCAATAAATCCACTCTATCCAGGGCACCGGAGGGAAGGAGGGGGGAGATGTATTTCTTCACCTCAATATCCCCCTCTGCATCCAGCACAAGGGAGGCTCTCAAGAAATGGGGAGTGAATAAAAAAAGAGAAAGACTGTCAATAGGAAAAGCAGGAATGACAGGTAACCCAAAGCCACATGGAAAGCAGTCAGTGAGTGAACTTCTGACGGTGTCCCCATGTTACGGACAGGCCTGGGTCTGGCCGGGCCAAAGTCCCCTGTGTGGGGTGAGGGAAAGGGCAATGAAGAGTTTGGGGGGATACGACATCCAATCTGAGTTTTTATAGATTAACCAAATAAAGTTTAAGGACCGGTATTGCTATAAGAAACTACTGCACCAAATCAGGACGTTAACAATGTGGAATCTTAGCCCAGAATCCTCTCTGCGAAGTAAAAACCATCTCTGAAGGCTGATACTCCTCTACTGTCAAACAGAGAGGCTTTACCAGTCCCTGTTTTGACTTCACTTTGTTACATGGCAGCAGCGTCCTTGCTTTGAAGCCTCCTAGCAGTATGTAGTACTTGGGTTTAGGATGTAAATCCTCCCATTCATTAACCAATGTGATTACCCAGCCCTTAAAAACTATCACACCATATTTCTGGGCTGCTCTGGCCTTCCAAGATGGCCCATACTCTGTCTGGGGAGTGTGTTTCTCTTTAAATAAATCCACTTCTTACCTATGGGGGGAAAAAAAATTTCCAAGGATCAATTCTGAGAGTGGATACCTATCCCCAGTGAAAACACCGTTTTCCCCACAGCAATTTTTCAAGCAAAACATCTACAGGAGAGACGAGAGAGCCTGTGACTCTTCAGGAAGGAGCCTCCCCCACCCCCAGTTCAACACCCTCTTTAGAGCTTGGTCTGGCACGAAACAGGGAACTCAGAGGCAAGAGGTGAAAACTCAGGCTCACAACATCTTAAAAGGAAAAATAAGGAACTGAGAAAGAAAATTAGAGAAGTAGCAGAGAAGGCTAGAGATAAGAAGCCTGAGTGCCCTCAAAAAAGAAAGGGAGTCTAGACACCAAACCACCTATTTGCTGGGGAATCCCTAGTTAGTCATCTCCTTAAGGGATTCTGGCTGTTAGAAGCACTTATTCTAAAAAACATACAAAGAAAAAAAAAAAAAAAAAAACCATGGCTCTGCATGGAAGGAGAAGCAGTTTCTTTAGATAAAACTGAAAAGCAACATCGCTGAGTTAGGGTTTTCTTCAGGATGAGTAAAAACAGGACAGACGCTCTGCAGCACAAATTAGCAGCTACACACACTCTTGGAGGGATTACAAAACGAGGCAGATACTCTGGAGAACGGTCTGGCAGCGCCAAAGAGTCACCACGTGACCCAGCAGTTCTAATCCTAGATACATACCTAAGGGAAGCGGGAACACATGTCTACACAAAAACTTGTACACAAATATTCAGAGCAGCACAGTTCACAAGAGCCTAAAAGTGGAGACAACTTAAGTGTCCATCAACTGATGAATGAGGCAAAATGGGGCGAGCCACACAATGGAAGAGATTCAGACTCAGAAAGAAGTGCGGACACAGGCAACATCGTGGAGGAACCTTGAAGATAGTATACTAAGTGAAATAAGCAAGACATAAAAGGACAAAGCACTGTGTGATTTCACTCATATGCAGCACCGAGCAGTCAGATCCAGAAACACAGAGGAGACGGGAGGGGACAGCAACGAGGAGTGCTTAAAGAGCGCAGTTTCAGCTTGCTCTGTAAATGGGTGGAGGTGATGGCTCCAGTCATGTGAATGCACCTAATGCCCAGAACTGCACACGTAAAGATGGGAGGGACTTTCCCCAGTAGTTTAAGACTCTGCCTTCCAAGGCAGCGGGGGGGTTCCATCCTTGGTTCAGGGAACTAAGATCCCACAGGCCAAAGGGTTCAGTCAAAGAAAAAAGACGTGGGGAGGGGGTAAACTTTACATATATTTTACCACAATTTTGAAAAAAAGGAATGAAGTACTGATACATGCTACAACATGGATGAATTTTATGCTAAGAAGCTAGACATGAACGGCCAATATTGTACGATTCCATTTAAACAAAAAGTCCAGAATAGGCCAAATCCATCGAGACAGAGAGTAGGTTGCCAAGGGGTGAGGGGAGAAAGGGGGAAGAACAGTGACCGCTAATGGGTCCAGGGTTTTCTTTCCGGTGATGACAATGCTCCGAAATGAAACAGTGGTAATGGAAGCTCAGCTCTGTGAATGTACTAAAAACCCAGGAATTATACGGTTTACAAACGAACAACTTTCTCTATGTGAGTTGTAACTATTCTTCAGAAGTTCAGCAGTACAAGAGAGAAATGAGCAGTCAGCTTGCCCTGGAGCACCTACTTCAGGGAAAGGCCGGTGGAGGTGGTCCCACTTCAGAAGCTTCAGGTACGCGTAATTCTGCACGGCCACGGGATCCAGCTGGGGACCGTCCCCAGAGCCGGCGGCCCCTCCCGCAGCTGGCAGCGCGTTTTTATACTTCTGACTCATAAGGTCATCTGTGGCTTCCTGCAGCCACTGGGTGACAAAGTCCAGGGAATCTGTGAAAAAGCAAGACTTGGAACATTACTGAACACTCTCAGACACTTCCCAGAATTACTTTAGGGAAGATCATCCTGGAAGTGTGGTAAAGTACAGAACATGGACTTTGGCATCAAACAGACCTCGGTTTACATCACAGGACCGGCAATTACCAGTTGAGTAACCTTAGGTTCGTCGTAGTCTGTCTGACTGTCAAGGTTCTTAACATAATCAAAGGTCTGGCACCGGTGCCATTAGTGGTAGCGAACCTGCCTGCCAACGCAGGAGACATAAGAGACACGGGCTCGATCCCTGGGTCGGGAAGGGCATGGCATCCCTGGAGGAGGGCATGGCAACCCACTCCAGTATTCCTGCCTGGAAAATACAGTCCACGGGGTCGCACAGAGTCAGACACGACACGCAACTTAGTATGCACGCACCAGCGCCACCCCAGAGGCGGCTGTGAGGGCTGACCGTGACGGCGGGCGCAGCGCACCACCCTGGTCTTGCCACCTCAGATCTTCGGCAGACTTTTGCTCTTTTCTCTCCCACCCCAGCCACTCATGCATGACACGCGGCTGGAAGCTCTGGTAAGTCCAGCTCAGTGAGATGTGAAAATTCCTGCCCAGGGACAGATGGGGGGAGATGCTGGCTAGAGTTCCCAGTGTAAAGTACCCTCCACACTGAAAATGAGGCTTGTCCTTGTCTAGATCTCAGCCTCCTATCAATCTGGTTTCCGGTCAGCCTCGCTGGGGTAAGTCCTGTCACCTGTTTGGTACATACTGCATGGCATTTGGGGGGACACCCCCACCCCAGCGGGGGGACCTTGTTGTCTCCCATCTGCCGGCATGCTTTCCTACTCTTCTAAGCTGAGTAGATACCCGGGATTCTGAGGGACACAAGAGCAAGAAGATGAAGCTTCTGTCCACATTGTCTGAGCAAAAAAAACCCTCTGACAGGACACGAGTGGGCTGCAGCCCCATCAGTGGAGGCCGCCTTGCCACCAAGCGGGCAGTCGAGGGCACGGCTGGAGTCCGCTCTTCACGGCTGCAGCCGGACACACCTCTGGTCCTGCCCACACGCTGATCACGCCGAGCTCTCGGTTCTGGGCTTCGCTCTCCCTTTAGCCTCTGGAGGCAGCATTCTATAGGCCACCAGCTCTGGGAAACCTCGGCTTTCATGCTGCGAGTGACTCTGACCGGCTGCCGGCACCTGACCCTTACTCTAAGGCTCTTCAGCCTGTAAACTGTAACCCTGCTGTCTCCTGAGGCGCAGGACAATACTGGTTGAGAAAAAGAGCTGAGTGGGTCAATTTTGTACTCGCAGGCGTTCCCTAGTTGCAGTGTGAGGGCTTCCCACTAAGATGGCTTCTCTTGTTGTGGAGCACAGACTTCAAAAGTTGTGGTGAGTGGGCTTAATTGCCCTATGGGATGTGTAATATTCCCCTACGGGGAAGTGAACCTGTGTCCCCTGTATGGACAGGCGGATTCTTAACCACTGGACCACCAGGGAAATCCCTGTGGTCATAAGTTCTGGTCAAAAATCCCTCAAAACCTATTTCCACATCTGTAAAATTGGTTTAAAAAATAGTGTCTACCTCCTAGGCTTACTGTGAGGTCATCTGTGGCAAAGCCGGTACATAGTCAATTCAAGCAGGGGCACTGAATTAACAACTTTGATCAGACTACACAATCTATCCAGAGACTGCCATTTTCATCTGTGACCAGCAAATTTACAGGCTAAAAGGAACGCGTAATAAATTGGAACTGAAGACCGCAATTCACTGAGACCATCTGCTGCCAAGGCAGAGACCAAAAAAAGGACCCTAGCAATGCAACATAGTTTGGCTCCAAAGTTAACCGTTCCCAGCAATCATCTGAGACATTCATAAAAATGAAACCTTTTCTGATTATGAAACCAGAAGATCTATACACACAACAAAGCGAAATTTCTTGATGTACCTCATAGAGAAAAGAAATGTGAGCTAAACAGTCCTAAGAAGTTTGTCACATTTTAAAAATCAAGGCCAAGTAAACAATTTACCTCAAATTGATGTTTTCGTTAAAAATTCATTTAATTTAGGACTTCATTGTTCTTTTAAATTTCTATTCTCCTCATCTACTTACAGTTCTCTTGCTTGTCAACTAAGTTATCAAGGCCTAACGTCTTGTTTTTCTGTCTTCAAATGAGACTACTGTACTTCCATACTGGGCTTCCCAGGTGGCTCAATGGTAAAGAACTCACCCGCCAATGCAGGAGACATAAGAGATGCTGGTTCGATCCATGGGTCTGGAAGATCCCCTGGAGGAGGGCATGGCAACCCACTCCAGTATTCTTGCCTGAAGAATCCTATGGACAGAGAAGCCTGGCGGGCTACAGTCCATAGGGTCACAAAGAGTAGGATATGACTGAAGTAACTTAGCACGCACGCACGTATTCCCATATTAAATTTTCATTTTGTTTTGAAAATATCATTTTGCAACAACCTACAGTGACTAAAATGAAAAAAACACAGACAACAAATAAGTACCACAAAACACTAAACATACTTGGCTGCTTCTCCAAGAACTCCTGAAACTGCTTCCTTTCATACTCAATCGACTGCTGCATGAGATGCGGCCTAATGCTACTGACAGCAAAGTTCGCCATGTCCACCTTCATTAGGTCCAACACTGAAAAAATCGCCCTGGAAGAGATAAGAGGATTTAGCACTAGGCAACTGCAAAGTCAATACTGCTGTTAAAAAAAAAAAAAATGAAGTGAGCTGATTTGAGGTAGTTTTTTCATCCTGGAAAGGGCAGCAAGAAAAGTTGGAGAAGCCATGAGAAAGCAGATTAAGAAAAACAAATTTAGAAGAAAGGACTGCAAATTTTTAAGCTGCTCTCTGATCTCACCCATGCCCCTAGGCAAACATCACTTTCCCCACTGCCTGTCTGGCCCAGAGCTCATTCCTTGGCTCTGGGTCAGCCCTCACGGCAGCAGAGGAAGAATGGCCCCAGACCATGGCCCCAGACCGAGGTTAAGAGCACAGAGCTCACCACGGGGTCTCCAAGCTTACAGGTTATTTTCCTTTCCTAGGAGAGAAAGACAATTAACTCTCTCCTTTCTCTTCCCCTGCCCTAGTCTCTGAATTCCAGGGCAGGTTTTATGCTCTGGCTTTGGCAGCATAATTGTGAGTTTGTGCTCTGAAAGTACCCAATGGGCAAAACTGACATGATACCAAAGATGCCTTCCACAGCATGCCCCCCCATACCTGCAGCACTGCTGCCTCGCGACCACCTGCAGAAGGTGGGGAAGAACCAAGGTGGAGTTTCGGTGTGGCCCTACACAGAGGGAAGAGTCAGATCAAACATCCTCAGGGTCTCCTGACGCCCTCTGGGGCTGACAGGACATCATACAACAGAATGAACTCACCCACACACAAGATGATCACGTATGGGACAGGATACATGGTCTGAGGAACAATTCGGGGCCTCTCCCCGCCACCACTCTGTCCCACTCCCAAGTATACGGGGCAGCCCACTTTCTGGAGGGCCTTGTGCCTCTCCTTTGAGCATTCCCAATAGGCCCCTGAATTCACCTACAGGAACCCAAGGACTACTGGAAAGTGCCAGCTGGCAGACCACTGACTGGAAGTGACCCACAAGTTTTGTGCTCACAGTGTTTTTAAAGGCTGGGATTTCTAGTTTCTCTTGAAAAATCAAAAGATCTGGCAACCCGGGCCCACATTCCATCTCAGCTACACCGGTTGGCGCTAAGCAGCCACTGCAGCCTCCTTCAGTAAGGTGTGTACACCCGGTTTCCCCAGGCCCTTCTCCTTCCAGCAGGAATCTGAGTTTGCTACAAGCTACTTCCCCAGAGGATCTCTTCCAAGGAATTCCGCATTTAACTTGGCTAGATTATGGCTCTTAAAAGTGAAAGTTGAGTTGCTCAGTCATGTCCGACTCTTTGCGTCCCCATGGACTGTAGCCTGCCAGGCTAGTCTGTCCATGGGATTCTCCAGGCAAGAATACTGGAGTGGGTTGCCATTCCCTTCTCAAGGGGATCTTCCTGACCCAGGGATTGAACCTGGGTCTCCTGCATTTCAGGTAAGATTCTTTACCATCTGAGTCACCAGGGAAGCCTAGATTATGGGCTCTTACTGACTATCTTATTTCTACTAACACCATGCCTAGCACATAAGAGGTACTCAGTAAGAGCTTGTTGAATGAATGAACAAATCAATAACTATCTTGAGGCAGTCTTTTAAACATTTTCTATCTAAACCTTGAGATAACCTTACAATGCCGGGTGTTTTTCTAGGTAATGAATATTGATAGCATGATGATGTCAAGAAAGCTAGAAATGAAACTTTTTTTGCTTATAAAACTTTTGAAAAGGAACCTGCTAACATGCAATGAGTCTTAAAACTGTTCACATCCTCTGACACAGTAATGTCATTTTAAGAATCTATCTTTACAAAATAACCTAAAATACAGAAAAACGTTTTGTGCAGAGATATTTTCTCTACAGGGTTAAGTACTAAATAACTATACAAGATCTAATTGTATATCTTAACAGAGAAACAGTTAATAATATCTATGAAAAAGGATGCTTTGCAGCCACTGAAAATACTTATGAGGAGTTTAAACAAGTGATATAGTTGGTTATAAAAGGGCAATGCAAGAGATCCTTGGAGTGTCAGAACTATTTAGTATCTTGAATGTGGTGGTGGATATGCAAACTCAGGTGATAAAATTGTATAAAAATTACTATACATAAACACATACATGTGTATATAGGAAATCTCAATGAGATCAGTGGACTGTATCAGGATCAACACACTGAGGATGATAGTTTTGTGAAATGTCACCCTTGGGAGAGGTGGGATAGAGTGCACTGCATTATTTCTTACAACTCCATGTGAATATACAATTATCTCAATGACACTTTCAGTGAAAAAATAAATGAAATAATTAGGGTGTAATACTAATGAAAAAAAGTTAGGCTTGCAATGCCCACTGGAAGGTCTTCTTTGGTTCAGCTGAACAGACTCACAAGACAACTGTAAACCACAGGTCTGACACCATCTATCCACACAGCTTGCCAACAGGGTGACACCAAGCACTCCTTTGCAAGAAGAGTTACAATATCAACCACGAGCAGACAGCTCAGAAATGTGGGAGCCCCCCCCCCAGCTTAAAAGCTCATAACAACTCCAAGGTATGCCTTTTAGGGTGTCTATGGGGGGCATGTCCAGTTACAAGTTACCCCCAACAACTACTAGGCAACACTGCTTATGGGGAAAATAACCTCTGGCTGGTAAATTGCCTGTGGACAGAAAGGAATAATGAACTACAAATACTGGATGGGATACCATACTTGGTATTTCCTCAAGTGGGGAAACTTTTTTTGTTGTTGCTGGGGGTAACTTGTAACTGGACATGCCCCCCATAGACACCCCAGAAGGCATACCTTGGATATATTTTGGAGAAGGCAATGGCACCCCACTCCAGTACTCTTGCCTGGAAAATCCCATGGATGGAGGAGCCTGGTAGGCTGCAGTCCATGGGGTCGCAAAGAGTCGGACAGACTGAGCGACTTCACTTTCACTTTTCACTTTCATGCACTGGAGAAGGAAATGGCAACCCACTCCAGTGTTCTTGCCTGGAGAATCCCAGGGACGGGGGAGCCTGGTGGGCTGCCGTCTATGGGGTCACACAGAGTCGGCCACGACTGAAGCGACTTAGCAGTAGCAGCAGCATATATATTTAGAAATACACAGTCAAAAGACTAAAGGAAATTAATATGGACTGAAAGTTAATAGGATTATTTTAATGTTAAATTTCTTAAATATCCTGGTTGTATTCTGATCATGTGAGAGAATATCCACAATCTCAGGAAGTACTTGCTGAAATAGTTAAGGGTGAAATATAACATCTGACATTAACCGTCAGAAGGTTCATGGAAAAATACACACATACGTGCATACATCCTCAGTGTATGATGGAGCACACTGACTAAATGTTAAAAACCGGTGGATCTGTGTAAGTGTTATATAAGTGTTGCAATTTTTCTGTAGATTTCTAATTTTTTAAAATAAAATGCTGAGGCAAAAAAACTAAAAAAATTTATATATCAATATGACAATAGTGATTGTGCCTTTGTGTGATCAAATTATGGGTGAATTTTTTCCTTTCTACTGTTCTGTAGTTTACAAAATGTTTGCTTTTTAAATAATATTCCATGTGTTTTTGTTCTATTGGATTTATATTGATTTTAGTAAAAAACAGATTTAAATTTTAACTTTTTAAAAATATATGCTAATGATCAGTCTTTGCCTTGATTTGCCTTCGGTCATTTAAAGAGTATACACACTATAACCTCACCCAGAGTCTCAAGTTCACTGTCTTTTCCTCTTTTCCTTCAAGCTTTCCCCTTCTCTTCACTTCCTTTTTTCCCTCCCTCCTTTCTTCTTTAATTATAATCATTATTTTAAAAAATATGGAACACTTCACAGATTTGCAAGTCATCCTTGCCAAGGGATCTGTATTGTTCCCATTTTCGGATATGCGCTGCTGACATAGGCACAACAAAATGTCTGTTTTTAATCTTTTTTTTTTTAAGGCATGAATACTTACACTTGAGGAAGTCTGACTCTGAAAACAGGCTACGTGTTTTAGGTGCCCTGAAGTTGATTAGCACAATACCCACCTGAAAAGGGGCACGATCTCCTTAATGTCCTTTAGTTTCTTCACTTCCTCATCTCGCACAGGCGCACACAGTGTCCCCATCATGCCAATAATGAATTCTGCCAGCTTAGAAATGTCCAGGGCCCCGTTCTCGGCCTCCTGCTTTATCAGATCCAGGTCCAAGACTTCTGTTATCTGGTTTCTCAGTCTAGTGTGACCAGGCAGCAAGAAAGACAGGAGAGTCTACAAGAGAGCACAGCCAAACTCATCAAAGCCTCCTAGGCAGATGGCATTTTTTATCATATGTAAAGGAATTTACAATTACCCAAAAAAGGGCTTACCAACTGTTAGTGTAATGGTGCACATATTTTAAGCTCTTATTCAACAAATCTATAGGAAAACATGTTTACAAATCATTTAGACTAGCTATTTAAGCTTCCATTTAAGCTCTAAGGAAGAAATCAACTGGACATAGGAAGAAAAAAACTGTTAAAAGTGAAAAAAAAAAAAACCCACCACATTAATTAATGTGAGCCTGTGAACCCATGACAAATAGTAATTTCCAGACATATTACTTCTTTGAGAAACTGTTGCTAACGATATTGTAAAAACAGTTCTACCCACCACTTCATATCCCAAAGTCTTTATCCCAAAGTCTGAGTCACTTTCTTTATCCCAAAGTCTGAGTCACTTTTCTGGTCTTTATATATTGAAGGTGTTTATATCTGTTAAGATTTTTATAAATCATCATATTTTATAAAATAACTTTTTTTCTTTAAGTAATTCTGCTTTTAAAAACCTGAACCTTTTTTCATTTATAAGAGTAATGCCCTAGGTTATCATAGCTTGTTTGAAAGTTTTTAAAGGGCAGTAAGCCACAAATACACTAAACCCACATTTCAGCATGCAATTTAAAATCTTCATCCTTCAATTTCTTTAAAGCCTTCTGGTACACTAACACAGAGAGGTGGGCTTAAAAACCCCTAACACACCAGGAAAGCACCACGACTTGCTCTTTGCCTCACCTCTTTGATCTCACCAACAAGCTTGATGGCCCGGTCATACGTTGGGGGGACTTCACTTAGCTGGACACTCAAGCAATCCCAAAAAGCTTTATGGACAATATCCTTTACTCTCTTCTCCAAGCTGGAGGCAAATGGAAAAAAAGCAAATATTGTCTCAAATCACTCTCAAAAGCACAAATTCTATGGGTTTAGAGTGAGAAATTTTTTAAATTATTTGGATGAAGGAAAGAGTTCCCAGACATACTTAAACCAATCACATACCTTATTTTTAGTTAGTGATTTATTTCAATAAGTACCTTTCTTAATAAGTATTTTTTCAATGGAGAGAATAACTTTCTTCTGGTTTGATAGGTGGTATTAGTCCAATTAACAGCCTATACCAGTGCCATATGATAAAAATAACACTGGAAAGCTCAGATCTGTTCATTTAAGTTCCCTGATATCAGAAAATTTCCTAAGATGTTTATGATTAAGTAGTTTAAGACTTTAAACTTGAAGTTTTTTTCCTAAAATTACCCTATTCTCATGTGACATATGGGACAACTGTTTAATTAGGTACCAGATTATAACAATTTATATATATTATTTCAGGAAAGCCAGTCTTTATGTCATGAGAGCAAAACAAGTAATTCTTCACTAGGAACATGAAAAAGTGCTATCCTTGCAGAACATACAAGAAACATTTGTAAAGTCCTATTTAGAAGCCTCACGTGGGAGACACTGTAGCTTGCTGACTCAGCAGTCACTGCTCTGTCAACAGAAACCCAAGTTTTTCATGGTACTTTCACAATTATAATAGGAAATGTTTTTTTTTCCTTCTTGAGACAACCCATCTTTTAACAGTGTATCTTACAATCAATAGAATTTCAGATTCAACACAATATGGGCCAGGTGCTAGGTAGGGATAGAGAATAAAGTACAGTCCTTGTCTCTGAGGAGTTTACAATCTGGTAACGAAAGACAGTAAACCAACAACTACAGTACAATGTGACAGTTACAAAGAAGAAATGAAGGAAACAGTACTATGAACACACAAAAGGAGGCAGCTAAATGCTATGACGGGGGAGACACTAACATGGAAGACCTCCAGACCTTTTATTTACATTGTCAAGAATCAGTGGTCCTGAGATACACTTTCAAACTCTGATAACTCCAAGGATAAGGAATATTTTTTAGCAACATACAAAAGGAAAAATATTTTAGAATATATACATCAAGTGAAGAAAATATTTCCAGAACTGGGAAATGGCAATGTCCTACTAAACAAGATAACTCAGTAACCACCTTACCTGTCTTCTGGTAACTCAACGGGTTTAATCTGAAAGTCTCCATTTATAACAATCTCATGGGCTAGGGCCATGTTAGTGACTCCTTTCGCTGTCTCTAGAAGTTCTTCTACTGTCACGAATCGAGGAGGACTAGCTGTAACAAAAGTCTGGTGTAAGAGGTTTGCTCCTCTAAATTAGGATTTTCTCCTAAAATTTTTATTAATTTTAGAAAGCAGTGTTTCTCCTACTAGCTAACAGCTAATAATTTCAGTTATGCCTCTACTTATGAAAATATTCTGGCTATTTCAAACAAGAGAATTGTACCTATTTCATATTCATTTTTTTCTTTTAACCTAGAATCCTAAAAGCAGAGATCATTTACAATACTCAAAACATTTTTCCCCCCTTGGTAAAACTGGTCAATGGCAAATGATTACAATAAATGAAAACTTAGAAAAACTTTTTAAAGTTACTGATTATCACTTTCCCAACAAGCTGAGAATTTATTTTCTAATCCCTAAACCTCCTGTCCACCCTAAATAGAAAAAAAGACACCAGATTTAAGATCTCCTCTTTTGTTCCCATTAGCAGTTTACTTTTCACTCCATCATTAACACTGTGCCACAAATGAAGTGAAGTCGCTCAGTCGTGTCCGACTCTTTGTGACCCCATGAACTGTAGCCCACCAGGCTCCTCCATCCATGGAATTTTCCAGGCAAGAGTAATGGAGTGGGTTGCCATTTCCTTCTCCAGGGGATCTTCCTGACCCAGGGATCTCCTGCATTGCAGACAGGCGCTTTACCGTCTGAGCCACCAGGGAAGCCCCTGGTGCCATGAATGAATCTCCCCAAATAAAAACAGCAGTGAGTACTTTAGGGTGCCAGGGGCTGTTTAAACAATGCTAAAACTACTTCTGGGATACTAGGGCAATATAAGAATTCAGAGATCGACAGATGAACAAATCAGAGTCCGTGTGACACAAGAATTTCTGGAATGCAGGCCCAACGAACCAAAAACCTCAGTTATGTTTGATTTCTCCCTTTCCACCACTGTTAGCCAGGTCCAGTGAGTTTTATTTCTGTATCACCTGTGGCAATACCCTCATAATGGCTTTCTGTTCTTCTCTTTCTTTTGATAAAGTTTGAGACTTAAATTCCAGGGGGGAGAAAAAAAACAAAACTCATAAATCTCCTCAGGTGTTCTAAGCCAAGGAACACAGGGAAATTCCTATGCTTAAAAAGTCAGTGATTACTACATGTGTGTTTTTGGTATATCAATTATACCTTAATAAAGCTATTTTTTTTTTTTTTTTTTTTAAGCCCATGACAGAGGATCTTTAACTTAAAATCAGGGAGAGAGCTTATGCTGGCCCCCCTCCAGGTTTCTGATTTAGCCTGTCTGGGGCGGGGCTGGAGAACTACATTTCTTGGAAGATTCCACCTGATACTGAAACCATACTCTGAGAGCACTGGCCTGGAGGATGATTATATTAATTTTACACAATGGTGATAAATCTGGGCTTAAAATGGCACTGGTTTCCACATGGTTTAACAGCTGTAAAAATCTTGCTAGGTCACTGAAAAGTTATTTTCTCCCTTCTTTCCCTTTTTTCATTTGCTCACCAGAAAAAGGAATCAAATCTAAGAGCTGGTCATATCCTGTCTGGTAAAAATCTTTTTTTAGTCATGTAAGGGGAAGTTGAAAAACTTCACAAAATTCTTTTCAGCATTTTCAGAGAATAGTAATAAAAATAATAAATAAAATTGAGTTTGTGGATATCAGTAAAATGCAATGAATATCCAAAATCAAGGCCCAACAGATCTTTTCAATTCTCAGTATTACTTAGCTGTCAATTTCTACCAAATTGATCTACTGATAAAATGAAATTCCAGTCAAAATCCCAGCAAGGTTTTTGTTGAAATTGCCAAATGGACTCTTAAACTTGGATGGAAATGTACCGGACCTAGACAGGTCAAACTATTTTGGAAAAGAAATTTGGAGGCCTTATACTGACTGATTTAAAGAAAAGCAATAATAATTAAGACAGCATGTGGGAATTCCCTGGTGGTCCAGTGGTTGGGACTGCATACTTTCATTGCAAGGGAAACAGGTTCCATCCCTGGTCGGGGAACTAAAATGCCATATGCCGCAAGACGTTAAAGAAAAAAAGCAAAAAAGACTGTGTGCGCCTGGCATGACACAAGATATTCAGATGAACTGAAGAGAGCAGAGGATCCCAAACTAGACTGGGACACACACATACATATGTATGGAAAGTGAAAGTGTTATTCCCTCAGTTGTATCTGACTCTTTTGCCACCCATGGACTATAGCCAGCCAAGCTCCTCTGTCCATGGGATTTTCCAGGCAAGAATACTGGAGTGGGTAGCCATTCACTTCTCCAGGGAATCTTCTGGATCCAGGGATCGAACCCAGGTTTCCTGCACTGCAGGCAGATTCTTTACCATCTGAGCCACCAGGGAAGTACATATATATATTTGTGGTCAATAAGGGGAGATTAGTTTTTTCATCAAATTGTGCTGAAACAATCAGAAATCTATTTGTAAAAAAATTACCCTTGACCCTTACCTCAAATGATAAATAAAAACTAACTCAAAATGAGTTTCACAGCTAAATATAAAAACTAAGACTATACAACTTCTAGGAGAAAACACAGGCCAAAATCTTTGCGATCTTGGAATAGGCAAAATAGATAAGATACAAAAAGCTCAAAATACAAAAGAAAATTTATAAATTAAACACAAAAGTTAAAACTTTTGCTCTGTGAAAGACTATATTAAGAAAATGAAAAGGCATGCCACAGATGGAAGAAAATATTTATGAAACAAATATTGGATAAAGGACTTGTAACCAGAATATATAAAGAACTTTTACAACTAAATAATAGGAGACAACCAGTACCAAATGGCAAAAGATTTGAACATTTCTACGAAGCAGATAAACAAATGGCCAGTCAGAGCATGAATGGTCAACATCATTACGATCATCATTAATCATAAAGGAAATGCAAATCAAAACCAGACAGATACCACTATCCACACCTACTAAATGAACCAAAATTAAAGAGACTAATTCTACCAAGTGTTGGCACAGATGTGGAATAACTGCACTCTCATACATAAGTGGTAGGGATGCCAAATGGTACAGCCACTTTGGAAAAGAGGCTCTTGGTTTCTCATAAACTAAAACATACACTTATCACCTGATCTAGCAACCTTGCTCATAGGTGTTAACCCAAGAAAGTGGAGAACATTATGGCCATTTAAAGATCTGTACTCAAAAGCTCATAACCGTCAAAATGTCCATAAACCACAAAATGGATAAACAATTGTCGCACGACCTCACCAGGGAACACTACTCAGCAATAAAAAAGGAACAAAGTACTGACACGTGCAACAACACAGATGAGTCTGAAAAATACCGCCCCTGGGAGGGTCAGATACAAAAAAGTACATACAGGAGAGTCTGTTTCTATGAAACTGTAAAAATGGCAACATTACAGCGACAGAAAGCAGATTAGGGCTGCTAAGAGCTGGCACTGGGGGAGTGGGAAGATTCACTGCAAAGGGACACAAGAGAATATTGAGAAGTGATAGAAATATTCTAGCAGCTCATGATTGTGGTCGTAGTGACAAAACTGTACATGTATTATCAAAACTCATCACTTAGAATTGGTGAATTTTATTATATATAGATTATACCTCAATAAAGTTGATTGAAAATTGTAAGGCACTCAGTAAGGATATGCGCATGTGCACGCTCTCTCTCTCTTTCTCTATATATATACACACACACACACATTGTTAGTAAATTTCTTCAAGATAGTGTTTTCTGTTGCCACTTATCAGAAGATGGAGCTTTCACTGTGATATACTCAGTATCAGAACTCCACTGAGTTCTTTTACTTTTATAAAGAAATTCACAGACTGTCACCAGGGCTTCCAAGTTTTGTTTAAACCTTGGTTTTGCAAAAATATTCAAATGTCTGACCATCTTAAATTTATGAAAATCACAGAAACATATCATGTTCTCTCATAAGTTTACTACATATTTTTTTCAACAATTTTAGGCATTTGGGTAATTGATAAATTAGGTAATTGATAAATAAGGCAGTTAATACACTACCTAGTCATGAAATGCAGTGGACAGAGCAAGTCAGGAAGAAATTCAGCTCTCTCCAGACTGTGCAGTGTAAGCCTTGAACAAGTCACTTAAATGTTTAAGGCTCACTGTTTCCTAATATGGAAAAAGAAGATAAGACTGAGGGATGTTCTAGAAAAGACTGAGATTCTTTCCAGTTACAGGCAAGTGAATCTTCATTGTTTTGGGCCTATGTGGGACAAAACAGCTTGTACCAAGTGCTGAGACCATGAGACAACCAGGAAGAAGAAAGTTTTCAGGACCTGTCCAAGTTAAAGGCTACTTAAAAATTAGACTGATTAATGGAGGGTGTTTGATCAAGAAAGATGCAATTCTAAGACATGACCAGGGTATATTACATGTATAGGTTATTCATTGCATGCTAATCATAGGGTTGTGGGGTGGGTTTGTTGGGTTTTTTGTTTTTATTTTTGTTTTGAGAGTTCAGTCCCTGGGTAGGGAAGATCCCCTGGAGAAGGGAATGGCAACTGACTCCAGTATTCTTGCCTGGAGAATTCCACGGACAGAGGAGCCTGGTGGGGCTACAGTCCATGGGGTTACAAAGAGTCAGACAAGACTGAAGCAATTAACATACAACACATATGGAATTAACAGATACAAACTACTATACAAGCAACAAGGATTCACTATTTAGCACAGGGAACTATATTTAATACCTTGTAATAACTATCAAGGAAAATAACCTGAAACATATATATATATATAACTGAATCACTAGCTGGACACCTGAAACTAACATAATATTGTATTAATAAATCAACTATACTTCAATTTTCAAAAAATCACCATTAGAATAAAAGGGTAATATTGGTGCAAGACAGATCCACTGGTAAAGGCTAAAATCAGTGAGTTGAAGTTTAAGCAGAAACAGGATATTTGCAAAGTCACACAGTACTGCAGGGCTTCCCTAGTGGCTCAGCGGTCAAGAATCTGCCTGCCAATGCAGGAGATGCAGGTTTGATCCCTAGGTCAGGAAGACTCTTAGACAAGGAAATGGCAACCCACTCTAGGGCTTCCCTGGTGGCTCAGATGGTAAAGAATCTGCCTACAATGCAGGAGACCTGGGTTCAATTCCTGGGTTGGGAAGATCCCCTGGAGAACGGAATGGCAACCCACTCCCGAATTCTTGCCTGGAAAATGTCATGGACAGAGGAACCTGGTGGGCTATAGTCCAAGGGGTCACAAGAGAGTCATGACTCAGTGACTAAACAGCAACAATAACAACAAAAGTACTGTAAGCAGATAGGGTAGGTGGTCCCAGAGAAAAAGAACCAGGCACGATTCTCTTGATATAAGAAGCCATTTTGACCTAAGCCACTTTGTGATTTAAGCCTGGCCACAATGCTTGCCCTTGAGCAAATCTCAGTAATTCTGTAAGATAAACATTATGATCCAATATCTGATATCTTTGAGTTCTGTAGGAACTAAGGCCCCCAACCCAGGTGGAGGAGGGTAACTATCTGCTGAGATGGAAGTCTGGTTAGAACTGAGGGAATGTCACCATGGTGACCTTTTCTGACCCTCCTGGCTTCAATCATCAGGGGCTTCAGCTCTGGCAACCTTTATCCCAATTCCATGCAGAAGTCTCTGGTCAAGCCCCTTCATGAATATGAGGTACCCTTGGCTTAAAATTTCCCTAGTTTTGCTGTTGAGGGAGAAATTGCTTCGGAAAAGATCCCTGGTATTCTCCTTACTTGCTGCAAATAATAAATCCTCCCTTTTCCCACAAATAAATAAATAAAGTATTTGGAAGTAGAGAAACTTATGGGAAACATTAAGTTACAGTTGACTGATCCTTACTCTAAGGATCTCTATGTTTAAAGAATTAATTTTTTTAGAACCAAATAACCGCCTCAGATCAGTGCCAACTAATTCTGACAAGGCCAGCCATTTTTCCTTTTTTATATTCTGTATCAGCTATTAAACGTTATACGTGCAGGGTAAGCGGGTGAGGGTGTTCTCCCCACACCACCAAGCAATTCTCGGATACCAGACAAGTGTGCTGCAATTCTGACACTACCTACCTGGAGATAGTATCAGATTCCACAGGTTAAGGACACAGTCCCACAAGACTCCGCCCCCCGCCCCGCCTCCCCCCCACCCCCCGCCGCTTACTTTCAGAGGACAGTCCCAACTCCAGGGTGTCACCTGTGCTTCTGACAGACTGGCTGTGGATGGGAAGTTCCAACAACCCCTCACCCCCTTTTATTCGATTAATTTGCTGGAACAGCTCACAGAACTCAAAGAAACATTTTACTTACTAGATTACTGGTTTATTATAAAAGGATGTAACTCAGAAACAGCCAAATAGAAGAGAAGCACAGGGCAAGGTATGGGGAGGCGGGGCGCCACTCCTCCAGTGCCTCCATGGCCTCACTAGCCCAGAAGCTCTCGGAACCCCGTCCTTCTGGAGTTTTCTCTCGGCTTCACTACATAGGCAAACTTGATAAAATAAATGGCCACTGGCAACTGTACAACCTCTAGCTCCTCCCTCCTCCCCAGAGGTGGGAGGGAAGGATGGGTAGGATTCAAAGTTCCGACCCTCTAATCTCAAGATTGAGTCCCCTTAGGTTAGGCTGTGCCTCATTAGAGTAACAAAAGACATCTTTCTAGCTCTCATCACTCAGGAGATTCAAGTAGTTTAGAAGTTCTGAGCCAGTAACCAAACATATTTCCCATTATAAATTACAGCATCACAGTTACCAACAGTATTTCTATCATTCAAACATTACTCTGTATTTTACTTTGCAAGTCTAAAGGCTATCTTTTTGCTTTTAATTTGTAGAACCCCAGATGTGATGCAGGGAAAGATTGAAGGCAGGAGGAGAAGGGAACGACAGAGGACGAGATGGTTGGATGGCATCACTGACTCAATGGACATGAATTTGAGTAAGCTCCGCGAGATGGTGAAGGACAGGGAAGCCTGGCGTGCTGCAGTCTATGGGGTCACAAAGAGTTGGTCATGATTGAGCCACTGAACACAAAGATGTGATTTTAGAGTTACTTTCAACTCATTAGCTATACATTTACACAGTTTGGGAGAAATGTCTGCAGATAACTAATTTCATATTTTATAAATTCTTTTTTATGCTCTCTGCAAGCAGTGATGCCTCCTGACCTGGTCCCCAAACTCCGGGGTGGCAGTTTTACCACTGGAGTCCGTAGCTCTATTCCTACCTATTATTTCAAGGAAAAAAGGGCAAGAAAGCCAGAAACAATATAGTTAGTCATTGATTTTAAACCTCATTTTGATATGGAACTGTGAGAATTTAAAGAAAGCTTTTCTGACCTTTCTAGAAAAATATATATACACAGATACGTTGATACACCTTTTTGACTCTTCCTGGATTCCCCAACACTTGATCATAGGTCTCAGGATAAGCTGCCTTAAGGACATAACTACATACAATGTCAACTAATACAGTCTAGTGCTGGCTTGACATTAATTTGGAATCATGCCATCAGACTGACAAGATGCCATAGGCAAGGCCATTAATCAAAGAACTGAAGATTCTAATCCAAAGGTACTTCTTTACCAGAAACTATAAGTGATAACACTACCATACTGGCCATCAACACCATATTACAGCCATCTCCTGGGTATCTTAAAATGCAACAGATGAAGGGATTTTCCTGGTGGTCCAGTGGTTAGGCTCTGCACTTTCACTGCCAAGGCTGTCGGGTCCCTGTTTGGGGAACTAAGATCCCACAAGTCACATGACATGGCCAAAGAATTTTTTAATAATAAATAAATGCAGTATGTTAGTAGCAGTAGTACTAACAACTAGTGTTTATCAAGCATTTATTATATGAAGACACTGTTGTAAGAGCTTTATATGAATTCATTTAGTCTTTACAATGACCCTATGAGATAAGCATATTTTCCTCCTTTTAAAAATGAGAAAACAGATGAAACTTTCTAACTATACGTTGGAGACAAGGTGTAACACAACCACATTAGACTGTTATTAACAGCATGTTTTCTTCCCTGAATACAATGTGACCTAGTAGTATATTTATCAAAATCTATTCGATGATAAATTACAATAAAATGGGGTCCACCAATGTCTGCTTTAAGAATACCATGTTGACTAATAAATTACCTGGGAGGGGCTTTTACCATTTTAATAGAAACATACCTTAAACTCCCAAATGTCTGTACTTTTTGCAAACATGAAGGATTACTGATCATTTGTACTTTAAAGAGATAATATCAACACTGACATTCTTAGACCATGACAATCCCTCTTAAAACTTTCATTTTTGGACTCACTTCAAAAACCCTGAGTATTCCTAATAAAAGACATGAGTTGGAGCATCTGCTGGGAATACTTGCGGAAATTGCCATCCTCTCATTGGCAAGGCCTGCTTCCTGCCAGGGATCTGAAGTGACTTCACCACACACAGTTAGTACACTGAATCCCCTCATCCTTGTGGGAACGATGCCCCCAGGCAGTGAAGTTAGGGTGTGGTGAACTCACAGTCAAAAACTTTTTTTTTTAACCTGCACAAGCACAGACCTGGCTAGAACCTTTCAAAACACTCTTAATTAAAGCTGCAATTTTCACTCCACCCTGTTTCTCAGAGCATTTCAGATAAATTGGAATGTCACTGAGGCTGGAGGAAAACAGCAATATTCTGAACATTATTCTAAAATGTGAGTTTCTCATGCAATTGAAAATCCATAAGTGACTGGGCTGTTAATTGTAAAACGGTTGCTATACTTAAATGCTAATTATTGGCAATTCTATCATACTATTAGAACCTAGCTCAAGGCCACATGTACAAGGAAGGATAATAAAAATATCATCCAAAAACAATGAAGATAAGGCTTCTAACCAAAGTCAAATGTGCTTACAGTGAGGTCTTTGCACTCTTTGGGTGCTTGGAGAGCCCGACTTGATTTTTTTCTGTAAAGCTTCATCAGAAACTTCCACAGCATCTTCAAGGCCTTGCTCAGAATCACTTGATTTTGATTTTCCTGCTTCGTTTATATTGGACTTGTCAAGGTTTTCAGACATTCTCAATTAAGTTCATTCACTTTCCTAGAGGGAAAAAAAAAAAATGAACCAAAATGTTCTTGCTCTGACACTAACTGGCAGTGTGACTCTAAGCAAATGATTTAATCTCTTTGGGTTTCAGATTTCTCACCTGTAAAATAAATGGGCTTGCTAAGATCTTATCCTTATCCCACTGTAATATTCTACTTCCATGATTAAACAGATCACTTGTAAATGACACTTGTAACTATCAAATTCATGGACCTATACTTCAGAGAGTAACAACTTCGAATATTTTGTCCCAATTTGAGTACCATGTCACGAGAACATGGCCTTAACACTATAAACTGCCTGCTTGTATTTTAATCCATCAGTGATTTAATTCTTAAATTCTTTCATACCTGAGAGCTGAAAGGAAGACTCTGAAAATAATGCTTTTCACCAGCGTTCAAAGTAAATATACACTGGACTGAGATGTTGGTTCCCCAATCCTATTATGTGGATAAGACACCCGGGGATGACAAATAGAAGGCACAATCTCATGCAGCATTTAAGAAAAATGTGTGGGGCAAATATTTTTATTAATCCCTTGCCAGTCAGCAGGAAAAGATGGTGAGTAAAGTAGGAAGTTGCAAACCACCATAATGTATATGGTTGGTTGGGGTGTTAACTGTCTTAGGTGCTGATTAGAAGAGGACTAACGCTTAACATGTTGGTTTGGGCTAGTTAATAAAGGCCTAGAATAAAGGCCTTATTTACTATAAATGTTTCCTATCAAGTTTTTTTCCCCTAATTTTTTTTATTGAGTTCTTTATTCCTAATGGGCTTCCTAGTAAAGGAAAAGAAAGACACAATGTTTTCTGCATTTATAATACTGAAAATAATTAGCATCTGTACTAGTAGCACTTGAAGACCACAAAATATTTTCATAAGCACTAATTAGACTTTATTACACACCTGGAAGGTAATCCAAGGATCAAAAGAAATGTTGACCATTTTCAGGAGGTTTGGCAGACTCCTTTCTGCACATTAGAAGAATCACTTGATATAATTATCTGAACATCAGATAAACCCATTAAACAAAAAGAAGTTACTGGAACTGACATTTTCAGGCCTGTATTATTAATATGAAGGTTGCTTTAATGTCATTCCTTTTTAACCTTCCAGCATCCCACTCCAGACACCCATCTCCTCTGTCCTAAATCCTGTCTGGCTCTGGAAATGCTCCAAGAACCAAAAGGTAACATTACCAGCATCTTCTATGAAAGGACAAACAAAAACACTTCTAATTTTATCCTCTTCACATGTTGGGAATGAGCTGAGGATGAAGTAACTCATTCTGTGCAATAAGGAGAAAATGCAATTTCCAGGTCTTTTAATATTCAGTTTAGTAAACTAACCCATCTTTCTAAGATTTGGTTCAAGACCTATCCCTTCACAGGTCACTTGCCCAACCTCACCAGTGTTTGCTCCTTTCTCTGAACGCCTATAGGGATGGATGTTAGACATCTGGCATTCATCATTGCCTTAAAGACAACTCAAAATATGCAAATTTAAATAGGAATAGAACGATGAAAAGGCATGGTCGAGAGACATTCTTACAAGGAAATACAGTTAAACTTAAGCCTTAATGGCATTATGAAATCACTAAGCAGGAGAAACTAATTCTTCCCGGAAGGAGGTTGGGATAACCTTCCAGAAAAGGTGATATTTGAGCCTGTCTTTTTGAAAAGAGTAGGATTTCACTCAATTAAAAAACATTTGGAGGGAATTCCCTGGCGGTCCAGTAATTAAGGACTAGGCACTTCCACTGCAAGGGGACTTTGTTGGGGAACTAAAAAGCCATTCGGGTACAGCCAAAAAAAAAAAATCAAACACAAAACATCTGGAGGAAGAGAAGGTGAAAAGGGCGGCGTTTCACTTAAAGGGCAGGAGCAAAGGCAAATGAAAATACGCAGAACAAGCAGCAGGTGACAAAGGAGCGATGAGTTAGGATTAGATCGTAAAATTGCTAGTTCTTCTTAATAAAAAAAAAAACCCAAAACAAAACTCTTCACCTACATTTTTAACTTCTTACAGGCCAGACCAACCACATTCCCCACATATGCTCCACACATATATCCCCCGAACAGATACCCATTAAGTATTTACTGATAGCTGTCATCTATTTAAAGTCAGTTTATGCGGGAGGGCTGGGCGTTAGTCTCAGACATACCTGGGTTCCAATTCTGGCTCTTTATTAGCTGTGTTAACTTCCGTTTCCTCATCTGTAAAACGCAGCTACCTACCTCCTGGGTTTGGGGGAAGTGTCAATGACAGGACGTGCATAACGACAGCTGGTGCACAACCGGCTTCCAAAAATGGTAACTATAATTAGAGGGCTATATAGGACGCAGCGAGGAACCATTTAACTGCATGCAGTGTGCTCATTCATTCAATCCCCAACTCCTGCCATGCCTAAAAAGGGAACCGAGGGTAGGAGGATCCTCGCACTTGCCGTGAAGACTGTCTGAGCCTCACGCCGAGCCCAAGCTGCTCTCAAGAGTCTCCCCAGGAGAAAGGGTCTTTCAGCAACAGCAAGAAGCTCTGTCCAACGCCGGCGAGAAACCCTTTCCCCAGCACTCGGCGCCACGCACGCCCAGCGTCCGGATTCCGTTGTAAACAACTGTTTGGGCCTGAGAGGGAGTGGCCGGGCCGGGAGCTAGCGAGGCGCGCCTGGAGGGTGGCCTCGAGGGGCGGGACAAAGGCCGCGCTAAGCCTCAACCTGCCCGCTGTGTCTGCCTCTTCCTCGCCTCCACCCGACATCACTGGGCCCCGGTCGACGGAAAACGGCGAAGCAGCGTCTGCAATCTCGATCTCGTCCCTGGCGTGCGGGCTCCGCAGGGCTGCCAGCCTGCGCATCCGCTTCCCTCACCTGCTCCGGAGTGGGCGTCTTCCCTCCTGCCGCTCGGCCGGGGATCTGGCGGCGGCGGAGGCGGGGAGGATGCGCGGCGGGAAGGGCCGGTTCAACCTCTGCCCCCCGGAGGCCGCATCCCTCGCTGCGCTGCGAGCGGTCCTCCCCGCCGGGCTCGGGTGGGTAGCGGCCAGCGCGGCGGCTCCTCAGTGTCGGGTAGCGGGAGGAAGCGCTCAGCCGGGAGGCGCCTGTCCCACGTAGGGCGTCGCCATGTTCCCTTACGGAAAGGCGGGAGGTGCGGCCGGGTGCCAGCTGCGGGGGCCCAGTGGGCTGTGACTCGGAGCCGGGAGGCCCCCGCCCCAGAGAAGGGCGGCGCCATGTTTCTGTACGGAAAAACGGGCTGCGGGGCAGGCGGCGCGGAGGCAGTCGAGGAAGGCGAAAGGATTGGCTGTTTCGGTGCAAAGCCTTCCCCGTCCTGGTTTTCAAATTTAAATATTACATCATGGTTTACAGCCACGTTATTTGTTCCCCTCCCCTCGTTTTTGGTTGTTAAAAAAAAAAAGTCATGCCCACCACCGGGATGGCCAAATTTCATTTTAACGGCACAGATTCGATTTGGTTTGAGTCATCTCTTTTATCTAAGCGGTCGCTACTGTGTCGACGGCAAGAGCGAGATCTTCGCCCTGAAAAGATGGAAGGCAAGGAGGCAAAGACGTCTCACGAGGGTTCAACTCGGTTTAGAGAGCTCAGAAACACAGCACTCAGCATTTTATGTGCCATATGTATTCTAGAAAGTAAACACACCGTGTTAAGACAAGCTTGTTCTGAAGCCTCCTTCCCCTTTGTCTCAGGTGCCCGGGCCGTGGCTGTCGCAGCCCTGAACAGTTGCTGATCCAAGAAAACCATGCTTTTCTCAGCCTGTATAGTAAGACAGCAAACTACACGAATAGAAATCGTTGTGAGGGGTCTATCTTCAAAAGTAAAAGTTCATAACTTTTATCTGTTCTTTTGAAAAATGCTTTAAGAATGAACATCAAACATGTGTGCCTTAAAATGAAGGTAACAATCAAGCCTCTTACCTGAAGCCTATAAACTTGTTAAATAACTAGAACAAAACAAGCTGGAGTGGAATTAGGAGTTGCTTTCAAATGCCACTTCTAAATAGATCACACATGGGCAGTTATTCCTACGTTAAAGTAAGAATTTTTCCTGAAACACAGTTCTCAGAAGAGGATTCACTTTGAGGGGGGAGGGGGGTGCCATAAGATATTAACTGGAACTAAGATTTAGGAAGAAAACATTCAGTTCTCACTTCAGAGTCTAGACGAATATACTTTTTGGTGTTGATGTTAAGTTGCTAAGGTGACTCTCTATGACCCCTTGGACAGCACCATGCCAGGCCTCTCTGTCCTCCACTATCTCCCAGAGTTTGCTCAATTCATGTCCATTAGTCGGTAATGCTATATAATCATTGCATCCTCTGCCACCCCTTCTCCTTTTGCCTTTGATCTTTCCCAGCATCAGGGTCTTTTTCAATGAGTCAGCTCTTCACATCAAGTGGCCAAAGTATTGGAACTTCAGCATCAGTCCTTCCAATATACCATAGTCTCTAAATTAGCTGTTCCCTTCTCCAGGGGATCTTCCAACCCAGGGATCAAACCCAGGTTCCCCACATTGCAGGCAGATTCTTTACCAGCTGAGCAAGGGAAGCCCTTCAGATCAGGGCTTACCATAAACATGACCAATTTTCTTAAAACTTTACGCTTATGAAGTTTGAGGTAAACTGTGGTTTTACTAGATTGTCCATGAAATTAACATTGTATTAGAATGCTGCTGCTTCTAGGACCATGAATATAACTAAAAAATTCTGTCTTCCCCTGAAGGAGAGCTGTTAGTTTTGTTGCCAAATAATGATGTTTATTCCATTATGTGCAAAATAAAAGTTGCAAATCAGGAAGTACACACACTGTTGCTCCGTCAGCTGTGGTCTCACCACATTTTAAGTAGTTTGTTTCTAAAAACTTCCTCACTCAAATCATGAACTGTTTTCTCTTTCACTTCACTGTAGAGAGCTGCCTTCCTTTCCTGCCTATGCAACAAAGCAAAATACACATCACAAAAGAACCCACCTGACACAACTATTCCTTACTTTATTAGAATTATATTACGTACTATAGATGAGTCCTCAACTTTTTCCTTTTTAAAGACTAGCCAGAACACATGTATACCTGTGGCAGATTCATTTTGATATATGGCAAAACCAATACAATATTGTAAAGTTAAAAAATAAAATAAATTAAAAAAAAAAAAAAGACTAGCCAGTATATCTTTGAAAACAAAAGACTGACATGCTAGCATATTTGGTACATCATTTTAGTTTTCCTACCCCTCATTAAAACTGTGAATTTAAAATTCAGTCTCATTTTAATCTTTTGGTTTTATTATTGTAAAGATGCATAAATTTAAAACTGTATTATACGTTACAAGTATTATACTGCATGTCTACTTCACAAGTGTATTGTGTCAGTGCAGTGCAGTTGTTCCAAAATAACTATTAACTGAATAAAAAGTTGTTGAGACATTAGTTCTAATGACTAATTTACAAGGAATGAAGGACACAGAGGAACATGATAAAGGATAGTACAGGCTTGCAGTCAGCTAAATCCAGATTGTGGGGAACTCAAGAACAGCCGACCAGGTTTACTGAATAACAAACAGAGAGAAAAGAAGGGAGGAGAGACAAAGAGAAAAACCTATAAAGATTTAAGAAGCACATTAACCAATTGCAATGTATGAACTCTGTTGGGATCCCTACGTAAATGTCACCGTCATTTGAGATCAGAAACTGTGAACACTGACTGCATTTTTGAAGATATTAAGGAATTGTGACTTTGTGTGTGTATAATAATGATACTGGGGTTATGTTTTTAATGTCCTTATCTTTTAGTCATATATACTGAAATCTTATAGATGAAGTGATAGCATGTATGAAATCTGCTGAGGTGGGAGCCCAGAATAAACAAGACTGGCCATGAGTTGACAACTGTTGAAACTGGATGATGAATACATGAAGGGCTCATTATTCTATTCTCCCCATATTTATGTATGTTTGAAATTATACACAATAAGCTTTAAAAGATGCTGAAGTTGTCAAAAGCATTAGGACAGTTCAATTTCTGACTTGTCTACAGTTTATGGTAACTGACAAATTCATTTTAGCATAGCCTAAATTTCTATCTTGTATCTTCAAGAAATATACCTTTCAAGGTACAAACCACACTCCTATTAACTTGTAATTACAGACATCCTAACTGTTTAATACTTTATTTTATAAACGCTGCAATGTCCCATCATTTAAATTCCCAGGATGTTCTATAAAGTATTGTGCACAATAATTATAAATCAACTCACCTGAGAGAGGTCAATACTTAACAGCAATACACCACCTAATACTCAGTTTCACAAAAGGTTATACAAAAAATGTTTTATTAAGTACAGTTTCATACTTAGAGGAACATCTAATATTACAATATGATTGAATCTTTAGGATACATAATTTATTCTTAAAATGCACAAGTTATATACAGATACTGGAAACTCAGTCCCCAAAATACTCAATAAACACGTCTGGGTGACACTTATAGAACTGACCTAACAATTTTTTCTTCTCTTTGGTGGAAAGTTTTGAATCCTCATCAATATTTTTTAGTAAATTCAACAGCTCATCCTTGGTTGTCTTCCTTGTATGGTCAGAATAATCACTTCGATCAATTCTCTGGCAATAAATATATCCTTAAAGTTTAAAAGTAAAAAGTTCAGTTAATGGATCTAGTCCTCAGATTTAACAAGAAAAAAACCACTTGTATATATATATATTTTTTTTTCTTCCCCCACTTTATAAAATGCATGTAAAGGTGCTAAGCACTGCTGACTTTCTAACCCTGTCAGGTTGCTTTTCTGACATAAAAAGGCTCTCTGCTAAGTCTGAATAGCTCTGAGAAGATGAGTTAGAGTCTAGCTGAAGCTAAAATGCAACTACTTATCCTCGTGAGACATGGAAGGAGTATTTCTCAGATTACCTGCGTCTCTGTTTGGATCTCTTCCTTTCTGAATGTCCATGAGCTTAATACTGACAATTTTATGTAGAGTTCCAGGAATCTTACAAAAAAAAAAAAGAAGGCACATGGAACATTATGCATTTTAAGTTAGTGATCTATTACATAAGTTCAACTTTACGTTCAGAGTTTTACCTTAAAAACATCTCTTTGATGATCCATTAAAAAGAGCACCAGAAGGTCAGTTTTGCCTTTGGATAAATTTTTATTGTGAACAATAGCTTTTGAGAACATCCTTTTCACAACCATTCGGTTGTCACTCTGTAAAAGAATATATACCCAATAGAATTTATTTTTAAGAATAAATGTAATATAAAAAGCAATGTTAAATATTAATAGCTACTGTCCATTTCCACATACTTGATGCTGATAATGGAATAATATGTCCTGTAAGTATCACAGATACTGAATACAATTAACATTTAGACAAAAGACTTACTTCTTGCTGTAATTTAAATTCAGAAGGATGTGCTGCAACAGCCATGAAATACAGCAGTCTTCTAAATTCTTCTCTATTTTGGGAATCCAAAAGCTTTAGAAAGAGCTGAGTAGCTTCTAATGCTATTTCAGTCTTCCCATTCACTTTTGCCAAAAGGAAAAAAATGCTTTAATTTTGACCAGACACAACTATATCAAAGGGAACAAAAGTCAAGCTAAAACTTAAGCTAATCAGTAAACTTATCCAAAATTATGTTCAACAGCAAAACAAAGAGACTAGGAATTAAAATGAATGACCAATACCATCAAGAAAGCCTATACTCAAACTGGCAAGTCCTAAGTCCTTGTCATTCACAAATCTTAGGATATTAAATCTAATGTGACTTTGTAAATAAATTCTCAGCCCATGTTTTCCAATAATTCATGACATTTCAAGGGTACACTATGTATACAGTACTGATATAGCCAACTCTGAGAAAAACAGGATTCTTTGAAATCTGCAACTTGTTTTCAACAAACCACGTGGAACAGTCTGCCTCACTGGCACAGGGACAAAGCAGAGTGTCTGCCACTGTGAAGAGGATGACTGGAGAATGGTGACAGTGCTGGTAACACTTTCTGAAAAAGAGAACTGCTGCTCTATGCTTATTAAGTTTCCAGTGAATGAGAGCAGCATTCACCTGTAGCGACCAGAAGTCCCTGCATGACTTCAGAGCTCAGTAAAGCTGCTTTCCAAATGAACCATGGAAGTTTTGGGAAAAACATACTTTCCATGGATTAGTCTAGATCCATTCCCAGCCTGAAGTAATATCATTTTGGTTAATTTTGGGACAAGAAACTTTGTCCTGTTCCCTCCAAAGAGAAATTTTAGTATTCAGTAACATCTTACTTACCTAGGAGTTCTGCAATTCCATTATGAACATCAGATAAGTGATTTAACAGAGGTTCCCTACTACTGTAATATTTGCTAATGGCATCAAACAGAAGTTCTTTCACTAAGTCTATTCTATCTGGTTGCTCAGGAAAGTTTCTGCTTATGTCTACCACCATCTGGTCTGGAAGGTATTCCAAGCAATCAATTGCTGAAGAGAGCCACTCATCTTCCCTATGAGAGAAAAGAATTATTTTAAAAAGCAAAGGATAACCAATAAACCCATACCTGATTTACTAGCTGTTTCAAGTTTCCCACTAAGATGAATCTCTATACACCTTTGGGGCTGCTATTTGCTGTTTAGTCCCTAAGTCATGTTTGATTGTTTGTGACCCCATGGACTGTAGCCCGCCAGGGTTGGATGGGATTTTCCAGGCAAGAATACTGGAATGGGTTGCCATTTCCTGCTCCAGGAGATCTTCCTGACCTGGGGATCAAACCCATGTCTCCTGCTTGGCAGGTGGATTCTTTACCACTGAGCCACCTGGGAAGCCAAAGATATGTATAATTCTTTACAGCTTGTATAATGGATATGTATAATTCTATAGCTAGGTCATGTATCACAGATAAAAAGTTGATTTTAATATGTCTTCACTCTTTTTTAAAGCAAAAACAGAAGCTATCCACTATAATACAGGCCTGAAAAGGACATCAGAATTCAAATTCCACTCCTTAAATTTACTATTGAGGTCCAGAAACTCTTAAATTACTGGCTCAGGGTCCCAGGAAGGACTAGATCCCAGATCTGATTCCTAAACCAGCATTTTTCTCATATACTGTGGTTTACTTCAAAGCTCTGGGTATGATCTATCATCTCTGACTCTGGCTAGAAGAGAATAGAGGAAGACAAGTTAGGGTTTCAAAATAATTAAATATTAATTAGCCATTTCTAATAAAATCCCAGTTGGGTAACTTAAGAAAATTGCTACATTTTAAGAAATAGAATGACTAACTTTTAACATTCAATTTGTTAATACGGGCATCAGCAGTACATGAACCAAGAACTTTTGGATATACAAGCTGGGTTTAGAAAAGGCAGAGGAACCAAAGATCAAATTGCCAGCATTCAATGGATCCTGGAGAAAGCTAGAGAACTGCAGAAAAACATCTGCTTCATTGACTACGCTAAAGCCTTTTACTGTGTGGATCACAAGAAACTGTGGGAAATTCTTAAAGAGATGGGTGTACCAGACCACTTTACCGGTCTCCTGGGAAAACTGCATGTGCATCAAGAAGCAACAGAACTGGACATGGAACAACTGACTAGTTCAAAATTGGGAAAGGAGTATGACAAGGCAGTGTATTGTCACCCTACTTATTTAACTTACATGCAGAGTACATCATGAAAAATGCTGGCCTAGATGAATCACAAGCTGGAATCAAGACTGCTGGGAGAAATATCAGCAACCTCAGATAGGCAGATGCTAGCACTCTAATGGTAGAAAGGGAAGAGGAACTAAAGAGCCTCTTAATGAAGGTGAAAGAGGAGAGTGAAAAAGCTGGCTTGAAACTCAACGTTTAAAAAACTAAGATCATGGCATCCAGTCCCATCACTTTGTGGAAAACAGATGGGGGAAAAATTGAAACAGTGACAGATTTTATTTTCTTGGGCTCCAAAACCACTGTAGACAGTGACTACAGCCATGAAATTAAAAGACGCTTGCTTCTTGGAAGAAAAGCTATGACAAATCTAGACAGTGTATTAAAAAGCAGAGACAGCACTTTGCCAATAAAAGGTCCATATAGTCAAAGCTATGGTTTTTCCAGTAGTCATGTATGGATGTGAGAACTCGACCATAAAGAAGGCTGAGCACCAAACTGATGCTTTCGAACTGTGGTGCTGGAGAAGACTCTTAGGAGTCCCTTGGACTGCAAGGAGATCCAACAAGTCAATCCTAAAGGAAATCAACCTTGAATATTCATTGCAAGGACTGATGCTGAAGCTCCAATATTTTGGCCACCTAATGTGAAGAGCTGACTCACTGGAAAGACCCTGAAGCTGGGAGAGATGGAAGGCTAAAGGAGAATGGGGCAGCAGAGGATGAGATGGTTGGATGGCATCACCGACTCAATGGACATGAATCTGAGCAAACTCCAGGAGACAGTGAAGGACAGGGGAGCCTGGCATGCTGCAGTCCACGGGGTCGCAAAGAGTCAGACACAACTTATCAACTGAACAACAACAAATAGTTTAAAAAAAAAATCATATCTTCCACTGCTGTGGACTCAGGACAACTAATTCTGCCACCACCCAGGTCAGGTCACCTCCTGTGGTCATCAGCTTCATCTTAAGATGTAGACAGATGATCTTTTAAGGTCAATTTCTGATTCTGTACTTAAAATTTAAGGTCATTATAAAATACCTTCACCTATTAATTTAAATTGTATAAATGTAATTTAAATTCTTATGTTGGGATTATTTTTTTCACGTAAGGTTTTAAGCTACCTTTTGACATTCAACTATATTAATAGTTCATTAGAATGTAGAACTGGTGAAGTACTAGAAATGTAAGACCAGACAGCTCTAAGAGACTAGACAGACCTATATTTTAACAAAGAAGGTGGAGCATAATCATTTTCTTCACTTGATATGCAAGTAAGATATATGTTGAAAAAAAATGAATATGATAAATAATGACATTTAAATCTCATTAATTTTGACCAAGGTAATTTTGTTCTTCATTTTTCCCAACAATGATAATATCAACTGACAAAGCATATCTGATTGTATGGACAGAAGAATTCAAAAGATTATCTTAAAACTAATTATCTTCCTACAAATACACTCAAATTATTACAGGTTTTTCCACATACTGAGAATCACTGTAAGCCTTGAGAATCCCTCGATCCAGATAGTTCCTGTTGTTGACCAAGTCAAGCTGCCTCTTAGGCTGACTAACTTTAGGTATCATCTCTTGCCGTTTGAGGAGGGAGTCAAGGAGAGGAAGGTCTATAAGCTGGAGCAGTCGCCCTATTGTTTCTTCTTGCCACACTTCATTAATAACTGCACAGGGAAAATGACAAGGGGAAAGTTAACAGCAGTTACTACAGGCTCACCACAGTATCTGCCTAGGCAGGTCTAAGCTAATAAATTTGTGGAAAAAGAAAACAAAAGAGAAAGTCAGTTTTATGAAGTGGTTTCTTATAACAAAGGAACAACAATTCAAGATTTGTTGTAAAGTGTAGGAGAACAGACTTTGGACAACAGGAATTCTTTTCATTCTTGTACTGTAAAAAGCAATATGGCTTGATAAGAGATCAAGTCATATAACATGTTAATAAGGACCGAGGAAGAAAGAATGAGTCATTCAGTCTGAAAACTCGTCTGAAACTATTGGCTGCAGATTATTCCACTCAGGGTTTCCACAAGTGGGATGGGGGAGGGAAGGTGGAAATCCGTCCTTAAAACCACATTCCACGGCCATAGACAAAGAAGAACATAAGAATCCTGTTAATGTTTTAATATAATTTTCCAATTTTTTACTGACTCTAATAAAATCTTAGAGAAAGCTAGAGAACAGATTTTAAATAAATTTTTTTAAAAATCTGCATGCAAATCATTTCAGATTTGAACCTCTGCCAGCTGATAGGACAAAAGTCAGTGTTCAGAATTGCAACACTGATCTATTTGTTAAAGATAATAGACCTCTGTTAAAACTTAATATAAACAGCTTTAATACACAGTGTGCTCTTTCTCTGTGCTCTGAATATCTAAATTCTAATAAAGGTTAAGACTGAAAAAATTTAAATAACTTTATTTGAAGTTAGTCTTCTATTCCTTCCTGTATCATCTTGAGCTTACCTTGTGGAGACAAGGTTGCAGAGATATTTACACGAGGAGAGTCGGCAGGCTTTAAACTCAGGTTTTCCCACAGAGCCTCTAAACTTGTCGATCTGATGTCAGAGGACTTAAATAATGTATCTGCATATCTACAACAAATTTATTTCATAAATTTTTATTAGTAAGCCCACAGAAATATTTTTGCATTTGAGAGCTAAGAGTGTCTAGACAGTTTATGTATTCCACAGCAAAAGCATAACAAATTCAAATTCTAAGAGGAGGATAAAATATAAGACATGCCACCTTCTTTCTCAAGCCTGAATATATACTCTAAATAAATTCTCCTTTGAGCACTTAAAGTGATTCAATGACTAAAACTGTGTCTCCAATTTTAAAACACAATCAGACATAGTCAAACTTAATTATGCTTATCATTTTTATTAGTGATCTCTATTTCCAGGGCATTCTCTGGTAGACAGTGCTCATCAAATATGGATCTACAATCCCCTACTCACAATTCTGAAACCCAAAAAGCTTTGAAAAATTCAAAGTTGTCTATTCAGAATTCATACAGTGACAAAACCTGTTTTGAGATTTTCATAGCCTTTATATCTATCCCAGTGAATATGAACGTTTTCACTGCAGAAATATTAATGTGTTTGATTACCAGATGCTGTCCCAGATCCCTCTAGGAGTGTTATCTGCATGCATGCTCAGCTGTGTCTGAGCAACCCCATGGACTATAGTCTGCCAGGGTTTTCTGTCTATGGAATTCTCCAGGCAAGAAAACTGTAGTGGGTTGCCACTTCCTACTCCAGGGGATCTTCCTGGCCCAGATATCAAACCTATGTCTCCTGTGTCTAGGAGTGTTATCTAGTAAATGATATATGTATATTATTAGCTTTCTAAAATCTCCAAAGTTCCAAATTTCGATAAGCATCTGTTCCAAAGGTTTCAGATAAAGCACAGGGATCTCCATTTGGAAAGTACTGACCATGCCCTACCTGTCCCACTTCCTTCATATACAGAGAAGTACGTTTTATCATGTTTTACATATAGAATTAAAAAACACTTCAAAGTCAATACACTATACGTCTGACTTTGGGTCAGATCTGAACTTTAAGAGCTTCAATTACACAGTCACCTCCTCACCATTAAGCTGAGGGGAATAAAAGGGAAAAGTTTTATTTCATGACAAATAACTACGTTAACTATGCACTTATGACCTATATCCATTTCAGTCACTGGGTTCTACAATGTTGTCTCCCTTTAAATGGTTCCTCCTCCTCCACCACTGCTGCCTACTTCCTCCTCATCTGTAGATCACAGTATTGCAACAGATTCCTACCTAGCTCTCCCCATTAGGCTGTCCATATAGCTGCCAGGATGACCTTTCTGAAGGTCAATCTCATCATACTTTGAGTCTTTCTATGGCCTCCCTGACATCTGTGTGATCACATGCAAACTCCCTAACATGTCCTATAAATTTTCTGCATTCTGGCTCCTTTCATATTTCACAGCTGCTACTTCCTGGATTCTAGTGACAACCCACCTGTTTGTCTTCCATACCACTTTGTGTATAAACTCTCTAATATTCTTTATACTATAATTGTAACTTGAAGCAGGAAAATCAAAATTTGTTGATGACTTCCAATAAGAATTCTAGGAGATATCAAATAAAAGTTCACTCTATCAAATTTACCCACAGACCCAGATTTTAGCCTAATTTACTATTTCAAAAGATAGTCAGCATCTCACTAAAAAGTAGACAAAATCCTGTAAACATCCCCTCTGCCAATATCCTGAGACTGATTATGCTAACAAGGTGCCTCTTCCTGCCAATATTAAATGAAAATCTAACATATACTCACCTGGAAGGTGAACATACTTTGTTTTCTTTCCCTAACTGACTGTCTTGGTTAGGTGTCGTTGTGAATCTATAAAGGCTGCAGCTACTATCTTCAAATGTGGGTTTTTTGTCTTTTCCGAAGACTTTGGTTGGAACTGCTTCAAATACTTTGTAGTCCATAAGTGCCTGACAAACTCTTACCACTTTGGCCCGCGGAATATCTACATCACCAAAATATTTATTCTGCATTAGGTGAGAAAAAATGACATCCACAGCTTCTGAACCAACAAAGCAGTCATTGTGTCTTTTTAAATGGTGCCTTCGTTTTTTCACCTCCACCTGTGTTTGAAGAGTGTTTATAATGCTGCTCCAAACATATGTGGCTCCAAATGGCTTCTGGGCTACACTGAAACCTGAAATGGGAAAAATCACAGACTCACCTGGCTCATTTGTAATAAGGTCTAAGCAAGCCTTAAGTAAAAAGTAGCAATCTCCAAAGCTATTAATAAGGAACAATTATGAGGGCAGCTTGTTATTGAAATATGAAATTATTAGTAGCAATTAATTAAAAAGTTACTGCCTACTATACGCTAAACACTGTTCTATGTGTTAGGATAAAAGAATGGGCAAAATAAAGTCCCTGTTCTTAAGGACTTAAACACACTTTGTGGGAAGATATCCACAACACATATATGTTAGATCAGTGCCAAGAAGGTAAGTAAAGCCAGGTAAGAGAGAGAATGCTATTTTAGATGGGAGGTCAGGAAAGACCTCTCTGACAAGGTGATCCCTTGGCAGAAGCCTGAGTAAAATCAGGGGGCAAGCTGTGCAGTTATCTGAGGGGAAAGCCGAGAAAACAGAAAGAGCAAAGGCCTTGAGGAGGAGGGAGGTGCTCTGCTGAGAACAGGAGAGAGGCCACCACAACCTACTCAGGTGACCAAGGAAAAGAACAGAAGTGAGATCAGAGAAGAGTGAAAATGGGAGTGAGCGGTGCAGATCAAATAAGACCTTGTGGCAGTTACCAATTAAGGAACTCTATTAAATGCCTTACACAGATGATCTAATCTTAGCAACTCTATGAAGCAGACATTGCCATATTTGTGAAATGGAAAACAGATATACAGAGGTTAAGTATAACTTCTGAACATTATATTGTAATGGTGGTGCTGGGATTTAGTTCATGGTCTATATGATTTCAAAGCATTTACTAGTCAGATAGATAACTAGACAGACAGATGTATAGTTATAGATATACATTCACACATAATGCTTGTTGGAATAAACTAATTTTTAAAAGCTTCTTATTATGCATGCTCATGAATTAAGTGCTTTGTAAACTAACAGTTTGGTTCCTGCTCAACAGGAGCTTAGAGACTATTGCAAAGATAGGAGAAGCACAGAAATAAAGTAAGGATTTAGCCAAATAGAAAAGAAAGAAAACATGCTTTCAAATATTTATATGTTTCCTCACTTTAATAAATTGATATTTGACATAGCTACGAAGAAGAAAAGGAGAAATAATGAAAAGAAAATGGACCTTAAGTTTTAGCAAGCTAATGGAATTAATCTAGCTAATCATCAGCTTGCTGCCTATCTGGCTTGCTCTTTCCTTTTATGGAAACACAGTATACCTTTTTTTTTTTTTTTTAAACTTTACATAATTATATTAGTTTTGCCCAATATCAAAATGAATCCACCACAGGTATACATGTGTTCCCCATCCTGAACCCTCCTCCCTCCTCCCTCCCCATACCATCCCTCTGGGTCGTCCCAGTGCACTAGCCCCAAGCATCCAGTATCGTGCATCGAACCTGGACTGAAATTGAAAACTGATTACTTCCCTTGTGTGAGCATCCTAAGTTGCCTCAATCATGTCTGACTCTTTGCAACGCCATGGACCATAGCCCACCAGGCTCTCTGTCCATGGGATTCTCCAGGCAAGAATACTGGAGCGGGCTGCCATGCCCTCCTCTGCAGGGAATTCTCCCAACCCAGGGATCGAACTCAGGTCTCCTGCATCACAGGCAGACTCTCAACCATCTGGGCTACCAGGGAGACTCATTTCCCTTAGAGTAGTCTAGAAAAGAAAAGCAACATGCAACAGCACAACAGAAAGGAAGAAGGGGAATTATCATTAAAGAAATTCCTACTTGAAACAACCTTCCTTTGTTAGATAGAATGTGTAAGATGAAAGCAAAGGTACGTTTCTGAGGCATATTAAAACTCCACCTGGGAATTCCCTTGGCATTCTAGAGGTTAGGACTCCACACATCCACTGTGGGGGGCCAGGTTTCAATCCCTGACTGGGGAACTAAAATCCCATAAACTTTGTGGTATGCCTGGGGAAAAAACCTCAACTCAGTGCACGAGTCATAAATTTTAAGTGGGTCATTTGAAATTCATCTTTTGTGTTGAAATAAACATAAGGACTGCAGTGAGCCATAGCCAAAATTATCTACCATACCAATTATGGTAGATAATTTTGTATCTACCATAAATACTCCTTTTCCTATTTGGAACCAGTCTATTGTTCCATGTCCAGTTCTAACTGTTGCTTCCTGACCTGCATACAGATTTCTCAAGAGGCAGGTCAGGTGGTCTGGTATTCCCATCTCTATAAGAATTTTCCACAATTTATTGTGATCCACAAAGTCAAAGGCTTTAGCATAGTCAATAAAGCAGAAATCGATGTTTTTCTGGAACTCTCTTGCCTTTTCTATGATCCAGCAGATGTTGGCAATTTCTATGCCTTTTCTAAAACCAGCTTGAATATCTGGAAGTTCATGGTTCATGTACTGCTGAAGCCTGGCCTGGAGAATTTTGAGCATTACTTTACTAGTGTGTGAGATGAGTGCAATTGTGAGGTAGTTTGAGCATTCTTTGGCATTGCCTTTCTTTGGGACTGGAATGAAAACTGACCTTTTCCAGTCCTGAGGCCACTGCTGAGTTTTCCAAATATGCTGGCATATTGAGTGCAACACTTTCACAGCATCATGTTTTAGAATTTGAAATAGCTCGACTGGAATTCCAGCACCTCCACTAGCTTTGTTCGTAGTGATGCTTTCTAAAGCCCACTTGACTTCACATTCCAGGATATCTGGCTCTAGGTGAGTAATCACACCATCGTGATTATCTGGGTCATGAAGGTCTTTTTTGTACAGTTCTTCTGTGTATTCTTGGCATCTCTTCTAATATCTTCTGCTTCTGTTAGGTCCATACCATTTCTGTCCTTTATTGAGCCCATCTTTGCATGAAATGTTTCCTTGGTATCTCTAATTTTCTTGAAGAGATCTCTAGTCTTTCCCATTCTGTTGTTTTCCTCTATTTCTTTGCATTGATAGCTGAGGAAGGCTTTCTTATCTCTCCTTGCTATTCTTTGGAACTCTGCATTCAAATGGCTATATCTTTCCTTTTCTCCTTTGCTTTTTGCTTCTCTTCTTTTCACAGCTATTTGTAAGGCCTCCCCAGACAGCTATTTTGCTTTTTTGCATTTCTTTTGCATGGGGATGGTCTTGCTTCCTGTCTCCTGTACAATGTCATGAACCTCCACCCATAGTTCATCAAGCACTCTTATCAGATCTAGTCCCTTAAATCTATTTCTCACTTCCACTGTATAATCCTAAGGGATTTGATTTAGGTCATACCTGAATGGTCTAGTGGTTTTCCCTACTTTCCTCAATTTAAGTCTGAATTTGACAATAAGGAGCTCATGATCTGAGCCACAGTCAGCTCCTGGTCTTGTTTTTGCCAACTGTATAGAGCTTCTCCATCTTTGGCTGCAAAGAATATAGTCAATCTGATTTTGGTGTTGACCATCTGGTGATGTACCTGTGTAGAGTCTTCTCTTGTGTTGTTGGAAGAGGGTGTTTGCTATGACCAGTGGGTTCTCTTGGCAAAACTCTATTAGCTTTTGACCTGCTTCATTCTGTACTCCAACAGCCAAAGTTGCCTGTTATTCCAGGTGTTTCTTGACTTCCTATTTTTGCATTCCAATCCCCTATAATGAAAAGGACATCTTTTTTGGGTGTTAGTTCTAGAAGGTCTTGTAGGTCTTCATAGAACCGTTCAACTTCAGCTTCTTCAGGATTACTGGTCGGGGCATAGACTTGGATTCCATGATATTGAATGGTTTGCCTTGGAAATGAACAGAGATCATTCTGTTGTTTTTGAGACTGTATCCAAGTACTGCATTTTGGACTCTTCTGTTGACTAGGATGGCTACTCCATTTCTTCTATGGGATTCTTGCCCACAGTAATAGATACAATTGTCATCTGAGTTAAATTCACCCATTCTAGTCCATTTTAGTTCGCTAATTCCTAAAATGTCAACGTTCACTCTTGCCATCTCCTGTTTGATCACTTCCAATTTGCTTTGATTCATGGACCTAACATTCCAGGTTCCTATGCAATATTGCCCTTTACAGCATCAGACCTTGCTTCCATCAGCAGTCACATACACAATTGGGTGCTGTTTTTCCTTTGGCTCCGTCTCTTCATTCTTTCTGGAGTTATTTCTTCACTGATCTCCAGTAGCATACTGGGCACCTACTGACCTGGAGAGTTCATCTTTCAGTGTCCTATCTTTCTGCCTTTTCATACTATTCATGTTTCATACTATTTCATCAAAGAGCCTCTTGATGAAAGTGAAAGAAGAGAGTGAAAAAGTTGGCTTAAAGCTCAACATTCAGAAAACAAAGATTATGGCATCCGGTTCCACTCAGTTCAGTTCAGTCGCTCAGTCGTGTCCGACTCTTTGCGACCCCATGAATCGCAGCACGCCAGGCCTCCCTGTCCATCACCAGCTCCAGGAGTTCACTCAGACTCACGTCCATTGAGTCAGTGATGCGATCCAGCCATCTCATCCTCTGTCGTCCCCTTCTCCTCCTGCTCCCAATCCCTCCCAGCATCAGAGTCTTTTCCAATGAGTCAACTCTTCACATGAGGTGGCCAAAGTACTGGAGTTTCAGCTTTACCATCATTCCTTCCAAAGAAATCCCAGGGCTGATCTCCTTCAGAATGGACTGTTTGGATCTCCTTGCAGTCCAAGGGACTCTCAAGAGTCTTCTCCAACACCACAGTTCAAAAGCATCAATTCTTCAGCACTCAGCCTTCTTCACAGTCCAACTCTCACATCTATACATGACCACAAGAAAAACCATAGCCTTGAATAGACGGACCTTTGTTGGCAAAGTAATGTCTCTGCTTTTCAATATGCTATCTAGGTTGGTCATAACTTTCCTTCCAAGGAGTAAGCGTCTTTTAATTTCCATTACTTCATGGCAAATAGATGGAGAAACAGTGGAAACAGTGGCAGATTTTTTTTTGGGGGGGTTCCAAAATCACTGAAGATGGTGACTGCAGCCATGAAATTAAAAGACACTTACTCCTTGGAAGGAAAGTTATGATCAACCTAGACAGCATATTAAAAAGCAGAGACGTTACTTTGCCAACAAAGGTCCATCTAGTCAAGGCTACGGTTTTTCCAGTAGTCATGTATGGATGTGAGAGTTGGACTATAAGGAAAGTTGAGTGCCGAAGGACTGATGCTTTTGAACACTGGTGTTGGATAAAACTCTTGAGAGTCCCTTGGACTGCAAGAAGATCCAACCAGTCTATCCTAAAGGAAATCAGTCCTGAATATTCACTGGAAAGACTGATGTTGAAGCTGAAACTCCAATACTTTGGCCACCTGATGCGAAAAGCTGACTCATCTGAGAAGACCCTGATGCTGGGAAAGACTGAAGGAGGGAGGAGAAGGGGACAACAGAGGATGAGATGGTTGGATGGCATCACCAACTCAATGAACATGAGTTTGAGTAAACTCCGGGAGTTGGTGATGGACAGGGAGGCATGTGTGCTTCAGTACATGGGGCTGCAAAGAATCAGACATGACTGAGCAACTGCACTGACTGACCATAAAAATTACTAAGAGACACACACAAACACAAAAAACCCTTTATTATGTGTTTGTATTATTTCCAATATCAAAAATAGATGGGTAATTTTACTATGGGCTTCCCTGGTGGCTCAGCTGGTCAAGAATCCGCCTGCAATGCAGGAGACCCTGGTTCGATCCCTGGGTTGGGAAGATCCCCTGGAGAGGGAAAGGCTACCCAGTGTCCGACTGCAACATGGGGTTGCAAAGAGTCGGACACAACTGAGCACCTTTCAGTTTTTCACATTCAATTTTACTGTCTACCCATTATTATGATGCTAGTTTAAAATTATCAGCAAGAATCTTTTAAATTATCAAGACATTAAAAAATTCCAGATACTTCATAATGTATTACTAAACAAAGAAGGAAGTAATTGATGGCAATTTTCCAAATATGTGAGTAGTTTTAAAAGCTGAATTAGGGAGATTCGACTAGAGAAATCAAGTTGAAACTAAATTTACTACTGGAACTGCGGTTAGTTGGGCTTCCCAGGTGGTGCTAGTGAAGAACCTGCCTGCCAATGTAGGAGACATAAGAGACGTGAGTTCAGTCCCTGGGTGGGGAAGATCCCCTGGAGGAGGGCATGGCAATCCACTCCAGCATTCTTGCTTAGAGAATCCCCATGGACAGAGGAGCCTGACAGGCTACAGCCTACAGGGTTGCAAAGAGTTGGCAATGACTGAAGTGACTTAACATGCATGCATGCACTACAGTTAGTCTCTATTGAGTAGAGCCAGAATCACACACTGGATGGAATCTCAAAATACGTCCTGGTCATTTCCCTGGTATCCAGAACTAGGAGTGGCTGTACTGTTTTCAGTCACTATGACTACATAAAAGGAGGAGTATCACTTAATATTCTTAACTTCCCTGGCGGCTCTGAGGGTAAAGCGTCTGCCTACAATGAGGGAAACCTGAGTTCAATTCCTGGGTTGGGAAGATCTCCTGGAGAAGGAAATGGCAACCCACTCCAGTATTCTTGCCTGGAAAATCCCAAGGACAGAGGAGCCTGGAAGGCTACAGTCCATGGGGTCACAAAGAGTCGGACACAACTGAGCAACTTCACTTTCACTTTTTCACTAATTCTTAACTTCCTAATAGACCAGAGACTATAGCTGAGATTTAAATGAACTTAAAATATTTGCTCATTAGTCTTTTTTCAAATCTTCATTATATTAACACTAGCTAACATCTGAATGTAGAGTTCCAAAGAATAGCAAGGAGAAGTAAGAAAGCCTTCCTCAGCTATCAATGCAAAGAAAAAGAGGAAAACAACAGAATGGGAAAGACTAGAGATCTCTTCAAGAAAATTAGAGATACCAAGGAAACATTTCATGCAAAGATGGGCTCGATAAAGGACAGAAATGGTATGGACCTAACAGAAGCACAAGATATTAAGAAGAGGTGGCAAGAATACACAGAAGAACTGTACAAAAAAGAGCTTCACGACCCAGATAATCATGATGGTGTGATTACTCAGCTAGATCCAGACATCCTGGAATGTGAAGTCAAGTGGGCCTTAGAAAGCATCACTATGAACAAAGCTAGTGGAGGTGATGGAATTCCAGTCGAGCTATTTCAAATCCTGAAAGATGACGCTGTGAAAGTGCTGCACTCAATATGCCAGCAAATTTGGAAAGCTCAGCAGTGGCCACAGGACTGGAAAAGGTCAGTTTTCATTCCAATCCCAAAGAAAGGCAATGCCAAAGAATGCTCAAACGACTGCACAATTGCACTTATTTCACATGCTAGTAAAGTAATTCTCAAAATTCTCCAAGCGAGGCTTCAGCAGTACATGAACCGTGAACTTCCAGATGTTCAACCTGGTTTTAGAAAAGGCAGGGGAACCAGAGATCAAATTGCCAACATCTGCTGGATCATGGAAAAAGCAAGAGAGTTCCAGAAAAACATCGATTTCTGCCTTATTGACTATGCTAAAGCCTTTGACTGTATGAATCACAATAAACTGGAAAATTCTGAAAGAGATGGGAATACCAGAACCACCTGATCTGCCTCTTGAGAAACCTATATGCAGGTCAGGAAGCAATGATCAGAACTGGACATGGAACAACAGACTGGTTCCAAATAGGAAAAGGAGTACGTCAAGGCTGTATATTGTCACCCTGCTTATTTAACTTATATGCAGAGTACATCATGAGAAGCGCTGGGCTGGAAGAAGCACAAGCTGGAATCAAGATTGCTGGGAGAAATATCAATAACCTCAGATATGCAGATGACACCACCCTTATGGTAGAAAGTGAAGAGGAACTAAAAAGCCTCTTGATGAAAGTGAAAGAGGAGAGTGAAAAAGTTGGCTTAAAGCTCAACATTCAGAAAACTAAGATCATGGCATTTGGCCCCATCACTTCATGGGAAATAGATGGGGAAACAGTGGAAACAATGTCAGACTTTATTTTTGGGGGCTCCAAAATCACTGCAGATGGTGATTGCAGCCATGAAATTAAAAGACGCTTACTCCTTGGAAGGAAAGTTATGATCAGCCTAGATAGTATATTGAAAAGCAGAGATATTACTTTGCCAACAAAGGTCCGTCTTGTCAAGGCTATGGTTTTTCCAGTGGTCATGTATGGATGTGAGAGTTGGGCTGTGAAGAAAGCTGAGCGTCAAAGAATTGATGCTTTTGAACTGTGGTGTTGGAGAAGACTCTTGAGAGTCCCTTGGATCTCTTGCAAGGAGATCCAACCAGTCCATCCTAAAGGAGATCAGTCCTGGGTGTTCATTGGAAGGACTGATGCTAAAGCTGAAACTCCAATACTTTGGCTACCTCATGCCAAGAGTTGACTCATTGGAAAAGACTCTGATAATGGGAGGGATTGGGGGCAGAAGGAGAAGGGGATGACAGAGGATGAGATGGCTGGATGGCATCACTGACCCAATGGACATGAGTTTGAGTGAACTCTGGGAGTTGGTGATGGACAGGGAAGCCTGGCGTGCTGTGACTCATGGGGTCGCAAAGAGTCAGATACGACTGAGCGACTGAACTGAACTGAACTGAAAATCTGAGGACTTACAATATAACAAGCTCTGCCTTCTCTCATTTAATCCTAATAAACTTCTCTGAAATAGTTAAAAATAGTCCTATTTTTAAGAAATTGAGGCTCAGTGAATTAAACTTACCTTCAATTTTATGCTACTAAATATACATTAGGATTTCCTAATATGTAAATATAAATATATTAAGTCACCAGATAGTTTTAGCATTAACCTTTCACTGAAGACTTGGATTAACTGAAAGAGTTTTAAGTGAGCCTATGAGATGAAATAAACAACAAACAACTTTAAGATTTGTAAGTCCTTAACCAAGCTATTTAGAAACAGTAGTCATTAATCCTAAAAAAAAGATTGGTATCATAAATTCTATGATATACTATCCACAGTACACAGGAAAGGAAAATAAGCAAGGTTTAAACTTGCAGAGCTCAGACTGCCTATTAAGTACCAACTAAACAGACTTCTGGGCTAGTAATAATACTAAAGATGAAACATATATAACAACAGTTGAGCTATAAGGAAGCATACAAATCCTCAGGGATAAAGCTGACTCACGTATTAATTTGAGATCAATAAGACAACTGATGGGGGTGAGAGCCTCAATGACGTGAAAATAGCTAATCTTTACAGGGAAAACAGGATATACAGAATATATTTCCCCATATTAACTTGCTGTTTAAATATGGGAAATCAGGAAGTCTTGCAGGTTGGATAACACAGTATAAAAGATTAAAGAACAGGTTAGAGCAGGGTAGTAGGCACCTGTGAGCCATCCAATGTTTCCAGAGTCCTCCAGGCATAATACAATTCAATCCTTTCAGGTCCTTTCTGTTCTCACTGACCATTAATTTGCAACCATTGCATCCTGGGATATTTCCCCTCAAGCATCACCACCCACAGACCCAAACTAGCTCATGTTCATACAGATACTTTAAAACATAATATACCCTGGACTTGATGAGTAAATGTGCCAAAACCCACACTAGGATAACCTGTTTTTTTAAATGCTGACTTCACCAGTTGAACACAAATCCCCCACATACTGGTTTGAAACTTCATATTTATCATCATCTAAGAGCTGAAATGAACATTGGGATCACTGACCATGGCCCAGTAAGAAGAATTACTGAGACCTCTAAACAGGATTCAAGAGACCGGAAGTATAAAATGAATGCTTTATGTAAGTCTAGCAATCAGAATTTAAGTTTCAGCTTTTCCTTAAACTTCACTTGCATATGAACTGGACACTTTTTTAAAATTCATACCATCTACAATGATGCTTCTTTGTTTACCATTTGGTTAAGCATGTTGTAAAGACATCATAACCTAATGATCAAAGTCTATAGAGACCAGCTGCAACAACTCTGAGTAAGAGATGTAACTTTTATAACATGGCTCCTTCATTTACTGATACAAGAGTTAAACACTATGTTCATGGCATGTTTCAAGTCTAAACTGATTTATAGGATTTTAGAGACTAAAACACATCACTTTCCATTTAGATATGGACACTTAACATCAAACAAAATATAAGAAGCGAAGCACGGGAACAAATTTGACCCGTCAGATAAAAAGCTCTGAGAAGCTATCAAGAGGCTCTGAAATTGTTTGAAACTAGGTCTAGAACATACTACACATGCTTGTGAGCACTACATAAGTCTAGGCTAGTTAACATTCAGTTTTCAAGCAGGTTCATCGTTATCTGCTTGAAAACAAGAACTATTTTTCAAAGGCAAAGACCGATCCTTTTCATGTATTTGAAATCTACCCAAAAAAGTTTATCAGCCACAAAAAGTTACACTTCTAATACTGAATTGATATGTATTTGTAATATCACGAATAATCATCTTTACTTATAAAAAATGCATGCTAAATAATCAAGTTATTATAGTAATAATTCCCTAAAAATCAAGTTATAAGGCAGACAGGTCAAGGAATTATATTTACACATATGTTACAAGCAGGTAATGAGTATCAGCCATGATCTATGTAGTTAGTTTTAACTACGGCCCTGCTGTGAGAACCAATATAAGGGTGAAAACAATTCTATAATCATTTCAAATAGATTAATAGATCTCCTTAGAAGATCAACAGACATTATAAAACTGGATCCCAATACTGGATCCCAATGTAAGGTAAATATATACACAATGTTACTAAAACATGTTACTTCAAAATTAGTATGTAACGATTTTATTTTCATTTTTGAGCATTAAACTGCCCCCTCTCCCCCAACACACACACAAGAATTCAGACAGCTTATGTTCAGCATATTTTGCACAAAACTTACACAGTGCGCCAGCGCCTTGTTGTTGTTTAGTCACCGAGTCACGTCCAACGCTTTTGAGACCCCCTCCTCTGTCCGTTGGATTTCTCAGGCAGGAATACTGGAGTGGGTTGCCATTTCCTTCTCCAGGGAATCTTCCTGACCCAGGGACGGAACCCACATCTCCTGAGCCACTAGGGAAGTCCATTCCTTTCAAATTTCCTTATAGTTCACAAAGGTTCAAATTATCCAGTACTTGTTAGTTGCAGATTATTGCCAACTATTAAAATATTTTAAAGAAGGGTTAACACAGTGGTTCCTAGTGGGTGATTTTTATCCCCTGTCCCGGACATTTGGCAATGTCTGGAGCCATTTTTGGCTGCTATATGCCAAGGAGAGGGAGGTGCTACTGATGTTTAGTGGGTAGAGGGGCCAGGGACACTGCTTAACATCACAGTGACAGGCCAGCCTCCACAACAAGGAAAATGTCAACAACGCTGAAGCTCAGAAACCCTCGGTTAAGTGAATACTGTTTAGACATGAAAAGTTGCATTAATGCAGCAGGCCTAATGCTGGGTTCTGTGAATAGAGAAAGACAACAGCTTGGGTTTTAGAGACCCAGAGAACTGGGTTCTATTCTTGGCTCCATCATTACTAATAACGCAATCGCGGGCAAGCTGCCTAACTTTTCTGGGGCAAAACATAGCTAATTCTACTTAAGGAAATGGCAACCCACTCTAGTGTTCTTGCCTGGAGAATCCCAGGGACAGGGGAGCCTGGTGGGCTGCCGTCTATGGGGTCACACAGAGTCGGACACGACTGAAGTGACTTAGCAGCAGCAGCAGTTATTGTGTGGGTCATCTGAGACATATGTCAAGTGGCTAGCACATATCCAGCAATTAACAGATGTATAAAAATCAAAGAGGAAACTGTCTCAATCTAGAAATGCCAAAGGAGACATGGATTCACAGTAATATATAATAACATCCTAGGTAGGACCCTGGAACTGAAAAAGGATATTCAGCAAAAACTAAGAAAAGCTGAGTAAAAGTATGGATATCAACACCAGTCCACTAACTGTGACAAATGTACTATACTAATAAAACAGCATGTTAATAGTCAGTGTGCACGCTCAGTCCTGTCCCACTCTCCGCAACCCATGGACTGTATAGCCCGTCAGGCTCCTCTGTCCATGGGATTCTCCAGGCAAGAATACCTGGAGTAGGTTGCCATTTCCTCCTCCAGGTGCTCTTCCTGACCCAGGGGCTGAACTTTCATCTTCCTGCATTGGCAGGTGGATTCTTTACCACTGCGCTACCAGGGAAGCCCTAATGTAACATGCCAATAATAAGGGAATCTGAGTGAAGGGTATATGGGAACTCTATGCACCAACTTCATGACTTTTTGTAAATCTAGATCTATTCTAAAAATTTGTAAATTTATTTAAAAAGTGAAAAAAAAGGAGGGTCTCTTTCTTCCTCTTCCTTTCTCTGAACTAAGGGAATGAACTAACCCACCTTCATTTACCCTTTACCCATTCCTACCACCTGGATGATGATGTCAAGCTCTGAACAGCAGTCAATCAAAGACCACCAGCAGATGAGAAGACAAATGTGACTCATACCAGAAGATTTAACTCTTCATCAGAAGATAAGTATATAAAATCCAAAATCACTTAGGATTGGGACAATTGTATTTAAGAATTACTTTTTTTCAAAAGAGCTTTTAAAACATTACTCACAGAATTAAGACAAAGGAAAAGAACTACATTTATTGGACATTAACCAAAATCTCATGAAAATAGATAAATGTAGAGAGCTGGGCTTTGGGTGTTAAACTAGGCAGCTGCGACTGAGTAGGGAAAACTTCCTATACACCAATATCAATATTGCAGCACTTTTTACTGTGTATTGGTTTTGGCTGGCCCAAACTTTGTCTTCCTCTGACACAGCATTAGAGATGTCACACAAGACTGACTGCCTCTGAAAAGAAGGCTGCAGGCAAACTATGTAAAATAAATAAAGAACAATTTTAAAATATGTTTAGAAGACTAGCAACGAAAGTAGGCACTGGCCCTTGCTTTAATTCATACAGATTAATGAGACAGCATATGGGAAGTACTTGAGCTCCCTGGAAAAGTGATATCAGGTGAATTCAAAGAATTAGGTTACAGTTAGAAAGGGATAACAGGGTACATACCACTTTTTTGCTCGTCTATATTAAAAGACAAATATCTTCAAAGGACTTACTAGAAGTTAGCATACAGACTTTATTTCTTCTACATAAATCAGGTCCCTGGTTGTTACAGCCCCTTTAAACTATGGAAGCATTATTAATAGGTAGAGAAACAGATCCAAAGCTGCTTGCCAGAGCACACAGAAAGAGAATGGCAAGGAACCAAGAACCAGAGGCTCCCATTACCGTGCTCACCAGGACTGTGACAAGGCTACTGAAGAGTGGAAGGGGGATTAACACAGGATAACAGGTAGGGTTCCAACTGCAGCAAGCGAAACAAATGAGAAAAGCCAGTGGGCCCTTCTCTGCCCACTGCACCTTGTGTGCAGAAGATAGTGGTTCTCTCCTTGGGTTCAAATTCGATAACCAACATTTCAACTCTTTCCTCTGAGAGTCATCTATTTAATTTTGAATACATATTCCCTTATCGTAAAAACCTGTTCACTAACAACCAAAGCTCAGAATTGGTATTTGGGCTGTTAGAGAAGACAAGGCTTTTAATCACGTAAAATTTGGGAATTTCACTCAGAAAGTAAGCCTAAAGATTTCTCAAGACTGTTTCCAGTATTGCTGATGTTATACTCCTAAATGATGAAGTATTCCCCTTCTCTTCACACTGTAAACACTGGAGAAATTCTGAATGTACCCATCAGATGCTTATTTGAATCCTTTCAATTGGAGAGTAAGATCGATATTAAGATAGTTCTTAGCAAACTACAAATGAGAAGTGGTTGTCTATCACAATTTACCATTAGCATTTTGAAAATTAAAAGAAGCATTTCTAATTCTAAGTAAAACACAAAAGTGGGGCCACTGAGATGTACCCAGTTTTACCCACGTCGATCCACTGACCACTGTCACCTTGAGGGAGGACTCATAAGTTCAAATGAAAGACTTAATAACAAGGGAACTTACGCTTATCCTATAAGCATCCTGCATAGCAGCTACAGAGAGGGGCGGGGGCGGAGTGTAACTTTTCTAAAAGGAAAACAAGAAAGCCAAGTGTTATCTGGACTCCTTAACTCTATCTACTAAGATGTAGGGTATACTAGAATCGGAATTTTAACATATCAGCAATTTTAACTGATCATCCGATTCCGTTCAATTGTTTGGATATTTAAAGAAACCAAGATGTAGCATACTAACATTCTAAGTAACCTGCCCTCTAAGACATGATTAAGCTGGCAAAAATCACTTGTCTCCCCTAATCTCAAGCAACCACTGAAAATCAAAAACTTCTGTTCATTTTAATACTCCTTATCCGGAAAGCGTAACTAATAAATGCTTTTTATGCCAAGTTCCTGGCGGCAGAAGTTAAACTTACATTAACAGAAACTTCTCAGCCCTCCCAGGAAGAGTCTGGGGAACAAAGCCGGCAAGAGAGGCTTTCGGCCCCTGGCTACACCGTGGAAGCACGGTGTGTGGCTCAGACAGTCACCAGTAACGATGTGGAGCCCGTTTGGAGACCTACTGAGAATGCCCGGCAGGCAGCTGGCGCACAGACTCGCGCGCGGCGAAGTTCAAGTCTGGGGAACTTAGGAGAAAGCTGGCTGCGAGGACAGCAGCCTCCGGCGCGGCAGCCCACCCGCGGGGGCGCGGGTCCAAGGAGCCACCGCAGTGCGGGGGCTCGCGGAGGCCGCTGCAGACCTGGCTGTAACGCGGCAGGGTCGCCGCCCGGGCGAGAATCGCAGCCTGCGTCCCCCACCCGCCCTGTGGCCCCCACCGTTTTCGGACCGGGTCCTCGGCACCTACCGGGAGGCCTCTGCACCGGACTCTGGAAAGCCGACAGGTTCAGCGCCGCCGCCTTCTCCCGCACCGTCGCCATGGCCGCAGGCCGCCGGGACAGGACCGCCTCAGACGACCGCACCGCGAAGTGGGCGCCCGCGTTGGAGCAGCCAGTTAACTGGCCCGGGGTGGGGCGGGGTTCCCGCCAGGCCCCGCCCCCGCCGCGCTCCGCTCGCCGCCGGTCACGTGCCGGCCGCGGCCCACGGTAACCTGCGGCCCGGCCAGCGAGGGAAAGGTGGGGCCCCGCCCCCGCCCTGGAGGTAGCCAGATGGGAAGCGTTTTGGTGTGCTGAGCCCTGCGAGTCCGCGCCGGCCGCATGCAACCAGCATCTCGCCGCCGTCTGCACAGCCCACGCGCAGACTGGCGTACGCGCCCAGGCTCAAGCCAGCTTCGGTGAAAGGCGCATCCACCGTGGATTAGCTCTGTTGCTTAACTGTCTTGGGCTTCAGTGCCCTCACCTGTGATGCGGGGGCAATGTCAGTACCCGCTTCACGGAATATTTTTATGAAGATTACACGAGCTAATTCATGTATTTTAGTTGCTGGGTCTGGAACATAAGTGCTTGAAATTCTGTCATGATGATAAATGCTTCGAATTTTTCACGCATCCCTTCCTGTAAAGAACAAATCTTTATCTGGCCTGGGAGAGCAATGTCTAGAGTTCACAGTCCAGGAGGGCAGCTGGCTTGCCTTGGGGCTGGCTGCCAAAGAAATCGGTGCCGCCTCCAAAATAACTCTGGGTCAAGTGGGTTAGGGACAGAGCTAGGAAAGAAGGGAATGGGGGGCTGTTAAGGGGAAGTTGAGAACAGGAAATCCAGGGACCCAGTGCTGGGGTACCTCGGGTGAGTGGTCTGAGACCAATAATTTAGTTGCCAAATTCTTGCGCCCCCATTTTACTCCCGAAATTTGGGGATTTAGCAATCATTTTAAACCTTTGGCACACATAAATATCTTTTCAGAAGGAGGGTGCCCGTGTGAACAGATTATTAAATCAGAATAGTTTTTATATGGGAGTTAGCTTATTGGAAAAGGCTCCGACACGTGGTTCCTTCAAAATGCTTAGAAGAATACATACATATGGTTATATCAAAAAACACTTGCCGAGAAACTGCGACCCTGGGCACCCCAGTTGAGTAGGTTAGACACGGGCTCCTACGATTTAGAAACTGGTGCCAGGATTGGCCTTTTTTATGAGCTCTCTCCCCCTGGTGGCAGTAAAACCCAGTCTCGCCACTGTTCAAAAAATTTCCTTTGTCATTTCTCTGTTGACTGTTGCTCACAGAGATAAGATACCATTTAGGAGGGATTTCAGGTACCCAGCAGAGCAATTAGCTGTAATCTACCCCATACCGTGTAACTGAATGCACAAGTCCATCCTCACTACGTGGTAGATAAAACGCTCATCCTATTTGTGAAAACAAATCTTGACAAACACTAATATTGCATCTTTTGAAAAAGGCAGGTGACCTCAGTGACTACTTTGGTGATTTATATAACATTTCAAAGAATTATCTGGTGAAATGCTCTTTTTTTACTTGTCCACATTTTACACATTTTGGAGGCCTAATTCAAATTCCACCTTCATTGCTGGACAGATATTTCCAGGCTACATTGATATATTCCTTCTCTTCTCGGGCTTCCTGGATAGCTCAGCTGGTAAAGAATCAGGTTCCCCTGGAGAAGGGATAGACTACCCACTCATTTTCTTGGGCTTCCCTGGTAGCTCAGAGGGTAAAGAATCTCCCCACAATGCAATCCCTGGGTTGGGAAGATTCCCTGGAGGAGGGCATGGCAACCACTCCAGTATTCTTGCATGGAGAATCCCCAGTGGACAGAGGAGCCTGGCAGGCTACAGTCCATGGGGTCGAAAAGAGTTAGGCAGGACTGAGCAATTGAGCACACTACATTCCTTTCTACAGATGCATGGCATTTATCAAATACATTACTGTTTATGGCCCCGTTATAGTGATACTGCCTAATTATTTCAGCACACACATCTTGATTGCCTAACAAAGTTAGGAAAACTGTCCAGAGCATATCTTAACTGCTTAGATTTTTTTCAGTGTCTGTTGTATTAGGCAGACAGAATATGTCTTATATAGTAATGATTATCCTCATTAAAATACACAGGTTTTAAAAATGTCAGCCTTATGCTTTTAAATTTAATGTTTAGGAACCTCTAGTTAAAGAAAAACATTAAAAATGTCTTTCATATCATATCTAGAAGTATCACAGTTTCTGACATGAAATTTCACCCATCCCTTTAAAATGATTGTTACTGATTTTGTTATTTCATTTTTATTGATTATTTTTCATACTAATGTGTCAAGTCAATATTATGTTTGGCATATGGGAAAACTTCACTTGGTCTAACTTGTCTAAACCAATTAAGAGATAGGAGACAGAACTGTTCTGGTGCAATCCTGTATAAACACACACACCACACCACACCAAATCACCTCAAAACAAATAACCAGCACTACTGTTTTCTCTAGCAATGGAAACTAGAAATGTAAAAAAAAAATGATGAATAAAAATCTGTTGGAGTTTTTGAAAAACCTTTGTTATTGAGATAGCAATTTAGTGCCATTTTCCACAATTATTTGGGCTTCCCTGGTAGCTCAAATGGTAAAGAATCTGACTGCAATGAGGGAGATCCAGGTTTGATTCCTGGGTCAGGAAGACCCCCTGGAGGAGGACATGGCCACCTACTCCAGTATTCTTGCCTGGAGAATCCCATGGACACAGGAGCCTGGCGGGTTCCACGGGGTCTCAAAGAGTTGGACACAACTGAGCAACTAACACGTCACTATTAAAACATGGAAAGTGGAATTTTTAAATTTTCACCTCAAATTTTAGCTAAATCAGACTTCAGGCTCATTCTTAACCAAGGCTCACTCTCCCCCAATTTGCTGTAGTAGACTCTTTGTGTTTTAGGAATTGTATCCCTCTCATATTCACTCCCATTTTCAGTGACCAAGTGGTTGGGGAAATGAGGAGGAGGGCATAGAAAACAGAAAGATTTGTTCCTTCTGTTTTCTAGAAAGGATCTGATACACAATTTCTAAAGCTGACTGCTTGGTTTCCAGGCCACGACACTGAATATTTCCCCTGTCTCGCTGCTTGTTATTCCTCGGTCTCCTTTCCTCTGATACCCTCTTTTCCCTGACTACTAATAATGTTCAGGTGTCCTAAGGTCTGTCAGACCTTTGTCCTCTTCTCTATCATTCACTCCATCAGCCAGTCTCAGGTTTTATTATTTTTTTAATAGTACCTACCTCAGAAGTACTATTATTTTTTTTAATATTTATTTATATATTTGGCTGTGCCAAGTCTTCGTTTCAGAGCTCCTGATCTTTAGGTGTGGCATTCGAACTCTTGATTGCAGCACACGGGATGTAGTTCTCCAACCTGGGATCAAACCCAGGCTCCCTACATTTGGAGCCCAGTTTCAGCCACTGGACCACCAGGGAAGTCCCAGTATTTGTTTTTAAAAACTATTTGAAGGCTTCCCAAATTTTATCTCTATTGTAAACATTTCATTAAAACTGCAGCCTCATTTATCTGGCTGCCAGCTTTACACCTCCACTTGGATGTCCAATAAGCATCCCAAACTTAAGAAGTTCAAAACCAAACTCCTGATGTTTCCACTCAAAATCTCTTCTGTGCAGACTTTCTCTGGCTAGGTTAATAACAACCTCAGCTCTCTAGTAGCTCAGGCCAAAAATCTTGAAGTCATCCTTGACCACTATCGTTGTTGTTGTTCAGCTGCTAAATAGTGTCTGACTCTTTGCGACCCCATGGACTGCAGTATACCAGGCTTGCCTATCCTTCAGTATCTCGAAGTTTGCTCAAACCCATGTCCATTGAGTCCATGATGCCATCCAACCATCTCATCCTCTGTCGCTCCTTTCTCCTCTTCCCCTCAATCTTTCCCAGCACCAGGGGCTTTTCCAATGAGTCAGCTCTTCTCATCACAAGGCCAGAGTATTGGAGCTTCAGCTTTAGCGTCAGTCTTTCCAATGAATACTCAGGGCTGATTTCCTTTAGGATTGACTGGTTTGATCTCCTTGCAGTCCAAGGGACTCTCAAGAGACTTCTCCAGCACCACAGTTAGAAAGTACCAATTCTTCGGTGCTCAGCTTTCCTTATAGTCCAACTCTCACATCCATAAATGACTACTGGAAAAACCATAGCTCTATTACCCAATTTTTTGGGTAATCTGTTGGCTCTATTTTCAAACTATATCCAGAATATGACCATGTCCCATCGCTTCCATTCCTGCTACTCTGGCCTGAATCATTATCATCTCTTGCCTGGATTACTATGCTGTGCTTAGTCACTCAGTTTGTCTTACTCTTTGTGACCCCATGGACTGTACCCTGCCAGGCTCTTCTGTCCATGGAATTTTCCAAGCAAGAATTCTGGAGTGGGTTGCCATTTCCTTCTTCAGGGGATCTTGCCAACCCAGGAATTGAACCCACATCTCCTGTGTTTCCTGCATTGACTGGTGCATTCTTTACCACTGAGCCACCTTGGAAGCCCCTCCAATATATACACTAACTTTTTTGTTTGCTCAAAGCTAGTGGAGGTGATGGAATTCCAGTTGAGCTATTTCAAATCCTGAAAGATGATGCTGTGAAAGTGCTGCATCCAATATGCCAGCAAATTTGGAAAACTAAGCCGTGGCCTCAGGACTGGAAAAGGTCAGTTTTCATTCCAATCCCAAAGAAAGGCAATGCCAAAGAATGTCAAACTACTGCACAATTGCACTCATCTTACACGCTAGTAAAGTAATGCTCAAAATTCTCCAAGCCAGGCTTCAGCAACATGTGAACTGTGAACTTCCTGATGTTCAAGCTGGTTTTAGAAAAGGCAGAGGAACCAGAGATCAAATTGCCAACATCCGCTGGATCATGGAAAAAGCAAGAGAGTTCCAGAAAAACATCTATTTCTGCTTTATTGACTATGCCAAAGCCTTTGACTGTGTGGATCACAATAAACTATGGGAAATTCTGAAAGAGATGGGAATACCAGACCACCTGACCTGCCTCTTGAGAAATCTGTATGCAGGTCAGGAAGCAACAGTTAGAATTGGACATGGAAAAAAAAAAAAAAAAGAATTGGACATGGAACAACAGACTGGTTCCAAATAGGAAAAGGAGTATGTCAAGGCTATATATTGTCACCCTGCTTATTTAACTTACATGCAGAGTACATCATGAGAAATGCTGGACTGGAAGAAGCACAAGCTGGAATCAAGATTTCCGGGAGAAATATCAATAACCTCAGATATGCAGATGACACCACCCTTATGGCAGAAAGTGAAGAGGAACTCAGAAGCCTCTTGATGAAAGTGAAAGTGGAGAGTGAAAAAGTTGGCTTAAAGCTCAACATTCAGAAAATGAAGATCATGGCATCCGGTCCCATCACTTCATGGCAAATAGATGGGGAAACAGTGGAAACAGTGTCAGACTTTATTTTGGGGGGCTCCAAAATCACTGCAGATGGTGACTGCAGCCATGAAATTAAAAGACGCTTACTCCTTGGAAGGAAAGTTATGTGCAACCTAGATAGCATATTCAAAAGCAGAGACATTACTTTGCCAACAAAGGTCTGTCTAGTCAAGGCTATGGTTTTTCCAGTGGTCATGTATGGATGTGAGAGTTGGACTGTGAAGAAGGCTGAGCGCCAAAGAATTGATGCTTTTGAACTGTGGTGTTGGAGAAGACTCTTGAGAGTCCCTTGGACTGCAAGGAGATCTAACCAGTCCATTCTGAAGGAGATCAGCCCTGAGATTTCTTTGGAAGGAATGATGCTAAAGCTGAAACTCCAGTACTTTGGCCACCTCATGCGAAGAGTTGACTCATTGGAAAAGACTCTGATGCTGGGAGGGATTGGGGGCAGGAGGAGAAGGGGACGACAGAGGATGAGATGGCTGGATGGCATCACTGACTTGATGGACATGAGTCTGAGTGAACTCTGGGAGTTGGTGATGGACAGGGAGGCCTGGCGTGCTGTGATTCATGGGGTCGCGAAGAGTCGGACACGACTGAGTGACTTAACTGAACTGAACTGAACTTTTAAAAATCTCTGTTTGGTATCTGTCTCTTCTTTCTCCCCCAGTATAAGCTCCATGTGAACAAGATCCATTGACATAATATCCTCAAGTGCCTAGAGCAGTGTTTGGCACACAGTAAGCACTCTGAATATTTGGGGGATTAGGATTGAAAAATAGATCGCTCTTTGCTAGTCAGTTCTCTCATTTACATTGCAGAATTGTCCCATAGGTTCCATTTTGAGTTTTTCAGTATTTTTTCATTCCTGAAAGAAAAGAGATTTATTCAAGTCTGCTGCTGCTGCTGCTGCTAAAGTCGCTTCAGTCGTGTCCGACTCTGTGTGACCCCATAGACGGAAGCCCACCAGGCTCCCCCATCCCTGGGATCCTCCAGGCAAGAACAGTGGAATGGGTTGCTATTTCCTTCTCCAATCCATGAAAGTGAAAAGTGAAAGGGAATTCGCTCAGTTGTGTCCGACTCCTAGCGACCCCATGGACTACAGCCTACCAAGCTCCTCCATCCATGGGATTTTCCAGGTAAGAGTACTGGAGTGGGGTGCCATTGCCTTCTCCGTATTCAACTCTAATATTTGCTTAAAAACAAAGGAAAGAGAGCCTCCTTGGATCTCCACACTGTACACTGTCTTATTGTTGAGTACATCCTCTCCAGTCAAGCAGGAGAGATTTTGGTGTCAGTTTGCATGTCTGTGCTCATAATCCAACATCCTGGGTGTTTCCTTCTCATGTCTGGTGAAATCACACTACCAAGGTCAGCTTTCTAACTTCTTATTTGGCCCAACTACCATTCCGTATAGTCGGTGTGGCTGTGTTCTGTGTCTTTCCTGCTGCAACTTGCTCCTAAGTGGGGAAATGCCGCCTCACCTGCTGGCTTATGTTTGGTATGCGTGTGCTTGCCTTGAGGCCTTCCAATTCCTGTGGCTTTTAAAGGCCTTTTAAGTGTGGCCTTAAGTTGGACTTCTCCCCTGAAGTCTTGTGACATTCTTCTTTCTGCCATTTCCCCCCACCCCCACCTTTGGTGGAGTCTCATGGCTTGTGGATCCCAGTTCCCTGAGCAGGGGTTGGACACTGGGCCACAGCAGTGGAAGTGCCGAGTCCTAACTGCTGGGCCACCAAGAACTCCCTTTCTGCCACTTCTTTATTCCACTGAATTAGAGGTTGATAGTTGGATTCTGCCAAGCTCTCCTCTATTTACTTACCATACCAACATCCTGGTTTTTCTGGAAGGGAAGTTGACTGTCATCTCTGGCATGTTTGTCTTTAGTCTAGTCTTGTTCAATACTGAGAATTTTTTTTTTTTAAGTTCAGAGAATTTGGATCCTATCTACTTATTGATGCAGACTTTTTTTCGTGTTTTTAAGTTCCTTTGGCCTTTTCAGTTGTAATTTGGCAGCAGCCTGTTATAAATTGGTGCCTGGAAAGCCAAAGACTATATAATTTAATAATTGCTTGTAAGATACGTACAAAAATTTTCCATCTCTTTTGCATTTGGCAATAAGCTTCCTAAATGATTTCATAATGTTGCTAGATTTAGAAACTGCTAGAACAGAACATCAGTGAGGCTTACATTTAAGGTTTAGGAACCTTGTGCTGACTACAATTGTACCTGAGAGCCTTGAGCAGTACCCTCAATTTGTTGCCACTTAGCTGCTTTTTCCCTGGGATATCAAGATACTGCAGATATCAAATTATCGTCACTGCTTCAGGGATGTGTGGACAAAGACTGTTGCTGACATTTCAGTAAATGAAGATGGTCACTTGCAGGACTTCTCTGGTGGTCCTGTCATTAAGAACCTGCCTGCCACTTCAGGGGACACAGGTTTGATCTCTGGTCCAGGAAGACCCCACATGTTGTGGGCAACTAAGCCCATGCACCACAACTACTGAGCCATCTCTCTAGAGCCTGTGAGCTGCAACTACTGAGCCGGAGAGCCCTAGAGCCCGTTCTGTGCAATGAGAAGCCACCACAGCAAGCAGCCCAAGCACCGCGACCAGAGAGTAGCCCGCTCACTGCAACTGGAGAAAGCCCGCACAGCAACAAAGACCCAAGGCAGTCAGGAATAAGTGAATTAATTAATTACAAAAACTCACTTCTCATTCTGGTTATTTACTTATGCCCAAGCCACATGGCTTATGGCATCTTAGTTCTCCAATCAGGGATTGAACCCTGGCACTCAGCAGTGAAAGGGCAAGGTATCAGCCATTGGACTGCCAGGGAATTCCCATGAATATACTAAAAATTATTGAATTGTATGCTTTAAGGATAAATTTTCCATATGTGAGTTATATCTTAATAAAAAAGAATACTTTGCAAGACTCATCTTAAAATCATATCATCATTGCATAGTGAAAACTTTGCAGTACATGTACTCAGTATAAGTGATATATGTGAGAGATGACCTTAAGACATATTTATTTATTGCAAGAGGAGAAGGGGACGACAGAGGATGAGATGGTTGAATGGCATCACCAATTCAATGGACATGAGTTTGAGCTCATAAGATAGTGAGACAGTGAAGGACAGGGAAGCCTGGCATGCTGCAGTCCATGGGGTCACAAAGAGTTGGATATGACTAAAAAACTGAGCAGCAACAAATGTACTGCCATATTTTGATCACCTTTATTTTGTTACATAATATTTCTAATTGGGGAATTCCCTAGCAGTCCAGTGGTTAGAACTTTGAGCTTCCACAGCAGAAGCATGGGTTTAATCCTTTGTCGGGGAACTAAGAACCTGGGAGCCACAAGATGCAGCCAAGAAAATTTTAAAAAAGATTTCTAATACGAAGAGCTTGGTAATTATTAGTGTAGCATATATCTTCAAGGATATGTCTGTGTTACTGTCAATGACATTTCCTGTCATATATTAACTCACTCAGTGCTAGGTACTTACTATTTGAACGAATTATTGTTCAAGAGTTTGTCCAATCATGGGTAGTATTGAATTAGGACCTTGGTTTTACAGTTCAGACAGTGAGCTTTGCAATATTATGCAGCAGCTTGGATGGGAGGGAGCTTGGGAGAGAATGGACACATGTATATGCATGGTTGAGTCCCTTTGCTGTTCGCCTTAAACTATCACAACATTGGTAACTGGCTATACTCCAAAATAAAATAAAAAGTTTTAAAAAGACAATTAGCTTTGAAGTCACAAGACTTGCATTTAAATACTAGCTCCACCATATAACTTTGAGTTATTTACTTGATTTCTCTAGTTTGCTTGCTTACAAAATAGTATCTGCTTCATAGCTCTGCTACAAAGATTAAGTGAGATATCAGATTGTTAAGCATTATTAAAGTATATGTTTATTAAACTAATTGTTTAGCATACAGTATATACTTAATGAATCTCATTCTTCTTTATGGTGTGTTATATTATGCGCCCAAGTCATTTAAAGGGCCAAGGATGAATGTTCCAAGTATCCAGAACAGATAATTTGTACTTCTACTACTAGTTAATGATAAATCTTGGCTTATCTTCAACTTACTTTTTATTGCTATGTATATCTCAAAAGCAGAACACCTAACACACAGTGCGTGCTTAATAAACTAGGTAATGAATTATAAATATTTTTTTCCAGTTAATCAAAAAAATTGTTTATGATTAATGGGATTTTAGTATGCCCCCTAAGTTAATCATCTATTTTAATAAAACAAATACACTCACAGCACTTAGGGCATGGACCTTAACAGCATACATAGCTAGATAAACAATGAGTTAGGGATGACAATTAGGTTGTGACTTCAAAGTTCAGAACAAGCAGTTCTAAATCCAGTGACAAAATATTTCTTTTATTTAAGGAACTGAATACAATGTAGCTAGTAAATCACTTTCCTATAGTCTTAATATATAATAAAAAACTAACCATGCCAACATGTGTATTTGGAGTAATGCTTAATTCACAGTTGAAGGAATTAAAAAAAATTACAAACCCCTTTTCTATTAAGATTAATATTTGTAAATATTAATGTAATGAGAAAAAATATTAAGATTAGTATTTGTAAATATTAATGTAATGAGAAAAAAATGGAGCAAAAAAAGGATTAATGTACAACAAAGATAGAAGAAAAATATATTTCCTACTATTTCATGTATATAATACCTTCAAAAAACCCTAATCTAAATTTAAAAAATTATTTGTATTATACATACATTATATATAATTTATATTTAAATATTATATTACAAGTTTGTCTTTTTTTGTTTTTTATTTTTGGCCACACGGCATAGCATGCAAGATCTTACTTCCTGGACCAGGGATCGAACCTCGGTCCACAGGAGTGAGAGCAGAGTCCTAATAGTGCACTAGACTGCTAAGGGATTCCTATTTAATTATTATTTTTTTTAATCAAATGCAAACATTATACAAAGACTCTTCTGGACCATTGCATTTTTGCACAAAAACATCTTTTTAAAAATTTAAGCAGCTGGAGGTTCCATGATAGTAAGAGGAGCTCCACTCACCCACTCACCAGCGAAATTGATGAAAATTATTTTTAAAAACCCAACCACCTCAAGCCTCTAGGAACGGTGCAAAACACAAACAACAAAAGAAGAAACATCTATTCAAGAAAATGTATGAAAACTGAGTAAGAAAAACAAGAATCTGTGGTATTGAACCAAGACCACTCCCTCCTTCCCAACTCAGCAAGGCAGAGACAGTGCTCCCCATAGCTGCAGGGCTCCCTATCCCTGCAGCTTCCAGTAGGAGGGTTTTCTAGGTGGAGCAAAACATCAGCGTTTCTCATCCTGCCCCTAACTACCTCTTTTTTTTTTTTTTTAATTTTTATTTATTTGCTTTTGTCTGCGCTAAGTCTTCATTGCTGCCGGTGGGCTTTTTCTAATTGCGACAAGTCGGGGCTACTCTTCGTTGTGGGGTGCAGTTTTCTCATTTCAGTGGCTTCTCTTGTTATGGAGCACGGGCTCCAGGGCGCATGGCTCAGTAGTTGTGGCTCACAGGCTTAGTTGCCCGAAGGACTGTGGAATCTTCCCAGATCAGGGATCGAATCCATGTCCCCTGTGTTCGCAGGCAGAATTCTTAACCCTTGGACCAGCAGGGAAGTCCCTAACTACCTCTTTTGAGGCTAAGTCCTTGTTGAATGTGGTTGAGGGGTAGGGACTCTCTTCTGCCCAGTTCCCACTCATGGAATGTAGGCTCTACCTTGAGTGTGACATTCAGACAACACTGAGATCCTGAGCATCCTTGCCCTGTTTTATAAAGCAGTAGTCCCATGCCAGGAGAGGCAAGCCAACTGGACACCATGCAGCTGCCCTCCACACCCCTACAAACACCCAGCTCCTAGAATGAGGGTGTTATTTAAAGAGCAGCTTGCCATATCATGCCCCACCCATTTTCAGATGCCTGGCTCAGAGACAGTGTCTGGCAGTAGAAGGAGGTCATAAAAAAATAATTACTAAAGGAACCGACTTTATTAGCAGCAGACCACGGAGAAGACCAAGGCTAAGAGTATTCACAGGGACAGTGCAGGGATACAGAGATTCAAGATACATGCTAAACTGCAGCCTGGTGAATTTTCAGAAGAGAACCCGAAAGAAGACAGCAGGAGGGGGACTTCCCTGGGGGTTCAGTAGTTAAGACTCTGTGCTTCCACTGCAGGAGGTGTGGGTTCAATCCCGGGTTAGGGAACTAGAATCTCACGTGCCACGGGGTACTGCTAAAACAAACAAACAAACAAAAAGCAGGAGGAACCCTCCTGGAGTCAGAACAAATATCAAACATTGACGGCAGAAACTATCCCTTCAAATGAGCCTTGACTGGAGTAATTTGAACAGCAATTTATGCCCAGTCATAAATTAACAACAAGAGAACCATCTGCTGGAAATTAGTGAAGTGTAACGCCTGGGTGTGTCCCAGGAAAGACAGGAAAACGACTCTATCAAAACCACTGTTATCTCAGCATGACTGGGGGCATACCCCAAACCACTTCCTGAGGAGTGACCCGAGAGCTGACGGCATATTATAAGGTAAAAGACTGGGTGCTTTCCCCTAAGATCAGAGAAAAGACAAGAAGTCTGCCTTTCAGCATTGTATTAGGTGTTCAAAGGGAGCAATACTATAAAGGAAGAAGTAAAACTGTCTGTGAATGATATGATCTTTTATATAGAAGATCTTAAGAAATCCATTAAAAATAATAAGAACAAATAAGTTGTCAGGTTACAGGGCATAAACACAATACACAAAAATTTATTTTCCAAGTTATCTATTTTTTCTTGAATGAGCTGATAGTTTCTATTCTAGGAACTTGTCCACTTTATATAATTTGTTGACATAAAGTTATTCATGATCATTTCCTTACTCTTTTTAATGTCTATAGGATCGCTCTACTGTAGAGTTGCCTTCACTCTCATTTCCATTATCGCTAATAGCTCTCTTTGTCCTCTGATTATTCCAGCATGAGGTTCATCAATTTCATTTTTCAAATAACTCAGTTTTGGTTTCCTTGATTTATTATTTATTTTCTCTTTCATAATTTCTGCTCCTTTTTTTCTGTTTACTTTGGGATTGATTTGCTCCTCTTTTTCTAATCTCTTAATTAGAAGGAAGGAGGTTTAGATAATCAATTTTAGAGTTTTCCTAGTTTTAAATGCTGTAAGTTTTCCTGGAAGCACTGCATTAGCTACATTCAACATATTTTGATGTTATCTTTTTAATTTAGTTGAAAATATTTTGTCACTTCTTTGACTAGGTGTTATTTAAAAGTGTACTATTTAGCTTATAAATGTATGGAATTTTCCAGATACTTTTCTGATATTATTTTTAACTTCATTGTGGTCAAAGAATGAACATATCAATTACCATTGTTTTCTATATGTCTCATTTGTTCTTTGTACTTTCTGTCTCCCTTCCTTTATTGGTTTATTAAGTATATATGTATGTGTATGTGATTTCTTTAGGATTTATAACGTATATCCTTAGCTTATCACAGCCTAACTTCAAATGATTTTATATCACTTCAGGTATAGTATAAGAACTTTCCAACAGCATACTTAATTTTCCCATTCTCCTCAGTCTTTGGGCTATGGTTACCATATATTTTACTTCTATATATGTTATAAAATGCCATAATATATTGTAGTTATTTTGTTTTCAATAATTTTCCTTTAAACTGACTTTAAAATTAATAAAATCTCCTGTTCTTTTCCCTCTGCTACATAGCTACCACTTCCAATGTTCTTCAATCCTTTGCATGGTTCCAGATTTCTATCTTCTGCCTTTAACTTTTCCTGTAGGGATGGTTTTCTGCTGTTGAATTTTTAAGTTTTGTATGTCTAAAAAAATGTTTACCTTTATTTTTGAAGGATGTTTTCCCTAGGTATAGGATTGTACATTGACAGTACTTTCAATACTCTAGAAATATTCCAGTTTTCTGACTTCACTGTTTCTGACAAAATTTTTGCTGTCATATCAATCTTTCTCTTTTGTAATGTGTCTTTTCCCTCTGGCTGCTTTTAAGATGGTCTATATATCATATCAATGGAGAAGGAAATGGCAACCCACTCCAACATTCTTGCCTGGGGAATCCTGTGGACAGAGGAGCCTGGTGGGTTGCTGTCCATGGGGTCGCAGAGTCAGACGTGATTGAAGCGACTTAGCATGCATGCATGCATTGGAGAAGGAAATGGCAACCCACTCCAGTGTTCTTGCCTGGAGAATCCCAGGGATGGAGGAGCCTGGTGGGTTGCCATCTATGGGGGGGTCACACAGAGTCGGACACTGACGCGACTTAGCAGCAGCAGTAGCAGCATATATCATTGGCTTTAAGAAATTTGATCATGATGTGCTTTAATGTGAGGTTTCTACATTTTTTTTTTTTTAAATACTGGGCTTTTTTTTGTTTGTTTGTTTGCCATGCAGTGCTGCATGCAGCATCTTATTTCCCTGACCAGGGATCGAACTTGCCCTCCTGAGAGTGGGAGCATGGAGTCTTAACCACTGGTCCACCAGGAAAGCCCCTTGGGCTTGTGAGTGTGTGCGTGCTAAGTCGCTTCAGTCATGTCTGACCCTTTCGCAACCCCATGGACTGTAGCCCTCCAGGCTCCTCTGTCCAAGGGATTTTCCAGGCAAGAATACTGGAGTGGGTTGCCATGCCCTCTTCCAGGTTATCTTCCCAACCCAGGAATCAAACCCTTGTCTCTTATGTCTCCTGCATTAGCAGGTAGGTCCTTTACCACTAGCACCACCTGGGTTTGTAATTTTTATTAAATTGTGGAAAACTTTAGCCATCATTTATTTTTTGTTTGTTTGTTTCCCTTTCTCTTTTGGGAATGCTATATCTATATTAGATTGCTTTCTCTCCTCTGGTATATTCTACTCTGTAAATTCTAGTTGCCTAGGTCTCCCCAGCATTTGAAGTTTCTCTCTTTAATTTAGTGAGACTTACAGGCTCTGGGTTCACTGTTCCTGTAGTGTCCTAAAAACTTCCCAGATAGTAAGCTAGGACGATTAGAGGGCTCAACTTATTTTTTCCCCTTCCCTAAGGATTACTACACTGTGCTGCCTATTGTTTAATGTTTGAAAAACCATTTTCATAATTTTGTCCTTTATAAGGCAGAGTTATATCTGGTCCCTGTTACTCCATCATGTCTGAAAGTGGAGGTTGCCAGTAAAGTGTTGGCCTTTATCCTAACCACAGTGAACATCACCGAAGGATTTCCACAGGGGAGACGTAACTACTTTGTGGAGAATGGATGGAAGGAAAGCAAGATGGGAAGGGGGTGTGGAAACAGCAATTCATAGATTACTGTAGTAGTCCTGACAGCTGATGCTGGTTTGGAGCAATAAAATGACAGTGGAAGAAGAGAACTGGAGAAAGGTAATGTTTGTTTAGGAATGGACAGGATATTATTGCCTGTGTGAAGTTCAAAGAATATGACTCAAGTGACGCAAGTCTTTGATCTCTGTGCTAAGGGAGTTCCATTGTGAACCTCCGAAGATTCTACAGCAGAAGAGAAGGGTGTATACAAACTGTGTTCTTGCTTCCTACTAGAGCAGAGGCAAGTTTAAGACAATCAGTGATGACTATTTGCAGAGCCAGCTTCCATCTTTTCTGTCCCTTCATTGATACATCAGTGGTTGTTATGGACTCAGTCTGTCTGTCCCTCCAAATTCATATGTGGAAGCTTTAACCCTCAATGTGGTAGGATTTGGAGATGGAGCCTTTGAGAGGTAATTAATGTTAAGTGAGGTCATAAGTGAGGGGCACTCATGTTGGTTTCCATGCCTGAATAAAAGACCATCACAATGCCTCAAATGGCTCTCACTGCCATTTGAGAATACAGTGAGAAGGCAGGAAGAGAGCCCTCACTGGCAACTGACTGCTGGACCTTGATCTGGGAGTTCTGGGAAAAAATAAGTTTCTGTTGTTTAAGCCACACAGTCGATGGTATTTTGTGACAGCAGCCCAAGAATAATGCAGTGATGCTCAGCCTCCAGTCAGTGGCTTCTCGTCTTTCTCACTCGGATGGCAGCACATTCATGAGCAGTGGTGGTCATCGTGAAGCCAGGTCTGACTCTTGCGACCTCATGGACTGTAGTCTTCCAGGCTCCTCTGTCCATGGGATTTCCCAGGCCAGAGTACTGGAGTGGGTTGCCATTCCATTCTCCAGTGGATTCAATTCCCAACCCAGGGATTGAACCTGTGTCTCCTGCCTTGGTAGGGAGATTATTTTACCGCTGAACCACCAGGCAAGGCCTCATAATCAGAACGGGCATACTTAAAAAAAAAAGGCAAATGTTTGGTTTACAGCACTTCATGAATGGTGCTTTAATACATAATCTTTTTGACAGCTAATTATTTGCAAACTCCTTTGGTAATGTTAATGTATTTGCATTAGTGTTGGCTATGAAAAACCTTACCTTCCTGACTTCTACTTTAGTCAAATAACATTATCTTATAATGAGCTCAATGAACAACTGGCATTGGAAAGAATTTCTGCTGATTGGCTCATTAACGGTTTTCTCAGTCATTGGTAAAGAGTCTGTGTAAACAAGGCTAATTTTAAAAATTCATTCTGAACCCAGGTTCTTTCTGTTTTGTTGCTAGTGTTTTTAATTTCTTTTGCTTCACTGCTTAAAGACAGCTACTCTCTGATGATAGCCCATTTCCCTTCATAGAGTAAATGAAGTTAGATACAAGAATTAAAAGAATGGACTCTGGTCTGTTGAGAAGCACTGAGTGAGAACTCAGTGACATGTAAACGATGTGTTCTATATGAGATGTTTTCTTTTAAAGATAGAGAAAGTGGGATGGATCACTGACAATATAGCATTTTGAACTACTTAGAAGTCAACTTGAAGACACGTTAAACTGATTCCAAAGAAATCCTCATTTATACAGTCACCCATCTACTCAACACATACCTATTAAGTGCCTATTGTGGAAAAGTCTCTGTGCTATTGAAGAGATCAAGATGAAGACTGTGGATACAGATCTTAAGTACTTCACAACTGACTGGTGACATCAGACACGATTCTATGTAGTATTATGCTGCTGCTGCTAAGTCGCTTCAGTTGTGTCTGACTCTGTGTGACCCCATAGATGGCAGCCCACCAGGCTCCCCTGTCCCTGGGATTCTCCAGGCAAGAACACTGGAGTGGGTTGCCATTTCCTTCTCCAATGCATGAAAGTGAAAAGTGAAAGTGAAGTCGCTCAGTCGTGTCCGACTCGTAGCAACCCCATGGACTGCAGCCTACCAGGCTCCTCCATCCATGGGATTTTCCAGGCAAGAGTACTGGAGTGGGTGCCACTGCCTTCTCCGAGTGTTATGCTCGTGTCACCAGATGAACGAAGCACTGCCAGATGTGTGTGTGTATAAGATACCTACTTAATGATTGTGATAGAAGTCTTGCTGGTACAAGACTAAATAATGGAGTAAGGCCATTCTCACTATTCTGCTGTCTCTCTCTTTTGGTGCTGCCAGACTCAAGCACTTTGCATTCCTCCCAACATTACAGTGTGTGTGTGTGTGTGTGTGTGTGTGTGTGTGTTAGTTGCTCAGTCAGGTCCAACTCTTTGTGACCTATGGACTATAGCCCACCAAGCTCTTAGGTCCATGGAATTCTCCAGGCAAGAATAGTGGAATGGGTTGCCATTTCCTTCTCCAGGGGATCTTCCTGACCCAGGGATCGAACCCGGGTCATCTCTCTATCCAGAATCAAAGAACAGTAACAGCTTTAGAAGACTTCCTTATCTTACTTTCAGGATGAGGAAACATCCAGATTAGGCTTCACCTGACACCTGACGCCTGAGGATAGAGCTAGTTTAGTGGCAGAACTGAAACAAAATAATTCTCCTGAATACAAACTATTATGCCTTCTTCAGCCAGCTCTGTTTAAAAGTCCTCCCAAACTCTGAGGCTCCAGTTAATCATTATTGCTTCCATGAAGCCTTCCCTGACCCTCCCCAAGTAATGAACCTTCCTTCCAAGGGGTGTTTGCTCACAATGAGTACATCTCACAGAAATATTCATTTACTTTTACCAGGACTTTGTTCCCTAGTTACTCTGTCTTGGAGAGTCTCAAGCCCAAAAGTCAGGAACATGAAATCCTCATCCTTGGACTCTCTGCATGAGGGCAAAATGGGGAAAATTATGGCTGCTACATTTCACTTTTTCATAAAATACCAGCAATTTTCCTATTATACCAATGCTTGGTACTGTAATTTTCTTCTGCTGTTGCGATTGCTATTGCTTATTAAGATCATGAATACCTTTCTTGCACATATTTGTACACTTTGTTTTTACCTTCTTAATGTTCCCGGTAACCTTCCTTTCATGTGTCTATTTATTCATCAAATATTTAATTAGACTAAATACTGCACTAGATGCTAGGAAGGCAGTGATGAAGACAACACACAGGGCCCTCGTATCAGATGACGGGATCAGGCACCACGACTCAGTGCGGTGGACCCTGCATTAGAGGAGTCACAGGGCATATGATCTGGTTCCGAGTGTTAGAACCTAGTCTGATTACACTTCTCCAAAGAAGACATACAGATGGCGAAAAGATGCTCACTATCACTTATTATTAGAGACATGCAAATCAAAACTACAATAAGGTATCACCTCATACTAGTCAGAATGGCCATCATAAAAAAATCTACAAACAATAAATACTGGAGAGGGTGTGGAGAAAGGGGAACCCTCTTACACTATTGGTGGGAATGTAAACCGGTACAGCCACTGTGGAGAATAGTTTGGAGATTCCTTAAAAAGCTATAAATAGAGCTACCATATGATCCAGCAAACCCACTCCTGGGCATATATCTGGAGAAAACCATAATTTGAAGATATATACACCCCCGTGTTCATTGCAGCACTGTTTACAATAGCCAGGACATGAATGCAAGCTAAATGTCCATCAACAGAGGAATGGATAAAGATGTCATATGTATATACAATGGAATATTACTTAGCCATAAAAATAATGAAATAGTGCCATTTGCAGGAACATGGATGGACCTAGACAGTGTCATACTGAATGAAGTCAGACAAAGACAAATATCATATGATACTGCTTGTATGTGGAATCTAAAAAAAAGCTACAAATGAACTTATCTGCAAAACAGAGTAATGGATGTAGAAAATAAACATGTTTACTGGGGAGAGTAAGGGTGTAGGAGGGATAAGTGGGAAGACTGGGATTGACACACAGACATTACTATATATAAAATAGGTAACTAGTAAGGACTTATTTATAGCAAACGGAACTCTATTCAATACTCTGTAATGGCCTATATGGGAAAAGAATCTAAAAAAGTATATATATATATATATATATAGGAGATGGGCACAATAAAGGACAGAAATGGTATGAACCTAACAGAAACGGAAGACATTAAGAAAAGGTGGCAAGATTACACAGAAGAACTATACAAAAAAGATCTTCATGACCTAGACAACTACAATCGTGTGATCACTCACCTAAAGCCAGACATCCTGGAATGCGAAGTCAAGTGGGCTTTAGGAAGCATCACTATGAACAAAGCTAGTGGAGGTGATGAATTCCAATTGAGCTATTTCAAATCCTAAAAAGATGATGCTGTTAAAATGCTGTACTCAATATGCCAGCAAATTTGGAAAACACAGCAATGGCCACAGGACTGGAAAAGGTCAGTTTTCATTCTAATCCCAGAGAAGGGCAATGCAAAGAATGTTCAAACTACCACACAACTGCACTCATCTCACACGCTAGCAAAGTAATGCTCAAAATTCTCCAAGCCAGGCTTCAGCAATACATGAACCGTGAACTTCCAGATGGTCAAGCTGATTTTAGAAAAGGCAGAGGAACCAGAGATCAAATTGCCAACATCCACTGGATCACTGAAAAAGCGAGAATTTCAGGAAAACATCTACTTCTGCTTTATTGATTACACCAAAGCCTTAGAGCACAACAAAACCCATCAAGAGATGAGGAATACCAGACCACCTGACCTGCCTCCTGAGAAATCTGTATGCAGGTCAAGAAGCAACCATCAGAACTGGACATGGAACAACAGACTGGTTCCAAACTGGGAAAGGAATACATCAAGGCTGTATATTATCACCCTGCTTACTTAACTTATATGCAGAGTACATCATGTGAACTGCTGGGCTGGATGAAGCACAAGCTGGAATCAAGATTACTGAGAAATATCAATAACCTCAGATATGCAGATGACACCACCCTTACAGCAGAAAGCGAAGAGAACTAAAGAGCCTCTTGATGAAGGTGAAAGAGAGTGAAAAAGCTGGCTTAAAACTCAACATTCAGAAAACTAAGATCATGGCATCCAGTCCCATCATTCCATTTCAAACAGATGGAGAAACAATGGAAACAATGACAGACTTTATTTTCTTGGGCTCCAAAATCACTGCAGATGGTAACTGCAGACATGAAATTGAAAGACGCTTGCTCCTTGGAAGAAAAGTTATGACCGACCTAGACAGCATATTAAAAAGCTATGGTTTTTCCAGTAGTCATGTATGGATGTGAGAGCTGGACTATGAAGCTGAACACTGAAGAATTGATGGTTTTGAACTGTGGTGTTGGAGAAGACTCTTGAGAGTCCCTTGGACTGCAAGGAGATCCAACTAGTCTGTCCTAAAGGAAATCAACCCTGAATATTCATTGGAAGGACTGATGCTGAAGCTGAAACTCCAATACTTTGGCCACCTGATGGGAAGAACTGACTCATTTGAAAAGACCCTGATGCTGGGAAAGATTGAAGGCAGGAGGAGAAGGGGACAACAGAGGATGACATGGTTGGATGGCATCACTGACTCGATGGGCATGAGTTTGAGTAGGCTCTGGGAGTTGGTGATGGACAGGGGAAGCCTGGTGTGTTGTAGTCTATGGGGTCCCAAAGAGTTGGACACGACTGAGCAACTGAACTGAACTGAATATATATGTGTGTATATACATATATATATGAGTAATAGATTGACTTTGCTGTACACCTGAAACTAACACAACACTGTAAATCAAATATACCTCAATAAAAATAAAAAAAAAACAAGAAAAATCCACAAACAGTAAATCCTGAAGAGGGTGTGGAAAAAAGAGAACCCTCCTACACTGTTGGTAGGAATGTAAATTGTTACAGGCTAAAAAGTAAAATTAGAGTTCCATATGATCCAGCAATCCCATTCCTGGGCATATATCCAGAAGAAGCCATAATTCGAAAACACATGCACCCCAGTGTTTATGCAGCAATACTTACAACAGCCAGGATATGGAAGCAACCTAAACGTCCATCAACAGATGAATGGATGCAGAAGTTGTGGTATGTACATATACAACAGAATACTACTCAGCCATAAAAAGAATGAAATAATGCCATTTGGAGCAACAAGATGCAACCAGAGATTATCACATCAAGTCAAGAGAAAGACAAATACCGTATGATATGACTTATACATGTAATCTAAAATATGACACAGATGAACCTATGAGGCAGAAACGGACTCATAGAGAACAGATTTGTGATTGCCAAGGGGGGAGGGGAGGGGGGAGGGAGAAACTAGGAGCTTGCGGTCAGGAGATACAAACTATTACATATAGAGTTGATGGACAACAACATCCTACTGTATAGCACAGGGAACTACAGTCAATATCCTGGGATAAACTATAATGGAAAAGAATATAAAAAAGTGTAGATTTATATATAACTGAGTCACTTTACTGTAAAACAGAAATTGATACAACATTGTAAATAAATTATACTTCAAAAAAAACCCCAATCTACTCTGATTAAACAAAAATGATGTTAAAGTGAAATCTGAAGATTGAAATGAATAGTTTACCAGAGGGAACATGAACAAGAAAAACCTACATGTTCCTGAAGCCTGTGCCACAATGGGGAAACAATTGTTTGTTCTTTGTAAACTGTGATAGTCTGGGCTAAAGGCAATGAAAAGTCATGGAAAGGCTGTAAAGAGGGGAAGGACAGGAGAAAGATAATTTTGGCTGCAATTTAAGAAAATATTTCCACTATGTCCATTATTTTCAACTCTCTGTCTTAAATGATTTTCATTTTTGCCTTAAACACTGTAAGGAGCAAAATAAAATCTGTATTTGAGGGAAAACAATATACTATATATCATAGGTAAATTAAGTAAAACATAAGCTATTCTTACAATTTTTTTACTACTGATTAACATCACAAAATAGATAAGGCTTAACAATAGGCTAATAGGTAATTGTATCTTCCTTTCATTTGAAACCAGTCAGTTCTAAATTATTCATGCTAACCTAAGAAAGATACATACATAACCTAAGTTGATCAATAATCCAGATAATTTGTTTCACTTAGGAATGTGTCTTTCGATTTTTATTTAAACATGAGTGTCTCTGAAATTTAGGAATTTACTTAAAGCCATACCACCGAAAAGGGACAATGCCATAAAGGCTGAAATCCTGTGACCCAGCCCATACTGAAAATTAAGAATATGTTTTAGGCTGATGTCAAGATTAAGTAGAGAGTGATTTATATCTTTTTAAAATATATTTTTCATGTTCTTCATTTTTTGTGTGTACAAAGAAGTATCCTCTTTCACATTTTCCTTGAGAAGGTGACCTTAAATAACTGAGTTTAAGAGAGCTTCTCTGAGATATAAAGTGTATCTTTAAAAAGATGGGTGCAGCAGTCAATGGAGTTGCAAAGAGTCAGACACATCTAAAACTTTTTTGATAAAGTCTTATTTCTGTACTGTGTAAAATAAACCAAGGAATGAAAAGTGCTTTATAATCAAAACTAATTAAAACCTAGCAAATATGCTGACAATGTTTTTCATTGAAATACTTAACATTTTAAAATATTTACATAAAAGTAAAGGCAAAATATTATTATTTTGAAAAGTAAAGGATCAGTCAAGACAAAATCCTTTTTTACCTACTCAACAGTTTACATAGATAATTAAAAGTATCTGGATAATAGCAATTGCTTTTAGCTATGCATTGTTTTCAAATAAAACTTAGAAATTACAGAATTTATACTTCTTTATAGAAGGAGAAAGGCTAAGAGTCAAATCTCAACACAGAAAATCCTAAGTACTTTCTGATATTGTCAGCTGAAGCTGAATAATTCTTCAAATACTGAGTCAATCATTTGAGAAAATGATGGGTGGGTCCTTTACCATTTGCACCTAATTATTTAGGACTTCATAATGTGTACTCAATCTATAACACGATGATACATGAATAACACATCAGTTTTCAATTCTTAAAAACAAAAGAACCAAACCCCAGAACATTCTGATTTTGTTGTTTAAAAAATTGTTTTCATTTTAATGATCTGAGTTAGTAACAAACAAATATACAAAATTGTCTTTCACATTTCCGTACATTGTATTATGGACCACTTAAAACTCTGGACTACAAATGCAGGTTTCTTTGTAACCTTAACCTCAATTATTGTCACTTATAAATAACGGTGATTTGCGAAAACATGCATTTGTGAACACAGATGCCAGAAGTCGTACATGTAAGTTAATGTACAACTAACAGTGTACATTGTTCATTTGTGCAGTTATGTGTCAAGTGTAACTGACACAGAAGTAGTTATCCTGGAATTTTTCGCTCTTTGAAAAGTTATTTCTGAGAAATAGATGGAACTACAGTTTAAAACAAAAATTATATTCTATAGATACAATAAAATTCACAACGTGCACATGTGAAGCAACTTCTGGGACCCAAAGCTGATTCAATAACCCTGCTGCCATATTAGTTTTATGGGTGTATCTCCAAAGTCACAGGTTGGAAAATAGCTGCTTTAACAAAAATAAATACATATATTAAAAGGAAACTGAGACTTTGAAAAACCGTAAGGGATATATGAGTCACCTATAATTTTTACCTATAATTTTGTTTTAGAAATAAGATGAAATTTAGAAATTTGAAGATAATCTGAATATTTTCTAAGCCATTTTAAATTTAGATTTTCCTATCTCATCATTGTTTTCTATTTAATAGTATAATACAAAAGTGGGTAGTTTCTATTGTTTACTATAATTCATAAGTCATTATAAATTTATGACTTCATTAGGTCAATTAAGTAGAAACTAGGTCGTCATGAAAATGGGAATAAGGAGGCCCCTTCTCTAACCACTAATCTGAACTAGGAGTAAATACCAAAACAAAACAATTTTTTAAAAAATAGTAACTTGGGTCTAGGTTTCTGTAGGTACGAAAATCCAATCTTTCTTAAAAACGTTTTCCTGGATTGTGGCAACATGTGCTTTCTCTCTTGAACTCTATCTACGACCTAAGCTTATTTCTATATTACACATTTCAAACTCCCTGGGAAGGAATGTGAATGCTAACCAGCTAGGTATCTGTTCAATTTCATACAAAGAAAGGACTTGTGTATGGATGTCATAGTAACAGTCCCACTTCACTAAGGCCTGAGTTTGATGTCTTTGCCTATGCTATATGGATCAAATGAGAGAAGATGGTGCAAAGTAACTGAGTTTCCTTCAGGCAGTATCATAGACTTGGCCTCCGGTTTAATGAAAACACTTGTTTTCTAATATGAATACAACTGCAAGCAGCTGAAGGGCAACTGCAGTTGAAAAAGAAATGGAATTATTTTCTACAGGAAACAAGGAATCTCTCTGTTTTCCACGGGCCTTATGATGAAGGAAATGTGGCTAGTGATTTCAAACTTGTACTTCAAGAGTTACCTAAAGGCAGGATGGCTTTTAAAAATGTTTAAATCATTAATGATTCAGGCATAAGCTATGGGAAGTAACATAAAGACGTGTACTTACAATCCTACATTAGATGATGTAGTTCGCTACTCTGCACTTTGGAAATGAAAGAAACCAATTCTGTCCAGAGTCAGTATCAGAAAGAAATATGGCTGCTTCCTACTCTTCTCCACTTAGTGAAATTAATTTTATGCTGCTCTCAGTGATGATTCTCTCTTATTGGAGTTAGGCAAAATGAATTTAATAAGTTACTTTTGCTTTCAAAATAAGCTGCCTAAATGTTCAGAAATGGAACATTTAATTCTTGAGTGGAATTTCTATGATTATCTTGTCTAACACCAGGTATAAGGATTGTTAGATTAAGGATTATTGCTTTCAATAAGATAACCGTCAGAAATAAATATGTAAGCTTAACCCAAATACTCCATTTCCACCCAATGCTACTTTGATTCTCAAATCAAGTTACATGCAACCTTCAATTCTTTGCCAATTTACTGAGGTTTTAAGTGTAAGAAGTTGGCCTGTTAACTCAAAATAAAGACAACAGCAATAGCCACGTAAGCATGTCTTACTTGGGCACTGAGCAGTAACACTGCTTTTTTGATAGGACTTAAGGCACTAAATGGTGGTAAAATAAACACGAGTATGATGATTAACAACTTCTTTAGAATCCTAAAAAAGAAGATCGCTTAGAAGGACACTAGTAAAAAATTTTTTCTCAAACAAATAAGGCATCCTGTTGGCAAACACAAATAAAAACAGAAGGTCATGTTGAACCTAATACATTCACGGTCTCGGCTAAACTACTGGAAGAAACACTAGCTATCCAACTAAAGAGAGCTACAATAGCATGTATAAAGGTTGGAAAGGCACCAAAAGGAGGACTCGACCACTTCCAGTTCTAAGAGTCAGGTCGGCTGTGTTTAACACTGCATGTAGGCTAATTACACGTTTTAGTCTTCAAAATGTAGAATGTGGTTAATTTTAATCTTGACAAATCAGTTAACCAAGTGCTAGTTTACTAAGAAATTTATTTTCATGAATCAGAAAATGACTGCAGTGTCTAACACAACCCCATTTATAAAGCTAAACTAATTCTAGTACTGAATGCATATTCTGGAAAACACTGAAGTAAATCTGTATAAAAAAAGAGCGTTACCTCAAGATAAATTTACAATAGAAATTCAACATATAACTAAATAAGATTTACTGAAAATAATGAAAAGTGTAGTACAGATACATCAAACATAATTATAACCACAACATTTTCCTTGTGAAAAATACAACTATTAGTGAAATAAAATGTACAATTGAAAATTTTTCCAAAGGAAAAACGGTATAAAGGAAAATACTTTTCGTTTGAGATAGGGAAAATAGTATGTCATTGTTTTTTCATCACCATATAATTTGACACAAAAAGCAGTCATAGAATTGCACCAATTCCACATCCAGTTTCCTGAACATGTTAAGAGTAAAAGTTCATAAAGGAGAATGCCGTTTCGGAATTTTACATTTTTAAACTGATGAAATTCTCATACAGAATGTCATATCACACCAGATCTGCTTACATAATGTACAATACTTTCCGTTTTGTGGTCAGACATGAAGATAAACATACGCTTTCTGCCACTTTTCTTTCATTCTGGTGTTCATTCTGGTCAGAGTCAGGAAAAAAATAATCAAGTTACTTAAGTGTTATCTCTCTAGCAATAAAGAAAAATTATGTTTAGTGCATGCTTCATCATTTGTCAAAAAACATTTCTGAAAATAAAACTCAGTTTCCCAATGGTTTACAAAATAGAAAAATCATTCATCAGGATAAAAACACGGTGACATTCAGGTTCATTTCCAAAGGACTGACTTCCTTGGCAGCACCACTGTCCTTTAGCAGAGGCCATGATGCAAGTTCATGGTCAAAGCAGGCGTGCCTACACAAGACCACTGCTTGACATTCAATTATCTGAGGTCTCCAGACCACCACTTTGACCACCTGCCTCTGCCATCTCATTAGTGCCAGAAAATAGATGGAATTTTTGTGGCAATGTTAGGAACATTTCTGCTGTACATGATTTAAAAGTTCTCCAAATTTTTCAAATAGGTCTTCTACCCATTCAACATTTTTCATACAAAGCTGAACAATTTCTTCCTGTCCTAAATCTTCATTTTTTTTCTGCACGGAAGAAATCTAAAAGGAAAAGAAATACCAAATTAGTTTATACTTATCACTTTATAAGCTCTTCACAAGGGCTCACTGTTTCTCTATCCTGAATGAAAAGAGGATTTAAAAATTTGCCAAACACTAATTTTTCAAAAAAATTCCATCTGCAGAGAATGACTATCTCGAATAAATTTGAGTGGTCTAATCCTATCATTGTCGGCTCCAAGTGCGGAAGGAGGAAGGCTAGAAGTGGTTCAAACCTTCTCAATTCCGTCCAATTGCGTTAAAAGTGGAATAACAAATTTTGGGGTCAGTTCCTGCATTCCAGAGCATCGTAAAAATAGCCAACATATGCTGTGTGACCGTATTCACTTTCTCCTTTGCTAGACAGATTTTAGATTTATGCACATTTTCCCATACCAGATCATTATAAAATTCATGATTGTACAGCTTTGAGCCAACTTAACCCTTTTAAATTAAAAAACTGATAATGCTTGTCAAAAAAGGTTACTGTGTACAACCATTTAACCCCTGAGGTTAATCCTTATATTCCATCCATCAAGTGGTATGGTCATACATAATTTCTAAGCAACTTAAATTATGATACTGAAAAGATACAATTAAATTTTAACTATCATTTCTTCACGCCAAGGGACAAAACACCCATTTCTCTGCAATTAATTGGGATAAGGTCATTCTGGTGATAAAGAGGACAGCAAAGATATTCAAAGCAGTGACTGAAATGAATTAATTAAACAGGATGATTATACATTATGAGAGAAGAAAATGCAATAAAGTGCCATTTATCATGGCAATGTAAAACGAATATAACAGCTCAAAAACATTACCACTCACAGGTCCCATGAGAAGCGATGAGCCTCAGATTAATCTGAGCACAGCATTTAACAGAGAGAGCACAGACACATATTTTTAAAAATTATTTCTAACAATTCTCTTTAAGGCATTAAAAAATACTACAGCTAATTAGTACATTTAACAACAAAAGCAGAAGATTCACAGATATAGGGAACAGACTAGTGGTTACCAGTGGGAGGGGGGAGGAGCAATACAGGCGTCAGAGTGGAAGGTATGAACTAAGGGTACAAGATAGGCCATAAGGATATACTGTATAACACAGGGAATAGAGCCAATATTTTGGAGTAGCTGTAAATGGAATGCAACCTTTAAAAATTGCATATAAAAATATTGTAGCTACAATCTTCTTAAACCTCAGGAAAACATACATTTCTTTTTTAAGAAGATAAAAAAAGTAATTACCTCATCTTTACATATCAGATAAACATGATATTTATAATGATGGAGTGAATGATACAAAGAATACAACTGTATTTTCTCTGGATCAACAGCAAACTCCTATTAAAAGAAAAGAATTTATACACATTTATTTTGTGGAGCATCTGAACTAAGAATACTTTTATGAAAATGTTACAGCAAAACTCTCAATGGAAATCTTAAAAGACTTAAATGGCTAGTATTAATATGTATTAATGGACAAGATGCTTATTCAAAATTAGAATTTAAATCATATTTTAAAATCTTTATTATTTTTTTCTGCACATAAGTATACTATTTCCAGAAAGCTAAACATTATAGAAAAGTTTAAACAGTAGACATAAAAGATGACTTACAAGGTAAAAGAACTCTATAATGTCTTATTTCAGAGGAAAACAATGTTAACAGAATTTAATATATTCTTCCATGCTTCCCCCATGCATAACATATATTAGTAACACTAATTTTTATAATGGGAAGGAGATCATACTGTACATATTATTCCACAATTCTATTTTTCATAACTTTTTTAACCTAAACAAAACTTGGTTATCTTTCAATTTTATTAAGCACTGCCCTCACTCCCTCATACAAATTGACGGCAAGGATTTCGGACCATTTTTCACTGTTGTATTCTTAATACTTAGAACTATATTTGGAAAGCTATAAGAAGTAAAAAATTTTTTATTGAAAGACTGAATCTCTCTCTTCTTTTTAAAAAGTACACAGTATTACATTATCTGGGTAGCTCTATAGTCAGTCTCACACTGGTGATACGTATTTGGAATTGTTCTTACAAACAATTCTACAATGAGCAAAGGCATATGGTTTTATGTATTTATGAATGTTTCTACAAAACACATTTTTGATGGGTAATCGCTATGTCGCTAAACTGCTTTCTGAAATGGCAAATAATTTAGACTATGTTTGAAAATAAACGAATTCCAAGTTTAATAATTTTACAGATATGGAATACTGATTCTTATGTAATATGTGCATACTCATTTATCTGTATGCATTTATATTCAATGATATACAAAAATATTAAAAATATAAGCATGGAATAATTATCAGTCTCATTTAGAAAATTTGCGAGCACTCACTATATGCCAGATACTGTGCTAAGCAATGGAGAAAAACAAAGAATGAGACCCTGCTCCCTACACCAAGAAAGTGCTCATTCCTCCTGAACACACTCCACATTTAAAAACAACAGAGTAAAATATTTCCTTGTTTTCAGTTCAGTTCAGTCGCTCAGTCGTGTCCGACTCTTTTCGACCCCGTGAGCTGCAGCACGCCAGGCCTCGCTGTCCATCACCAACTCCCGGAGTTCACCCAAACTCACGTCCGTCGAGTCAGTGATGCCATCCAGCCACCTCATCCTCTGTCATCCCCTTCTCCTCCTGCCCCAATCCCTCCCAGCATCAGAGTCTTTCCCAATGAGTCAACTCTTCACATTAGGTGGCCAAAGTACTGGAGTTTCAGCTTCAGCATCATTCCTTCCAAAGAAATCCCAGGGCTGATCTCCTTCAGAATGGACTGGTTGGATCTCCTTGCAGTCCAAGGGACTCTCAAGAGTCTTCTCCATAACCACAGTTCAAAAGCATCAATTCTTCGGCGCTCAGCTTTCTTCCCAGTCCAACTCTCACATCCATACATGACCACTGGAAAAACCATAGCCTTGACTAGACGGACCTTTGTTGGCAAAGGAATGTCTCTGTTTTTCAATATGCTATCTAAGTTGGTCATAACTTTCTTTCCAAGGAGTAAGCGTCTTTTAATTTCATGGCTGCAGTCACCATCTGTAGTGATTTTGGAGCCCAGAAAAATAAAGTCTGACACTGTTTCCACTGTTTCCCCGTCTATTTCCCATGAAGTGATGGGACCAGATGCCATGATCTTCGTTTTCTGAATGTTGAGCTTTAAGCCAACTTCTTCACTCTCCACTTTCACCTTCTTCAAGAGAGTTCCTCTTCACTTTCTGCCATAAGGGTGGTGTCATCTGCCTATCTGAGGTTACTGATATTTCTCCCGGCAATCTTGATTCCAGCTTGTGTTTCTTCCAGTCCAGCGTTTCTCATGATGTACTCTGCATAGAAGTTAAATAAGCAGGGTGACAATATACAGCCTTGACGTACTCCTTTTCCTATTTGGAACCAGTCTGTTGTTCCATGTCCAGTTCTAACTGTTGCTTCCTGACCTGCATAAAGATTTCTCAAGAGGCAGGTCAGGTGGTCTGGTATTCCCATCTCTTTCAGAATTTTCCAGTTTATTGTGATCCACACAATCAAAGGCTTGGGCATAGTCAATAAAGCAGAAATAGATGTTTTTCTGGAACTCTCTTGCTTTTTCCATGATCCAGCGGATGTTGGCAACTTGATCTCTGGTTCCTCTACCTTTTCTAAAACCAGCTTGCACATCAGGAAGTTCAGGGTTCACATATTGCTGAAGCCTGGCTTGGAGAATTTTGAGCATTACTTTACTAGAGTATGAGATGAGTGCAATTGTGCGGTAGTTTGAGCAATTGAAGGATAATTGCCTTACAGAATTTTGTTGTTTTCTGTCAAACCTCAACATGAATTGGCCATAGGTGTACATATATCCCCTCCCCTTTGAACCTCCCTCCCATCTCTCTCCCCATCCCACCCCTCTAGTTTGATACAGAGCCGCTGTTTGAGTTTCCTGAGCCATACAGCAAATTCCTGTTGTCTCAGTACAATTTTATTGAGACTTTCAATGGCTAAGTCAAAGATCTCTCTCAGTCAATGTCACACTGCACTTGAAAAAACATGGGTTATTTTCAAATATCTTTTGATATTGATTTCTAACATAATTTCACAGTAATAAGAAAACAGAAACTGTATGATTTCAATACCTTTAGACCATGAAATTTTTGCACCCTGTTTTATGTCCCTAGATATGTGTCAGTGTCTCCTAGTTTATAGCCTATAGGAACTTGTATAGAATTTGTATCCTCTGTTGTGTGAAAACTGAATAAATCTTAATTATGTTGAATTGGTTCACAGTGCTTTTCAGGTCTACTATATTCTTCTACTTCTCTGTATATTGATTCTATTAATTTTTGAGAGTTTGATATTGAAACTCCAACTAAAAATCTTAATTTATCTACTTAAAAAATAATTATCATATATAGTAGAACTATATGCAACCTTGTTCTGTATTTTCCAAGTCTCCTGTAAACATGTTATCATACTTTCATCGTTTAAAAAAGTTAAAGTTAAAAAAATCTGCCTGTTTCAATGTCTTAAGTAGGATATATATTAACAAGTGAAAAATCTGTAATTACAATCAATCAATATATACTTACTTGTGCAGACTTAGTAGTTGTTTTAGAAGTTCTTAGAGTTTTTTTATTATAAGCTTTGCCATTCATTTTGATTTTAGACATAGCAGATCCCCCACTTTTTGCTTTAGAGTCTCGAGTAATTATTGTTAGTTCAGGGAAACTTTCCAAGGCATTCTTGAGAATAAAGCAAGAATAACTGATGTTAGAACAACATGAGCTTGACTACCTCCAGCTATTGAAAATTTATTTTTTTAATATAAAAGTATAATCATACAGATACATATATACACAAAAAATATATGTGGGGGTTACTGATGGGGTGTGGTAAATATATACAATATATACCTACATACATACACAAACATACATGGGTGTTAAACGTGGCCACAAATTCTTGGTAGCTCCTCCCATCAAGACGCAGAACCTATTTCCCCACCCCTTGGACATGAGCCAACATTATAACCTGAGTTAAGCACAGCATGTGATACTGTGGGGACTCCTGAATGAGGCAAAGTGTTCCTTTTAGTATTGTCTCTTAGGCGTCAAGTCAAGGGAAAGGAACAGCTGTAAGTTTCAACTGTTTATAAACAGTTTCAACCTTCAAGGTCACTCTTTTCCAAATTTTGTATCGGTTCCCAAGCACTAGTACTTCCTAGTACTGTGACCCCTCAACAGTACATTTCTTAAACAAGTAACTTAATTTTTAAAGCAAAAGTGTAGACGTGAACTGTTTCATTTATAGAAACAACAGAACTTTCGGCATTCTCTATCAGAATGGGCTATTAGTTTCTAGCTTCATCTCTTTTTTAGATTATTTGTGCTTTTACTATACACTTTTGTGCTTTCCATATAAAACACGTTCAGGTTTGAAAAATTCTGGACCCAGAATTACTCCTTATAACAAATGGAACTTAAAGACAAAAATGGATTCTAAATTTAGAAACAATGGGATGGACATGAAAGCAGAAAATTTAATGATTTCTCTAATAACAAGATGCTCAAGATGATTGGAAATAAATGTAGTTCAGAGAAAAAAAACACTATTAACTTCAAAAGGCTTTAAAATTCCTAAAATTATCAAAATTATCATGGGAAACAGTAGTAAATATTTCTAAAAATAAAATGTTTTATGTGATAGAATTCCAGTTGAGCTATTCCAAATCCTGAAAGATGATGCTGTTTAAATGCTGCACTCAATATGCCAGCAAATTTGGAAAACTCAGCAGTGGCCACTGGACTGGAAAAGGTCAGTTTTCATTCCAATCCCAAAGAAAGGCAATGCCAAAGAATGCTCAAACTACCGCACAATTGCACTCATCTCACACACTAGTAAAGTAATGCTCAAAATTCTCCAAGCCAGGCTTCAGCAATATGTGAACCCTGAACTTCCTGATGTGCAAGCTGGTTTTAGAAAAGGCAAAGGAACCAGAGATCAAATTGCCAACATCCGCTGGATCATGGAAAAAGCAAGAGAGTTCCAGAAAAACATCTATTTCTGCTTTATTGACTATGCCCAAGTCTTTGACTGTGTGGATCACAATAAACTGTGGAAAATTCTGAAAGAGATGGGAATACCAGACCACCTGATCTGCCTCTTGAAAAATCTTTATGCAGGTCAGGAAGCAACAGTTAGAACTGGACATGGAACAACAGACTGGTTCCAAATAGGAAAAGGAGTACGTCAAGGCTGTATATTGTCACCCTGCTTATTTAACTTCTATGCAGAGTACATCATGAGAAACGCTGGGCTGGAAGAAGCACAAGCTGGAATCAAGATTGCTGGGAGAAATATCAATAACCTTAGATATGCAGATGACACCACCCTTATGCCAGAAAATGAAGAGGAACTCAAAAGCCTCTTGATGAAAGTGAAAGTGGAGAGTGAAAAAGTTGGCTTAAAGCTCAATATTCATAAAATGAAGATCATGGCACCCGGTCCCATCACTTCATGGGAAATAGATGGGGAAACAGTGGAAACAGTGTCAGACTTTATTTTTTGGGGCTCCCAAATCACTGCAGATGGTGATTGCAGCCAAGAAATTAAAAGACGCTTACTCCTTGGAAGGAAAGTTATGACCAACCTAGATAGCATATTCAAAATCAGAGACGTTATTTTGCCAACAAAGGTCTGTCTAGTCAAGGCTATGGTTTTTCCAGTGGTCATGTATGGATATGAGAGTTGGACTGTGAAGAAGGCTGAGTGCAGAAGAATTGATGCTTTTGAACTGTGGTGTTGGAGAAGACTCTTGAGAGTCCCTTGGACTACAAGGAGATCCAACCAGTCCATTCTAAAGGAGATCAGCCCTGGGAAGGAATGATGCTAAAGCTGAAACTCCAGTAGTTTGGCCACCTCATGCGAAGAGTTGACTCACTGGAAAAGACTCTGATGCTGGGAGGGATTGGGGGCAGGAGGAGAAGGGGAAGACAGAGGATGAGACGGCTAGATGGCATCACTGACTCGATGGACATGAGTCTGAGTGAACTCAGGGAGTTGGTGATGGACAGGGAGGCCTGGCATGCTGCGATTCATGGGGTTGCAAAGAGTTGGACACGACTGAGCGACTGAAGTGCACTGAACTGAAGTGTGTGTCAGTGAAGATTATAGGATGACTAGTAGAATTTGGTGTCATTTAACCTCTAATCCGGAGAAGGCAATGGCACCCTACTCCAGTACTCTCGCCTGGAAAATCCCATGGATGGAGGAGCCTGGTTGGCTGCAGTCCATGGGGTCGCTAAGAGTCGGACACGACTGAGCGACTCCACTTTCACTTTTCACTTTCGTGCATTGGAAAAGGAAACTGCAACCCACTCCAGTGCTCTTGCCTGGAGAATCCCAGGGATGGGGGAGCCCGGGGGGCTGCCGTCTCTGGGGTCGCACAGAGTTGGACACGACTGAAGCGACTTAGCAGCAGCAGCAGCAGCAACCTCTAATAGGTCTTCCCAGGTGGCACTAGTGGAAAAGAACCTGCCTGCCAGCCAATGCAGGAGACTTGAAAGATGTGGGTTCAATCCCTGGGTCAGGAAGATCCCCTGGAAAAGGAAATGGCAACCCGCTCTAGTATTCTTGCCTGGGAAATCGCATTGACAGAGGAGCCTGGTGGGCTACAGTCCTTGGGGTTGCAAAGTGTCAGACACAACTGAGCCCACACACACTAACTGGCTACAACCTCTAAATCAATCTCAGAGCATTAATTTTCACCTACCTAAAATGAAACTGATCTTCACTTTTACATGAAGTTCAGATAAAACAGGGATGTGAGAAAGCTATACAAATCACCCAAAGGACTTGAAAACTTATGTCTGCACATAACCCTTCACACGAGATTGTACAGCAGTAATTGCCAGGACTAGGAAGCATCCAAGTTGCCCTTCAGTAGGTGAATGTATAAACTGTGGGGTATTCAGACAATGGAGTATTATTCAGGCTAAAAAGAAATGAGCTACTAAGCCATGAAAAAGACATGGCAGAAACTTAAATGAGTATTAGGAAGTGAAAGAAGCCAACCTGAAAAAGTTACAGACCGTATTATTTCAACTATATGACATTCTGGAAAAGGTAAAACTATGGAGTAGAAGTAAAAAGATCAGTCATTGCCAGAGGTTAGGGGAGGGAAAGGGATGAAAAGACAAAGCAGAGGATTTGGGGGCACTGCAACTACTCTGTACGGTACTATGACAGTGGGTATCTTGGCCCAAACTGATGGGTGCACAGGAATGAACTGTAAGGCAAACCACAGACTTCGGGTCACCGTGATGTGTCGGTGTCCGTTCGTCAGTTGGGACACTGTACCATTCTGTGGGAGACGATGGTAACGGGGGGTTATTCATGTGTGGGGGCAGGGGATACATGGAAATTGTACTTCCTGTTCAGTTTTGCTATGAACCTAAAACTGCTCCAAAAATAAAGACTGTTTATAAAAAAGCTATACAAATGTATTAAAAAACACTTCTCTTGAGTGTAGATGTAATCAAATGATTCTAGATGCTACATGTTACACTTTGAATAAGAAAAGTTGAAAAAGTTTTGATTACTCAGTAGATTCCATGATACATTTTCTGAGTTTAGATTAGCTTTTTGTTGTTCTCTATTTCTGATAATAGATGGACTTGATGGACATGAGTTTGAGCAAGCTCCAGGAGTTGGTGATGGGCAGGGAAGCCTGGCATGCTGCAGTCCATGGGGTTGCAAAGAGTCGGACATGACTGAGTGACTTAACTGAATTTCTGGTAATACCAAAAACCAATTTACAGTGCCAAGATATGTTAACAGATGTATAATATCTCCTACCATTATATGAAGATCAATTTTTCATCAGACACTGGGTAAACCACGCAAATAAAGGGAATTTTGATAACTGCTATGGCCAATTCTAAGTGTAAATGAAATGGGAAATTTTAAAAAAGGCTTAAAAGAAAAACAAGATTGGAATACAGTAGTTTAAGGGAAGCATTTTTGAAAACATTTGAAAATTATAATATTATATATAAGGAATACTACATGAATATAAGGGCTTCCCAGGCAGCTCAGTGGTAAAAAATCTACCTGCCAGTGCAGGAGATGCAGGTTTGATCCTTGGGTTGGGAAGATTCCCCTGGAGAAGGAAATGACAAACCCACTCTAGTATTCTTGCCTGGGAAATCCCATGAACAGAGGAGACTGGTGGGTTACAGTCTATGGGGTCGCAAAAGAGTCAGACACCACTTAGCGACAAAACAACAAAAGATGAACATGAAAACCTGAAAAATGAATTTAAGCAAAGAAAAACAAATGATAAACGTTAAGAATGTACTTAATAAAGTAAAAAGACATGTTCAGACAAGACTCACAATGAATAAAAATCAAATTTTTGTTGGGTGGACAACTTTATAAAACTGAGAATGGCTTCCAAAATATTCTTTCCTGTTATGTCAAGGACTATAATTGCCACTGAGTTTGCTAATAAACCATGTGAAGGAAATACCTTGAATGACTGATCCAAATGAAGATTCAAAAGAAGTCTCTTCCGGTTATCATTCAGCATGCTATCTATTTTTTTCATATGAGGCAAAAGTAGCTCATCTAAAACAAGATAAGAATTTGTTGTAACGGGATGAACTATCAACATAAAACCTGTTAGAAATACAGCTTTTCCACAAAACATTAATAGACTGACATTAAATTCATGGTGTAAAGTACTGATTTAAAAATACTGCACACAAGGTTTTTTTTAAAAGTTAGCTTTAAAAAAAAGTTTACAATAGCTAACTGAGAAAGCAGCAGCATACTATGATGAGAGAACAGAAGTCCTGGGTTTTAATCCCAGCATTAGAATTGATGAACAAATGGTCAAACTGCCTAATCTCTCCAGACTTCATTTACCAAGTGAACAATAATAATATTTCAAATCATAAAATTATCATTAAAAATTTTAAAATAAAATACTGAGTATGATATTCTTAACTCACTATACAATGGGGCAAAGGATAAGTAGGGGGCAAGAAAAGAGAGTCAAAATTCACTTTCAAATACACAAGGAAAGAGTCCAAATAGTTATTTTAGAAGAAAAAATACATTCAGAGTATTAATTAATTACTTTTGGTGCTGTAGTAAATAGTTTAGGTTACTAAAAATTTATCAGCATAGCAACATTTTATAATACTAATTATCTTTAATGACCTTTCTGAAAATGTATATATAAACCCTCTGAATCTGGTTACTAATTCCATAGCTAAATAAAATGACTCTTTACATCTGGAAAATAAACACAAGCACAGAGACCAGTAAAAGAATACTTTCCTGAAGTTGAAGAAAAAGCCCTCAGTAAGGAATACTGTTCAAAGTCACCACAACATACCTGATAGCTTTCATTTTATCTTTCTAGCAGTGATTAAGTCTATTCAAAATTTACATTTTACAAAAACAAGTTTTAAACATTTGTGGATTGTTTTGAAATATAACCATTAAAATCTATACCCTTCATTTTAAATGGAGAAAAAAATTTTTTTAAATAGGGAAAAAAATCATTTAAAATATAACTACCCAGAAATGACCACTATTAAGAAATGTGTATTTTATGATGCAAGGAGTTCTGATTGACAGAGAAAACATTTGCAGGCTCTTTGTTACTGTTTCTGATTATATGATCAAAAAAACAAGACTAGAAATTAGAAGACTTTGGATTTCATCCTTTTTCTGCTACTTGCAAGTTGTGAGCTCTTAATAAGCAAGTCACTTAACCTTTTTGAGCCTCATTGTCTTTACTCCAAAAATGGCTAAGTTGTTCTGGGATTATGGGGAATTATGTATGTCAAAGTATATATGGAAATAATAAAACAATTTATATCATTAGGCACTGCTGTTGAAGTATATTGTTACTATTTATTCATTGTTACTATCTTTTTGATCTTACACTTGTTCAACTCATTCTGATAGAAGGATAATGGAAACTGGCTCATTAATCCTTTCATTCTCTTAACTGTCCCTGGTGAAAGCTATAGTAGCTGAAGAGTAAATATTAGTGAGCAACATTAGACATATGAATTATCAGCTTATTTCATATGTCAATGTCATTCCTACTATACCAGAAGAAAAAGTAACTAAAGAAAGAGTAAAAAAGGAATAATATTAATAAATATAATTCAAGGCATTTATGGTTTTACTACTAACTGATTAGAAAATATTTACTCTGTGATGTATCTTTTACTGGACATGAATATACAATTTAATCTTTATACCACTGTTATATGCTTCATCTTTCCAATTATTAGAAAACAGAAATATAAAAACTGATTGAAATCTGGACCTTCCACATAATATAGATACTTAGTGAAATGTTATGAGGATGAAAAAGAGTCCAAGATTTAAAGAAACTAGTTGGTGGTTAGTCACTTAGTCATGTCCAACGCTTCTTGACCCCATGGACTATAGCCCACCAGGCTCCTCTGTCCATGGAACTCTCCAGGCAGGAATACTCGAGTATTCTCATGAGTAGAAATCAATAAAAATATATTTAATATAAAATTGTTCAACTATTCAAGCAATTCATGAAAAGCTATGACCCTATGAAATATAAAGCTGTATTTATAGAACCAATATATCAACAGTTTACTGACAACATATAGGATATATCACAAAAACCACATATTAAACATATAAGTAACAGAGAAGAATGGGAAAGATCTGGAAAGTACTGCCAAGAAAGTATTACTTAGCAGACTATACCATTGCTCTTCTCTAAGGCTTGCATTGTGTCAGGATCCAAAGCAATGCTGACAAGCAATTCCATGTAACTCTTAAAGGTTTCCTTCATTGCTCTTGTGTTCAAAAAACGAGTGACAAAAGGAGCTGGAGGATTAAACTCTGGGAGGGAGAAAAGAGGAAATATTAAATATTCCTTTCTGACAACTTAAAAACACGTTACCCAACAGCAAGTTACCTACAAGAAGATAAATGGTTGTAGATAAAACTTCTTCAAAGTCAAGGTTCTCCCACTCTGCTTTTAAAAACACTTTGAATGAGAGATTCTCAAAGCTGGTTGTGCCTATCACAATCACTGGAGAGCTTTGAAAACAAAACAAAAAAACCCAGACTGCTGGACTTACTAAAATGAATCTGGAGTGGTAATGAAGCTTAAATGCTACACTTTTAAAAAAGTTCCCAGGTGCCTCTGAAGTCCAACACCAGCCCAACATTTGGAAACATCTGTCCTGTAGGGACCTGTTTCCCCTCCCCTGGCCCTACCAGACATCCACTGTGAGGTCATGCTACTTCAAAATTGGATGGTTTTTCTAGTATTTAATTAGTAAAGAAACCATAAAATACCTAATGTATGAGTTAACATATACATATCTCTTCTTTTTATTTCTACACTTAAATTACTATAAAATTCTGGTCTAGAGTCAAGACATATTTTAAAATGTTTAATGTAAACACAATCTGTATAAAAAAATTTCACTCAAATTCAATGGTAAGAACTGCAAGATTAGAGGAGAGTCTTAAGTTTTACTTTTGTATTCAAATGTAGAACCATCATCACAACCTTTAACAGGGGTTCTTAAGAGTTTGGTCCAAACCCTTTGGGGTTTCCCCAACAACCCTTTCAGGGGTGTAGGGGTGTCTGATGTCAAACTGTTTTCCTAATAACATTAAGATGTTATATACCTTTGTCACTCTGTTGACATTTGTAAAAGTAATGCTGGGTAAAACTGCTGTGGGCCTTTGCTAGCATGAACCAAGACAATGACCCCAAACTGTACTAGTGGCCAGTACTCTGCCATGACTGTCATCTAACGGTCATGAATTTGAAGGAAAAAAACCCCAACACTGATTTCACTTAAGAATAATCCTTGAAGAAGCAGTAAAAATTTAATTGTATTAAGTCTTTACTCTTGAGTAAATGTCTTAAAACTCTGTGTGATGAAATGAGAGGTATATATAAAGCACCTCTGCTATGATGTATGACAGTCATCTCCAGGAAGAGCACCCATTCAATTGTTTGATCAACCAGCCACCCTATCCACGGGAATACCATTTTTACTTAAAAAATAACAGATACCCTACCCCTGTTCAGTATTTGGCAGACATTTTCTTAAAGAAGTGAACCTGTCACTACCAGGAAAACAGCTGACAATATTTGCTGCCAATGATAAAAACTGAGGTTCTAAGTGAAAATTAGAATTTCGGAAAACTTATTTCCACCATTGTGAGCCTGACGACCATTTCAAGACTTCATTGATGAAATTAGTGGTAATATTAAAAATGTTATTTTTAATACTGCAAAAATTTATTATGTAAATGTAAAAACTAAAACCATAAGGCTCTTATGAAGAAAACGCAGGGATAAATTTTCATGACCTAGGATTTGGCAATGGATTACAAATATGACACTAAAAACAACAGCGATGAAAAAAAACAGATAAATTTGGCTTCATCAGAATTTTGAATTTTGTGCATCAAAGAACATTATCAAAAACTGAAATACAGGGCTCACCTCTACAGCACATATACTTAAAAAAAAAAAGTAAAGTATCAACCTACAGAATGGGAGAAAATATTTTCAAATCTTGAAAAGATGTTCAACATCACTGGTCATTAGGAAAATACAAATCAAAACCACAATGAGATATCACTTTACACCTACTAAAATACCTATAATCATGACACAAAATATAACAAGGGTTGGTGAGGATGTGAAGAAAATGGAAACCTATGTGCTGTTAGTGGGAATGTAAAATAGTATAATCACTGTGGAAATCAGTTAGGCAGTTCCTCAAAAAGCTAAATATATAAAATATATGACTCAGCAATTCCACTCTTAGGTATACAAATAATTGGAAAACCAGGACACAAACTTAACAGATATTTGTATGCCAATGTTCACTGCAGCATTATTTACAACAGCCAAAATGTGGAAGTAACCCAAGTGTCTATCAATAGAATAAAAAGATAAGGGCATACAATGGATAAACTTATAATGGAATTGCATTCAGTCATAAAAACTAAAAAAGTTCTAACATATGTTATATAACATGGATGAACTTTAAAAACATTATGCTAAGTGAAATAAGCCACTCTTATATGAGACGTGAAGAGGAGGCAAATTCATGGAGACAGAAAATAGATTAGAGATCATCCGCAGCTGGGGGAAAGGGAGAATGGGGAATTATTACCTAATGGTTACAAAGTTTCTATTTAGAGTGATTAAGCAGTTTTGTAAATAGCTGTGAGGTTGTGCAACAGTTGTGAATATAATTAATGCTGCTGAATTGTACACTTAAAAATGGTTAAAAGTGGCAAGTTTTATATTATATATATTTTGCCACATTTTAAAATGTGGGGAAAAAATGAAAAAAAAAATATCAATGAGCTAACAAATATTTATTTTCACATGGCCAAAAAAATGTTATAAAGTTATTCATGGATGAAAGATACTTCAAAGAGTAAAACAGATTTTAACGTAACAAGCATGAAAAGTTGAAGAAACTACCACTTGTCAAGTTTACAAAATAAAATCCTTTGAGTATCAGAGAAAAATATCCATGATTATCTGAAAAAGTAATCAAAATACTCCTCTTTCCTAACTACATACCTAACGTGAGTCCAGGTCTTCTTCACATACTTTAACCAAAATAACATCTAATAAAAAACCTAATACAGAATATGAAAATCCTATTCTAATTAAACACAATTGTTTAAAAAACTTACATTAATATGTAACGTGTATTAGTCACTTAATCGTGTCCGATGCTTTTCGACCCCATGGACTGTAGCCCGCCAGGCTCCTCTGTCCATGGAATTCTCCAGGTAGGAATACTGGAGTGTTAATGAAATACTGCCATTTCCTTCTCCAAAGGATGTTCCTGAGCCAGGAATCAAACCCAGGTCTCCTGCATTGCAGGCAGATTCTTTACCATCTGAGCTATAGGGAAGTCCCTTTTATGTAATAATGGGTTTATTTAAAATATTTTAAAACTGTTTTAACTCATACTTGGTGATATACATAGATACAAATCACACACACACACATACACACACAAAGTCTTTTGGAATCATCAATACATTTGAAGATTATAAAGAAGTCTTGAAACAAATAGTTTGAAAAACCACCAGCCTAAAAACTATGTTTATTATCGTATTTCCTTCTTTTTAAGAAGCACTAATAATGCTTGCCTACTAGTGACACCGAGTGGTAATTCAGATTATCAGTGAAAGAAAATTTTCAACTTGATTGTCATCTGAGGAAGCTGTATAAATAACAGTGCAAAGCAGAACTTAAACTTCTCTACTCTAAACAGTAAGCAGGAATGCTAACTGTGAAATTATATATAATGCCTTCCATGCATACTCAAAGCACTAAATTTCTTTACAAATTCTGATACTTTACAAACATTTCTAAATAACTTCATAGTAGCTTTTTAAAATAATACATTTAAAGCAAACTTCTGCTACAAAAGAATTTTTATTATAATTCTATTTCTATCCAAGTAATCTCTAAGATCAGCTCCCAGGCAATGATACTTGTAATGCCAGAAACCATCCTAGACATCAACCTCAACAGTACCCCCAAAACGCAATTCATCATTCAAGTTCTGCCAAGAATACATCTTGAATTTCTCGAAGGCTCTAGGAGTTGGTGATGGATAGGAAAGCCTGACATGCTGCAGTCCATGAGGCTGCAAAGAGTCAGACACGAATGAGTGACTGAACAGACAGATGATGTCTCATAATTAAAATTCAGATTTTACCATTTGTTTTTTTACTTAAATCCCTCCAAGGATTCCCCTCTGTTTACAGAATCCCAAGCTTTTTAGCTTTAGCATGGCATACACAGCCTTCCGTCATCCTTTCATGTTTTTCTGACTACTTTATTAGAATAAGGGGTCAGCGTATTTTTCTGTAAAGGGCCAGATGGTAAATATTTGGCACTTTAATGGTCATATGCTCTCTGTAAGAACTACTCAAATCGGTCACCGTAAGGGGAAACTAACTTATGAAAACATGTAAATAATTCCCAGTTTTCCAATAAAACTTTATTAAGCATAGGCTGCAGATCACATTTAGCCCACCAGTAGGAGCTTCCTGCCTCTGCCCTGGACTACTGAACTGCTGAAAATTTCTTGTAAATGCTACACAGTAAGTTTGATGGCTGATGGATTTTTCCTGGTACATTTCTGTTTTACAACTGTCTCAGGTTTAATTTATAATGAAGTTAATTTCAATATATAAAGAGCTTACATAAATGCTCATTGGTGTCTTCAACAGTTTCTAATGGTGTGCAAGGGTTCTAAGGTCAAAAAGTATGTTAGATAACTGCTACGTATTTCAATCTTTTCACTTTATAAAAGAGAAACTAAGGCACAGTTACTTAGCTTAGTCATGGGCAAATATATGCCTAAGCAGAACTTAATGAGGTAGCTAAATTACCTAATTAAGGAAAAATAAATACATTTTGCATTGTCAGCATCATTGCTCCTCTCCATTAATGCAGCAAATCTCAAATTATCAAGGTATTCATTTCATGAAGAACTCACCCTCATCATCACTACTACTAGAGTGGATCTCAGGAGATGAGTCAGATTGGGATGATGAAAATTCTTCTTTCCATTTCTTCCTTTTCTTTGGTGGTGGTTCAGCCTTTACTTTTAGCTGTTTAACTTTGGGTTTCATGGAAGGGGCTTTTGTTGTTGCAGTTTTTGGTGTTGGAGGATCAGAAGTTTTACTGCTGTTACTTGGCTTAGCCTGAACAGTTCTGCAATGTTACAAACAGACTTCATTAACACACTGAAATCTTGTCTAATTCAAATAAATTAATGAGGGACTTCCCTGGTGGTCCAATGGTTAGACCTTTGCACCTCCACTGCAGGGGGTGCAGGTTCAAACCCTAGTTGGAGAACTAAAATCCCACAGGACACACAACTTGGCTAAATAAAGTAAATAATTAAATAAAAATTTAGAATAAAATTTTTTATATAAATAATTTAATTAAAAATAAACAGAAAATCGAGAAACATTGGTGAAAAAAAATTTAATCACCTCACCAATACCTCCAAAATAAAGTCTAAGCCCTACACAAGGCCAATGGTGACTGCTCCAAAATTCTCTTGAAATACACCCTTTAACACTGACATTCAACATATTCAGTTAGTAAGGGACTATATTAATTCAACCCCTATTATTTCTCTCTCTCCCTCCATTCCTTTCCCTTTATGAATTCATTTTTCCTGACTATGAGGCTGTATTGCAGACGACCAATGGACTTCTAGTCACATCTAGCTTGGAACATCAGAACTCTCACAGGCTCTGGTGGTGCCAGGTTTTGATATGGATTCTCAGGTGCACCTGTGCCAGAGTCCCCGAAGTAAGATTTGCTGTGCCCTGGTTTTGGAGATTTGAAGGAGAGGATAAATTCCATCATAGAGATAAAGTGGCTGTGTCCAATAAGCTGGAATCTTCATTAACTAGATCTTCTGAGCACTAGATTGAGAATATCATTAAAGAGAATATGGCTGGGTCATCACTTCCAAATTCATGGTTTTCCAAATTCATGCTCCAGACAAGCCAGAGTCACATTAACATATGATGACAATTCTAATGTAGTTGTAATGTACAGGCCTTAAACAGTTTTTTCTCATTTTAAATTTGACATTTTGTTATTTTCATTTTACTTTTAGGTTAAAAAAAGGGAACTAAGCAAGGTTATCTTTTTTTCGATTTTTTTTTTTTTTGCTGTACCATGTGCAGGATCTTAGTTACCTGACCAGAGAGAGATCAAATCTGCAATCCTTGCAGTGGAAGCATGGAATCTTAACCTCTAGATCATCAGAGAAGTCCCTAGAAATGCTATATTAATCTAGGTCATAAAGAGATGGATTCAAATCTTTAGACTGTAAATCTGATTATTTTCCACTATACTAGGGTGACACCAAAAGGACTCAGGGAAGAAAAAGGTATCCACCCCACCATGGTAGCCACAGGCTTTATAATTCCTGTCTCATTACTTCAAAAGGAATCACTTATGACATTAAGCAATGATTTTCAGACTTGTATATAATGGAAAAAAATAGTCTCTTTAATTGATGTAATTCTTTGTATATCACCAATAACAAGTTTTCCAATAATTATTACAAACATATTACATAAAATAATAAATACCTGATAGTTTGTGAAGGCTTATTTCTTGGCTTTTTGGAACACACTCTGACATACTCCTTTTTGTTAGTGTTTTCAATGAACTTCACATATATCCTTTTGTATTTACTCTTTGCATCTCCAAAATATCCAAGGTACTAAGGAAAGAAGCACTTTGAATTACTTAATTGTACATTCTGTACATAAAATATTCCCTTGTTGTCATGACAGACTGTCATAAAGTCATCCTTCAAAATGCAGCTCAGGCCAGGCTAATTGCACCCTCGATACAAATGATCCCAGCCTCATTCTGAACTGCAAGCCTATACATAGATGCAGTCTTCTTTGGCTAATCGCCAAAGGCTTACTTTCTCAATGCTATTAAACAACTACTCATGTAAAAAGGAATAATTCTGTAAGTTTTCTTGGTAAATCAGGATATTTGACTGGCAGAATAATCAATTTAAGTGTTTCTAGGTCCATAAGAATTCTTCCCACACTAATGTTAATTCCTTTCCATTATTTAAAAAAAAAAGAGTTAAGCCATTTAAGTAGTTGGTATTTATATATTAATTTTATTTTAAAATCAGAGCATCATATACTCTATAGTTAAAATTTTACGCTACTTATTAATATATCATAGATGCTCAATATAAATACATTAAACAATACATTTAAATTTATATCATTCTGTATTTTACCCAAGATCACTATCAAAAAATAGGAAGCTTAACATAAACAAGCATTTTACTTACACTATTTGTAGCAGCAAATTCTCTTTGCCCATCTCGAATTTCAGGAACAAACTTCTGTAATAAAGCTTTTTGTACTTTCCAAATAGCTGGGGGTTCTTTTCCTGTTTTTAAAGCCTCCTGTAAGAAGAATTAACGACATTTATAAAAACTAGCATTATATTCTAGATTTATAGACTCTGAGAGCTGAAAGGAATCTTAAAGAACTCCCTAGTTCAACCTTTTATCTTTTACCTAACTGAACTTTCGCAGTAATTCTTATACATCAGCTATTCAGTCTCTGCTTAAATTCTTCCAGAAACAGGGAGTACATATATACAAAGTAGCCCACTACCATTTTCTATAGCTATTGGAAAGTTTCCCGCTAATGATACATTGTTTCTGCAATTTTATTACATACAGTACATACATATTCAAAACCACCAGAAATAAATATGCTAATACTAACAACAGACAATTGCGAATGGAAGGAATACGGATAATTTAAATGTTATGTTCTTCATTGTATTTTTTAATGCCATTTCTCTCCACTGCAATTAAAAAATAAAATTAAAGCAGGCAAACATGGCTTATTCATGTTGATGTTTGGCAGAAACCAACACTATTCTGTAAAGCAATTATCCTTCTATTAAAAAATTTAATAAATTTAAAATTTAAAAAAAACCAAGCAAACAAAACCTCCAAAATAAGTGTTCTTAATACTGCTAAAATTTCTTACACGAAATTGTAATATTCTACAATTTGGAATTACAAAAAAATAGTCTAATGCTACTTTCACATTATATTCCTATTATTTTCTTTAAATTTTTAAATTACATAAATAACCATTTTCTCCAAACTTCATAATTCTTCAAAACTTAAATTAGATGCAAGGACCCCCTAAACTATGACCTTTAGACCTGGGAACATTCACATTACCTTAAAAGTCTCTATGTCTTCTATCTTTACCACAAACTCATCACGCTCTCTGTACTGGCCTTCTCCTCCACTTTCTGGGTCTTCCTCATCTGTAAAACCTTCTATGGCAACAGTGTCCTGTCCTTTGGCAAACTGGTCTGAAGGAAGACTGTCAAGTTCGATGGACTTTGGGGGCTCTGAAGAGTTTATGTTTTCTGGGGTCTTTACTGCAGATGGAGTGGAGTACAGAGTTTCTTGCTTAACTGCACCCACAGCGGTGGAGGAAGGAGCGGCAGTACCAGGAGCAATGGCAGTTGTGCTAGCAGTCGCCACCTGTGTGGCTTCTGAAACTAGATCAAGCAAATGCAAATTAGCAATACAAAATATTAAACATTTATTTGCTTTGAGTAAAATCTGCACATTTTACAAAGAGACTATTATTTTTGCCATCAAACTGTTTGAAACAATGAAATTAAAGAATGCTTGTTAGACGCAGAGAACGGACTTGTGGACACAGCGGGGGAACGAGAGGCCGGGATGGACTGAGAAAGCAGCACTGACATACATAACACCATGTGTGACACAGGCGACCAGTGGGCCGCTGCCGTGTGGCACAGGAGCCAGCCTGGCACCCGGCCACAGCGGGGGAAGGAGAGGGCGGATGGGCTGAGAAAGCAGCACTGACATACATGCACCACTGTGTGTGACACAGGCGAGCAGTGGGCCACTGCCGTGTGGCACAGGGAACCCAGCCTGCACCGGGCCACAGCCTAGAGGCAGGACGTGGGAGGATGGAGGAAGGCTCAAGAGGAAGAGGATATATGAATATACATATACATACATATATATATGTGTGTGTGTGTGTGTGTGTGTGTGTGTGTGACTGATTCAACAGTATGCAGAATGCTGTATGCAGAAACCAATACAACCCTGTATAGCAATTATCCACCAATTAAAAAATCAAAATAAAAAAAAGAGCATTTATTAACTTCTTAACATCTGGATGACAATTAGAGAACCTCCATCAACCTAAACTTACACCTAGTTCCTTTTAAGTAGCACAAAAATATTTCTAAAAGAACAGAGACAAAAAAGCGATGTAAGACAAGGGTCAGCCAAAGCTGTGAAGGCCTAGAAGAAGAAAAGCCAATGGAATGTGGGAAACAAAACAACACCCCTCAAATACTCTGAAAGAGCACTGAAAGCTAAATGAGAAGGATCATAAAGTAATATGAAAAACTGTATGCTAACAAATAACTGAGGTGAATGGGACAAATTCATAGAAAGACACAAACTATCAAAAGAACTCAAGAAGAAAGAGAACATCTGAATAGACCAACAACAAAACAATAAAAGAAATTAAAAACATCCCACAAAGCTAAGCACAGGTCAAAATGGGTACAAAGGTGGGTTCTATCAACAGTTAAGAATTAATACCAATCCATCATAAACTCCAAGAGATAAGAGGAAATACTTTCCAACTCATTCAAGGCCAGTATTATTCCAATACTTAAACTAGACAAAAACATCATGAAAAAACTATAGACCACTATCCCTTATGAATACGAACACAAAAATCTCTAGCAAAATATGAACAAATATATTTCAACATACAAAAGAAGTATTTGGGCTTCCCAGGTGGCTCAATGGTAAAGAATCCGCCTGCCAAGCAGAAAATGTAGGAGACATGGGTTCAACCCCCGCATCAGGAAGATCCCTGGAGAAGGAAATGGCAACCCGCTCCAGTATACATCATGACCAAGTGAGTTTTATCACAGGAATGCATGCTTGGTTTAACAGCTAATCAGAGACTTCCCTGGTGGCCCAGTGTTAAGATACCAGGCTTCTACTGCAAGGGATACAGGTTTGATCCCTGGTCAGGAAACTAAGATCCCCCATACTGTGCAGCATGACCAAAAAAAAAAAAAAATCAGCACAAAAATCCCTATGAAAATCCTAGCTGATTTTTTTTTTTTTTGCAGAAACTAACAAACTACTCCTAAAATTCGTATGGAAAAGCAAGAGAGTCAGAACAGTCAAAATAATCCTGCAAACGAAGAATAGATTTGGAGGACTCACATTTCAGAAATTCCAAATCATACCACAGTAATTGAATTTCAAAACTTAATTGCTCCTTTAGTAATTAAGGCAGTGTGATAGTAGCAAAGGATAGATATGCAGATCAGAAGACTAGAATTAAACTCCAGAAGTAAACTCTATATTTACAGTGAACAAGGGTGCCAAAACCATTCCATGGGGGAAGCATGAAAAGGCCTTTTGACAAATGGTACTGGGACAACTGGATAGGAATAAAGAATAAAGCTGGATGTCTACCTCATACCATATACAAAAATTCACTGAAAGTAGATTATAGTCATAAATGTGAAAGCTAAAATTATAAACCTCTTAGCTTCATGACCTTACAAGTAACAAAAGAAAGAAAAAGTTGGACTTGACCAAAATTGAAAACTTGTACTACAGCTGATGCCATCACAAAACTGGATAGATCACCTACAGAATGGGAAACACTGTTTATAAATCATACATCTGCCAGATATTAGTATCCAGAATATATAAAGAACTCTTAAATCTCAAAAAGAAAGACAAATAACCCAATTTAAAAAGTGAGTGAGACCTGTTTATCCAAAGATATATAAATTGTCGATAAGCACACGAAAGGCCACCCAACAATGTAAGTCAGTTGCATTAGATCAATGCAACTTCAGCAGATAACTGCAGTCTCGCAGTCTAACCTACTAGGATGGCTCTAAAAATACAGAAAACACATACTAGCAGACATGGAGAGAAACTAGAACCCTTGTACCTTGATGGAGAGAATGTAAAATGGTACAGCCACCTCGGAAAACAGTTTGGCCCCTTCTCAAAATGTTAAGGGTGGCACACAGGACTCTACAGTTGTGGCAAGCAGGCTTAGGTTCTCCAAGGCACGTAGGATTTGGTTCCCCAACCAGGGATCGAACCCCTGTCCCCTGCGTTTAAAGGAAACTGTGGTTTCTTTACCACTGGACCACCCGGTAAGTCCCCTGTTCTAATATATTTTTATGTTACTGTAACTATGTATCATGCTTTCTTCTTCAAAAATGTAATCCAATATATCCAAAGTATGATTTCAACACATAGTCATGTTGAGGGAAGCCCATCAAAAATGTACACAAATGGAAAAAAAAAATTTTTATGCCTTGTGACCAGAAGGATCTCTATATTATAAACACTTCTAACATTATAATGCTTGTACAGTAGATCCAAAGTAATGTTTTTCCAGTGTAATATATAAAACAAATGTAAACGTAAAAAGAATGCATCTTTTGAGTGGATGTGGGATTTAAAAATTATTAATTTATGAATTCATGGGTGAATATTACATATTGACATGGGTTTCATAACCAATTTTATTTTTATCCTTCATTTTATTGATATAAAAACTGGGAAACACTGTTGTTATAAATAATAGATAAATTAAGGAATAAAGGAGATTTTACTATACCAATGTCACTGAATTTTAAAAACATACTGTTTCTAAGTTACATGGCAAAACAAATCACATAGCTATCTAACAAAAACAGAGATACTGCCACCAGCAGACTCTCAGAAAAGGAAACTGTAATGGACACGCTTTAATCATAAGCAAAGTCATCCCAAAGAGAAGACACGAGGTGCAGGAAAGAACGGAGGGCAATATGGTACACGTGTGTGTGCTTAGTCGCTCAGTCATGTCCCACTCTGTGTGACCCCATGGACTGCAGCCTGCCAGACTCCTCTGTCCACGGGGACTCTCCAGGCAAGAATACTGCAGTAGGTTGCCAAGCTCTCCTCCAGGAGATCTTCCCGACCTGGGGATTGAACCCAGGTCTCCTGCATTGCAGGCAGATTCTTTACCAGCTGAGCTACCAGGGTAAATGTATAAATAAAACTAAATAATCATTGACTATTTTAAAAACTATTTCTTACTGAGTATTAATTAGAAAACAGGATAGAATTAAAACACACAGGGGAATTCCCTGGCACTCCAGTGGTTAGGACTCCTCTCTTCTACTGCTATGGGCCTGAATTCAATACCTGGTCGATATAACAAGCTGTGTCATGGCCAAAATGGAAAAAACAACAACAACAACATTAAAATACATGGTTATCTACCAATAAAAAGAGTGGGGCAAAGTGAGAGCATAAAATGGAGTTTTAGTGCTCAGAGTCTTTATGCTGTTCAGGAGAAAAATAAGATACTAACAGATTTCGAGGAGGTGAAAATGCATACTGTAATCCCTATTATAATCAGGAAAAGAACAGAAATATTTCATCACAGTCATCAGGGGGTAAGAATGAAGACTGACCATGTGTTGTTGATTATTGAAAGTGAATGATGCATAAACATGTTTAATTATATCAGTCTTTATAACTTTGTGTTTGAAATTTCCATAATAAAAAAGTTAGGAAAATATTTTATAGAAAGAATAGCTTCCAAGTTAGTGAAAGGAAAAACTTATCAATACTATATAATGTCCTTTATGAGAAGTTTTAAAATGAGCCAAAGAAAATACAGACACGTGTGGTAAAATTAGAAAAGCATGGAAGTGATTACCATCCAAGTCAGACAGTGTTTAGTTCTATAGATTATGACCTGGATCTACTTTAATACTCTATTTTTGAACTTTCTTACTTTCCAATGAGTAGCATTTAACACAGTAAACTTTCTTCTTTGCCTCACTCACTTTTGGCACATTCCACTGGTTTCAAAATATAATGCTCCACTGTTCTAAGAGGTTTGTCATTTCAGTTTTAATTTCCTTTTAAACCCATGAGTTATTCAGAAGTTATCAGAAGTTATTTAGAACTTTTAGGAAGAAAAACTTACTTTTTAATCTTTTTGTCCTTTTTTTGTTTCCACTTTTCTTTTGTGAAATTACTGCATTGTGGTTACGGAATATGTCTTAATATCTACATTTTCAAATTTATGAAACTTTTGTGTGTGTTTTCCTTATATGTATTGTATTTTCATACATAAGTTATGAGGGGCTTCCCTGGCAGCTCAAGTGGTAAAGAATCTGCCTGCAATGAAGGAGACCCGAGTTCAGTCCCTGGGTCCAGCAGAACCCCTGGAGAAGGAAATAGCAACCCACTCCAGGATTCTTGCCTGGAGAATCCCAAGGACAGAAGAGCCTGGGGGCCTTTGGTCCATGGGGCTGCAGAGTTGGACATGACTGAGTGACTTGAGCATGCACACTCACACACACGTAAGTTATATCTCCGAAGAAAAAAAGTTCTGAAAGAACAGACATATAGAAAATACACTAAAAATGCTAACAATAAGATTACTATAGCAATATTAAAAACAGAAATGGGAAAAAGATTTTATTATGATAAAAGGAAATATAACTGTAGTAAAATTTTATGCACCCAATTATATGGGTTTAAAACATCAAGGGAACAGTATTAGAAAAGCAATAAAACATAGTTGGATATTTTAACACACCTTTTTCAGGAATCAACAGATCAAGCAATCTAAAAACAAATAAGTATAGGGAGGATTTAAAAAAAAATTTTATTAAAAAGTTCAAACATACATAAAATTAGAGAATACAAACCCTCATATACCATAACCCAACTGTAACAATCATAAACATTTTGATATACTTCTTTTATTTTTCTGTCACCCCTATTATACCTGCTGGGATAGTTTAAGGCAAATTCCAGATCTATCATTTATTATACCTGCAACATATATATACATTTTTCTTAAATAACCTAATGTCATTTATTATATTAAACAAAAAATAAAGATATAAAGGCTTTGAACAATATTACCAATAAAATCTATTAGCACTTGATACTCAGGGGACATTTATAAAAATTGACATTTAGGAAGCTACTAACAAAATTTCTATAAATTTCAAAATGTAGGCATTACCTAAGCCATATTCCTTTGACCACAATAGAACAGGGCCATAAATTAATAATAAAGGACTATCAGCAGGGCTATAAATTATTAATAGTAATAAAGAAATAAAAACAACAAAAACTCCAAAAACCTACTAGGAAACAGGTAAAAATCCACTATTCTTAATAATTATTGGGTTAAAAAGGAAATCAAAACTAAAATGACAAACCGTTTAGAAAGGAGAGTGAGAAACATAACAAAGAAGCCAGAGGAATAAAGCCACAGTGTGGTGGCGGGCTGGGGGAACTTACAACTTCAATTCCATTCATTAGAAAGCAACAAAAAATACACTGGCCAATGAGAGATTATTCAACCCAGGGAATAGGAGGAAAAAGAACTGATAAAAGCAGAAATTAAGAAAAAGTGAGTAAAAAGTGATAGGAGCAAAAAAAAAAAAAAGTACTCTGGTTCTTTAAAAAGAACCATTAAATAGGCAATTGTTCCACAGATTGATAAGGAAAAAGACTCAAATAATAATCAAAACAAGAAAGAGAACATAAACTGCAGAACAGAGGAGACTGAAAACTTTTGAGGAAACACTATGTACAATTTTATAACAACAAATTTTAAAATCTAAATTAGAGAAATCATTTTACTAGAAAATAAATAAATAAACTGACCCAGATAGATCAAACTATCAGGAAAAAACTGTTAAGTCCCAGATGTATTCTTAGAAAGTTCCACCAAATCCCAGTTATATATAGCAAACTTTTTCAAATTTAAACAAATATAAAAGCTTTCCTAATTTAATTTATAAGGTTAGCAAATTCCTGAAAACAAAAGTGAACAAAAACACTATACACTAATCCCATTTATGAATCTAGATGTAAAGATCCCAAACAAAATACTAGCAACTTAAATCCTACAATGGACTAAAGTGATTCATCATGACCAAGCAGAGTTCATGGCAGAAATTTTAAAAAGGAGGTTCAGCATTAGGAAATCAAGTAACAGATTAATGTGGGAAAAAAGAAGGCAGATTTTTCAGAAGAAACTCAAAAAAGCATCTGACAAAATTTAATGCTTACTGTTAATGGGAAAAAAAAATAACTTTAAGAACTTCAAAAGAGAAGGACATTTTCTTAAAGAGTACAGTACATTAGAAACTGACAAATAATTTCCAACACTATGTATTTTACTAAATATCAAGGAGAAGGCTGGGATGCTTGCCATCATTAAACAACAGAGGCCTGAGCCAATAAGATAAATTACCCCCACAGAAAGAGAAAGATAAACTACCGTTATTTTTAGAAGATACAATTATCTATTTAAAAATGCAAGAGAATCAGGTGGAAAAACTGTCAAAATAAAAATTCAACAAAAAGGCCAAGACTTCCCAGGATAAGAAAAGAATCCCTGGTCCAGGAAGATTCCACATGCCATGGGGCAACTAAGCCCCTGCACCACAATTACTGAGTCCCTGCTCTAGAGCCCACGAGCCACAACTACTGAAGCCCATGTGCCTAGAGCCCATGCTTTGCAGGGAGAAGCCACCACGCTGAGAAGACCACGTACCACAACTAAGAGCAGCCCCAGCTCACTGCAACTAGAGAGAGCCATGCGCAGCAACAAAGATGCAGTAAAACCAAAAATATAATAAATAGATAAAATAAATTTAAACAAAAATACCAAACGCATTGAAGACATGAAAATCAACCAATGCCATACATTATCAGTAACTAATGAGAGAACAGTATCATGAAAATTGTATTTAAAATACTAAAAAAATACTATTAAGACTATAATATAGATTATCTATGTGGAAAAATGGTAAGATATTAAAAGACGTAAGATCTGAGTAAGTAGAACAACATTACATTCCATAAGTGGATGAGAAGACAGTATAGTAAAGATAACAATTCTCCCTTAAAATTAATTATGAATTCAATGTAATCACAATCAAAATCAAAACACTCAAGGGGCTTCTATTGGCCCATTATAGAACAGTTTGAGGATCAGAAATAACGACTGTAATTTGTAAGACAATAAATTTTTAAAAATTCATGAAAGGTTTCTGGTGCCAACTAAGATCAAATAAGTCCATTAGATCTACTTATTACAACTAAAACCGCTGGAGAAAACATAAAACGGAACTATCAGAAAACTATGAAAAGTTGGTAACTACAGGCAGATTGGGAAGGGAAGGCCAAATTGAAATAACAATCTTTATATAGAGAAAGATGTTTCCTCATTTTCTTTCCTCTCATCACCTGGCAGGTCTAGAGGATGGCCCCTATGCAGAACTATATAGGACACAGATAACAAAACTCCCAAGAAAATCTCTTTTTGGACAGAGGACTGGGAAAAGGAGACCCATGCAAGGTGAGAGTATGTGGAGGCTATGCCATTTCTTTTTTCTTCTCTTTCTCTTTCCCAGCCCTGCCCCAAAGGCAACCAAAGTCACAGAGCTGCAACACAGAAGCAGTAAACCCAACATCATAAACCTGGACAAAACTCCTGTCTTTTTGGAGAACCATAGGAACCTGGATGGGCCACGAGCTCCTATGGCATGAAGAGTAGAAAATGTTGTATGTCAATTATATCTCAATAAAGCTGAGGGACAATGTGTAGGAAAATTACCTGTTCTTTTTTTTCCTCCTCTCTCATTGCACTGCCCCAGAGGCAGTCCCAGTTACACAGAATCATAGTAAAGCATGGGCAGTTTTTACAAAGTCCAAGGAAAATTCCAGCTTTCTAGTCCAAATGACTAGGAAAGGAAACCCTGGGAGTTGGGCATGTAGGGAAATTCCCAGAGAAGAGAGAATTGAAGAGTGGTATCCTCTAATTCTGGACATGAACCCACACAAATCCTAGTTTCATGCTTAAACTGCAAATATGCAGAAGAGACCCAAACTAGTACAGCCAAGTCTTTGAGACCTAAACTGTAACAAAGTCTACCATGCATCCAAGTTTCAGACTAACTGCTGAGTCAGATCCAAAGAAGCAGAGCAAAGGCTTTCAAAATTGAACTAACATCAGACCACCACTCAAAGGTGAGACAGAACTTAAGGTCTGACTGATTGCTAAAACAAAGCAAACCAATATTCTCCAGAAGATTTTAACAAAATCCAGAATCTTACAGTATTGTATTCAAAATGTGCAGGATACAATTCAAGATTGCTCAATATATAAAGAACCAGAAAAATGTGACCAATTTTCAAAGGGGAAAGATAACGACCAGATGCCACTCTAAGGTGACTCAGATGTTTAAATTATCAAAGCCTCGAAGACAGCTATCATAACCGTGCTCCCTGAGGTAAGATAAACATATTTTTGAAATGAATGGAGATATGTAAGTTCTCGGCAGAGAAACTGGAACTAGAAAAAAAAACCAAATACAAATTTTAGAGTTGAAAAGAATATTTGAAAATATATGAAATAAAAAATACTCCCTGGGTAGACTCAGTAGTGAATTGAGAAGGTGAAAAAGTCAAAGAACTTGAAGATAGACCAATAGAAATGATAAAATCTGAAGAACAGAGAGGAAGAAAAGATTGAAAAAAATAAACAGAAACTCAGGAACCTGAGGAAAAATATAAAAATATTTTACTTTCATGTCACTGGAGTCCAATAAGGAAAGAGAGTTTGGTGCACAAAAAAGAATGCCTGCAAACTTCTCAAATTTGGGAAAAGATACACATTTTACAGATTCAAAAAGCTCAGTAAACTCCAAACAGGATGAACCTTATCCAGAGAAATAATTACACGACTGAAAGTCAAAGAAAAAGTTTTAAAAATGGAATACTTCTTTGGGCTGAAAGGAAATGATATCAGAGGGAAACATGGAGTATGAGGAATAAAGGAAGTACAAGAGCAATTATAAATATCTGGGTAAATACAATAGACTATTTTGTTCCTATTAAATTATTTAGAGTATGTATGATGGTTGTAAGCAAAAATTATTTCTCTATCAGGGCTTTCACCAGGACAAATATATATAAGAGCAAAGGTAAAGAGAGCTCTATGGTTTTTAGGTTTCGGCATTTTCTGTAGTAAAAATATTAACTAAGTGGATTGTAATCAGTACGTCAACCACTAAAAACATAACATGAAAAGATACAGCCAAAAAAAAAAAAAAAACAAAAAACCCAGAGATAAATTTTAAAATAGTAAAGAGTTCAAATAATTTTTTAAAGATAGGAAAGAGACAGGAACAAAAACAAAGAGGGAAAACAGGAAACAAAGAATGAAAGATTGAAAGATTGAACTATATTAATAATTATATTAAATGTAAATGGTCTAAACAAACTAACTGAAAGACAGAGATTACAAGATTAGCGTTTTAAAAAATGACAAAAGTGAACTATGTACTGTCTATAAAATACTCACATTAAACATAATGCCACAGATAGGTCAAAGAATGGAAAAAGATATATGCAGCCCATCAAAAGAAACCTAGAGTGGCTATAATAACAAAGCAGACTTCAGAATAAGGATTATTACCAAGGATAAAGAAGGATATTATATACTGATAAAAGGGTCAATTCACTAAGGCTTAACGATCCTAAATTTGTACACATCTAAAAACAGAGCTCAAAATACACAAAGCAGTAACTGATAGAAACAAAAAACAAAACAGACAAGTCCACAAATATATTTGGAAACACGGGAAATGCTCTCTCAGTAATTGACAGACCAAGTAAACAGATAATCAGTAATGAGATAAAAAATCTGAACAACACTAACAACCAACTTGCTTTAACTGAAATTTATACAACAATCCACAAAACGGCAAAATGCAATTTTCTTTTAAAGTACACTGGGACATTAATCAAAATCAGCCATATTTTGGGCAATAAAGCTAACCTTAACAGATTTAAAAGAACTGAAATTATACAAAGCAGAAATCAATAAAGGACAGGTGTCTGGAAAATCCCCAAATATCTGAAAAATTTGAAATATGATTCTAAATAACTCATGGACCAAAAAGAAAGCACCAAAAGAAATTTGAAAAACTTGAAAGAAAAAAAGCAAATAATAAAAATAAAGTTTGTGGGATATAGCTAAGCAGGGCTTAGAGAGAAGTTCATAACATTAAGTGCTTAGAGCAGAAAAGAATGGAGAAGGAAATGGCAACCTACTCTAGTAGTATTGCCTGGAAAACCCCATGGACAGAGGAGCCTGGTAGGCTGTCGTCTATGGGGTCGCAGAGAGTCAGACACGACTCAAGTGACTTAGCGGTAGCAGCAGCAGCAGAAAAAAATAAGAGGGGACATCCCTCGCGGTCCAGTGGTTAAGACTTCACCTTCCAATACAACAGGTGTGGGTTTGACACCTAGTTGGGGAGCTGAGATCCCACATGCCTCAGGGCCAAAAACCCAAAACATAAAACAGAAGCAATTTTGTAACAAATTCTAAAGACTTTAAAAATGATCCTCATCAAAAAAATCTTTTTTAAAAAAGAAGAGAAGTCTCAAACCAACAATTTAGGCTTCTGCCATATGAAAATAGACAAAAATAGAGCATAATAAACTAAAATCAAACTGAAAAAGGAATTAATGAAAATAGCAGAAATCAATAAAACTGTCAACAAAGGAGAAAAATCAATGAAACTAAATGCTTTTTCTGCCATCATTTTCTCCATAGACAACCCTATGGAATCTAATTTTTTAAGAATCTATTGGTTTTGTTTTTTTTTTGGCTGCACTGCAGGATCTTGGCTACTTGACCAGAGGGTGAACCTGTGCTCCCTGCCTCCCTGCAGGGGAAGCCGGAGTCTTAACTACTGGTTCAGTTCAGTTCAGTCTCTCAGTCATGAACTACTCTTTGCGACCCCATGAACCACAGCACACCAGGCTTCCCTGTCCATCACCAACTCCCGGAGTCCACCCAAACCCATGTCCATTGAGTAGGTGATGCCATCCAACCATCTGGACTGCCCAGGAATTCCCATTTAAAAAATATTTAAATCAGTTGTGCAAATTTAAGATCAACATATAAAGTTTAACTGAATTTTTATAATGTGCTGCTGCTAAATCACATCAGTTGTGTCCGACTCTGTGTGACTCCACAGACAGCAGCCCCCAGGCTCCTCCGTCCATGGGATTCTCCAGGCAAGAGTACTGGAGTGGGTTGCCATTGCCTTCTCCAAATTAATTATGAGGCAATTGATTAAGGGTTTCCCGGTAACTCAGATGGTAAAGAAACCACCTGCAATGCGAGTTCAATCCCTGCGTTGGGATGATCCTCTGTAGAAGGAAATGGCAATCCACTCCAGTATTCTTGCCTGGAGAATCCCCATGGACAGAGGACCCTGGTAGGCTACAGTCCACGGAACTGAAAGATTAAGCACACAGTGGTATGGCAATTAAGACAGTGTCACACTGATCAAAGTATAAAAATGTAGATCAGTGTGACAGAATTGAGAGTCCAGAAATAGATTCATACAAATACGGTCAGTGGGCTTCCCTTTGGCTCAGCTGGTAAAGAATCCGTCTGCAATACGGGAGACCTGGGTTCAGTCCCTGGGTTGGGAAGATCCCTGGAGAAGGGAAAGGCTACCCATTCCAGTATTCTGACTTGGAGAATTCCATGGACTGTACAGTCCATGGGGGTCACAAAGAGTTGGACATGACTGAGGGACCCAAAACCTACATAATTTAAAAAACAAGACAAACATGGTCAGCTGATTTTTGACAAAGATGTGAAAAGCAATCAATGGAGAAAGGACTGTCTTTTCAACAAATGTGTTGGAAAAGCTGGACGTCCATGTGCAAAACTTCAACCCATACCTCACATTTTATACCACCATCCCCCCAATTAAAAGGGATCCTAGGGGAGCCTGACGGGCTGCCGTCTATGGGGTCGCACAGAGTCAGACACGACTGAAGCGACTTAGCAGCAGCAGCAGCAGCAGACCTAAATACAAAATGCAAAACTTTAAAATTCCTAGAAGAAATCAAGAGAAAATTTTTGTGACTACGGGTTAGGCAAAGGTTTCTTAGGATACAAAAAGCACAAAGCATAAAAGGAAAAACGGATAAGTCAGAACTTGTTGAAATTTAAAACTTTTGCCCTTTAGAAAGATTTAAGACCTGTGGGAATTTAGAGGATATGAGCACTAATTCTGCCAGGACTTAACTTTCACAAAGTGATTTTGAAGAGGGTCTTCAAGGAGAACAAAAAGTATCTACTGGACTAAAAAACTGAGGAGGACCCAGGGAGAGAAAAACCTGTTCAAAAGGAGCTTGATTCTGAAAGGCATTCACAGGTCCAAGGAACAATGAGAAACTCATGTGTCACAGAAGAGGGGAAGTGGCAAGAGTGAGCAAAGAGTGAAAAGTGGAAAGGGAGAATTTTTACACATTATTTTAATTTTTTTCCATGGAGCACCAAGAAGTATTTCAAAAGCAGAGAATTAATAACTGATTTAAGAATTCCATGGGCAGAGGAGCCTGGCGGGCTATAGTCCATGGAGTCGCAAAGAATTGGACACGACTGAGCAACTAAAAAAAGCAAGAGAGTCCCAGAAAAACATCTATTTCTGCTTTATTGACTATGCCAAAGCCTTTGACTGTGTGGATCACAAGAAACTGTGGAAAATTCTGAAAGAGATGGGAATACCAGACCACCTGACCTGCCTCTTGAGAAATCTGTATGCAGGTCAGTAAGCAACAGTTAGAACTGGACATGGAACAACAGACTGGTTCCAAATAGGAAAAGGAGTACGTCAAGGCTGTATATTGTCACCCTGCTTATTTAACTTCTATGCAGAGTATATCATGAGAAACGCTGGACTGGAAGAGACACAAGCTGGAATCAAGATTGCCGGGAGAAATATCAATAACCTCATATACGTAGATGACACCACCCTTATGGGAGAAAGTGAAGAGGAACTAAAACGCCTCTTGATGAAGGTAAAAGTGGAGAGTGAAAAAGTTGGCTTAAAGCTCAACATTCAGAAAATGAAGATCATGGCATCCGGTCCCATCACTTCATGGGAAATAGATGGGGAAACAGTGGAAACAGTGTCAGACTTTATTTTTTTGGGCTCCAAAATCACTGCAGATGGTGATTGCAGCCATGAAATTAAAAGACGCTTACTCCTTGGAAGGAAAGTTATGACCAACCTAGATAGCATATTCAGAAGCAGAGACATTCCTTTGCCAACAAAGGTCCGTCTAGTCAAGGCTATGGTTTTTCCTGTGGTCATGTACGGATGTGATAGTTGGACTGTGAAGAAAGCTGAGCGCCGAAGAATTGATGCTTTTGAACTGTGGTGTTGGAGAAGACTCTTGAGAGTCCCTTGGACTGCAAGGAGATCCAACCAGTCCATTCTGAAGGAGATCAGCCCTGGGATTTCTTTGGAGGGAATGATGCTAAAGCTGAAACTCCAGTACTTTGGCCACCTCATGCGAAGAGCTGACTCATTGGAAAAGACTCTGATGCTGGGAGGGATTGAGGGCAGGAGGAGAAGGGGACGCCAGAGGATGAGATGGCTAGATGGCATCACTGACTCGATGGACTTGAGTCTGAGTCAACTCCGGGAGTTTGTGATGGACAGGGATGCCTGGCGTGCTGTGATTCATGGAGTCGCAAAGAGTTGGACACGACTGAGTGACTGAACGAACTGACTCTTCTTTTTTATAAAGATAAATGTGATTACAATATGGAAGATGGACTGGTGCAGAGACTGGTGGGAAGGATTCTAATGAGAAATCTGTTGCAATAGGCCCAAGCAAGAGATGATGAGTCCTCACAGAAGAGGAGGCAACGCATAAAGGGAGAACTTCAAAGATCTATTAATAAGCATCAGGTTGATGGTGGTGGTTTTAACTAAAAATGAGATAGTAAGAGTCGTCTAGAAAAAACTAGTTCTAGATTCATGTTTTATAACAGAGATTATAAAAGATTTGCTCTAAGAACATAAGAGGGAACATAACAGTAATTGCAAAGTATTCTGAATTGAGGGAGAAGAATGTAAAACCTTACTGTGATTAGCCACATCTGTTATGTTCTGACTTTGGCAATAATTTTCCAGTATGCTAATTTCCCTGTATAACAAAATGAGAATTCTTCAGAAATGTTTTAGCAGACTTAAAACTTTTGCTGACAAATGTATTAGCAGACATTTACATTAATAGATTATTTGGGATATCGGCTGTTTCATATCACTTTATTAGTTAAAAAGGTGGTCAAATCTGTAGAGAAGCTGAAAAGTACATCACAAAACAAGGTTTAACTCTCTATTCATACAAAAGCAGTAGGCAGGATTACAGGTGTTAGAACCAGATAAACCTGAGTATGATTTAAACCTGAATATGGATTCCAACTCTGCCATTTACTAATTGTATGGGCCCGGACAATTCATTTAGTCTGTTATATCATCTGTATATTGAAGATAACAAAGCACATCTCACGATACTGCTAATAGTTCCTGGCACAGAGGATTTTTTACTTAGCATGTTCTTTAAAACAATAACTTCTATACTGCTTGACAATTGTTTACATAAGACAATGCTTCTCAAAACAGTTCCTTAAAATGCTCCCTTAACTACAGAGAAAAGTGAAACACACACCTAAGGATCTGGGCATATAGTATGAAACCAGTGCAAAATTTTTAAAGTTTTGACTTAATTATATTAATCTGCATGCTGCACACAAAATAACCAATTTAATAGCAAAATGTTAATTTTTTAGGTAAAATTAGCATACAAAGAAAATATGCCAGTTTATATATAACAACATGGCCCTCAATATAATGTCCCATATCCATGAGCCACTTCAAGATGTCTCAGAATAGAAAAATCTGGACAGTGCACCATGTAAACTATGCTGCATGTGATACAAAGCTGAACAAAACCCAGAACTACCCAGGCTAAAACTCAGAACTTTCCTAGAAGCAAGGAACGTTAAAAAATACGTCTAAGATATCTGCCTAAGCATTCTGTCTTGAGAAACCGTAGACTTGCTTCAAGCTAAGAAAGCATAAAACTTGTTCCAGAGCCAGAAAAAAAAAAACAGAAAGCCATAATTATGAACTTCAAATTTAAAACTTTACCTGTTTTCTTCTTTTTATCAGAAGTAGCGTCTGAAGTATTTAAGGTAGTAGAGCTGCTTTTGTAAATATCATGACTGCATACCCCAGGATCATCTTCATCAGAAGAAAGTGAAGATAAATGTTCCAAGTTTTTAAGTTCATTATCAAGTTTTTCTGATGGACTGTTAGCCCCAGCCTCAGACACTAAAGGAGTGGGTGTCGCAGCTGCAGTCTTTGGAAGTGGTGGGGGACAAAATGTACGAACGGTCTGTGTTCCTGGTCGCCTAGTCCTGTTAGGCATTCTCACAGCAAGAGTGGAAAACTGCTGTTTGGGCCCAGATTTCAGAAAATCTAAGAAAGAGGCAATAAATCCAGTTTTGACTTCTGGTTGTTTTTCCTCTACTTCTTTGATCTTCTGTCTCATTTTTTCTTGATGCTGATAACCATCATGGCAGCTTTCTGAGGAAGGGGGAGTATATGGCAAATATATATCTGTTCCCCTTGGATTCTGGCGTTTGCCTTGGGCAGGTCTTTTCAGCTGTTTCTGATGACTGTTGTCTTCCTCTTTAGTGTGCCCTTTTCCTTTAGTTTTCTTCTTCTGGAGGTTAAAATGCATTAAATCTTGGTTTTCCTCTTCAATCTTGACACTGACTGTCTCCCCAGGCTGGGCCATGGCCAACACTGCAAGTGTATTCCTAGAGGAGTTCACCGACACACCACTGTCATCACCGCCTAAAGCGAATTCGCTCTCCGATGTAGCACTCTCTCCACTTATGCTTCTACTACTAGAAACGAATTCTTGATTTCTGTTATTATTTAATGTACTATCAACAGCAACTTCACTGTCTTCTTCAGGTTCATGACTGGTTGCAGACTGTTTCTTGAATGGACCAGAACTTTGCTCCTGCACTTCATGACCTGGTCCGACCACTGGTGAAGTTACTTTAGAAGCTTTATTTTGACCAGGTACTTCAACATGTTGTTGATCAAGAGTCATCTTTGACTGAAGAGTAGGTACTGGTGAAAGGTTTACAGTAACTTGATTTCCATTTAAGGAAATATCATTTATATTTGGTGGCGTTCCTACCGTAACTGCTATGGAGTTAAAATCTGATGTCACATGCCCGACATCCAATGACTGCTGAAAATGAGATTTAGAATCACCATCTTCAACAGCAGGAATGGTTTCATTTGAAGTTGACTTGGAGAAATCAGAAGGTGTGACCCCACAAGCTGCTGCTGTAGCTGCTAAGATATCATCTACGTTTGATAAAATATTTCTCTCATCACTGAGGAGCATTGCCTCTGGGAAACATATTGATCCAAGAGAAACAAAATGATTCTTTGAATCATGTTGAGTTGTTTCACTAAAATGGCCCTTTGTTGTCAGATGCTGCTGTAATGGTTTTGAAGAGTCAGAAAGGTCCATTTTCATAATTTCAGAATTTTGAGGATGGAGTTGCTGCTGAGAATGTTCACCATTGCTCCGAATAATATGACCATCCATTTGAAGGAAAGGATGCACTATTTGTTGAGGACTCTGAACACGCTGTACTTGTAAAGATGTCTTTATTTGTCCTAAACTTGCCTGCAGTATTGACTGCTGAAGAATTTGTAGATCACAGGCAGAATCTAAAAGGACCTGTGTATTAGGAAGAGATGCCTGATGGCCATGCCCCAAAGCATTGTTTGGAATTTGAATCTGAGATGAGGCATTAATTATTTGATCATGCTGCTCCTGGACCTTGGCTTCATGTACCTTCTGTATAAGAGAATGCTGCTGGTTTAGGTCTTTAGTATTCAACCGTATTTGCGGAGTTTGCATTAAATTAGTTGTCTTCTTAATATCAAGGGTTGCAGAACTATTGACTTGGCCAATTTGTTGGTTAAGTTGTGTCATTGAACCAACTATGTTTTCTTCTTTTTTAGACCCTTGTAGAGCAATACCAACCACCTGATCTTCAAGACAGGAATTACTTCTGGTTATGCTCTGAGAATATCGGTCATCTGCCTTTGATACCTTATAAGCTGACTCTGGAACGTTCATTTCCCCATCAGACAGCCTTGAGGTTGATGACTCAAGAGATACTTGTGGCTGTAATACCTGTAACTCTTGCATTGGAAAATCTTCCTCTTGTTTTGAAGACGTATAAACACTTGAGTCAAGTTTTCTTTCAGCATAAGACTTTGGATCAGGGGAAGGTAGGTTATTCTGTAAGGTCTGACAGTGAGTTGAGGTCGCAAAAGATGATGACTGGACAGCAGGCAAAAACTTTTGGGACTGGGGAGATGATGACCCTTGGGTCTGAGCATTTTGGGAAGAATGCATAGAAATAAAATTTTGAGTTGGACTAGCATCTGGCACATTCTGAGCCCGAGAGGCAGAAGAGTAGGAAAGAGAAGGGGCTGTTAACGTGAGGGACTGACCTGAAGCATAGCTTTCTGAAGGACTAACAACTGACAAAACTTGTGACTGAGATGAAAAACTAACCTGTGTCTGGCTAACTGGTGATAAACCCTGAGAATGACCAGATGCGTAACTCTGAGACTGGCTATCTGAAGACGGATCTCTTGTTGGAGCAGGGTAATTCTCATTTGTAACCGAAGACAACACCTCTTGCTGATTAGAAGAATAATTAAGTGTTGAATTTTCAGAGGTTATAGTCTGAGACGAGCCAGAGAAAGTCAATGTTTTATACAAGGATGGCAACTTCTCAACTTTGCTGGACCTATAAACCTGTGAATGAACAATAGATGGCACATTATGCGGCTGTACTAAACCATAGTTTTGAGACTGACTAACTGATAAAAGGCTTGGTAGCTGCGCTGTAGAATAAATTTGTGCTTGGCCTGATATTACAGAACTCTGGTTATGTAAAGGTTTGGAATAGCTTAGTGTTTGCACAGGAGGAATTATACTTGGAGGTTTGGGGGACTTGGTTGATGCTAGTGGTTGTTTTGTAGAACAGCTTTTTACTTTTGCAGTAGGATACCCTGACGATGGAATTGCAGATGAATAGGACTGAGCAAGTTCCACTGAGACCTGGGAGGGCTTCTGTTGCAATCCTCCATTGCTCACCTGAGTAGACTCTCCAATTGGGCTACAGGATAAAGATGACTGCCTGCTTGTTTCCTGAAAATTAACCCCACTTGCATTTGATAGATAACTGTGTAAGGAATGCTGTGAACCAGTCAGTTGTGCCTGAATAGACTGGGTACCTGAAGGCCGCTGATGGTGTTTAATAACACTACATTCTCGGAGAAGAGCTCTTTCAATGGAAGCAGTAGAACTAGTAAAGAGAGTTGAACCGTAGGCTTGAGGAGTTTGCTGGGCTCCACCAAGTGCTGAAGGCAACAAACTAAACTGAGGTTGTAAAAGATGGGGTGCAGACTCTTGAGCTGAGCGGTACGTTGAAGACTGAGGTGGTATGCTGTTACTTATCGCAGAACTGCCCAGGCGCTCAAATGTCAAAGCAGTTGGAACAGTTCCCTGGGAAGTCTTGATTTGAAGCAAAGGATCATGAGAACTTAAAATTCCATTTGATGTAGTGTTAAAAGTTGAATCCTGAAGCACCAAAGGTGAGGTGGTAGCAAAGTTTCTATTGCTGAAGGTGGTAGGATGCTGATAAGCAGGGAGGGCAGGGGATGGAAGCGTTCCAGTGGTTGGCAAAGGTCCAGTAACAAACAGCTCAGTTGGTGCTGAGGAATGCATACCTGTGAAAAGAAAACAAATACACTTATGCAGTTATAGCACAAACACTTCTATCTGTTCTCATAATACAGACTTGTAAAACTTACATAACCTTTAATCCACCAAAATCTCTTTAAAACTGAGAACTCTGACAAATTAGTTCTGCATAGATTCTAAAAAATACATTTCAAAATAGCTAGTTTTTATAAGGCAAAAACAAAACTACAAAGGTATCAGCAATTCATTTCTATTATTGTTATATAAACATGAGATTATACATATAGTCAGATAAATCATTTGAAACTTACGAAAATACTAAATATATATATATCATCTCTAGTGATTACTTTACCCTGACATTCCCATGCAAAACACCAATGAACAAACTAAAATGTTCATAACATTAAAACTGAAACCAAATTCCCTACATTTAATGTAATAAATATATCTAAAACTAATAGTGAGGTTAACACTGCAAAGTTTCTTTCATCAAAATACATGTATTTTTAAAAAATCCTTGCATTTCAAGTTTTGATTTCCTATGAACAACTTCCAATAACAATAGATGCATGCTTATACAAAAAGCTGATCAGAAATTAATGAAGTACTGTCAAGAAGAGATTGTTAACATTTCAGGATAGCAGTTTAGCCACTTACAGCCAAAGTAAAACCATGTATACCTTTTATGGTCCAAAAGCTCCTATAGAAATTTAGATCTATGGAAATTTACCCTATGGAAATAAGTGGACACAAAGATTCAAACAAGATACTCAGGACAGTTATTGTGAATAACAGGTAGAAACAACCTAAATGTCCATCAACAGGAGACTGGTAAAATAATTATGGCATATCCTAATAATACTGCTGCTATAACACTGCTTAGGCGAAAATACAAAAAAAGTTTTGATGCACAAAGGTATCAATAAAGAGTAACCACTATTAACTCTTCTCTAAAAAGCAGGACTATGTTAGGAACTAACACTTTTCATTGTATATACCTTTTAATTGTTTCTTTTTGTTCTTAATTTATTTATTTTTGACTGTGCTGGGTCTTCGTTGCTGTGTGGGCTTTTCTCTAGTTGCGGGGAGCAAGGGCTACTCTCTAGTTGCCGTGCGTGGGCTTCTCATTGTGGTGGCTCCTCTCGGTGTGGAGCACAGGCTCTAGGGTTCCTGGGCTTCAGCAGTTGTGGCTCCCAGGCTCTAAAGCACAGGCTCAACAGTCGTGGCTCTCGGGCTTATTTGCTCTGCGGCATGTGGGATCTTCCCAGATCAGGGAGCAAACCCATGTCTCCTGCATTGGCAGGCAGATTCTTTACCACCAAGCCACCGGGGAAGCCCTAATTGTTTCCATTTCTTAAATTTTTATGTTGGAGCAAAACTGATTAGCAATGTTGTGTTAGTTTCAGGAGTATAGCAAAGTGATTCAGTTGTACATGTACCTATTCGTTTTCAAATTCTTTTCCCATTTAGGTTATTTCAGAATATTGAGCACCATTCCCTGCACTGTATGGTAGGTCCTTCCTGGTTATCTATTTTAAATACAGCAGTGTGTACATGCCAATCCCAAATTCCCAATTTATCCACCCCCACCGCCGCCACGCTTTTCCCCTGTAACGGTAAGTTCAATCTCTAAGTCTATTTACATATTTTTTTAGTGAGTTTCCATTAAAATTTTTTTTTCCCCCATTTTGAAAAAATAGAGGGGAAAAGGTTCTCTGGCCCTTTTCAAAAATATTCTTCTTTCATTTCTTTCCATTAAATGTCAAAAAAGTGGGAATTCCCTGGTGGTCCAATAGTTTGGACTCGATCTTTCATTGCTGGGGCCCAGGTTTAACTGATCGAGGAGCTAAGGTCCCAGAAGACAGGCAGCAATCAAGAGTATTACAACTCAAGGACAGAAAACATCTAGTTACTCTTGAAACAATAAATAATGCTTAGAATTAACTAAATATATGTAATGTAAAATTATTCCAAGAAGCAATAAATAAAGCTATTGTATTTTTTAATTTTTTAAAAAAAATATTGTTTTATGCCATACTAACACATTGTTTCTTTAGAAGCAGAAGTTTCTCCGACATACTGAAAAGACAGCTGTATTAATGGAATCTACATCAGAATAATAAAATATTTCCAATAGCTATTACTTAAAAGTATAGTTTTTAAGATGAAATCTTAAAAAAAAAACTAATCTGTCATCCTGCAAAAAATAAAAATATACACAAACAATTTCAAGGGGTAACAGAAAAATGAAATAAGAAAAATAAAATAGAAAAGCACATAATATAATAACATCAATTTGTGCTAGCTTTTATTAAAGAATGACTTATTCCATTCACTTAAGGATAACTTTCCTAACTCATGACGAAATCAGTTCTAAGGTTGCTTTTTACTCTACCACCTATCCAGTCTGAAGGCACTAAAACAGAACTTAATCTTTCACCAACTTCCCCCAAAAAGATAAACATGTAAAGTGATAGGTGTGTTAATTAACCAGATGGAGGAATTCTTCCACAATGCAAACATGTACCAAATTACTACAATGTACACTGTAAATATCTTACAAGTTTATATGTCAATTATACCTCTATAAAGGTAAAATGGGGGATAAGGAAAAGAAATTTAATCTTTTCTTCTCTCAAGTAAATAAGTGACTACTTAAATTGCCAGGTAAAAACTTTGTATCTAGGATTTACCTTTTAACAATTACCTACCTTCTTCAACTTGTTAGTTGTCAACAGAGTGCTAAAACTGAATTTCTGCTAGTAACAATTTCTTGAATTTTATCCACTTTAAAATAGTGAAAAATTCCAGGTTTTAAAGTTCACTGGAAAATCAATAATTAACACCACTCTCAGCCACACTACCATCATGACAAGACTATAAAAAGTGAATTTTTAGCAGTATTTCTATAGGACTTAAAAATTCTGAAAACAAAGAATCACCTGTCTGCCAGGATGGGGCCCTGAATTGTGGTAAAAGAGTAGTTCCTGAAGAAGCAGCCTGAGCAGTTCGGGATTCAACAGCAGAGAGAAAATTCATCACTGAAGATTCTTTTGTGTTAGTGCTGGCATTGTTCACACTAGTATCAAATATTCCAGAAAGACCTACATTTGAAGATAAAATGTATCCCAAAGTAAAAATATATATTAACATAAAAGGATATTCCTGATGCTATTTTTAAAAGGAATCTCTGAAATTTGAGGCCCAAAGTGCTACAACCCTAAACTGCTTCATTTTGAATTGCAAACAAGTATTAATTTGCTTAAGCATAGTTATAATTTAAAATCTATAGAGATGCGGGGGGGAAAAAAAGATTTCCCTACTAATTAACTATATAACTATTTCCTATTAGTAAAAGACAAAGCTTTTAATCTCATTTTCATTCTAACATTTCCCATGGAACCATTCTGTCCTATACACTTTCATAACCCAACATGTGAAAGTTGATTTTCCTTCTTATTCACTAAATGCACCCAGATTCAGGGTATATTTCACAGCAGAATTTTTACCAGTTGGCTGAGGTGTGGCAGCATATCCAGGAAGCTGATGAGAGGCTGCAAAAGTCTGTCTCTGAAGGAGGTCTGTTTCAGAGTTTGAGGGATGTCCTTCTTCATAGCTTAAACTAGAGGATAAAAAAAATAAATGACAAAAAACACACGGCTCAAACCAGATGATCAAAAGAATTCTAGGAAGGCAATTATCAAAAGAAGCATACATCTTTCACTAAATTCCTGACCTATATATCAAGAGATCAAACATGGTCTCATAACACTGTCAAAATGCAGGGGAAATTATTGAAGACATACTAGGAAGAAAAAATGATACATTGTATTTTTCTTAATTTAACTTTATCTCCAACAAAGTCCTTTTAGGGGAAGAGATAATAACATGGCACAGTGGGAAAAGCAACAAATATCCTGGAAAATAGGAGAGCTGAATTCACTGTCCAGGAGCCACTACTGGCTTACCATATGATTTCAGTAAGTGACTCTATTACTGTCAGACTCATTTCTTCACCTGTATGAATAAGGGACCCAGACAAGATAATCTCTAAAGTCCCTCTAACATTCTCTGGAATATCAGATAGTTCAAATGAATTGGTAATTAACACTATTTCCCAGTAACTCTCCTCGAAAATTTCAAGCTTATACATTTTGAGAGTAATTCAGAATAAGATATTTTTCTCCCCTTGATTTTTATTTTGAATATTTTAAACCCACAGAAAAACTGAAATAGAACTAGGAATAATCTATATACCTGTCACTTAAGATTTGAAGACTGCTAACATTTTGTTATACTTGTTTTATCTTTATAAACAACACATATGCTTTTCTTTTAATCTACCTGAAAATAGCTTGCAGATGTCATGAAACTGTATCCTTAAATAATTCAGTGGTATCTCCTAGGAATAGGACATTCAGCTACATAACCAAATATCATTACCAGACTTGAAGAAAATTTAATGCTGTCACTATTGCATGTGATTAACACAGAGGTCATATTCCAATTTCCCTCAGTTATCAAAATGTTTACAATTTTAAAGCTCTTTGTAGGATGCAATCAAAATTCAAGATTATATTTGTTTATATCTCTACATTTAGAATAGTGTCTCCACTCTGCCCCTAATTCCAGATCCCTTTTGCCTTGACTTCATGACATGGGTTTTTTTTATTTTGAGGAATCCAAGTCAGTTGAATGTACTTGAAATGTATTTGTACTATCCCAAATACCAGATTTGTCTGACTGCTTCTTCATGAGAAGTACATAAAGATGCTTTGTAATTATCGTTGCATCTCATGAGGACACATATACTCTCAGTTTGTCTCATTACTGGAGATGTTAAACTTGAAGTGGTTAAGGTGCTGTCAGACCTCTGAATGTAGTTATTTCTTCTCTTCAAAATTAATATACAATTGGGAGGTGTTAACTTTTAAGCCACTGTCAATACCTTGTCCCAACAGCTAATGGTTTCAGACACCAACTGTTCATGATCTTTAATTATTGTACTGGAGATTAGAAACAGCAGTGCTCTAATTACAGTACTTTCAATATTTAAAAGTTAGCATTCTTCTATAAAAACGAGCATTTCCCCCTTTTCTCTCGCTTATCTATATAAACACATACATAATATATAAATGCATACTAATATATTTTTCAATGTGTATGTATTATACTTAAAAATATATCATCATCATGATATTCAATTTGTCCCCTCAATCTTGCTTCCTTTTCACATGTCCTCCATGGTGCTGACACACTCTTACCTTCCAGCACAAGATGTTTCAGGTTCATCTTGCTTTTTTAAATTCTGTACCAGACATGAAGTCAACCGTTCCTGGAAGTCTTTTAGTGGGCAATGAGATTTTGAAACCAAGATCTGTGTGTCAAGTATATTCAATGCCTGAGGTGTCATTGCTTTTAGGCCCCTTAAGTGGACAAAGCTAAGAAATATATGTCTTTTTAAAATGATGAGTGCATAATGACAACTTCAACTCAAATCCAATATAGCATTCCTCATCTTCCTCCATTTCACACGTATTTTCCTTTTCCTACAGTCGGAATCCCAGTTTACACTCACAGATTTACTCATTAGCTCTATCTGAAAATACTTTAACACAACCTTTACCAAAAACAAAACCATCAAGTATTTGTTCACAATATATTTTTGTCTAAAAATTATGTCCCATTAAGTATACACAGTTAGAATATTGATCCAAAAGTTAAGTAAATTACTTGTATGGCTATGTTATTAATTAGATATATAGGAGTTAGATTTTGCTTTAGTTTGAAGATTCAATTTTAGGATTAATTTAAAATCTATTTTAAACTTTAAAATCAACTTATTAAGGTACAATATAATTTACATACAATAAAGTGCACCTATTTTAAGTGTACAATTCAGTGTGTACACATTTGTTGATAAATGTATACACCAGTATAACCATAATCCCAACCAACTTGTAGAACATTCCCATCACAACAGAAGGCTTCTCATGTCCCTTTGCAGTCAATCCATTTTTCATCTCACTCCTGGCCCCAGATAACCACCGAGAAGCCTAATGTTACTAAAATTTAGGCTTGCTTGTCCCAAATCATAGTCTATTCTCTGTTGTACAAGGCTTTTAAAGTTTTCAGCATAATGTTTGAGATTCACTCATGTTGTTGCATACATAAGTAGTTCATTCCTTTTGATTAAACTATCTGAAGATACCACAATTATGTTTATCCGTTCACTTACAGATGAACATGTCGATTGCTTCTAGTTACATGCTACTATGAATAAATCTGCTATGAACATGTGTATGCGAGTCTTTTGGGGGCATGTTTTCCTTCAAGTTAAATACCTAGAAATGGAATTACTGGGTCGTTAGGTAGGTACGTGTACCATTTTACATTAGCATCAGTAATTAATCAACATTACATTTTTGCTTTACATCCTTGTCACGTGATCTTTTCAGTCTTCTTAATTTTAGCCTTTCTAGGTAGGTAAAGTGGTATCTCATTGTGTTTTAATTTGCATTTTCATAATAACTAATGATGAGGAGCATCTTCTCATGTGACTATTCTTTTAGCTTCTCTGGTGAAGTCTGTCCAAATTTTTGGCTGTTTAAAAAAACTGCGTTGTTAGCGATCTTGGGTTTTAAGATGTTTTTAAAATATAGTCTGGATCCATATTGTTAGATATATGCACTGTGAATGTTTTCTTCCAGGTTAAAGTTCTAACCAACTGATTTTACTGTGGTAAGAGCACTTCACACGAGAGCCGCCCACTTAAGTGCACAATGTGGTGCTGTCAACAACGTGCTCCATGTTGTACAGAAGATCTGTTCATGAACGATGAACCTACTCATCTTGCATAACTCAATCTTTGTATCTGTTGAACAAATGGATACTCCTGTCCTCCTCTGACAGGCTCTCATTCCTAACATGTGCAGCCGGGTCGTCCATGAGTCCCGGGCAGATTCCATATGCTATTTGGGCAAGCTGTCTGGCAATGTCCCAGATGACTTCCTCTTGACTCTCAGAATTTCCCAGCAAAGCACAAAGCACTGGAAGGGAAAAAGCTGACATTCTGTAGGCAAAGAGCATGCCCACTTCCAGCAACTCATTGTTTTTTCTTGTGGAGTATAACTCCCTGATATAGATGTACCAAAGGTTGTTGGTGGTTTTAAATTTACTCCTCAGTTCCAGGACCTTTGAGTTCTTTTCTGCTTTGGCAATTATGAATGAAGTTGCTAAAAATATATACCTAAGTTTTAGTCTGGATGTTAAGTTTTCATTTCATTTCACTTCACCACTGGAGGGGAATGGCTGAGTTGCTTGGAAACTTGGTTAACCTTAGAGAAACTGCTTTCTACAGTGGCTATACCTTTCTGCATTCCCATCAGTGATGTATGTCTGGTGTAGTTACTCTGCATCCTCAGCAGCACTAAGTATTGTAAGTTCTTTGTTTTCCTTTCCTTAAAAAAATTTTTTACTATTCTAATTGGTATGCAGTGGTACCTCACTGTGATTTCAATTTGTATTTCCTTAATAATTAACAATGATGAGTATCAGAAACCTTCTTTGGTAAACTATCTACTCAACTTATTTTTCTCAAACTTTTTTTGGTTGTTTGTTTTCTTATTAATAAGTTTAGGAGTTGCCTATATATTCTGGAACCAAATCCTTGGTCAGAAACATATTTTGTAAACATTATCTCCCAATCTGTGGCTTTCATTTTCCTAAAATTTCCTAAAATTGTAGAAGAGCAAAACAATTTTTTTATTTTATGAATTGTACTTTTGATGTCATAGCTAAGATATCTTTGCCAAGTCTAATATCTCAAAAATGTATTCTTATATTTTCTTCAAGAAGTCTTACAGTATTAATTTTTCCATTTAGGTCTATGATTCATTTGGAGTTCATTTTTACACATGGTATGAGGTACAGCACGGGATTCTTTTTTTTTTTTTTTTTGGATATGCAGTTGTGCCAGTACTACATATCAGAAAGATTATTCTTGGTACTTCTCTTGTAATTCAGTGGTTAAGACTGCATTTCCACTGCAGAGGGCACTGGTTTGATCCCTGGTTGGGGAACTAAGATCCCAGATACTGCACAGTGAAGCAAAAGAAAAAAATAAAAAGATTATTCTCTACCTACAGAACCTATTTGAACCCATGTCCAAAAAAGTCAACTAGCCATAGTTGTGGTTCTGTTCTTAACTACTGTGCTACAATGATCAGTGTCTATTCCTAGGTCATTAACACACAGTCTGATAAATGATTCAGGCTGTACAAATCTTGGAATTTTGTTATTTTTCAAAATTATTTTGGCCATGCGATATATTCCCAGAGAAATTTTGGAGTCAGTTGTCAATATTTAAAAAAACAGTACATGAACTCTATACATCAGTTGGGGAAAACTACCATCTTAAAAGTACTGAGCCTTCTAATCGATGAGTATATCTCTTTATTTTGGTCTTTAATTTTTCTTACAATTTTTTTTGTAGCATTTACCGTATAATTCTTTAAAGTATAAATCCCTAAGTATCTCATTTTTGTTATTTTGTTCTAATTTTTTTTTAATGACAGCTTTATTGATATATGGGCTTCCCTTGTGGCTCAGCTGGTAAAGAATTCGCCTGCAATGCAGGAGACCTGGGTTCAATCCCTGGGTTGGGAAGATCCCCTGGAGAAGGGAAGGGCTACCCACTCCAGTATTCTGGCCTGGAGAATTCCATGGACTGTATAGTCCATGGAGTGGCAAAGAGTCAGACACGACTGAGCAACTTTCGCTTTCACTTTTACTGATATATAAAAGGTTACCCTTTTAAAGTGAACAAATCAGTTCTTTTATTTATTTTTTTTTTTCCAGAGTCCTTTTAAATACTTGGGGTTAAATATCTGGTGATTCACTCATCACCATAATCCAACTTTAGAACACTTCGGTGCTGCAAAACTAAACCTGTCCCATTAGCATTACCTCCTGTGTATCGTCCTCTACCCAGCCCCTGGCAATTACTAACTTTCCTGTCTCTGTGCATTTGCCCACTCACAACATCACAAATAAATGGAATCATATTATATTATACACAGTCTTTTGTGACTGGCTTCTCTCACTCACCATGTTTTCAAGGTTCATCCTGTTACAACATGAACATATCAGTACTTTGTTTAATGGCTGAATAATATTCCACTGGGCTTCCCAGGTGGCGCTAGTGGCAAAGAAACCGTCTGCCAATGCAGGAGACCTAAGAGACACAGGTCCAATAACTGGCTGGGGAAAATCCCCTGAAGAGGAAATGGCAACCCACTCCAGTACTCCTGCAAAGAGAATCCCATGGACAGAGACTACAGTCCATAGGGTCACTAAGAATCATACACAACTGAAGCGACTTAGCACAGAGCACAAGTACTATGTTTTGTTTATTCATCAACAGATGGACATTGGGTTGTTTCCACTTTTGGGCTATTATGAATTACACCAAGATAAACATGAACAACTGGTTCCAACTTGAGAAAGGAATACATCAAGGCTGTACATTATCACCTTGCTTATTTAACTTCTATGCAGAATACATCATGTGACATGCCGGGATGGATGAAGCACAAGCTGGAATCAAGATTGCTGGGAGAAATATCAATAATCTCAGATATGCAGATGACATCACCCTAATGGCAGAAAGCGAAGAGGAATTACATAACCTCTTGATGAAGGTGAAACAACAGACTGAAAAATCTGGCTTAAAACTCAACATTCAATGGAGAAGGAAATGGCAACCCACTCCAGTATTCTTGCCTGGAAAAGTCCATGGACAGAGGAGCCTGGTGGGCTGCAGTCCATGGGGTTACATGACTTGAGCATGCATGCATGAGGGTGGAGGGAGATGGGTTGCTAGCAACAAACTGGTAGAACTAAAAAAAACAAAAACAAAAAAACCCCTCAATATTCAAAAACTGAGATCATGGCAGACAGACCCATCACTTCATGGCAAACAGATGGGGAAACAATGGAAACACTGACAAACTTGATTTTCTTGGGCTCCAAAACCACTGTGGATGGTAACTGCAGCCATGAAATCAAAAGACGTTTGCTCCTTGGAAGAAAGGCTATGACAAACCTCAGTTCAGTTCAGTTGCTCAGTCATGTCTGACTCTTTGTGACGCCATGAACTCCAACAGGCTTCCCTGCCCATCACCAACGCCTGGAGCATGTGCAAACTCATGTCCATCAAGTTGGTGATGCCACCCAACCATCTCATCCTCTGTCATCCCCTTCTCCTCCTGCCTTCAATCTTTCCCCGCATCAGGGTCTTTTCAAATGAGTCAGTTCTTCCCATCGGGTGGCTAAAGTACCAGAGTTTCAGCACTTTAATAGCATCATCTTTTAGGATTTGAAATAGTTCAGCTGAAATAGTTCAGTTCCGTAACCTCCACTAGCTTTCTTCGTAGTGATGCTTCCTAAGGCCCATTTGACTTTGCACTCCAGGATGTCTCACTCTAGGTGAGTGATCACAGCACCATGGCTATCTGGGTCATGGAAGATCTTTTTTGTATAATTCTTCTTTCTATTCTTGCAACCTCTTCTTAATATCTTCTACTTCTGGTAGGTCTATACCATTTCTGTCCTTTATTGAGCCCATTTTTGCATTAAATGTTCCCTTGGTATCTCTAATTTCCTTCAAGAGATCTCTAGTCTTTCCCATTCTATTGTTTTCCTCTATTTCTTTGCACTATTTACTTAAAAAGGCCTTATCTCTCCTTGTTATTCTTTGGAACTCTGAATTCAGATTGATGTATCTTTCCTTTTCTCCTTTGCCTTTCACTTCTCTTCTTCTCTCAGCTATTTGTAAGGCCTCCTCAGACAACCATTTTGCCTTTTGTATTTCTTCTTCTTGGGGATGGTTTTGCTCACTGCCGCCTGTAAAATGTTAAAAACCTCCGTTCATAGTTCTTCAGGTACTCTATCAGATCTAATCTCTTGAATCTACTTGTCACTTCCACTGTATAATCATAAGGGATTTGATTTAGGTCATACCTAAATGGTCTAAGAGCTTTCCCCACTTTCTTCAATTTAAGTCTGAATTTTGCAATAAGGAGCTCATGATCTGAGTCATAGTCAGCTCCTGGTCTTGTTTTTGCTGACTGTATAGAGCTTCTCCATCTTTGCCTGCAAAGAATATAATCAATCTGATTTTGGTATTGACCATCTGATGATGACCATGTATAGAATCTTCTTCCGTGTTGGTGGAAGAGGGTGTTTGCTATGACCAGTGTGTTCTCTTGGCAAAACTGTTAGCCTTTGCCCTACTTCATTTTGTACTCCAAGGCCAAACTTGCTTGTTACTCCAGGTATTTCTTGACTTCCTACTTTTGCATTCCAATCCCCTATGATGAAAAGGACATCTTTTTTGGGTGTTAGTTCTAGGTCTTGTAGGTCTTCACAGAACCGTTGATCTTCAGCTTCTTCAGCATCAGTGGTTGGAACATAGACTTGCATTACTATGATATCAAATGGTTTGCCTTGGAAATGAACAGTGATCATTCTGTCGTTTTTGAGGCTGCACCCAAGTCCTGTATTCCGAACTCTTTTTGTTGACTGTGAGGGCTACTCCATTTCTTTTAAGGGATTCTTGCCCACAGCAGTAGATATAATGGCCATCTGAATTAAATCTGCCCATTCCAGTTCACTTCAGTTCACTGATTCCTAAAATGTCGATGTTCACTCTTGCCAACTCCTATTTGACCACTTCCAATTTACCTTGATTCACGGACCTAACATTTCAAGTTCCTATGCAATACTGTTCTTTACAGCACTAGACTTTAATTCTATCACCAGTCCCATCCACAACTGGGTGTTGTTTTTGTTTTGACTCAGCCTCTTCATTCTTTCTGGAGCTATTTCTCCACTCTTCTCCAGTAAACTACTGGGCACCTACCAACCCGGGCAGTTCATCTTTCAGTGTCCTATCTTTTTGCCTTTTCATACTGTTCATGGGGTTCTCAAGGCAAGAATACTGAAGTGGTTTGCCATTCCCTTCTCCAGGGGACCACATTTTGTCAGAACTCTCCACCGTAACCCATCCGTCTTGGGAGGCCCTACATGGCATGGCTCATAGTTTCATTGAATTAGACAAGGTTGTGATGACAAACCTAGACAGTGTATTAAAAAGAAGAGATATTTACTTTGCCAACAAAGGTCTATATAGTCAAAGCTATGGTTTTTCCTGTGGTCATGTACGGATGTGATAGCTGGACAATAAAAAAGGCTACATGCAGAAGAACTGATCCCTTAAAACTGAGGCGCTGGCTTGAGAGTCCCTTGGACTTCAAGGAGATCAAACCAGTCAATCCTAAAGGAAATCACTGGAAGGACTGATGCTGTAGCTCCAATACTTTGGCCACCTGATGTGAAGAGTTGACTCACTGCAAAAGACTCTGATGCTGGGAAAGACTGAAGGCAGGAGGAAGAAGGGGATGACAGGGGATGAGATGGTTGGATGGCATCATCGACTCAATGGACGTGAGTTTGAGCAAACTCTGGGAAATGGTGAAGGACAGGGAAGCCTGGCTTGCTGCCGTCCATGGAGTCGAAAAGAGTCAGACACAACCTAGCAACCCAACAACAGCGAACATTCATTAAAGATTTGTCCAGATGGATAATTTTAATTTTCTTGGGTATATACCTAGGAGTGGAATTCTGGTCTTATGGTAACTCCATGTTTCACATTTTGAGGAACAGCAGCAACCAAATTGGCTATACTATTTAACATTTCCACCAACAACATTTAATGAGTTGCAATTTCTCAACACCCTTGCTGATACTTGTTATTGCCTGTTTTTTTATTTTTATTATAATACCCATCCTTGTATATGTGAAGAGGTACCTCACTGTGGTTTTGATTTTCATTTACCTAAAGATGTTGAGCATCCTTGCATTTTCTTCCTGACCAAACAACAGAGAGAGGGGGAAAAAACCTTAAATTTATGGGGATATGTCATAGGGACAAAGAGGGAAATTGACAGAGCTCCCAATGACCAAAGCTGGAACATTGTGACCAAAGAAAATCAAGTGGTATATATCTACGAGTCTATGCTGATAAAATTAAATAAATAAAAAGAGGAAAAAATGTAAATCTCCCTTGAAGAATACTAAATAATTTGTGCAGCAATTCTACATTCAAGGAGGTAGACCATAACTCCACACTCTGCACACAGCAATGTGCTATGTGCAATGGGCTGCACATAGCAATTTTCTTCCAAAGAGGACAGTACTGAAAAGAGGACCAAAAAACAAACAAACAAACAAACAAACCCCGTAACTTTACTGTGTAGACGCCTGACAAACATTTCCTCAGCCAGTTGGTAAAGATCAATATCAATAGTGATAAATCATGTTAAGACGTACTCTTACTAGGATGTAATGAAAGTAACACTTTACTCTGCCATCTCCCTCTGGAAAACCCACACTTCCATTCTGATTATGATGAAAAAACATTAGGCAAATTCCAAGAGAAGGGCATTTTATGAAATACTTGACCAGTATCTCACAACTATTAATATAAAGGTCATCAACACAAGGAAAAGTCTGAGAAATTATGATGGCAAAGAAGTATCTACTGAGATATGTTAAAGAAATGTAAAGTGGTATCCCTGGAGAACCAAAAAAGACATTACCCAAAAACTAAGTAAACTTGAACAAACTATGGATTTTAGTTGATAACAATGTATCAGTTTACTACTTGTAATAAATGCACCATAAAAATATAAGAAGTTAATAATAGGGGAAACTGGGCAAGGGGGTATATGGGAACCCCGTACTACCTGAAACTCTACAACAGCTCTCAGGGAATTCCCTGGTGGTCCAGTGGTTAGGACTCCACGCCGTCACTGCTGAGGGCCAGGGTTCAATCCCTGGTCACGAACTAAGATCCCAAAAGCTGAGAGGCACAGCCAAAAAAAATTTTTTTTAAAAGGGCTCTCAAAAATACAGTCTACACTAAGAAAAAGCTGTAAGCCGTAGTCAAATCTGGAAACCTTTTTACAAGTAAGATAAAGATCAAGATAATTTAAATATCAGGAGGTTCTGGTGTTGGTTTTTTGTTTTGCTTTATTTCCATATATCCATGCAAATTTCAATCATTTTTTTAACAGGCAAGGAATAATCACAATCTCCTACTTGGTCTCTCTGCTTCTGCCCTAACCTTTCCCACTCCCCACTCGCAGCTGAGTCACTCCCTTAAACAGTGAAATCCTATGATAGTTCTATTTTTAGTCTTTTGAGCAGTCTCCATACTGTTTTCCATAGTAGTTGCAACTGACATTCCCACCAACAGCATATAAGGGCTGCCCTTCCTCCCCAGCTTATCCAACACTTATTATTTGTTGTTTCTTTGACAACGGCCATTCTAACAGGTGTAATGTGATATTGTACTGTGCTTTGATTTGCATTTCCCTGATGATGAGTAATATTAAACATTTTTTCATGTGTTTGTTGGCCATCTGTACATCTTGAGGGGGGATGAGTGCAACAGATGAGGGAGATTAAGAAGTACAAATTCCCAATTATGAAATAAATGAGTCATAGTGATGAAATGCAGAGCATGAGGAATATAGTCAATAATATATTAATTCTGTGTGGTGACAGATGGTAACTATTTTGGAATGTACAGAAACACTGTATCAGTATGTTATATACCTGGAACTAACAGTGTTGGAAGTTCAATAATGTTTAAATAAAAAAGTAAAGCCCAAACATGAAAACTCTTACGCTTAAATCTGCCCAATGGCTTCCCATCTCATTCTAGTAAAAGCCAAAGTTCTTATAATTCTCAATGCACTAAGTTACCTAACTGTTGTTCCCTTAAACCTCCAATTTTATCTATTCTCCACTCCAGTCACACAGGTCTTCTGGCTGCTCCTCCTTAAACATAAAAAGCTGTTTTACCTCATTTCCCCTCAGGTCTCTGCTCAAAGCTCACCTCACAGAAAACTTCCCTGACCATCTGATATAAAACAACATTCTTCCTCTGTCCTCTTTCCACATTGCCTGACTCTGTTTTCTTGCTTTGTTTCTCTCCAGAGCACTAATAAATACTTGACATTATTTACTAGCTGGCCTATTAGCCACTAAAATGAAACTCCATGAGGACAGGGCCTTTGCTTTCTTCACTGCTATAACCCCAGCACCCAAAATAGTATCTGGCACATCATAGATAACTCATAAGTAATTACAATCTATGTTCAGTTTCAGAAAAGAAATCAATAAGTTACAGCTCAATCACCTCTGATTGCCTGACCTGATTGCCTGGCATCCTGATAAAGCTTGGAAAATAAAAAATGAAGGACTAAGCTAGTAGATCAACCCTTTCTTAAAAAAACTCGAATACTTTTGAGACTTCTATTAATTCTAGGCATTGTATGAGAGTTTTCAATATAAAGCAGAGATCTAACCAGGCCACTACTCAATGGATTTAATTACTGAAGCCCATATTAAGAACATTCTCCTTGGGTAGCATGCTCTTATGTCCATAATACTTAAGAAATAAAACACATTCCAAGTTTTAAAATCAATTAGCAAAAGTTCCGTGAAATATGTTAAATCCCAGGTAAACAAGCCAGTACTTGCACACAAGTAATAAGTTACTTAAGAGTGAATGAATGATTTTGCCTTAAGTAGTCACATTACTTTCTTCTCTGTGTTAAAGAACCTGGTCATTGAAAATATATATACTCTAATATAACAAAAACAGATTTTTTTTTAACTTGGAAAATATTGTTTTAGTCTAGGTATTAACTTTTCACAGTTGAGAAACATAAGAACCCTGGTTTGGAAGTTAGGGGGCCCAGATTCCAGTACTGATTCTGTAAATAACATACGTCAAGACTTTCAGCAAAGCATATGGAATCCTAGTTTTCCTATTTATGAAGCCTAATGTTCTGTGTGTTCCTTTTGTTTGTTTTTTAGCATGTGGGATCTTAGGTCCCCAACCAGGGATCAAACCCACACTCCCTACACTGGAAGCATGGAGTCCTAACCACTGGACCACCAGGGAAGACCCTGTTCTGTGTATTTCTAATATTCTGAGTTAAACTAAATATTTTTACTTCACCTATTACACAGTATTTTTTTTTAATTTTTATTCATTTATTTTTGGCTGTTCTGAGTCTTTATTGTTGTGTCAGGCTTTCTCTAGCTGCAGTAAGCAGGGGCTACTCTCTACTGTGGTGCATGGGCTTCTCATTACGATGGCTTCTCTTGTTGCGGAGCATGGGCTTAGGTGCTTCATCTCATGTGAGGTCTTCCTGGACTAGGGATCAAACTTGTGTCCCCTGCATTGCAAGGTGGATTCTTAACTACTGGACCACCAGGAGAGCCCCACACAGTACTCCTTAGTATAAAATCTATCTTCAAAACAGTAGAGTGATAACCCTGAGTTCACTGAGTTCCCTGTGTATGGAGAACTCTGTCTAGCGTGTCTGTCCCACTCATACCTATATGTCAGATAAAATATGTATTTTTTAATTTTAGCTAATTGTACCCTGAGAATTTAAAAAGAAAAAAAAACCTGAAGCATAAGAATCAGTCTTTATTAAGGAGTTATTTATTGTGAATTTGAAAAATAAACTAATGAACCATGAAACAACTTGGTAAGAGCTGTAAAACACACACACACAAGCTTTGCAAATAAGCCACAGGATTCAAATCCAGCTCTGTATATCCGTACTTTACAAATTCTTGAGGCTAACCAGATAGTCTCTGTTTCTTTAACTGTAAACTATGGTGAATAACAACATGCACATTCATTACTCTCCAGGTTGTAAGTGATGAAGCATATATATATATATATATGTATATATATATATACATATATGCTTCCCAGGTGGTGCTAGTGGCAAAGAATCTACCTGCCAATGCAAGAGACATAGAAGACATGAGTTCAATCCCTGAGACAGGAAGACCCCCTGGAGTACGAAATGGCAACCCACTCCAGGATTATTGCCTGGAGAATCCCACGGGCAGAGGAGGCTGGCAGGTTACAGCCCACTGGACTGCAGAGAATCAGACATGACTGAGCACACACAGCATATATATGTATGTATGTATGTATGTGTGTGTGTGTGTGTGTGTGTGTATTTACCACAATATTGTGTTTGGCACATCATGTTCTATCAATGCTATCATTACTGCACTTAAAAGATGAGGTATGCATTTATACAACTGACATTTAATGACTGCCAAGCATTATGCTAGGCACTAGAAGAAACAAATAAAAAGGCATTAAGTAAACAAATGAACAAACATTACATAATATAAGGCTTACCTCTAGGAAATGACACGTGAGTACTGAAAGAAAGAAGAGAAATTACTCAAGGAAAGAAGAGTATTTCAGGAAGAAAACAACACCAAATATAAAGACCTGGAAATGTAAATAAGATGATACATTAGACCTTTAAGTAATTCTGCATGGTTGTACTAGGAATGGGGATTATGAGTCAGACAGGAGCCATACTATAGAATATTACATGTCAACATAAGAATCTCACATTTATCTTCAAGGGAACGAAGAGCATCTGAAGAATTTTAATCAGTGCTAAATGATTACACTTGTATTTTAAAAGAATGGTTTTTAATCAGGGATGCTCATCAGCATCATCTCTGGATTTTTTTCACACTATACACTCTCAATTCTGCCATATACCAGGAGGAGGGAATCCCTCTTAGAAAGACAATCTGAGAAGCACTGTGAAGAACAGAGGAAGCCTAAAAGTAGAAAGGCCAAGATCCTACTGCAGAAATCTAGCTAAAAAGTGATAAGGACAGAAAGAACAGTGGAAATAGTTAAGACATCTAAGAACTCTTGAAAAATAGAACTGACAAGACTTGGCCAACAACAATTTGTGGGGGAAGATGAAGGAACCGTGAATGATGGGGAACCACTCATAAGGCTGAACAAATCTGAAGGAGTCTGACTGAGGATGCATTAAATTTGAGGTAAGGTGTTCCCTGATAGCTCAGCTGGTAAAGAATCCGCCTGCAATGCAGGAGATCCCAGTTTGATTCCTGGGCTGGGAAGATCCCCTGGAGAAGGGATAGGCTACCCACTCCAATATTCTTGGGCTTTCCGGTAGCTCAAGACGGTAAAGAATCCTCCTGCAATGGGGGGACCTGGGTTCAATCCCTGGAGTGGAAAGATCCCCTGAAGGAGGGAACAGCAACTCACTCCAGTATTCTTGCCTGGAGAACTCCCATGGAAAGAGGGGCCTGGCAGGCTATAGTCCCTGAGGTCACAAAGAGTCAGACACGACTGAGCAACTAAGCACAGCACAGGATGTTTCTAAGAGTTAATGTGGGAAATACTCAAAACAGGGCCAGTGAACATTCCCACTTGGAACTCAGGAAAGAAAACTGAGCTGACAATAATTGGTATTACTACCAGCTGGGTATTTTTGAAGTCACGAAATTGGATGAAATCGCCCAAAGAACATCCTCCCTGAGAAATGAGCTGAGGACTGAAGTGAGTGGGACACTTACGGAGGACACAGCAATCAGCAGAAGTCTCCATGGAAAGGGGACAGGCAGTAAGCTAGCCTTGTGCCAAACCACAGGAAGAGAAAAGAGCTGTGTGTGACCTGACGTGGGCAAGCTAGGTACATAGAGCAGCTGAAAGAAGACCAACATGCTTCGCGTGTACTGAGGGAAGACGAGCGTGCCAGCAGACCCAGTCACTGCAGAGACAGCTGCTGCTGCTGCTAAGTCACTTCAGTCGTGTCCGACTCTGTGTGACCCCAGGCAGGGGCAAACGCGACAAGCCTGTGCGGTACAATAAAAAGTTTGGGTTCTATTGCATTTCAAGTGCAATGGAAAACAACTAAAGGATTTTAAGCAAGGGGGTGAGAAATAACACTTTTCAAAGGTGACTCTAGCTGCTACATGCTACAAAACTTCCCTCAGTTCCCAAACTGAAACTGAAAACAAAGGAAATCTTAAACTCAAATAGACCTTTTATCGTCATAACAGCCCTCTCATACAAACATTACTATATATAAGTAGCCCCAAGTTTCACTAAAAACTGCTTTAAAAACAAGTGCTAAGGGATGTAGACCTTAATGAAGTTGGCTACTAACTGATGAGTAATTCCACTGTGATGTCCTTTAGTTTAAAAAAAGTGAAAATAATAAGGTGGTCGATGATAGAAGATACCTCTTTTCCTTTGAACCTGACTTTGCAGAGTATCATGTGAGAAGAGACAACTCTGTGTTAAAAATAGTAAACTTTTCAGGAGAGTAATGGCTATAATTGAACAACAACAACAAAAAAACAGTATAATCACAAATGTTGACAAGGATATGGAGAAACTAGAAGCCTCATACGCTGCTGCTTGGAATGTAAAATGGCACATCCACTTTAGAAAAGGCTGGTAGAGCTCCTCAAAATGTGGAACACCATTGTCACATGACCCAACAATTCTATTCCTAGGTAGAATTTTCCTGCACAAGGAAAATGAAACATGTTTTCATTTAAATACTTCTACACACATGTTCACAGCAGCAATATTCACAAGGGCCAAAAAGTGGCAACAACCAAATGCCCATCAACTAGGGAACAACCCAAAGTCTGCTAAACCGCTTTAGTCATGTCCGAAACTTTGCAACCCTACGGACTGTATGTAGCCCGCCACGCTCCGCTGTCCATGGGATTTTCCAGGCAAGAATACTGGAGTGGGTTGCCATGTCCCTCTCCAGGGGAACCTCCTGCCCCAGGGATCAAACCTGCGTCTCTTATGTCTCCTGCACTGGCAGGAAGGTTCTGTGCCACTAGAGCTACCTGGGAAGCAAGCTATATCTAAACAATGGCATATTATTCCATTATAAGCATTTATTGGAGAAGGCAATGGCACCCCATTCCAGTACTCTTGCCTGGAAAATCCATGGACAGAGGAGCCTGGTAGGCTGCAGTCCATGGGGTCACTAAGAGTAGGACACGACTGAGCGACTTCACTTTCACTTTTCTCTTTCATGCATTGGAAAAGGAAATGGCAACCCGCTCCAGTATCCCTGCCTGGAGAATCCTAGGGACAGCGGAGCCTGGTGGGCTGCATCTATGGGGTCACAGAGAGTCGGACACGACTGAAACGACTTAGCATAAGCATTTCTAAGTCCCGATACATGCTATAACAGGGATGGCTCTCAAAAACATTATGCTTACGCAAAGAAGCCAAACACAAAAGAACACTTATTTTATGATTCCATTTATACTAAATGTCCAGGAAAACAAATCTACAGACATTAAATGAATTAATGGTTGCCTAGGACTCGGGCTGAGAATGGGGAATGAGGTTTCTTTTGGGGGTAATGAAAATGTTCAAACATTAGACTGTGGTGACATTGGTGATATAAATATACTAAAAATTATTGAACTGTATACTTAATATGTGGGAGAATTTTATGGTATGCAAATTAAATCTTAATAAAACTGTTAATTTTTTTTAGAAAGTGTTGGAGGAGTCAAATGGCTTGCAATCACTATCTCTAATGATTGGAGCTCATCATCTTACAGCTTCTTTGGGCCTTAATTTTTTTTAAGACTATCTCATTACATGCATAATTTCTGTATACTGCATCACCTTGGCTCTTCAGGGGCCATTAGACGTAGGTTCTGTAGGAGATTAGAAAGCAGAAGAGAGAAGCCTGCGTGTTACCTGTCCATTCCCTCCCTGTATCACAACCGTGGTTCCAGCCATGCTGCATCGTTTCACAACTACAGTTCCATCTGGGCTCTAGTAACTGGTGTCCCTTCATAGGCCTAGAAGTGGCTTCACACTGCTGTTACTCACTCAGTGTCTCAATATCCCTTTTTGGTTCCCTTAATTCTACTCCTCACCATACTATATTGAGCCCTTCACCACTGAAGTGGTCTCAAATAAATCATCTAAGAGAAATGATGTTTCATGCAGGACCCTGACTGATAACTGGTATAAAGGAGGTACAACTGGCCCTTTGTACCAGTTATTGTTAAATCAAATATGATTTCTTGAATTAAGTAAATGTTTTAATTTTATATACATCGTTAATGATTTTTACAAAAAAATCCAACTGCAGGTTGTATAAATGATACATTTGTTAAATAGAAGGTATTTCTGTTTTTCACTAAGAAAGTGAAATAAGTAGTATGGTATTTCCTGCCTAGTGGAGCAGTAGAACATATTCAAAGACCAATATACCAGTTCCAAATATTATCCACAACAAAGAGAGACAGACTTTGGCATTTGTAACAGATGCCCAAGAGAGACGATGCCAAAGTCAAGGCTACTCAGAGCTTCCGCTTTTTGTTCAGTCGGGAAATAAATTGAATGTGACAGTAATGTGGCATGTGGTTGGCTATCTGTGTGATGACAAGAGTCACCAAGACCTGATTGGACACAATTCCAATATTCCATCCCATCTTCCTTTTTTATTTCTGTCATCACCTGCATTACTGACTTTTCCTTTGAACAAAGAAAACATTTCAGGTCCAATTTTTTCCAATCCCAATATTTTTCTAGAATGTTTTTCTTTTAAAAGAAATAACATCTGTCAAAGCAAATTATTTTGTGATTTGAACTGCTGCAGTGTATTAACAATCTGTAATGTCCAGAAATTAACATTCATTTAAGAGGCAGACAAAAATGACATGTGGGTCCTCTCATTTCAGGCTAGGAAGGGATTATTGAAAGTGAACACACAGAACTGGTTACTTCTTATACTACACAATAGAATCCATGTCTCCATGATTCAAACATATAAGTACTATGAAATATTTTTAATTTCTTTATTGTATCTTATTGTTTGTGGCCTAGTCTTTCCCTTACCAAGTTAAATTTCTTCCGTGTTTGAGAAACTAGTAGAGCTGAATTCTTAATCATCATAATTTTGTTCACTAATATTAACATGGTCTAGGATTTCTGGCATTAAGTAAGGAAAATCTTCCTGAAAATATACATTTAATTCTAGAGTATATATATACTTTCTACAGATACACACAATGATTCACACTTGTGAACAATTTTGTAGACAAACATTTGTACATCTTTGGTTTAGTACAAGAACCCCATAAACAACATTTTTGAGGGAAAGAGATTTTCAGGAGAATCAAAATCCAAACTTTTAACTTTCATTTTGATACGATACTTTTTCTTCTTTTGCTATAAATTTTTAAACTTTTATTGGAGTATAGCTGATTTACAATGTTGTGTTAGTTTCAGGCATGCCCTATAAATTTTACTAAAAAGTAATCAGAAATTTTCCAGATGCTCAACATTTTTTAAGGAAATTTCCCGAAATTTGTAAGCCCGTTAACCAAAAACTTATAATAAAACCACTAGTATTTTATACAACTGCAATTGTACAATATTATTTATACTATTTTAAGATTGATTTCAGATACCAAAGAAGAATATTTATATATTGCCTTAAAATATCCTACATGTTATGGTTATGTTACAAATTTTCAAGCCTTTATCTTTCAGAAACATACATATGGCTGAAAGAGACACAAGGCATGAAATTCACTCTGAAATAAAACAAAGTAAATACAAAGTAGGGAGACAAAGTTGGTATGGACATATATGAAAGGAGAGTGATCATGTGCTAAAACTGTAGAAGCTGGCTAATGGATACATATGGATTCATTATAGCTTTAAAATGTGTTTGGTTTAAAATTTTCCATAATAAAAATGCCGCTGCTGTTTGTAGTAGAGAAAAATCAACTTCTACTAATTCAAGTTACAGATCCCTGGTCCAAAACAAAGGTGAATACAGAAGAAGAAATTATAATGAACGCTGGAGAAAACGTATACATTTTGAAACAATAATTTAAAAAGATACCATAAAATGTTATTCCAGTGTCATAATTTACAAGCTAAAGTAACTTAAAATTTCTTAATAAACGTGTTCATTAAACCTGAATAACAGACAAACTCATTCCTAAGTATACTTTATGAGGATGCTAAATGTCCATAATAAGGTGCACAACTGTTTGCTGCTGTTGTTTAGTCGCTAAGTCACGTCAGACTCTTGCGAACCCACGGACTGTAGCCCACTAGGCTCCTCTGTCCACGGGATTTCCTAGGCAAGAATACTGGAGTGGGTCGCCATTTCCTTCTCCAGGGGATCTTCCCAACACAGGGATTGAACCCAGGTATTGAGCTCATGTCTCCTGTTTGGCAGGCAGATTCTTTACTACTGAGCCACCAGGGAAACCCAAGGTGCACAATGAAAGTGAAAAACTTTCAGTCGTGTCCAACTCTTTGTTACCCGATGGGCTATACAGTCCATGAAATTATCCAGGCCAGAATACTGGAGTGGGTTGCCTTTCCCTTCTCCAGGGGATCTTCCCAACCCAGGTCTCCCATATACAGGCGGATTCTTTACCAGCTGAGGCACAAAGGAAGCCTAAGAATACTGGAATGCGTAGCCTATCCCTTCTCCAGCGGATCTTCCCAATCCAGGAATCGAACCAGGGTCTCCTGCATTGTAGGCAGATTCTTTACCAGCTGAGCTATCAGGGAAGCCCTGAGTGGACAAAAGGTGTACACACAATAGGTCTATGCTAATTGGCTGGTATACTAGATTAGCTTTAAAAAAAAAAATACATATAATTTTTTTTTTTTGGCTATGCGCTGGGTCTTTGTTGCTGCACGAGCTTTTCTCTAGTTGTGGCAAGTGGAGGCTATTCTTTAGATGTAACGAGCCGTTTTCTCATTGCGGTGGCTTCTCTTGTTGCAGAGCACGGGCTCTAAAGGTGCATGGGTTTCAGCAGTCGCAGTTCCCAGGCCCTACAGCACAGGCTCACTAGTAGTGGCACACAGGTTTAGTTGCTCAGCAGAGTGTGGGATCTTCCCAGACTAGGGATTGAACCCATCTCCTGCATTGGCGGGAAGATTCTTTACCGTTGAGCCATCAGGAAAGCCCTAGATTAGCTTTTAATAGCAAGTCTGGAGCCATCATCTTCTATGCTGTAAGTTAAGGTCATTGGGCCCAAACTTGCTCTTGTTAAAAAGTAATACAAAGATACTAACAGCAAAAGACCATCTCTTGTTTTTTTGTACCGCCACTGTTCTATTTAAACCCTATCCTTTCAAATGGTTCATACTCTTACTTTGGCATTGTCCAATAAACCTTATTTATGTAGCTTTAGCCAAACCAAATTGATTTCAATAACTTAATGTCTGTTTAAAAGGAGATAGTACCAGCTGTTCTAACAGATCAACATTCAGTTTGCTCAATATAAGAAATGTTTAAAAATGTTAAGCCATCTAATTTAGGCAGATCCAAGCAAAAGTATTTTAGCATATCCACATTTTTGTGTTTATCATGCTTCACTAGGTCAGATAAATCTGGTCCCAAGTTATTTAAACAGGATCAGTGATCACACAGTAATGAGAATGACGGCATTTAAGTCATACGAAAATTTCATTATTTTATATTTAGTTATATCCTATAGTCCTACAAACACAGGGTAAGTTACATGGTCAGGATCCCTAAAGAAACTTACATTTACGGAGGCCAAATTTAAACTCTGAGATATTAGATAATAACTCAAAGCAGAATGTATTCCAGCATTAACTATACTCTTTATTAGATCAATATCTATTTAAGACTTATTAGGTGACAGATATTTTCAGGAAGGGAGAGGGAAGGGGGGAGGACTAAACAGCTCAACTTGGATTGTCAAGAAACATCCAAGGGTTACTGGATAGGAGTCAACGATAAACAACAGTATAGAAATATTTACTATCAAGGACTGACAAGTGCTACGAAGAAACTTCAAGCAGGGTGCTGAGCGACACAGTGATGAAGTGGAGTACAGATGGGGACAGGGGAGCCACCGAGGGCCTAACAAGGCAGCATTTTGAACCCAAAGAAGTGCGGGAGAAAGCCCTATAGACAGATCATCAGAGCGAAGAGTGGTCCTAGTACAGGAAACAGCCCAAAGACCCCAAGATAAGAGCGTTCTTGTTGCTGTTCAAGGAACAATGGGAAAATGGTGTGCTTTTTTCAGAGATAAAAGAGACAGAGGTCAAGGGAGAATCTGTGGTCATGATTCCAGAAAAAAAAAATGAAAGAAAAATGAATGGATATGCTAAAACTAGGTCCATGCTCTCCTATTTACCTCTTCAGGTTATACAGTACTTCTACACATTTTTGAACACATGCTTACTACTGAACAAAAATTAAAAAAAAAAAACCTAATTGCAGAAAGGCCTAGGAGGGGAAAAGTCCAGCCTAGCTAGACTGGCCCAAGGGAAATTCAGAAACTGTGTAACATCCTGGTAATAAGTCATCTAGCATGTTCCTAAAATTTAGAACAGCAGCAGCAGCAACAAAGGATAAACATTTCACAAAGAAGGAAGACATTTTATATGTAAGTTTAGCAAAAGAGTAGGCAATATGTTTTTAAACAAAGCTTGTAGTCTCACTTGCATCACTGGGGGTGGGGGTGGGGGTAACCTCTTATTGAAGTACTGTTTCTCTTACTGAAGTACTGTTTCTCAATGTAAAATACTTCTTTTCAAAAGACGACCAAATATCACTGTTTCAATTAGACTGTGATTTAAATCTACATTGCCTTCCTCATTCACCTTCCATTCTTCATTACCCTGTGTTTTCTCGTATCACTTACCAAAATACCAGAAAATTTACAGTTATGTTTATTATTTATCATCTGTCTCACTCCACATACCCAGTTTAAAAGTCATCAGGGCAGGGATCTAGGTTTTGCTCACTAATATATTCCAAGCTCCAAAAGCCATGACAGGCACTCGGTAAACATCTCTAAAATTCCCATATCTTATGCTCAGTTCAGTTCAATTTAGTCGCTCAGTCGTGTCCGACTCTTTGCAACTCCACGGACTGCAGCACACCAGGCTTCCCTGTCCATCACCAACTCCCGGTGCTTGCTCAAATTCATGTCCATCAAGTTGGTGATGCCATCCAACCATCTCATCCTCTGTCATCCCCTTCTTCTCCTGCCTTCAATTTTTCCCAGCATCAGAGTCTTTTCCAATGAGTCAGTTCTTCCCATCGGGTGGCTAAAGTACCAGAGTTTCAGCTTCAGCATCAGTCCTTCCAATGAATATTCAGGACTGATCTCCTTTAGGATGGACTGGTTTGATCTCCTTGCAGTCCAAAGGACTCTCAAGAGTCTTCTCTAACACCACAGTTCAAAAGCATCCATCCTTTGGCACTCAGCTTTCTTTATAGTCCAACTCTCACATCCATCCACGACTACTGGAAAAACCACAGCTTTGACTAGACAGACCTTTGTCGGCAAAGTAACGTCTCTGCTTTTTAATAGGTTGTTTAGGTTGGTCATAGCTTTTCTTCCAAGGAGCAAGTGTCTTTTAATTTCGTGGCTGCAGTCACCATCTGCAGTGATTTTGGAGCCCCCAAAAATAAAATCTCTGTTTCCACTGCTTCCCCATCTATTTGCCATGGAATGTTGAATTTTAAGCCAACTTTTTCACTCTCCTCTTTCACTTTCATCAAGAGGCTCTTTTCTTCTTCTTCGCTTTCTGCCATAAGGGTGGTGTCATCTGCATATCTGAGGTTATTGATATTTCTCCCAGCAATCCTGATTCCAGCTTGTGCTTCATCTAGTACAGTATATCTCATGATGTACTCTGCATATAAGTTAAATAAGCAGGGTGACCATATACAGCCTTGATGTGCTCCTTTCCCAATCTTGAACCAGTCAGTTGTTTCATGTCCAAACTAAACCCAATCACAGAAAACTAAACAAACTGATCACACGAATCCCAGCCTTGTCTAACTCAATGAAACTATGAGCCATGCTGTGTAGGGCCACCCAAGATGGACGGACCATAGTGGAGAGTTCGTACACAATGTGGTCCACTGGAGAAAGGAATGGCAACCCCATGAACGGTATGAAAAGACAAACTGGGTGGGGCCACTGAGATTTTGTGGTAAGGGAACACCTTCGTGAAGAGATGATTTTTAAGCAGAGATAAGAATGGCAAGAAGAGGGTGATAAGGTGATAAACATCACTAGCATCACCTAAGAACTAGTTAGAAATGCAAATTATTGGGCTCCACCTCAGATTTATTGATTCAAAAACTCTGGGGTTAGATCCAGCAACTTGTATTTCAACAAGCCCGCTGGGTGATTCTGAAGGACTCTTAAATTTGACAACCACTGATCTAGGGTTAGACTGAGTCAGAAAAGGGAATTACCAGAATTGTTCTGGCCTTAGGACATTTACATGTGCTCTTTCCTCACATCTTAGTGAAATGATACTTCAAGCATTCTGTACTTGACTGTCAAATTAATCTTATTAAAACTCTTTTTTGGGGCTGATATTATCATCATCATCATGCCTGTTAAAAATCCGAATTTCAAAGCTCCCTACTGAGCCGTAGAGACTAAACTCCATTGTCTGTCATCAAAAGCCCTCGAAAATCTAGTACCAGTACACTGTGGAAGAGTATTATTACTCTGGTGACCTCTCCAAGGAGGTCTTCTCTGTACTGCGCCCAGGACTGCTCTGACCAGTAACCTGCGACAGAAGTCATGCTATGCCAGTTCAAGGACCTCCCCTTAACTAATCCAGCAGCTTCTACTCCCTCCCACTTTGGAACACTTGCTCTCAGAACTGCCTTCTTTCCGCTAATACCTTATGCCATTTACTCAATGTTAACAAAAATTCAGATCAGTCTGTATGCAATACACCTGAAAAATGCTTCCTTAATCCTCTTGAACTCAACATAACTTTTCCCTAGAAGTCCCCCAAGCATTTTTATACCTCTTTAAAAAAAACAAGTACTCTGCTTAGGACTATAGTCATTTCTTTCATTCACTGAATGTTCTACATGCACTGACAATGTGCCAGATATTGTTCTGAGTGCTGACAATAATGCTCATATGCTATACACTATTCTATATGCCAGACACCATTCTAAACGCTTTTCTGTGTTCTCATTTAATCTTCAAAAAAACTTTCTGTTTTCACACAGGGAACTTCAGGAACAGAACAATTAAGAGACTTCTTTAAGATCATACTGCAAGTGGTGGAGTCAAAACACAACCCCCTTAAGTCAAATTCTGACTTAAGAGCTTATCCTATCAACCATTTCTCTAAACTGCCTTCAACAGATGTGAATAAGACAGCTCACTGTTCTCATGGAACATGCATTCTACTAGTGGTGGTTAGCGGAATGGGGAAGGGCAGCAATAAGTGATACATACGTGCTTAGTCGCTCAGTCGTGTCCGACTACTACATGGACAGTAGCCCACCAGGCTCCTCTGTACATTGGGATTTTCCAGGCAAGAATACTAGAGTGGACTGCCATGCCCTCCTCCAGGGGATCCTCCCAATCCAAGAATCAAACCAAGGTCTCCTGCATTGCAGGCGGATTCTTTACCAGCTGTGCTACCAGGGAAGCCAAGTGATATATATAAATCTAAAAAATTACTTCAGAGAGTGATAATACAATGAAGAAAATAAAACTCTGTGATATAATACAGTGATGAGAAGTTACTCTACAGAGGGCAGTCAGAGAAGATCTTTTTGAGGTGGTAACATCTGGGTGAAGACCTACATGTCCAGAAGTAGAAGCAAAAACCTGTAAAGAAACTCCAGATAAAAAGAACAACCAGTGCGAAATTCCTAAGACACAAATAATCTTAGCATGTTTCAGGAACAGAAATAAGGCCCATGTGGCTGAAGGATGGTAGATGGAGCGGAATGATTAGGTTGGAGAATTAGCCAAGGCTCAGATCACTTACAACCTCAGAGGCCACGATAAGGACTCTGTATTTTCCTGAGTAACACAAGGAGGTTGTAAGCAGGGTAATGACATTACCTGACTTCTATGTTGAAATGTTAATTCTGCCTGTTAATAAACTCTATTATAGAAAGGCTAAAGTGGAAACAAGGAGGCAGCGCAACTGTCCATGTGGGAGCACATACATATGGAGATCAAACCAGCAGGATTTACTGAGGGAGTGGATATGAAAGAAATGAATCATAGATGGCGCCAAACTCTTAGGCATGAGCTACAAAGTAAATGGCAGCATTATTTACAGAGGTGGGGAAGATTAAAGGAGAATGTGGTTGCGGGGTTAGGGCGATAATCAGGTTTTAGATATATTATATTTGAAATAGTTATTCAGTACCCAAATGGAGATGACAGGGAGATAGATAGATATGAATCTAGAGATAGAGATTTGAAAATAATTTTGTATATATGACAACTTCACCAAGGGTGAGTAGAAAGAGAAGGATGGAACGCCAAGCTTCTTAGGCACTTCAGCATTTCAAAGCCAAGTAGACAGGCAAGAGTTGACTCATTGGAAAAGACTCTGATGCTGGGAGGGATTGGGGGCAGGAGGAGAAGGGGACGACAGAGGATGAGATGGCTGGATGGCATCACTGACTCGATGGACGTGAGTCTGAGTGAACTCCGGGAGTTGGTGAGGGACAGGGAGGCCTGGTGTGCTGCAATTCATGGGGTTGCAAAGAGTCGGACACGACTGAGTGACTGATCTGATCTGAGGCAGCAAGTATATGATCCTGTAACCTTTCTCAATTACAAGTTTGTGTTTTTTTTTAATGAAGTATAGTTGATGTATAATGTAAGTTACAGGTACACAATACACTGATTCACTGTTTTTAAAGGTTACACTGCATTTATTGGATCACGTTCTTTAAGAGGCAGGACAGTGTCTCCTTCATTTCTGCAGTACCCTGTAGAACTTAGCTTAGTAACAGAAACTCAGAGATGCTCAGTACATTTTAATGAGTGAATGAATTTGACATTGGACTTCTCAAGCTTTCACTGCAGAAATATACTTGATAAAGGCAACAGTGCCTTGCATATACTGGGCACACAAATATTTGTTTAATGAAAAAGAAAAATCCTGTGTTTTGCTATATACACATTAGTGCTCACACTGTTCCAGAGAGTATAACAAGGAAAGGAGGAAAGCAAGCAGCAGCCTGTACCTCCACGCTTCCTACCAATGACAATCACAAATGCCCTAACCCTTCATTCTGGTCCCGACTACAGAGTAGACAGGGAAGGTGGGGAATGGCACGAGAGACAGCAGCAAGGAACAAAGGGCTTCCAATTCCCATGCTAAAACAGAGTTCTGGTTTTCATGCCATAAATAAGTATTAATATTAAACAACAATTATATACCTAGCTCAGATGGTAAAGCGCCCGTCTGCAATGCAGGAGACCTGGGTTCAATCTCCGGGTTGGGAAGATCCCCTGGAGAAGGAAATGGCAGCCCACTCCAGTACTCTTGCCTGGAAAATCCCATGGACGGAGGAGCCTGGTAGGCTACAGTCCATGGGGTGGAAAAGAGTTAGACACGACTGAGAGATTCCACTTTAACTTTCATATGCCAGGCACTAGAGTACCATCTTCTCTGGCAGCTCAGTGGTAAAGAATCCACCTGCAGTGCAGGAGAGGCAGGATACACAGGTTCCCTAGGTTGGGAAGATCCTATGGAGAAGGAAATGGCAACCCACCCCAGTATTTCTGCCTGGGAAATCCCATGGACAGAGGCCCCTGGTGGGCTACAGCCCATGGGCTCACAAAGAGTCGGACACAACTTAGTGACTAAACAACAAAAAAGTTACATATCAGGTAGAGAGCAGTAGGCAAAACACAGTGTCCCTCAAAGAACTTCCATTCTAAAAAGGAAGGCATCTATTACATAAACAGTATACATGCGTGCTCAGTGGCTTCCGCTGTCTCCAACTCTTTGTGACCCTATGAACCGCAGCCCAACAGGCTCCTCTGTCCATGGGATTCTCCAGGCAAGAATACTGGAGTGGGTTGCCATTTCCTCCTCCAGGGGATCTTCCCAACCCAGGGATCATACTAGCATCCTTTCTGTCTCCTGCACTGCAGGTGGATTCTTTACCACTGAGCCACCTGGGAAACCCCACCTAAAAAGCATATAGGTATGTAATTACATTTCTAAGAATTTTGCTGAAACACAGTATGTATATACCATTGCACAGAACAACAGGGAGCAGAGGTCGAAAGGCAGGAGGTTTCTAACATGAAATACCTTAAGAAGTCAGGTTGGCTGTGGCGGATTCATTTCGATATTTGGCAAAACTAATACAATATTGTAAAGTTTAAAAATAAAATTAAAAAATGCAAAAAAAAAACAACATTCATAAAACTTAAAAAAAAAAAAAAGTCAGGTTGGGAGATAGAAAAAGCGTGAGAGATAGGTGGAAGGGACAGGGTGTAGGAGAGCTTTAGGTAGAAAGCAATTTAGGATGACCCAAGCAATTTTAAATGGACCAGTAAATGCAGGACCATATACAACCCATTTCAGATTTTTAAAACCTTGACCTTAAGGTGTAGGAGTAGCAGTGGAAAGGTACTAAGCAAAGGAACAACATGATCAAACTGCTAGATCTGTGTTTTTAAAAACCACTCTGGGACTTCCCTGGTGGTCCAGTGGTTAAGACTCCACGCTTACAATGCAAGGGGTCAGGTTTGATAACTGGTGAGGGAACTGATCCCAAATACTGCAAGAAAGATCCCAAGTGCCACAACTAAGACCCGGCACAGCCAAAAATTAAATTAAGTTAAAATCACTCTGAATTCTATGAACAGAACAAACTGAAGTGAGGGAGGCAGAGGAATGGACTGGGAATTTGGGGTTGGTTGATGCAAACCATTACATTTAGAATGGATAAATAACAAGGTACTATATCCAATCTCCTGGGATAAACCATAAGGGAAAAGAATATTTAAAAAAGAATGGAATGTATATATGTGTAAAACTGAGTCACTTTGCTATTCAGCAGAGATTGGCACAACACTGTAAATCAACCACGTGCTTGTGCTTAGGTGCTCGGCTGCATCTGACTTTTTTCAGCCCCATGGAGCCCGCCAGGCTCCTCTGTCCATGGGGATTCTCCAGGCAAGAGTACTGGAGTGGGTTGCCATGCCCTCCTCCAGGGGATCTTCCCAACCCAGGGATTGAACCCAGGTCTTCCACATTGCAGGCGGATTCTCTACCATCTGAGCCACCAGGGAACCCCAAATCAACTATACTTTCATTTAAAAAAAATAAAGGAATGAACTGAAGGAAGGAAAGGAAAGATTTAAGATTATTTAGTTATCCAAGAGAAAAATAATAGTGGCTTGGATCAGGCTGGAGCAGCAGAAACACCAAGTAGACAATTCCAAGACATTATTTAAGAGACGAAACAAAAGTCAGCAAGGTTTGGTGACAGAGCACGCACAACTCCCGGGTTCTGGCCTGAGCAACTAGATGGACAGAGGCGTGACTGAGAAAGGCTTCACTAGAGAAGCAGAGGTGGGGTGGATGGGGAAAGTATGAGCTCATCACTGATGATTCCTGCTACGTAGCCAATGAAAGCTCGAAGAGGTAGATGGATACGCAACTAGGTGCTCAGGAGAGGTTTGGGCTTTAGATGTATATATGGGCATCTCTAGAGATGGTATTTTAAGTCATGGGCATGGATGTGATATCCTAGGACAAAGTGCAGAATGGACAAGAAATCCTATCAACCCCAAACCCTAAGGAAACAATATGTGGAGATTAGAAGAGTTAAGAACTAGTGAAGAACAGGAAAAAGCAGTAGCCCAGAGAGGAAAGAGGAAAGTCAGAAAGTACAGTGTTATGGAAATGAAAGGAAGTATGTTTCAATTAGGAAAAAAGATGGACAACAATGATAAAGAACACTGAAATAACGATATTAATGATGGTCAGGATTCCAGGCCAGTTATAAACGATCATTAACCCATTACATAGGCAGATTACAGTATCAGACTATCCAAGTAGTCCAGTTCAGTAATGAAACATGCCCAGGTTTAAATCCCTGCTCCACTACTTACTTGCTATGTGGCTGTAAGTTTATTAATCTCACTATGTCTCAGTTTCCAATTCTTAAAAAAGAAGGTATAAACAATGCCTACCTCAAAAGATTACTTTGAGGATTAAATAGTGTTTGCATTGATCACTTAAAACAGTAGCTAGCACAAATAAGTTGTCAGTAACTGACATTACTTACAATATTACAAATTACTTACAACATTGTTTCTATGGGAAATTACGAACAACAGAAGTTTGTTCCAAATAACCTTTCACTACTTTGCGATTGTCTCAACTCCTTACAAATTGTGATCTTTCAGGTCTTATCCCAAAAGCCTTGAGGAAAATGCTAGATTTAAAACTTACTCAAAATGTCCTTGGGCTTACCCCGGTGGCTCAGTGGTAAAGAATCTGCCTGCGATGCGGAGAACCTGGGTTCTATCCCTGGGTCCAGAAGATCCCCTGGAGGAGGGCATGGCAACCCACTCCAGTACTCTTGCCTGGAGAATCCCATGGACCTCATCTGGCAGGCTATCATCCATAGGGTGGCAAAGAGTTGGACAGGATTGAAGGAAGTGAGCGTGTACACAAAATGTCCTTAATACAGTAGCCGATCACTTCTGGAGAAACTAACCATTGTTTTGTTTTTTGGAAGGACAACCTATCACACTCATTACATTCACACTAAAATCAGGATGAATTTATAATTTATTTAGGAAATTCTAAAAACTGGTGGCAAAAAAGACTGTTTCAAGTCAAAAAGGCAAAACAAATATAATTTTATTTTAAAACAAAATATTTCTGTTTAGTCATCTTCTGGTGTATATTCAAATACCAACACAACATCTATCATAACTATGATGAAACGGCCTGTCTCTTCCTATTCTGTACAAAGACACAAATGTCAGGGAGAGAAAAGATGCAGGTCTGTAGCTTCCTGATGATCATCTTATATCCAAAAACATGTAAAGGTATTTAGAGTACCTAAAATAGCCCCACAAAGAACATTTCTAACCACATGGTGACAGATGAAGATATATGCTCATTTGGTCCCTAAAACTAAGAGGACAAATAAATGGAAATGTATATACAATCAGGTCTTATCCCTGAAATTTCCATGTACCCAGCAAGAAATATTTTAGAAACATTCAGAAATCTCTATACACTCTATTTAAAGTGAAATGCTAGAGTTTTCCCATTAGTTCTTTATTTTTCAATTGTTAAACCAATGGAAATACCTAGTATCTTGTGGAGCCATTATATCAAGAAAGTGTTATTTTGGAACTCATGAAAAAATGTTTACCGTGCTATTTCCTATCAGCTGATGAAAATGTTTCATTTTAGGACCAAGTAAAGACATAAAGTAGAATGTTAGATCCCATATCAGTAACAACTGAACGTCACTACCATCTGTTAGCTTCTGAATAGGTTATTGGAAACAAGGTGACAGACAGGCTAACTCCTTGCGGATAAGTATCCACATCACATCATCACAACCAGTATTCATTTGCACCTTCAAGAAAAACTGCCACAAGGGGGAACAAAAACATTCAACTGATACATGAATTATGAAACAGCTTTTCAAAATGTTATAAAAAATATGAATAGTCTTCTGAAAACACACAATACTTACAGACTTACAGGGCATATTTCAGATTCAGTATTTTTTATATAACTGAAGAGAGCACTCGCACAGAATAAAATGAGGTACAATTAAGAAGTGTGTGTAGCCCTGTACAGATGGCCTGATCCTAACACAAGATGTTAACAAAGCAAGTTCATGGGGGAGGGGGAAAGCCTGCATTTTCTATGCTATAATTTAGCTAACTCCACCCCCAAAATATATTTTAAGAGGGGAGGGGCTGAGCATTTAAGAATCAATCGTTTTCAATAAACAAAATAAATCCCTTTTAGATTATGTGTTCCAAATAAATCTACTTACTGTTTTCAAATGTGTTTGGGAAGTCATTCTTTGTTACTTTGATAAATAACATTTGGAAAATATGACAAGTAGATTTTAGTTTCTTGCCTCAGAAGTATTCTGCTAAAAGAAACAACAGAAATAACTAGATAGCATTTGTTTCATGTACCTAATAAAACATTTGTCATTTAAAACATAAACTATGCTGCATAAACACCTATCATTGTTCACTGAAGAGAAAGTAACTTTAATTAGTAAATTATGGTATATATGCAAAAGCTACTTGTAAAATGATAAGTCAAATTACCACCAAAAATAAATAAATAAAAGGGAAAAGTGCCAAACATTTTTCATGAACTCCTTAAACTGTATATAGTTCAAAGTTATGACTATTTCTGAGAGGTCTCAGCATTTAATTATTTAGCTCCACATTGTCACATCACATTATTATATTCTTAACCCCATCTCTTTTAAACAAAGGACATTAAATTTTCTATGAAAGCATATTTTCCTTTTCTTGAACGAATTTTTTCTCATTCTCTCAACAATCATCCCAAGGTACTATCTAAGACAAAGACCACTCTTCGCACATACTTTCCAAATCATGAACGTGCAACTTCTACAAAAGAAGAAAACCTAGAATACTGTAATATATATAAAGTAAAAAAAAAAAAAAAGTTCACTTCTGTTGTGACAATAATAAAAAAAATTTGATGAGATCATAAAGCCACGAAGCTTCCTGTTGGTAGCTGAGGATGAAGTCATTAGCAACCCAGGATTCCCTGGTCCTTGTAATCAGAAGCTGCACCTACCAGATTTCTGCATTGTTCGGCAGAGGTAGCTTTAAAACACCCCGCTCCCAAATCTTCCAAACCAAACCACGCCTTCCAGTTATCATTCAAATGGACCGTTTCACAGAGTAGCACTACGACACATTTCCCGCGAGCTTAAACATCTAGTAAGAGTCAACATTTTAGATTCCCTTGGTCATGCTGGAGCAAAGATGAACTCTTGAACCCCACGCTACATAATGAGCCGGGGCTTCAGAAACGAGATGGAGAAGCATGCTTCGGTTCTTCAACCTTTACGGCCTTCACTGACCGCCCCCCTCCCTCCGGTTTCTTCCCAACTCTTAGTCACCCCAAAACACAGAAGGCAAAGAGAGATTCCTTACTTCCTGCTGTTGTTAAGAGGAGGACACCCAAGAGTAAGTTTGAACGCATGGAAGAAAAACAGCTTCATCTTGGCCACCACTGCGAACATATGTCACCCAGCCCAGGCGCAGCGTTCGCATCCCCGGGGCCCCCTGGCAGGCCCCCACGTCCCCGGGATTCTCCAGCAGCACAGACCACCCCCCCGCCCCAGGTCCCCCAATGTCAGGGACTCGGCTCCGCGCCTCTTGCGCTCCCGCCTCCCCCACCCTCACGCTCACCGCCGGGGCCCCCAAGACCACATTGTCCGTCACAATACAATGGAATGTCACTGCCCCGAACTCCTCGGCGGCCCGCTTGGCCACCCGGCACGAGTCCCGAGTTTCCCTGATCGCCGAGTTCAGCCAATAACCCAAACTTCACCATGTGGAAGCCCAGGACGCGGAGGTGACGGGGACCCACGACTCCCGCCCAAGCCTCCCTTTTACCCACGCTCCCCAGCTGCGAATCCCACATCGGGCGCCCCCACCCACCCCGAAACCACCCCACAGGAATTAGCAGCCGCTTCTCCCGGCAGGGTGAGGGCAACGAGACGAGCAGGGGGGGTTCCCCGCCGACCCGAACCCTCGGGGGGTGCTGCACGGGGGCGAAGGCCCCAAACGCATCCCCGGCTTTTCCGGGCCCGCCAGGACCCCCCGCCGCCCACTCTCCCTACCTGGCCTTGAGGCTGGGGCTGCTACCGCCGCTGCCGCTGCTGCTGGAGGCGGCGGCCGCGGCTCGGGGTTCGTAGGCCCAGGCGGGGGCGGGGGGTGGTGCGGCGGCGGCGCTGGAGGGGGCGGCGGGGGGCGCGGGCGGCGGCGGCGGCGGCGGGTCGGCGAAGCCGGAGGTCGCGTAGTTCCTGTCCATCGTGGGGGCGGCGGAGGGCGGGCGAGCTGCGGTGGGGGCTCCTCTAGGGCCCAGTGAGAGGGGGGCGGGAGGGGAGGGAGGGGGCGGGGGGAGGAAGAGGAGGCGGCGGCGGCGGAGGGAGCTGCCCCCTCACATGGCCGCAGGCGAGCGAGCGGAGGGCGCGCTGGCCGGTCTGTGCCGGGGGGAGCCGGGCCGCGGTGCGCCGCGAGGCCCCAGCTGGGCGTCAGGGGAGCGGCGGCATCCGTGGCCGGGACTCGCGGCGGCGGCGGCGGCGGTGGCTGCGCCCCATGTTGGTGGATTTCCCAGGATGCACCTCCCGGCCCCCCCCACCTCCGCCCCGCGGCCTCGCCCCGCCTCCCCTCGGCGCCCCGCGCTCGCGGCTCGCGGGCCAGAGACCGCCTCCTCGTCCGCTGCTGCCGCCGCCGCCGCCTCTGGAAGCCCAGCCCGGGCGGAGAAGGCTTGAGGCCTGCCCGGCCCAGGCCAGCTCCGGGAATCGTAGGGGCGGCCGCCAGCCGTAGCCCGCGAGCCGCGGACTTCCCGCCCCCGGCTGCTCCAGGGGAAGCGGTCGGCGCTCGCCGCGCCCCGCGTGGGAAGGGGCCGCGCCTGCCGGGCGTCCTCCGCGAGGGAGGGGGAAACTGAGCGGAAACCCGGCGCGGGGTGCTGCGGCGGGGGAGCCTTGTCAACGCTTTGCCTGGAGTTCGTTATTTGACCCTTGGAGTTATTTTGAGTGACTCAAATACTCAGTTCTCAGATCGCGACTCCTTTCTCTTCGCCTCGTCCCAAACCAGAAACAGCTGAGCAGACTGTTTTACAGTTCCGTTTACTCCCTTCCTGCCCAAAGCTTGCTGGGCTAGAGGACCCTTTTCCTGCTGTTAGGGGAGATTTATATTCAAAGAGATTCAAATTCAAACGTATTCTTTTCCAACCCTCGTTGAAAGGACCTTTCCCTGGGGGGCTCTTAATTAACTGTCCCCACCCCCACCTTGGGGATTTTTCTCATTCTGGGTTTCAGAATCTTCTGTCCCAAGATGAATACTGCCCCTTCATTGATTAATACAGCCGCCATCTGGATGACTTTAATTACCATAAATTTAAACTCAGAGTGCACAAACTGTTGAAGTTTTTTGTTTGAGGCTTGGAACTTCAGCAGGACTCTATCCAAACGTTTCCTGTCCGGCGTCCAGGTTGTTTGGGGGAGGAGGGGAATTAAAGATTATTTGCGGTTTCCTATTGTATGTGAGAGTTGTTGTTTCTTCTAGTAACTTATGTGTAGTGAAACAAGAATCATAGAAACCACTATTTGGTCCTTAAGGCATAAAGTAAAAGTTAATAACAGTGAAGTTGATTGACCATCACCCTTTTAAAAAATCAATACAGGTTTAACACCTATTTATGTGCTTAGTACAGAAATCTGTCCCTCAAGATAAGCTTAACATGAAAGTTAAATCAGACAGGCATCGTAGAAGACAATAAATCTGATACATTAACTCTGATCACCATGCAAAAAGCAATTTAAATTTAAGTAATCCCTGGTTTTGGACCTGCTGTTCCTTCTGAGATTAATTTTGTCCTGGAAGATTCTGTTTTCCTCCTGGCGCCTACATCCTTTTGTTCCTATTCATTCCTTTTTTTGTAAGTCTTTCGTCACCTGTGCTGCCTGCAGTCCTGTCCCGGGGTGGGGAAGCGAGGAAGAGAGTAGTCGTTATTTACAAATGAATTCAAATGTGTGGACACAAGTGACTTTGCCGATTTTATGTTAATCCCAGTATGCATTTTCTGAGGACGTCTTTGAAAAGTGGTTTTCTTTGGAGAAGGAATTTGCCAGATAATCTAAGACCCTGCAGAGAAGTAACAAATATTCCATACAACATTTATTTTTCTTACTTCTGACTGGAAATCTGTAATCTATATAAATAAAGCAAAGTTGTAAATATTTTTCTGAGCACTAAAGTTTTGTCTGTATGAAAAGTGGAGTGGCATGTTATAAATGTTTTATGGCAGTTTGATACTCACAACTGGTACTCAGAACTTATTCAGGCAATACCAAACAAGTGGCAATAAAACCTTTATAGTCCTTCACACCATTATGTAGTTTGTTTATGTCACATAAATCAGAGAAAAAATATTAAAGGAAAATTTTAGTATTTTAAAAATAATATTACTCTGTCACCATATGTGATGTTTCTTTGCCCATTAAGTGAAATTTAGTTTACCTTAAGTCAATGCAAGTATATTTCCGATGTTACAGCATGTCTACAAATAACATAAAACATCACAGTCTTTTTGGTAAAATTAATGATACTTTGGCCACCTCATCCGAACAGTTGAGTCTTTGGAAAAGACCCTGATGCTGGGAGGGATTGGGGGCAGGAGGAGAAGGGGACGAGAGAGGATGAGATGACTGGATGGCATCACCGACTCCATGGACACGGGTTTGGATAAGCTCCAAGAGTTGGTGATGGACAGGGAGGCCTGGCGTGCTGCAATTCACCGGGTCACAAAGAGTCGGACCCGACTGAGCGACTGAACTGAACTGAGTGATATTACCTGAAGAATGTCGTCTTCCCTGCTGAAAACATACTCCCAACACTACAAACTTTTCATGTTATCTTTCAAATAATTCCCAACCCAGCTGTTTAAATCTGTTCTGTTGCTCTTGTTGTTTAGTCTGTAAGTTTGTCCAACTCTTTTGCACCCCCATGAACTGTAGCTCACCAGGCTCTTCAGTCCATGGGATTTCCCAGGCAAGAATACTGGAGTGGGTAGCCATTTCCTTCTGCAGGGGATTTTCCTGACCCAGAGATCAAACCTGTGTCTCTTGCATTGAAGGCGGATTCTTTATCACTGAGCCACTGGGGAAGCCCTTTAAGTCTGATTTAGACAGCACTAAAAGGAAAAGGTCAGTTTTCATTCCAATCCCAAAGAAAGGCAATGCCAAAGAATGCTCAAACTACCGCACAATTGCACTCATCTCACACGCTAGCAAAGTAATGCTCAAAATTCTCCAAGTCAGGCTTCAGCAATATGTGAACCATGAACTTCCTGATGTTCAAGCTGGTTTTAGAAAAGGCAGAGGAACCAGAGATCAAATTGCCAACATCCGCTGGATCATGGAAAAAGCAAGAGAGTTCCAGAAAAACATCTATTTCTGCTTTATTGACTATGCCAAAGCCTTTGACTGTGTGGATCACAAGAAACTGTGGAAAATTCTGAAAGAGATGGGAATACCAGACCACCTGATCTGCCTCTTGAGAAATTTGTATGCAGGTCAGGAAACAACAGTTAGAACTAGACATGGAACAACAGACTGGTTCCAAATAGGAAAAGGAGTACGTCAAGGCTGGATATTGTCACCCTGCTTATTTAACTTCTATGCAGAGTACATCATGAGAAAAGCTGGGCTGGAAGAAGCACAAGCTGGAATCAAGATTGCCGGGAGAAATATCAATAACCTCAGATATGCAGATGACACCACCCTTATGGCAGAAAGTGAAGAGGAACTCAGAAGCCTCTTGAAGTGAAAGTGGAGAGTGAAAAAGTTGGCTTAAAGCTCAACATTCAGAAAACGAAGATCATGGCATCCGGTCCCATCACTTCATGGGAAATAGATGGGGAAACAGTGGAAACAGTGTCAGACTTTATTTTTCTGGGCTCCAAAATCACTACAGATGGTGACTGCAGCCATGAAATTAAAAGACGCTTACTCCTTGGAAGGAAAGTTATGACCAACCTAGATAGCATATTCAAAAGCAGAGACATTACTTTGCCAACAAAGGTTCGTCTAGTCAAGGCTATGGTTTTTCCTGTGGTCATGTATGGATGTGAGAGTCGGACTGTGAAGAAGGCTGAGCGCCAAAGAATTGATGCTTTTGAACTGTGGTGTTGGAGAAGACTCTTGAGAGTCCCTTGGACTGCAAGGAGATCCAACCAGTCCATTCTGAAGGAGATCAGCCCTGGGATTCCTTTAGAAGGAATGATGTTAAAGCTGAAACTCCAGTACTTTGGCCACCTCATGTGAAGAGTTGACTCACTGGAAAAGACTCTGATGCTGGGAGGGATTAGGGGCAGGAGGAGAAGGGGACAACAGAGGATGAGATGGCTGGATGGCATCACTGACTCGATGGACGTGAGTCTGAGTGAACTCCAGGAGTTGGTGATGGACAGGGAGGCCTGGCGTGCTGCGATTCATGGGGTCGCAGGGAGTCAGACACGACTGAGCGACTGATCTGATCTGAAAAGTCAACAGTGAGCCTTGTTGTTCTTGTTTTAAATAAAAATATTCATTCCACTTTTTGCCTGTGGAATTTAAGATCCACATCAACTGTTATGTCTTTCGTGACATTTCCTCATCATTCCAAGGCAAAACCAATTGCTTCCTTTTCAGTTGCTCTATGGTGCCTATTGCATTTATTGTATTTAACGCTATCTTGTTGCATTATGATTAGTTGTATATCTGCTCCTTTCTCTCACAGATCATGAGTTCCTTAAAGGAAAGAGTTGTGTTTAATTCATCCTTCTATTCTCAGTACTTAGTGCTACACCTGACATTAGGCTCTAAATACATATTTATTGAATGAATAAATCCAAATACAATTTTTTAAATACCCATTCAGAAATTCCATTTAATCATTTACATACTCTTTTTCTGGAAACAAAGGCAACTTGGTTGCAAGATGAATTAAGATCCTACACTTAAAAGTCTTTCCTCCTCTCCCACCCACGTCTTCAATTCCTTCTGAGTTCTATTGTCTATAAGTTAGTGATGTCTCAGAAACTGTCCATGATGGACTTATCTGGTGGTCCAGTGGTTAAGACTTTGTGCTCCCAATGCAGGGCATTAGGATTCAATCCCTGGTCAGGGAACTAAAATCCCACATGCTGCAAGGCATGCCCAAAGAAAAAAGTGTCCATGGACACTCTCCTCACATTTCCCACCTTCCTCCCATCCCATTAGAAAATCGCCATGTATTTAAACTGGTAGGAAGCTTAGAGTAGTTCATCACCTTCATTCTGCTGTTGAGGCTGAAGCCCAGGGTTCAGATTGTTTTAGGTTAATAGAGGCATTCAGTTGCGGGAGGAAGTAATGAAACTGTATCTCCACTGAGGCAGCCTTGTTTTTTTAGCTTGTGGGGAAATGCAGTGTTGGGGGTTGACATATTTGAAATGTAGTCAGTAAGTCCATATATTCTAATGTTACAAAAAGACTAACCATTATTTAGAAAGATACAAGAAGGTCAAGTTTTGTGGTCAAGTTGGATTGATTAGGGGAGGGGTCTTAATCTTCCAATTTTCCTTTCTCTTCTGGCATAGGGAGGGGGAACTATAATCCTGTTTTTGCTGGGGGAGAACTGATTTCACTCTCTTAGGTCAACATCAGAAATTAAATTACGACATCAGAAATGAGGGAGTTCCCTGATGGTCCAGTGGTTTGGACTTGGTACTTTCGTGGCCACAGCCCCCGGTCAAGGAACTAAGATCCTGCAGAAAAAAAAGAGAAAAAAAAAAAAAAAAAAAACAATCAGAAATGAAGTGAGCCCCACTGTCATTTTCTCTGAGGCTTAGATCCTATCAACCATCCTTGGGTGCTATCTCTGTTGCTTGTCTTACGCTCCAGGGAAACAGCAATGGGGTCAGAAAAGCTGCATTTATACCTGCTTCTTTGGAAGCCACAGATGTCATTGAAAGACAGCGATGAGTCACATTCCTTCCAGTGAGCAGAGTTTCAGGAAGCCTACTTGATCATCAGTTTTGCAGGTAGAGGAAGTGGTCTGAGCTATGAATTAGATGATCTCTTGAGCTCTGTGACTATAGTTTAGCTGATAGGGGTCTGGAAGAAGCCAGGTTGAATAATTGGAGACCAAGAGGTCGGGGGGTTAGAGCCCACTTTAAGTATGGGCTGGAAAGACAGGGGTGTGGTCTGATCAAGTCGATCATTGAATGATATCTTTTATCTCCCTGAATAGGTTACAGGAAATTTAAACCTCATTCTGTAAATTAGAGCAGAAGATCTCCTGGAGAAGAGAATGGCAACCTACTCCAGTATCCTTGCCTGGAGAATTCCATGGACAGAGGAGCCTGGCAGGCTACAGCCCATGGGGTCTCAAAGAGTCAGACAAGACTGAGAAACTAACACTTGCACTTTTACTTTCATCAGAATAACCAATATAGAGAGCCAGAAAACCAATGCCACTGCCGCCACCTCTTCAGTTCCAACAAAGCATGAGTTCTCCGGGGACATGACCTGTGAAGCCTGCGCTAATGCGTCACTCATATCCTTAACGAGCTAGGAGGAGTTCAGTTTGACATTGACCTGTCCAACAAGACGCTTTGCATCACCTCTGAGCATAGTGTGGACACTCTGCTGGAGACCCTGGGGAAAACAGGAAAGGCTGTTTCCTACCTTGGTCCCAAGTAAAGGGGGCCTGGGTGTCCAACCTGCAGAATAGATCCTCTCCTGTCTTCCACACAGATCTAAGACCTGTCAGTCCTGCTCAGCCAATGGAGTTCTGCAGAGACCCTCACTTACCCTGCTCCTCTGGAGCTCTCCTGCAATAAAGTCCAGCTGCTTCTGCTGGGGAAGAAAAAAAAGTGTAGCCAATATGTACTAAATATGAATGTGCTGGGTCCTGTGCTATGGGCTTTTTATAGTTTATCTATAAACTATAGTATATCTATAACTATATTTAATCCTCAAAATATTCTTACACTGTGGGTATTGATTATTATTATTTCCATTTTACAGGAAATTGAGGCTTAATGAAGTTAACTGCCCAAATCATGTAAACTAATATAAATTGACGCTAATACAAGTGGAGCTTCAAACCAGCTATATTTGACTGCTGAACCCAATAAGCTTGGTTAAAGTGCTACTGCCAGGTATCTCCACTAAAGTGAAAGTGAAGGGAAAGTGAAGTCGCTCTTTGGACCCCGTGGACTGTAGCCTGCTAGGCTCCTTCATCCATGGGATTCTCCAGGCAAGAATACTGGAATGGGTTGCCATTTCCTTCTCCAGGGTATCTTCCCAACACAGGGATCGAACCCAGGTCTCCCGCACTGCAGGCAGACTCTTTACTGTCTAAGCCACGAGGGGCTCCTATCTCCACTAAAGAGTGGCTATATTTTCTTTAATAGTAATATTTTGTTGGTACTTTAAGGCTGTAAACTCCCAAAGCATCATTCCTTCACCGCTGGTTTCAGCATCTCTATTAGTTTCCTATGAGAGCGGAAACATATTATCACAAACTGGGTGGCTTAAAGCCATAGGTATTTTTGTGTCACTATTCTGGAAGCCCCAAATCATGCTGTCTACAGGGCTGTGTGCTTCCCCTGGAGGCTCTCGGGGAGAATTCTTCCTTGCCTCTTTCAGCTTCTGGGGCATTCCTTAGGTTGGCTCCCTCATTCTAATTTCTGCCTCTGTCTTCACATTCTCTATGTCTGTCTTCTCCTCCGTCCTTTATAAGAACACTTATTTTTGGATTTAGGGCCCACCTGGTTAATCCAGCGTGATCTCATTTCAAGATCCTTAACTTAATGACATCACCAAAGACCCTTTTCCCAAATAAGGTCTCATTCACATGTTCTGTGGATTAGTAGAGGGACACATCTTTGGGGGAACCACCAATCAACTCACCATAGCATCCACTGGTGACTTTTTAAAAATGTAATCACACATGCACACACTTCTACAGTCATTTTTTTAAAGTGATACATTCAATTTTGTTGACCTTTATTTATTTAGCCACATGGCATGCATGCAGAACTTTCCCAACCAGGGATCGTTGCAGTAGTTAAGACGGCATGCTTTGAAAGCATGCCGTCTTAACTACTGGACCACCAGGGAAGTCCACCTGATGATTCTTGATTGAAGCAATTATTATTATGGTTACTGAATTGCGATTTTTCTAAATCCATCTTTTCTTTCATAATCATTAGTTATCATTCTTCTATAAAAAGGAACTTTTCCTTATCTCCTGTTTATCAACCCATCTATCTGTTTATCCATTTCAGTATAAATTCATGAATTATTTTTTACTCAGTGGATTTGAATTGTGCAGAATGAACTCAGCAGGTTCACGTTGTCCAAATGTTGTATATTCCAAAGAAAGGTTTGGCCCTCACCAGGCTCCAGGGGCTTCCCTGGTGGCTCAGCAATAAAGAATCGGTCTGCAACGCAAGAGATATAAGAGATGCAGGTTTGATCCATCCCTGAGTTGGGAAGATCCCCTGGAGGAGGACATTGCAACCCACTCCAGTATTCTTGCCTGGACAATCCCATGGACAGTGGAGCCTGACAGGCTACAGTCCACAGGATCACGAAGAATGGAACACAACTGAAGCCACTTAGCATCCAGGTTCCAGAGCCATAACTTCTAAGCACTTGGAATGTCCTGCCTGTTAAGAGTGGTTTTAGGTCTTGGACCACACCAGTGAGTAATGCTAACAGTGTGATTTATGGTGAGGGCTTTGGACCACACAGTATCAGCTTGACCTCCTGAAGGTTTAGGGAATTAAGATCAGTCACCAGGGAGTCAGCCACACCTATGTGAACAACCTCCCCGCAAAACCCAGGACATCAAGACTCAAGTGAGCTTCCCTAATTGGCAGTACTTCATGTGACGAATGTCCGCCAGGACCCCATTGGGAGAGCACAACTTCAAGCTCTACCTCATCTCCCTTGCTTATATCTGTTCTATGTGCCTTTTGCCATTGCTGATTTTAATCTATATCCTTTCATCTTAACTGACTGTAACCATCAGTGTAGCAACTTCACTGCCTTGTGAGTTCTTGCAGCAAATCATTGAATATAAGGATGATCTTGGGAGTCCTAGAACACAAAATTATAGTCCATTACCATATTCATCTATTTTGATGTTCAAATAGTCCCAAAACTGACCCAATACCCAAACATTTAATTACTTTAGTATACTTCCTCACAATAAGGAGCCACAAAAATCTGAAGCAGGGAGTAAATGACCAAAGTCACAGAAAACATTCCCTTGTCCTTCGTAATGTCCTACCCCATTCCACCCACATCTGCCAGAACGGGACATCAATGTATCAACACAAGAAGTACGTCTGTGTCTCTATATCTGTTCTGCAAATAAGAACATCTGGATGAACTGAGGGATTGGGACTGACATACATATACCATTAATACTGTGTATAAAATAGATAAGTAATGAGAACCTACTGTATAACTAAGGGAACCCAGTGCTGTGTGGTGACCTAAATGGGAAAGAAATCCCAAAAGGATGGGATATATGTATAGATATAGCTGATTCACTTTGCTATACAGTGGAAACTAACAGTGTTGTAAAGCAGCTATACTTCAAGAAAAATTAATTAAATAACAAGCAAACAAACAAAGAACATGAGAAGTACAGTCCTGGGAGTCCCCTGATGGCCTAGTGGTTAGGATCTTGGATTCCACGGTACTGGCGCAGGTTCAATCCCTAGTCGGGGAGCTAAGATCCCACAAACTGCTGCTGCTGCTGCTAAGTCGCTTCAGTCATGTCCGACTCTGTGCGACCCCATAGACGGCAGCCCACCAGGCTCCCCCATCCCTGGGATTCTCCAAGCAAGAACACTGGAGTGGGTTGCCATTTCCTTCTCCAATGCAGGAAAGTGAAAAGTGAAAGTGAAGTCACCCAGTCGTGTCCGACTTCTTGCGACCCCATGGACTGCAGCCCATCAGGCTCCTCTGTCCATGGGATTTTCCAGGCAAGAGTACTGGAGTGGGTTGCCGTTGCCTTCTCCACCACAAACTGCATGGAGTGGCAAAAAAAAAAAAAAAAAAATTAAAGAATTAAAAGGAAAAAGAATAACAATAAAAAAAGAAACACAGTACCTTCATAGATTTATACATGTAGACACACACACACACTCTACTCAGAGAACATTTTTGTAATTTAAAAAGTCAGGACAGACTATTCAATATACTTATTTTATTGTATTTATGCATACTCATTTCTTTTTTTTTTTGGCTAGTCATGTAACATGGCTGCTTGCTCACAACTTCAGAAACTCATAGGGAAACCATGGGTCATGACAAGTTGTAGCAGACTCCTCTGGTGCCCGCATCGCAGTCCCCTGGCTCACCTCTGAGACAGTGCTGACTTACGCTGTGCACAGAGCAGCCTAACCTAGGACACAGCCACGTGTCTTTCTACATTCGGCTTTCTTAGGCCTTCCTGGAGCTCCCTAGAATGTAGAGGAATTTGCATTTCCCCATCAGGAGAAACCTTCAATCAGTGAAGAATGGAATCACTGGTAAGTACTCCAGCCTCCTAGCTTCCATGAGTACTGCTATGGGAGGTATTTTGCATTCTTCTGAGAGTGGTCTTTACACGAATGACCCCTGTTTCCTGTTGATAATATGCCATTGATTTGTCCTCCTGTCCTACCTTTCTCCCTTTTCTGTCTTTCTTGCTGCCTCCCAATTAAACTACCTACACCCAAATTGTTCCACTTTGGGGGAACATTCTTATTCTTGTTTGATATAACTACTTAATTTTAGTGCTGTAATTTGAGTTTTTATCAGTTCAGTTCAGTTCAATCACTGTTGTGTCTAACTCTTTGTGACCCCATGGACTGCAGCATGCCATGCTTTCCTGTCCTTCACCATCCCCTGGAGCTTGCTCAAACTCATGTCCATTGAGCTGGTGATGCCATTCAACCATCTCATCCTCTCTTGCCCCCTTCTCCTCCTGCTTTGAATCTTCCCCAATATCAGGGTCTTTTCTAATGAATTGGCTCTTTGCATCAGGTGGCCAAAGTATTGGAGCTTCAGCATCAGTCCTTCCAAGAGTATTCAGGGTTGATTTCCTTTAGGATGGACTGGTTTGATCTCCTTGCTAACCCAGGGACTCTCAAGAGTCTTCTCCAGCACCACAGTTCAAAAGCAACAATTTTTCAGCCCTGACCTTTCTTTATGGTCCAACTCTCACATCCATACATGACTGTATGTCCTTTGATAAGTGACTGTCCCCAAGTCTTAGTTATTCAGTCTTCTCATTAACTATGAATTGGTTAAGGGGACAAGGCAGGGTGAAGGAATGTTGCTAAAAGTGCTAGAAGTGAAGCTACATCTTGAAAACATGTTCAAGAGATCAGAACTGGGACAATCCCAAAGTCACCAATGCAAGGGTAAAACAAGGGCTGGGGCTTAAGAAAAAAAAAATAAAACTGTGATCCTTCCAAACAAAAGCTTACATGCCCTCCCCCACCCTCCAACCTTGAAACAAAAGCTAAAAATACACTCTATGAAGAGACAGAATCAGATCAGATCAGATCAGATCAGTCGCTCAGTCGTGTCTGACTCCCTGCGACCCCATGAATCACAGCACGCCAGGCCTCCCTGTCCATCACAAACTCCCAGAGTTCACTGAGACTCACTTCCATCCAGTCAGTGATGCCATCCAGCCATCACATCCTCTGTTGTCCCCGTCTCCTCTTGCCCCCAATCCCTCCCAGCATCAGAGTCTTTTCCAATGAGTCAACTCTTCGCATGAGATGGCCAAAGTACTGGAGTTTCAGCTTTAGCATCATTCCTTCCAAAGAAATTCCAGGGCTGATCTCCTTCAGAATGGACTGGTTGGATCTCCTTGCAGTCCAAGGGACTCTCAAGAGTCTTCTCCAACACCACAGTTCAAAAGCATCAATTCTTCAGCGCTCAGTCTTCTTCACAGTCCAACTCTCGCATCCATACATGACCACAGGAAAAACCATAGCCTTGACTAGATGGACCTTTGTTGGCAAAGTAATGTCTGCTTTTGAATATGCTATCTAGGTTGGTCATAACTTTCCTTCCAAGGAGTAAGCGTCTTTTAATTTCATGGCTGCAATCACCATCTGCAGTGATTTTGGAGCCCAGAAAAATAAAGTCTGACACTGTTTGCACTGTTTCCCCATCTATTTCCCATGAAGTGATGGGACCGGATGCCATGATCTTCGTTTTCTGAATGTTGAGCTTTAAGCCAACTTTTTCACTCTCCACTTCCACTTTCATCAAGAGGCTTTTGAGTTCCTCTTCACTTTCTGCCATAAGGGTGGTGTCATCTGCATATCTGAGGTTATTGATATTTCTCCCGGCAATCTTGATTCCAGCTTGTGCTTCTTCCAGCCCAGCTTTTCTCATGGTGTACTCTGCATAGAAGTTAAATAAGCAAGGTGACAATATACAGCCTTGACGTACTCCTTTTCCTATTTGGAACCAGTCTGTTGTTCCATGTCTAGTTCTAACTGTTGCTTCCTGACCTGCATACAAATTTCTCAAGACGCAGATCAGGTGGTCTGGTATTCCCATCTCTTTCAGAATTTTCCACAGTTTATTGTGATCCACACGGTCAAAGGCTTTGGCATAGTCAATAAAGCAGAAATAGATGTTTTTCTGGAACTCTCTTGCTTTTTCCATGATCCAGCGGATGTTGGCAATTTGATCTCTGGTTCCTCTGCCTTTTCTAAAACCAGCTTGAACATCAGGAAGTTCATGGTTCACATATTGCTGAAGCCTGACTTGGAGAATTTTGAGCATTACTTTACTAGCGTGTGAGATGAGTGCAATTGTGCGGTAGTTTGAGCGTTCTTTGGCATTGCCTTTCTTTGGGATTGGAATGAAAACTGACCTTTTCCAGTCCAGTGGCCACTGCTGAGTTTTCCAAATTTGCTGGCATATTGAGTGCAGCCCTTTCACAGCATCATCTTTCAGGATTTGAAATAGCTCAACTGGAATTCCATCACCTCCACTAGCTTTGTTCGTAGTGGTGCTTCCTAAGGCCCACTTGACTTCACATTCCAGGATGTCTGGCTCTAGGTGAGTGATCACACCATCGTGATTATCTGGGTCGTGAAGATCTTTTTGTACAGTTCTTCTGTGTATTCTTGCCATTTCTTCTTAATATCTTCTGCTTCTGTTAGGTCTATACCATTTCTGTCCTTTATCGAGCCCATCTTTGCATGAAATGTTCCTTTGGTATCTCTGATTTTCTTGAAGGGATCTCTAGTCTTTCCCATTCTGTTGTTTTCCTCTATTTTTTTGCACTGAGCACTGAAGAAGGCTTTCTTATCTCTTCTTGCTATTCTTTGGAACTCTGCATTCAGATGTTTATATCTTTCCTTTTCTCCTTTGCTTTTCGCTTCTCTTCTTTTCACAGCTATTTGTAAGGCCTCCCCAGACAGCCATTTTGCTTTTTTGCAGTTCTTTTCTATGGGGATGGTCTTGATCCCTGTCTCTGTACAATGCTATAAACCTCATTCCATAGCTCATCAGGCACTCTATCTATCAGATCTAGGCCCTTAAATCTATTTCTCAATTCCACTGTATAGTCATAAGGGATTTGGTTTAGGTCATACCTGAATGGTCTAGTGGTTTTCCCTACTTTCTTCAATTTAAGTCTGAATTTGGAAATAAGGAGTTCATGGTCTGAGCCACAGTCAGCTCCTGGTCTTATTTTTGCTGACTGTATAGAGCTTCTCCATCTTTGGCTGCAACGAATACAATCAATCTGATTTCGGTGTTGACCATCTGGTGATGTCCATGTATAGCGTCTTCTCTTGTGTTGTTGGGAGAGGGTGTTTGCTATGACCAGTGCATTTTCTTGGCAAAACTCTATTAGTCTTTGCCCTGCTTCATTCCGTATTCCAAGGCCAAATTTGCCTGTTACTTCAGGTGTTTCTTGACTTCCTACTTTTGCATTCCAGTCCCCTATAATGAAAAGGACATCTTTTTTGGGTGTTAGTTCTAAAAGGTCTTGTAGGTCTTCATAGAACCGTTCAACTTCAGCTTCTTCAGCGTTACTGGTTGGGGCATAGACTTGGATTACTGTGATATTGAATGGTTTGCCTTGGAAACGAACAGAGATCATTCTGTCTTTTTTGCAATTGCATCCAAGTACTGCCTTTTGGACTCTTTTGTTGACCATGATGGCTACTCCATTTCTTCTAAGAGCATAGACCGAAGCCAGGCTGCCTTCTCTCAGTTACTGCTTCTGCTGCTTACTGTGTGAACTTGAGTAGGCTACTTAACCTTTCTGTGCCTCAGTCTCCTCTTTTGTAAAATATTTGCCTGTAAATTATTACTTAGGTAACAATGCCTGCCTCAGGGAGGTAATGAGAGAATTAAATAACAATATATGCCTAGAACTGTGTTGGGAACATAGTTTTCAGTTTTGTTTTGTTTTAGCTTTTTTGACGTGAAGTAGATTAAAGAATTGTACAACGAATACGCTATATCACGCTAACGTTTATTACATTTACTTTCAAACTCTCAAACACATCATTCTTAACAGCATACTGGTAGTTCAGCCCAGCACAGTAAGGTGAGGAAAAAAAAGAAAGTTAAAACTCTCTTTGTTTGCGAATGTCATGATTCTGTCATAGAAAATTCTAAGAAATAGTAGAATAATTGAATTTAACAAGATTACAGGATACAAGGTCAATAAATGAAAAATAATCATATATTTATACAGTAACAATAAACAGTTGGAAAATACAGTTTCCAAAAATTGAGGTATAATTCACAAATTCATTATTTCAAAGTATTCAATTCAATGGATTTTAGTATATTCATAAGTTGTACAACCAATGCCACTATCTAATTCTAGAACATTTATATCACCTCAAAAAGAAATCTCATGTCTAATAGCAAACTCTTCTCATTCCCTCCTCCCCCTAGCCTTTGACAACCATTAATCTACTTTCTGTCTATGAATTTGCCTGTTCTGGGCTTTTTCATATAAATGGAATCATGTGATATGTATGGTCTTTTGTGTCTGACTTCTTTCACTTAGCATAATGTTTTCAAGGTTCGCCCGTGTCGTAGCATCGATCAGTATTTCATTCCTTTTTATAGTTGAATAGTGGATTACATGGATATGCCACATTTTGCATATTCATTCATAGTTCAGTAGACACTTGAGTGTTTCCACTTTTTGGTTATTATGAAAAGTGCTGCAATCAATATTTGTATACAAGTTTTTATGTGAATATGCTTTTAATTCTGTTGGATACATACCTAGAAGTTGAAAGATTAAATTTTAGAAATAGCATTTTGAATAGCGTAAAAAGACATGAACTGCTTAAGGATGAATTTAACAAAACATATGCAACCCTTGCATGCTGAAATCTATGAATGTTGCTGAGAGATATTTCCAATAGCTTGAAAAATATACTGTGGATTGGAGGACTCATAATCATTGCTGGTGATTCTTTTCAAAATTTTCTATATATTTAATGCAATCCTAAATTCCCAGAAGTACTTTGATTTAGAAGTTGACAGGTTAATTCTAAGATATACATAGTGGGCCTTCCCTGGTGGCTCAGTGGTAAAGAATCCATCTGCCGATGCAGGAGACACAGGTTCGATCCCTGGTCCAAAAAGATACCACATGCCTCAGAGCTACTAAGCCCGTGTGCCACAACTATTGAGCCTATGCTCTAGAGCCCAGGAACCATGACTACCGAGCCCGAGCGCTACAGCTACTGAAACCTGCATGCTCTGGAACCTGTGCTCTGCAAAGAGAGAAGCCACTGCAGTGAGAAGCCCGTGCACCACAACTAGAGAGAAGCCCCCTCTCCTGGCAACTGGAGAAAAGCCAGCGCAGCAACAAAGACCCAGCACAGCCAATAAATAAATAAGTAAAATATACATGAAAATGCCAAAGTAATTTTGGGAAAGAATAAAGTTGGAGGACTTAACTTATACTACTTCTTTTTAAGACTGACTACAAAGCTATAGTGAGCAAAACAGTACAGTATTGGCACAGGGATAGACAGAGGTGAATGAAACCTAATAGAGGGCCCCAAATATATCCATTGATTTCAACAAAGATTCCAAGATAATTCAGATAATTAAGTGGGGAAAGGACAACCTTTTAAATAAACAATTGCTAAAACAATTGCATAGTTGAATGGAGGAAAATGAATGTCAATCCTAACTTCATACCTACATAAAAATTAGACTTACCTGTAAAAGTTGAAACTATAAAATGTCTAGAAGAAAACAGAGGAAAATCTTTACAGTTTTGGCACAGACAATGATTTATTGACAGGACATATGAAATAACATAAAAGAAAAACATAAATTAGACTGCATCAAAATTTTAAACTTCTGCTTTTTGAAAGACACTCTTAAGAACATGAAAAGACAAGCTATGACCAGGACAAAATATTTCCCAATACATATCTGATAAAGGATTTACATTAAGACTGTAGAAAGAATCCTTGTAATTCACAAGGAAGAAGAAAACAAACCAATTGAAAAATGGATGCAGATTTGAATGAATACTTCATAAAAGAAGACCTGAATGCTTTTAGTCACTAAGTCATGGCTGACTCTTTGCGACCCCATGGACTATAGCCCACCAGGCTTCTCTGTCCATGGGATTTCCCAGGTAAGAATACTGGAGTGGGATACACAGATGGCTAATAAACCCATGAAAAGATGCTTGACATCACTCATTATTAGAGAAATGCAAATCAAAATTACCTTATACTGATCAAAATGGCCATCATAAAAAAATCTTACAAACAATAAATTCCAGAGAGGGTGTGGAGTAAAGGGAACCCTCTTGCACTGTTGGTGGGAATGTAAATTGATAGAGCAACTATGGAAAATAGTATGGAAATTCCTCAAAAAAACTAGGAATAAAACTACCATATGACCCCACCATCCCACTACTGGGCATATACCCTGAGAAAACCATAACTGAAAAAGACACATGTACCCTAATGTCAGCACTATTTACAGTAGTTAGGACATGGAAGCTACCTAGATGTCCATCAGCAGATGAATCAATAAAGAAGTTGTGGTACATATATACAGTGGAATACTGCATGCGTGCTAAGTCACTTCAGTTGTGTCTGACTCTTTGTGACCCTACGGATGTAGCCTGGCAGGCTCTTCTGTCCGTGGGATTCTCCAGGCAAGAATACTGGAGTGGGTTGTCATGCCCTCCTCCAGGGGATTTTCCCAACCTAGGGATTGAATCTACATCTCTTGCATTGTCTCCTGCATTGCAGGCAGATTCTTTACCACTGAGCCACCAGGAAGCCCACAATGGAGTATTACCCAGCCTTAAAAAGGATACATTGAAGTCAGTCCTAATGAGGTGGATGAACCTAGAGCCTGTTATACAGAGTAAAGTCAGAAAGAGAGAAACAAATATTGCTTATTAACACTAAGGTTTCCCAGGTGGCTCCAATGGTAAAGAATCTGTCTGCCAGTGCAGGAGACGCAAGAGACGTGGGTTCGATCCCTGGGTCAGGAAGATCCCCCGGAGTAGGAAATGACAAGCCACCCCAGTATTCTTGCCCAGAAACTTCTGTGGACAGTGGAGCCTGGTGCGTTACAGTCCATGGGGTTGCAAAAGAGTCGGACGCAACTGAGCGCAGGCACATGGGCGGCTGCTTTCCAGGACAAGTACTGTATGTGTGGTGAATAGCATTTCATACTTTATATGCTGAAGTTCTTGATTCTAGAGAATTGATGATCCTAGAGAATGCTATATATGGAGTCTAGAAAGATGGTACTGATGAGCCTCTTTGCAGGGCAGCAATGGAGACCCCAGACACAGAGAACAGACTTGTGGACCCAGGTGGCAGAAGGAGAGTGTGGGATGAAGGGAGAGAGTAGCATGGAAGCATATGAATTGCCATATGTAAAATGGATAGCCAGTGGAAATTTGCTGTATGCAGGCAGCTCAAAACAGGTGCTCTGTGACAACCTAGAGGAGTCAAACGGTGTAGGAGGGAGGGGACATATGTATACCTATGGCTGATTATGTTGATGTATGGCAAAAACCAGCACAATATTGTAAAGCAATTATCCTCCAATTCAAAATTAAAAAAAAAAATAATACTGGAGTTGGTTGCCATTTCCTTTTCCACGATATCTTCCCCACCCAGGGACTGAACTCGCCTCTGCATTGGCAGGTGGATTCTTTACTGAGCCACCTGGGAAGCCCATATGAATGGCTAATAAGCATATAAAAAGATAATCACACACACAAATTTCAAAAGATACCCAATATCATCAGTCATCAGGGAACTGCAAATTAAAAACACAATGAACACACAACATTGTAAAGCAATTATCCTCCATTAAAAAAAAAAAGAACATTAAAAAAACCCACTATGAGATAACATGGTGTACCCACCAGAGTGGGTAAAATTAAGACTGTGAAGAGCCAGTGTTGGCAAGGATGTGGAGCCATCAGAACTTTCATATATTCCTGTTGGGAATGTGAAATGGTTCAATCACTTTGAAAAGCAATTTGGTTGTTTCTTATAAAGTTAAACATACACCCACCTATTACCAGCAGTATTACTCCAAGGTATTTACCCAAAAGAACTGAAATTATATGTCCACACAAAGATTTGCAGATGAATGTTCACAGTAGCTTTATTCACAAATACTTATCAACAAGTGAATAAAGAAATTGTGATATACCAGTACAATGAAATATTATTCAGCAATAAGTAGGAATAACCTACTGGCTTATGCAACAATATTCTGCTAAGTAGAAAAAACCAGACACTAAGGAATACATGTCATATTATTTGATTTAGTATATAAAATTATAGTATAGGCAAAATTAATCTACAAAGTAGATTGGTGGTAGCCTGAGGCAGAAAAGTCAAGAAATTGACAGTAAAGGGATGCACGGAAACTTTCTGCAGTTGGGATGATGGTTACATGGATGTCTTCATTTGTTAAAACTCATGGAACTGCTCAGGTGAAGAGGGCACCATTTTATGGCATGTAAATTATACACCATTGAAGTTGTTATAACTGTAAAAAAAAATTGTAAAAAAACCCCAACAATGCTCTTGGAGATTAAAAACATGACAATCTAAAATTAAAAATTAAATTTAATAGAATTAAAAGAACTTATGCAGAAAGAATAGCTTGCAGAAAGAAATTGAAAATAGTGAATCGGTCCAGAGAGTCCAATATTCAACCATTAGGAATCACACAAAAAGTAGAGAAATGAGAAGAAAGCAAAATATTGCACAAGAAAATTCTCTAGAATTCGGGGGCATAGATCTTCAAATTAAAAGAAGGCATTGGATGCCATGAACAATAAATGAAAAGACCCAGAATTGTGAATTTGAGATCACCAGGGATAAAAAGAAAATTTGAAAGTTTCCAGAGGATGGAAACTAGACTTTAGGAAACAAGGACAAAAGCAGGGAGAGCAGTGTTAGGAGCTGAACTGTGTCCTCCTAAAATGTCAGATGTTAAAATTTTGTACTTTTAATGCTAACCCTTTGTATTATATCTCAGAAGGTGATAGAATTTGGAAATAGGGACTTCAAAGAGGTAATTAAGTTAAAACAATGTCTTTAGGATGGGCCCTACTCCAATATAACTGGTATCCTTACAGGAAGAGGAGATTAGGACACAGAATAGGGAAGACCATGTATCAGTAAAAGCAGAGATGTCTAACCCACAAGCCAGCTGGAGAGGCTGCCAAAGAAATCAATTCTGCTGACACTTTAATCTCAGACTTCTAGCCTCCAGAATTGTAAGAAAATATATTTCCAATGTTTAAGGGGAGAAAAAAAGAAATAAGTGATCATATGTCAAGGAATGGAATCAGAGCATTATTGTAATTCTTAACAGCAATTAGATGCCAGAAGATGTTGGAGCAATATCCACAATATGCCAAGAAAAATGATTTTTTTGACCCACAATTAGCTAAATTATAAATCATATGTGAGAGTAAACATTCAAAGGCATGTAAGGATGAAGGTTTTGATCCACTCTTTTTTTTTTTTTTTGGTCTGCTCTTTTCAGCTACTTTTCCTTTGGCTGTATCTTAACCTGCTAAGAGGAATAGGACCAATTTCTCAAATTGTTCTCATTCTTATTACCTTTGATAATTTGTTTAAAACTATATAATGCTAGGAATTGTTGGAAAATGAAAAAGATCAATGAAAATGGTAAATAATGAGATGTTACAAAGTTTTCAAAAGCAAGAATAAAATCAGTGGAAGTGAAAGTGGAAGTCACTCAGTCGTGTCCAACTCTTTGCGACCCCATGGACTATACAGTCCATGGAATTCTCCAGGCCACAATACTGGAGTAGGTAGCTGTTCCCTTCTCCAGAGGGTCTCAGGGGATCGAACCCAGGTCTCCCTCATTGCAGGTAGATTCTTTACCAGCTGAGCCACAAGGGAAGCCCAAGAATACTGGAGTGGGTAGCCTTCCCTTCTGCAGGAATCAAACCAGGGTCTCCTGCATTGCAGGAGTATTCTTTACCAACTGAGCTATCAGGGAAGCCGATTAGATGTTAACTCATGTTAACCTAACACTTTATAACTGAGAGACTTTTAACGTGGTTGTACAAAATGAAAGATTGTAGAGAAAGCGTTTGGCCTAGGAATTGGTGTTTGATAGGTGCTTATGGTGGAAAGACCCTAAAGTGATCCGCAGTGACCTCTCCTGGTATTCACATCTTTGTAGAATCTCTTTCCTTTGAGTGCAGGTGGAAACTGTGACTTTGTTCTAACCCACAGAATGTAGCAAAGATAATGGGATGTCTCTCTTGTGTTTATGTTACATTATATAAGGCTTTATTTGCTAGCAGACACCCTCTATAGATCTCTCTGTTGGCTTGATGAAGTAAGCAACAATCCCATGTGGCCAGAACTGCAGGCAGCTTCTAGGAATTGTGGGCTGCTTCTAGGAGCTGCAAGTGACTCCTGCTGCTGAGGTTGGCCTCTAACCTCCAGCTCATTTTGTTATCGTGTTGTTCACTTGCCAACTCGTATCCGACTCTTTGCAACCCCATGGACTACAGCACTCCAGGCCTCCCTGTCCCTCACCGTCTCCCGGAGTTTGCCCAAGAGTGAGAAAAATATGCTGAGTCAGCAATGGACTTGACAATCCTGCATTAACTTTGTAAGGGCATTTCTAATCACCCTTACCTTCCAAATCTCTATGATCTTGGCCCTCAAAGTCCTCTTTCTTAAGCTGTTAGGAAAGTTTCTATCTTTAGATGAAATGTGGCTATTTCACCTTGTTTTTTAGAGTTTGTGTCTGTTTCACTATCTTGTCACAGCAGTCAAGTCTAGGGTATATTTTTTTAATTCCTTGAAATTTTACTTATAGATTTCACCGTTAATTATAACATAAAAGCGTTAAGTAAAATAATTCACTTTTTCCTGCTACTCTTCAACAGAATATAAGGAAGTGTTTTAAAAAAAAACTTTCAAGTAGTCCTAAGGAAACTTTTAGTCTTAAAAGTATTTTTTAAATTAATAATCTTTCTTTTTAGAGCAGTTTGGAGCAAAATTGAATGGGAAATATAGAAAGCTCATATATAACCCATCCTCACAAATGAACAACCTCACCCACTAACAATGTCCCATGTCATAGAGGTACACGATCATTATAACTGATAAACTGACATTAATACATCTTTATTACCTGAAGTCCATAGTCTATTATATTATGGTTCACTCTTGGAGTTGTCTGTGCATTTTAACAAATGTATAATGATTTGTATCCACCACGACCATGTCATATAGAGTACTTTCACTGCTCTAAAAATCTTCTATTCTCCATCTATTCCTCCTCCACACCCATTCACTCACCCAATCCCTGATCTTCTTACATCTTCCTAATTTTGCCATTTCCAGAAAGTCATATAGTTGTAATCATACAGCTTGTAGCCTTTTGAGATTGGCTCTTTTGGCTTAGTAATGTTCATTTAAGTTTCCATTATGTCTTTTTATGGTTTGATAGCTCATTTCTTTTTAGTGGTGAATAATATTCCATTATCTAAATTTACCCCTATTTATCTATTTCCTTTCTGAAGGACAACTTGGTTGCTTTCAAGTTCTGGCTATTATAAGTAAGGCTGTTATAAACCTCCATATGCAGGTTTCTGTGTGAACCTAAGTTTCCAACCCATTTGGGTAAGTACCAGGGAGCATGACTGCTGGATCAAACGGTAAAAATACGTTTAGTTTTACGAGGAACTGCCAAACTGTCTTCCAAAGTGGCTGCACCATCTTGCATTCCAATGAGCAGTAAATGAGAGTTCATTTCGCTCCACATCCTAACCAACATTTAATGTTGTCAGAGTTCTGGATTTGGGCCATTTTAATAGGTGTGTATCTCTTTGTTGTTTTGACTTGCAAGTGTTTAATGATATGCTGTTGGACATGTTTTCATATGCTTGTTACCTAATCATCTTTTTTGGTGAGGTATCTGTTCAAGTCTTTTGCCCATATTTTAAATCAGGTTGTTCCTTTTCTTGTTGTTGAATTCTGAGGGTTCTTTGTATAACTTGGATAACAGTCTTTTATCAGATGTATCTTTTGCAAATGTTTTCTCCTAGTCACTGGCTCGGCTTCTCATTCCTTTGACTAAAGTAATTTTAAGGAGTAAATGTATTAACATTTATGTATTAATCAACTGGATAAAAAATTTAAGGAGGACTAAATGTTGAACATAATGTAATATTTAATAAAAAACAGAGTTCATTTATCTGTATGATACATAGTATTACTTAATGTGTTTCTCTTATTTTGGAGGTACTGTTACTCCTATAATTTAGTATAACCTTACTATATTAAATTTTTTACAATTTATGTATAGATAAAGGTCACAGAAGTAAATTCAGTTTTAAGCAGTAATATATTATAAATTTGCCTCAAACAATATATTAAATATTAAAACTGTGTTAAGGAAAATAGCACTTTCACAATTGCAATTAAACTGTTTAAATAGAAAGTTACCACCCCCAGGTGAAAGACAGATACAGCAATACCATGCTGTAAACACTGTTTTGAAAACATACAATGCATTGTTCACATAATTAAATGCCATTATATGAAGAATAAGAATTAAACATTCTTCAAATAAACAGTGAAACAAGCAACAAATATTTACTTAGCATAAAGTTTATTCACATTTATAAAAAATATCTGTAATAGGAAATCCATTAAAGCCAAAATATAATCAAGCATGTAGGAAAAAATGCATTCAAAAGTGAGTTGCTTTTTCCAGATGAACGAAAATGCTGATAAGTACTGAATTGCCTTAAACTTTTAACTGTTAGGGAAACATTTTTAAACAACAAAAAAATGCTGAAGGAAACACAATACGGAAGGTTAAAGGTATCAATATATGTCATACATGTTCCAAAATGCTACACAGGCAGGATTTACAAAAGAATCTAGTTTTTAAAAAATTACAGAAATTCTAGACATTCTTCTAGTAGTATAAATGCCACATACAATATTTCAAATCAACCAGTAACTAATACAAACATTTCACATTCAGTTAGAATAAAAACAGTACGAATAACATGAAATTAAGCTTTCAAACAGCACTGACAAACTTCTTCTCATTAAAAAATTCACTTGTACGTATAGGAAAAGTACTCATACACATGACTTATCTGAGAAATAGAAAAAAACTCTTAGAATTTTATAGGCAAACAGGAACCCAGATACAGAGAACACTATTGCTCTAGTTTTTAATTGTTCTGAGAATTTTCACTGAACTCTGTGTATTTACTCAGAGGGCATAATATTAATAGATGCAAAACTCTGACACACAGTTTGTGCTCTTTTTGATTTTTTTCTTCTTAAAAAGAGAATATTCTGTGTAGAATTATCTATCCTATTGAAGGCAGAACCCTATAAATGTTTTTTTGTCTTTTTCTAGTCTTATTCTCGGATGATAAAGAATCTGCCTGCAATGTGGAAGACCTGGTTTGATCCCTGGGTTGGGAAGATCCCTTGGAGAAGGAAATGGCAATCCACTCCAGTATTCTTGTTTGGAAAATTCCATGAACCGAGAAGCCTGGCAGGCTACAATCGGGGTCACAAAGAGTTGGACACGACTGTGTGGCTTTCCCTTTTCATACCCATATTACATTCATTTCCTGATTGTAATAGAGGGGAAAACTGTCTAATTAACTATAAAGTTTGTGTCAAGATAGATTTAATGGTTAACACTAATCAGTTACTCAGGGAAGAAGCACAAACAAAAACAAATTAACCAAACCAAAAAACCCACTACCAAAAATACAACAGGAATAGAAAAGGGAGAATGGGACAGAAATACATGTCAATAATTTTATATTAATATTTTCCTTTTAATTATCATTTTTGGTTATGATTCTATCACATTTTCTGTTTTATATTTAAAGTATTATGGATTAGATTCTCAACACTGGATTCTCTACAAACACCAGTTATTTCATAATCTTGATGAATTCCAGATTTGTTCAGGTTAGAGCAATAGTTTTACAGTAAGTGATGGCATATGACAAATCTCTGCTGCTGCTGGGTGATGGGTTGTCACAGACCCTGAAGCTGGATTTACAGTAAGATTTCTGTGAGTCAATTGGAGTAAACAAGTTCATGGAATATTTTATTTTATTTATTTATTTTTCATGGAATATTTTAGATTGTGATTCAATAAAAGATAAATTGTATCTTATATTTTTATCCATCCTAAGAAAAAAATGTGTGAGAAAACATAGATATGCAATATATGCTCTTATATACATTTATGTATAAATGACAAATGTCTATACATTTCTCATACAGACTTAGAATTGTCTATACTTTATAATTTGAGACAGTGTAATTCTATAGGTATAAGATGGGGTTGAGAAAAGTGTGCTTGCTCATTCTAAACCTAGCTCTTACCAACATGTTAGATTTGGGGCAAGTTATCCTTGCATGCCTTAGAGTGATTGCTAAAATGATAGAGTTTGCTTCCAATCTTTTTTTTTTTATGTTTCCTAATTAGCCTCAGAACCAGCATTAGGTACTTGCTTGCTTTATTTATTTATTGGCTGTGTGACACGTGGAATCTTAGTTCCCTGCCCTAGATCACCAGGGAAGTCCTGCCTCTGATCTTTTAAAGAGGATTAAAATAAGGGCAAAGTTATATGAGGAAAAGTGCTTATGTAAACCCAATATATGACTAATAGTAAAATTTTTATAGGTTATGTAGGTGGCATTAAAAAGACCACTTTTTCTAATTATATCTAAATGTTGCTGCTAAGTCGCTTCAGTCGTGTCCGACTCTGTGCGACCCCATAGACGGCAGCCCACCGGGCTCCGTCATCCCTGGGATTCTCCAGGCAAGAACACTGGAGTGGGTTGCCACTTAGATAACTAATGAGAACACTGTAAGAGAACTCTACTTAAGGTACTATGGTGACCTGAATGGGAAAGAAGTTCAAGAGAGAAGGGATATGTATGTATGTATGTATGTATGTATGTCTGTCTGTCTGTATGTATGTATGGCTGATTCATTTTGCTGCACAGCGGAAGCTGAAACAACAATGTAAAGCAACTATACTCCAATAAAAACTAATTTAAAACAAAATGAAATATCAAACAACAAAAAATTTTGCCAGATGATTTCTTTGCAACAAGTAACCAAAGAGACTCTGAAAATATCAAACATAAAGTCTTTAGCAGTCTGTAATGATTAAGATCTTTCTTTCATCTGCATTAAGATCACAGTCTTAAAAGACAGATATACACTCAAACAGTGTAATATGATTTATACTTTTTAAACATTTAATTTGGAAGGAACTACAAAATGCATGTGAGTTTTAATCTCATCTCTCTAAAAATTATAAAACAAAATACAATTTTATAAATGGTATTACATAGAAAAAAGCAATGCCTGGCAAAAGCTTAAAGAACAGAATTTTCTATTTCTCAGGAGTATGTTATTTTTTGAGTTCCTGCAAAGAGGAAACAAATTCACATACACATACACTTAAATAAATTTGTGCACACACATTCATTCCAGAAGTTTATAGCTTATACTCTATTATGTTTGTAAGGGGAGATTGGTCACATACAGAATTAGAAGAAGATACAAACTATAGGTCAAAATTATTACCTATGATCTTCTGTATCCAGACATTAAAAGATGCAAGGGATTGCTGGTAACTTTAATCAATATTATTTTGATAGCAGAAAAGTAAGTTACTTCTAGGTTCTCAAACTATTATTTATAAACTTTGAAAATTTTTCCAGATTAATAGTTATGCATAGTCAGATACAGATAACTTAGCAATGAAAATGGGTATGTCTACTCGTCGGTAACATGCACAAATTTATCAAGCTCCACTCCTAGATTTGAAGCCTATAATCTACTTCGTGGTATAATAACCCTTGCAAATCCTTTCCATTGCAACCATGTTCTCTCTGAAGAAGTAACTCCCTAGTGTTTATTTTTTAAAGAAAACTATTGACTGCCCCCCATAATAAAGTATGACTGATAGAACAGTTCATGACTAAAATGTGCAAAATATAGTGAATGCTATGCAATAAAGATAAACTGATTTTATTAAGGTTATGATTTATAACATGATTTATGATATATACATGTCAGATTCTGTGAATTATTTCCAACCAAAAAGAAATCCTAAAAAAGAGTAGGTCCAATATTATAACTTGGAATAATCTAACAATTAGAAATTCTTTTTCTTTTTTTTTAGTGTTCAATACAAAAAGTCTATGGGGCTTCCCTGGTGGCTCAGACAGTAAAGAATCTGACTGCAATGCAGGAGACCCTGGGTCGATCCCTGGATCCGGAAGATCCCCTAGAGAAAGGAATGGTTACCCACTCCAGTATTCTTGCCTGGAGAATTCCATGGACAGAGAAGCCTGGCGAACTACAGTGCATAGGGTCACAAAGAATCGGACATAACTGAGCGACTAACACAACAACAACAACAAATCTACAACCTTTTCTGTACAAAGGATACAGACAGTTCACCAGTTCTAGCTGTGACATCCGTAACAGATTCTTTTGAACAGAACAGTGCTCTCTTCTTAACTGCAAGATACGAAATTCCTTATCCAGCTGATAATGATAAAATTCAGGTTAAAGATGCTGACAGAACTCCCGTGGCAGAGAACATATGCTTATTTCTCCTTTATTCTCTACAGTTTGCCATAAATGGCTGAATTGACCTGTCTTTTTTGGTTCAGGGAAAAGAACCACTTAAATAATGTGAATGTCCTATATCACCAAGACAATGAGGGCTTAGTGAGATGGGAGTGACATAGACTTTTTAAATACCCTAAAATCATTTGCTGGCCCAGGATAAGGTGGTGGTGGTGAAACACTCTGTTTTCTGGTCAATGCCACTGCCTGTTCATAAGAAGGTAATCCTGTATCTTCCAATGAAGGTGGCGATGGAGACAAGACAGCCTCCTCTGGTCTTCTGAAGATGATGGAAGGAGTATGTCTGCCCCTTCTTACACAGATGTCTGAAGAACTAAATAGAGCATTGAGGTTTAGGAAAGGCAATATTTTAGGTTAAGACAGCAATATTAAGAATCCAACTATTTAGATCAAAGCTGAACCTTCTTTATTAATATAACAAGTTTTATTTTACCCATAAACTCTGAATGAGTCTTGGTTTAGTGGGAAGACCAAGAGCTTTGAAGTCAGTCATGGGTATGAAACAGGATCCTATCATTTCATAGCAATGTGACCAAAGGCAAGGTACCCTAACTCAGGTTTCTTCCTCTGTAAAATGGGAATAATAATAGCTACATCAACAGAGATTTTCTTTATGGATTGAGAAAGATTATGTAAGGCATCTAAGCAGAGTCTGGAATACTGTAACAAGGACTCAAAACACATGAATTCTTTTTTTCTCCTATTCCTGAATTAAAATTTCCTCAAAGTATAGTGTTAAACCAAATCCAGGCTTTGTTGAAAGGCGCTACAACTCAAAGCTAAAGAAATTGATGCCACAGAGGTAATAACATCAGTGGATGCCCATCTCTTTCCTCTGTTACCCCAGCAGCCTGCTGGCTGGTCCATCCCTCCTCAGCAGGACTTCCATCCCATCATTCTTCTCCACAAAAGTCTAACTTGAAGTCTACTTTCTACTGAATCAACTTCCAACTCCTGTGCCTACTTTTCAAGGCCTCCCTTCATCTAGCCTTGCTTTATTTTATAGCTCTCTGCCCTTGCCAAGGCAGCGTCTTTACTCCCCATTGATCTCCATGGATGCAAGCCTAACAATTAGGAAAAAAAAAATTTTTTTTAATTAAAAAAAAATGGCTTAGTTCAAGTTCCACCATTTTTCACAAAGTTTTGTCACCTACACCAGCCAATGAAAACTGAAATGCAATACTGGTCTGGTGTTCCAAAACTACATTTCCCCTTCTCACTTGTAAATTACAAATTATAATTTAAACATAAGAAATTGATCCACTTAGACTGTGAGGTTGGCTGTCTATGAAGCATCTATGCAGAAATTAACCTCCTATAGTATGGTTAATAAGATAATTAAAATATATAGATGATCCTGAACCTATAGTCAATATTTATAATAGTATTCTTCCTAATAAGAGAGTTTAGCAGACCCAAAATACTGTACACCTTTGCAAACTAAATTAATATCAACTTGACTCTTAGAATACCTTTTCTGTTGGAAGTTATAATGAGATCTGAAATTGAAAGGAAAGAGAGAGGAAAATAGCAGAGAGAGAAGAAGAGAAAAAGGTCTATGTAAATCGAGGAATTGGATAATCTGCTCTTCAATAGTTGAGAGGTGCCTGAGAGCCTCAGAAGTTTACTTACAGGGCTCAATATAATTCCTCCTCTGTGGGAAATCTGGAATGTATGCATGGTAGGCTTGTCACTTGCCACATTCATTAGCTTGTGATGAAAAGTACTACTTGCTTGCTTATAGGAAACAGGAGAGACAGATGTTTTACTTGAACAAAGAAATTTTTCCATGTTGACCTTCAAAATCTGTTACAGGAACAGTATAATGATACTAAAATCATTAAGTGTTTTCACAGTGATTTCTTACATACAACCTTACATGACTGAAATCAGAAAGTACACACCAAGAACATCTCAGATAAGCTGACAACATTATATTATGCCTATTTTCCTCCATAAAATATAGGGACTAAGAAATGAAAAGATCTTGTTTCCCATTTCTTGGCATGTTTTTACAAAAGAATGACACAAACTATTCTAACAATGATCTCATTTTTTACTCCTTTCTTTTTCAAAATATTCCTCACCCTTCCCCCACTTTCAGACTTGCAAAATGTAGAAAGAGAACATGTAACTCTGTTGGAAGAATTTCTTGGGACAATTGATAAAAAGTACTTTAGTCAGTAAGTATTTAAAAGTTAATCTTAACACAAAGGAATGTCTGGTTAACCTAGTTTGAAATGTGCCCTATAAAGGGTTGCTCTGAGAATCAAAGTGAGACAGTAGATGTAAAAATGACCTGTAAATGGGACAGCATTCTACTGTACTAAGGATAACTAATCTTACTTTTAAAATAGGAGATATCTGGGTTTTCAAAATTTAATAATAACATACACAGAAAACATGTATAATAATGGCACCTCTTTACTCCTTGTGTCTTTGAATTCTGCTTCTGAACTTATGCAGGAAAGAAGCTAGAAGGCTTCAGAGAAAAAAAGGCATAAGGTAAGAAGGTGTAGTAGTGTAGAAAAGCAGAGAAATGGAAAAAAACAGGAAAGAGAAGAGAACGATGTTGAGCATGACACTGAATAATGACTGTCTTCACAGATCTTCAGGGAAATTATTAAATACTGAGAGCATACACATGGACTTTAGGGGAAAATATTGTAAATGGGATAGAAAAGAAGGAAAGATAAAAGACAAGGAGAGTCTTTAAAGATAAATATTCCAATTTCTTCATTAACCCATGAATTTCCAGGTATCCTGCAGCTTGTGGAGAAAGCCATATTAAATAAGATCTTAGTAAGCCCTTGAAAATGGGGAGAACTTGCTGATTCTCTGTTAAGTAGGTGAAATTAATAGAAACCTCACATTAAAGATAGTGGTTTAAGAACAATTGCACAAATTTTTCCTTACTTTCTTTCACTTTTCAAACTTTTAGAGGATTTATAGAACTCTCAGACAATCTCCTTAGTTCCTGCCCGTGATCACATAATGCCTCAGGGGACTGCTTAGGAATTCCAGCTGGTGGATAGAATTACACTTTACTTTGCCCTCGTCCTCTGCCCCCTTTGCTGGCATGTCCTCCTCTGCAGGGGCTTCCCAGGAAGCAGTGGTAAACAATTTGCCTGCAATGCAGAGGACACAAGTTCAATCCCTGGGTTGGAAGGATTCCCTGGAGAAGGAAATGGCAACTCACTCCACTATGCCTGCTAGAGAAATTCCATGGACAGTGGAGCCTGGTGGGCTACAGTCCATGGGATCACAAAAGAGCTGGATACAACTAAGAGACTAAAACAACAGCAACAACCAACTTCCTCTGCACTCTTACTACGGGCATCCTTTCAGACTTGCCTCTGCCCTTGCCTCTGTCCTTTCATCACACTCAGAAAACTTGGCTTCAGCTTTTATCTTCCAATGGATTCATCCTAATTCCACCTCTATTGCCCTAAACTCTTACCTTAACAATAAAGAAAAAATTTTTATTATGGTAAAATATGCATAACGTAAAATTTGTCATTATAACCATTTTTAGGTGTACAATTAATAGTATTAATTATATTCACAATGTTGTACAGCCATCACCACTATCTATTTCCATAATCGTTTTATCACCTGGTCAATAATGAGCATCTTTATAGAATTTGGAACCGCAAATAGGGTAAATAAGGATATACAAGAAATAATTCTGATTGCCTGTTTTGCATGTGTTGCTTTTTTTAAAAATAAGGTAGTTCTACACTTTTATCTATACTTACAGATAAGATGGCACCCCACTCCAGTACTCTTGCCTGGAAAATCCCAGGGACAGAGGAGCCTGGTAGGCTGCAGTCCATGGGGTCACTAAAAGTCGGACTCGACTGAGCGACTTCACTTTCACTTTTCACTTTCATGCATTGGAGAAGGAAATGGCAACCCGCTCCAGTGTTCTTGCCTGGAGAATCCCAGGGACAGAGGAGCCTGGTGGGCTGCCGTCTATGGGGTCGCACAGAGTCGGACACGACTGAAATGACTTAGCAGCAGTAGCAGTAGCACAGATAAGAATATGAATGATAATAACTCTTTATTCTAACGATGTTGAGATTTATTATGCAAACAATTATGGGCTTTAGGAAGCTTTACTAATATGCTGGAATTCAGTTAATAGCAATGTATTAACATCGGCTTGTGTTAGTCGCTCAGTCATGTCCGACTCTTTGTGACCCCACGGATGGGAGCCCACCAGTCTTTTCTGAACATTGAATCCTCCAGGCAAGAATACTGAAGTGGCTACCCCTTCCCTTCTCCAGGGGAATCTTCCTAAACTAGGGATTGAACCCAGGTTTCCTGCGTTGCTGACATCTTTACCATCTGAGCCACCAGGGAAGCCCAAAGTTGGCTTGTTAGTTTTACAAATGTAATATGGTAATATAAGAGGTTAGCAATGAGGGAACTGGCGAAGGACACATAGGAACTCTCTGTGCTTTCTTTGTAACTTTCCTGTATAGCTGAAATGATTCCAAAATAAAAAATGTACTTCAAAACATAGGCAGTCATTTTTTTAGCCATTTAAAAATAATAGTATAGAAAGTATAATCGTGAATTCAATATTTTCACTTGATACTTACCCTGGATATTGTTGCCTGTGACACTTGGTGATACAAAGATAGTAACCAACTAATCCCAAAATAACCAAAAATACTCCAGCAGCAATTAATCCAGTCAGAAGGCCCATAACGTCGATTTTCTCTCTGTTAGCATCTTAAGAGAAATCATTAAACTAACATAAATATAACAACTGAAAAGCACCACCTATGATTTCAATAAATTTAACATTGAGTGTAAGCACATTATTAAGCATCTAATAATTAATATTGGTTATTTTTAAAAGTCTGTGCCAGAGACATGACCAAAAAAAAGATATACTTCTAAAAGCCCTAGGTATGGCTTCATTTATTTTTATTATTTTAATTAAAATTATTTATTCATTTTGGCTGTGCTGGGTCTTAGTCGTGGCATGTGGGTTCTAGATCCCTGGCCAGGGGTGGAACCCAGGTTCCCTGCACTGGGAGTTCAGAGACTTAGCCACTGGACCACCAGAGGAAGTCCCTGATTTATTTTAAATGTCTTCTTAAATGAATAAAAGTCAAGACTAAGCAGGATAAACATATTCTTTGTTCAACTATACACATTTTGATACTAGCTACTGAGAGAAATTTACTAAGCAACTCCAGAGTGCTATGTAATACAGTCTCCTTACAGCTGGAGCCCTGCCTAGGAGGAATAAAAAAATCACTGGCAAAAACAAAACAAACCTGACTAAAGAGCAGCTAGAGATGATCAATGCAGATAAGACGAAGGATCTCCCCTCTCTAGAAGTTACTTAATTCTAACAATCTTAATTTACTTAGTAGCACAAGTATTCCATTCACTTGTAATGGTAAAAAAGAAAAAAAATTAAAATAGCTTACTGCTTGAAAGTAACAGTCTTACTTTTATTCTGTGCAAGTCCTGACTTAGCTGAGCTGTTTAAAAGAGCGAATTAAGCCTATTATCTCATTTCCCTAGTATCTCACCAAACTTGATTTTCAGTGTGTAAATAGACGAACACGGCCTTCTCTGTCTTAGATAGCCCTGTGTATAATTGAGAAATCTTTCCCGGATTTACAAGATATGTATGTTGTGCAACAACCAAACTCAAACAATGAAATTAAAATTTACTATGATAGAGGTTGGGAAAAAAAAACATTAAAATTGATCGCCTTACCTGATTTTGTGGTTGGTCCTCTAACTGAATATTCTTGCCAAAATTTCATCTAAGAGAAAGGTAAAAATGTCCAAGTTTATTTAATTTCTTTAACATCATTTCATTTGGTCTCAAGGACCTAGACTAGGGGGTGATAAACGCTTGGCATGGGCCACAGATAGGACAACCAGTTCATTCACGCTGGAGCAAGTGACTCACTCTATTAAATAATTAACGTATTGCCACCCACCACCGTTTCTTCCAACTCTGAAATTGGCCAGGGATTTATGCTAGTGCCAGCTCTTCACCACTGGACCCTGATATTCTTCCTTCATTGGCCCAGGGCCCTCACTCAGGTATCCAGGGACACTATCGAATTAGAGAGTTGATGAAAACAGCAGAGGTGGAAGTTGAAGCAGAGGACTCATGATCGGAGTCTGACTTTTTTCTACACTAGGTGAGCCTTCAGTTTGCTAGGACATTTTTATAGGTTTTTTAAAAAATTAATTTATTTTTGGTTGTGCTGGGTCTATGTTTGCAGGTAGGTTTTCTCTAGGTGTGGCAATCGGCAGCTGCTTTCTAGTTGCAGTGCAAGGGCTTTCCATTGTGGAGTCTTTTCTTGCTGTGGAGCGTGGACTCAGAAGTTGTGGCCTCCGTGCACTTGCCCCGAGGCACATGGGATCTTCCGGGGCCAGGGATCTAACCCGTGTCCTCTGCATTGGAGGCAGGCTTTCAACCACTGGACCACCAAGGAAGCCCTTGCTCAGAGATTTTATTAAAAGGTATTTATTGATTTGGAAAGACATCCCTGAGACTTTTTAAGTTCAGTGTTACTTGAGAGAGTGGAAGCTGTTTTTAAGGAACTGTGATAAAAGTAGAAAATGGATTTGTGAGAAACAGAATAGAATTTCAACAGACACAACTCCAAGGCGGAGCAGTCTTTGCTTCCTTTCTCTAATTGATGCACCAGATAATAGCAGGCAATGGGAGGCCGGGGAGAATTTGGGAAGAAAAAGAGCTGAGTTTCAGTAACGCCTTCATTTGAAGAACACCTAAAGAGGTTCTTATTGACTAAAGAGTAAAATGGGATTCTTGAGGAAGGGGAAAAAGAGCTGGGGTTATTTAACCTTGGGGTTATTTACAAAAGTAAAGAATCTGGGTCACTTGATATTCTTAAAGAATATGCCAGATTATTACAGGGACAGTGCTGGCTCTTTGCTTTGTATTTTTCAGGATTAACAGACAGAAGTTAATTATATTTTAAGGGAGAAATTCTAAAAGTTTATTGCCAAGCAATAAACTCCTGAATGCAGGGAATATATATTTTATCCTCAGTTTCTAGGGGAGCATATGACACATAGTAGATTATCAATAAGTACTTGAAATATAAATATAGTCATCAAAAAGCTAAGTCTTGATAGGAAAAATTTCTCTGAGTTTTGACTGATTGAAGCCTGAGTCAGAGAACTAACTCAATATCCTGAAGTTTAATTCAATGTGCTTTAAGACTGTCTTTGAATATCATAAATGTTAAACACAAAATTATAACATAATTGATAATTTTCTAATTACTGTAAACCCAGGAAAGTATAAAGTAAAATCTAAATGGGTTAATTAGCATTTTAAGAAAGTAGAAAGAGATAACAGGTATACAATCCTAAATTTATTTAAGGCATATAATTTCTAATGCCTGAAAAGTATCACTTTTTAAAGTACAATTTAATAAATGTCTAGCCAATTAACATCATCAACAAAATTACCGTTTTATCTTCATCCACAAAAATCTCTCTGGCTTCCTCATAATTACAAAGTTCTTCTATGCATTCTCTTTCTAGGTCACCGGGAGTGAAGAGCTCCAAATCAAATCTATTATATAGGAGGTGTCTATGTATGAACAGGTTTGCTTCTTCTTTTGATGTAAAAACTAACAAAGAAACAGAAAGATTTCAAACATTGATAAAAATAAGGCAGAAAATTCCTGTTTTAATTATGAGAAGAGCACATAGTTCCTTTGATGTGGTTAAATTATGCCCAACTTTCTTCTGTGGTTTTAAAATCTGACAAAAAGAAATATCATCAGTAAAAATAATTCCTGCCAAAGATGCAATACAGATATTAATCAATTCCAGGACATACTTGAGTAGATTATGTCCAAAGTTCTCAGCATAAGTGAAAAAAAATTGAGTTTCATTTTTTTCCTCTAGACAGTTATTTTTCCAATAAACGACAGGCCAGACTACGCTATTTCTAAAGCACTGGTTTCCTATTATTTTGACTGAGAAAAATTAGTCTGGTGTAGTGGCAGAGTGTTAGACACAGAAGACACAGATTTTTCTTTACTGATTTGGCTTAGCTATCAGCTGTATATCCCGGGATAAGTCATTTACATCTCTGGGTTGCCATTTCCTAAATCACTTTTTTTTTCGGCAGCGCTGTGTGGCATGCAGGATCTTAGTTCCCAACCAGGACCAAACCCATGCCCCCTGCATTAGTAGCAGAGTCCTGACCAAGGCTGCCGGACCACCAAGGAAGTCCCAGGTGTGAGTCTTCACACAGCTGTTTTGTCCAATATAGCAGCCACTAGTCACATGTGGCACAGAGAACCTGAAATGTGGCTAGTGTGAATTGAATGTGCTGTAAGTGTAGAATTCAGACTTAAATTGAAGACAGTGGGGAAAACCACTAGACTATGACCTAAATCAAATCCCTTATGATTATACAGTGGAAGTGAGAAATAGATTTAAGGGACTAGATCTGATAGACAGAGTGCCCGATGAACAATGGACAGAGGTTCATTAACATCGTATTGGAGACAGGGATCAAGACCATCCCCAAGAAAAAGAAATGGAAAAAAGCAAAATGGCTGTCTGAGGAGGCCTTACAAATAGCTGTGAAAAGAAGAGAAGTGAAAAGCTAAGGAGAAAAGGAAAGATATGCCCATCTGAATGCAGAGTTCCAAAGAATAGCAAGGAGAGATAACAAAGCCTTCCTCAGTGATCAGTGCAAAGAAATAGAGGAAAACAACAGAATGGGAAAGACTAGAGATCCCTTCAAGAAAATTAGAGATACCAAGGGAACATTTCATGCAAAGATGGGCTCGATAAAGGACAGAAATGGTATGGACCTAACAGAAGCAGAAGATATTAAGAAGAGGTGGCAAGAATGCACAGAAGAACTGTACAAAAAAGATCTTCATGACCAAGATAATCACGATGGTGTGATCACTCACCTAGAGCCAGACATCCTGGAATGTGAAGTCAAGTGGGCCTTAGGAAGCACCACTATGAACAAAATTAGTGGAGTTGATGGAATTCCAGTTGAGCTATTTCAAATCCTGAAAGATGATGCTGTGAAAGGGCTGCACTCAATATGCCAGCAAATTTGGAAAACTCAGCAGTGGCCACAGGACTGGAAAAGGTCAGTTTTCATTCCAATCCCAAAGAAAGGCAATGCCAAAGAATGCTCAAACTACCGTACAATTGCACTCATCTCACACGCTAGTAAAGTAATGCTTAAAATTCTCCAAGCCAGTCTTCAGCAGTACATGAACCGTGAACTTCCAGAGGTTCAAGCTGGTTTTAGAAAAGGCAGAGGAACCAGAGATCAAATTGCCAACATCCGCTGGATCATCAAAAAAGCAAGAGAGTTCCAGAAAAACATCTATTTCTGATTAATTGACTATGCCAAAGCCTTTGACTGTGTGGATCACAATAAACTGTGGAAAATTCTGAAAGAGATGGGAATACCAGACCACCTGACCTGCCTCTTGAGAGACCTATATGCAAGTCAGGAAGCAAGTTAGAACTGGACATGGAACAACAGACTGCTTCCAAATAGGAAAAGGAGTACATCAAGGCTGTATATTGTTGCCCTGCTTATTTAACTTACATGCAGAGTACATCATGAGAAACGCTGGGCTGGAAGAAGCACAAGCTGGAATCAAGATTGCCAGGAGAAATATCAATAACCTCAGATAAGCAGATGACACCACTTTTATGGAAGAAAGTGAAGAACTAAAGAGCCTCTTGATGAAAGTGAAAGAGGAGAGTGAAAAAGTTGGCTTAAAGCTCTACATTCAGAAAATGAAGATAATGGCATCTGGTCCCATCACTTCATGGCAAATAGATGGGCAAACAGTGGCTGACTTTATTTTTGGGGGCTCCATAATCACTCCAGATGGTGATTGCAGCCATGAAATTAAAAGACGCTTGCTCCCTGGAAGGAAAGTTATGACCAACCTAAATAGGATATTAGAAAGCAGAGACATTACTTTGCCAACAAAGGTCCATCTAGTCAAGGCTATGGTTTTTCCAGTAGTCACGTATGGATGGGAGAATTGGACTATAAAGAAAGCTGAGTGCTGAAGAATTGATGCTTTTGAACTGTGGTGTTGGAGAAGACTCTTGAGAGTCCCTTGGACTGCAAAGAGATCCAACCAGTCCATCCTAAAGGAGATCAGTCCTGAGTGTTCATTGGAAGGACTGATGTTGAAGCTCAAACTCCAATACTTTTAGGCCACCTGATGTGAAGAGCTGACTCACTTGAAAAGACCCTGATGCTGGGAAAGACTGAAGGCAGGAGGAGAAGGGGACGACAGAGGATGAGATGGTTGGTTGGCATCTCAGACTCAATGGAGATGAGTTTGAGTAGACTCTGGGAGTTGGTGATCGACAGGGAGGCGTGCTGTGGTCCACAGGGTCACAAAGACTCAGATATGACTGAGCAATTGAACTGAACTGCACACTAAGTGTAGAAAGGGACTTCAAAGACATGGTTAAGAAAAATGTAAAGTATCTCAATGTTTTATATTGCTTATATTTATAATGTTAGGTTAAATATTTGGAATATATTGGGTTAAATTACTTTATCAAAATTAGTTGCACCTATTTCTTTTTACTTTTTAAAATGTGGCTGCTAGAAAATTTTAAATTATTTATGTGGTGCATATTCTATTTCTACTGGCCAGTACTATTCTAGCATCTTCATTTCTAAGTTATAAATAAGATTTATGAGCTATTTAAACCAAGGAGGGGAGACAGAATGGGTTCATTAGTGCTAGTTGTTTTGAGAAATATTCTAAAAAGGTAGACCATTCTGTCCTGTGACAAAATGTTTGTTCTTTCCTCTTCTTTGTTCTTGTGGATTTTACACAACCATGAAACAGAATGAAAAATTTTCCAAGTCGCCATCATTTCTCATTGGGATTCTTATAATGGCCCTCGAAGTCATCTCCCTGTCCACGACAGTGACAGCACATTGCCAATGTGCCTGGATCTCTCCTGCCTTTGAACTTGCTTTCCACTGAATAGAACTTTCCTCTTTCAGTCTGCATTCTCACTTGCTTCCACATTTTGTTCAGTGTTACCTTGAACCCCATCCCTACTCACCTCTGGCAATCCCCATCCCACACTGTGTTTTTTCATGGCACTTTCCATCTAGTGTTCTATATGCTTTATTTACTTATCTGTTACCACTCTGTTCCCCCAGCTAGAAGGAAAATTCCATTAAAGCAGGGATGTTGACACATAGAGGTGCCCCCCAAATTACTTACAATAATAAATGAATGAACTTGACTTTCCTCTTGGACCTGAATTCTCAGAGTTGAGGCAATTCAGAGGTATGGTCTGTTATTCATCTTGGCACAGGTTTATAATACTAAACCAGTGATGAAGTAACTTTGAGTCTGCTTAACTTAGCTGTACTGTACTTACTTACAATATGTAAAATCTGATTTCAGAGCAGAGAATTAGAAATCTGCCTTTGTATTGCTACTTCTCAGATATGCCCAGATCTTTACATTTTACTGGCTAGAAAAGCAGTGCCAAATTTTGTCATTGTCAGCCTCCTTTGTAATCTGAGTTACAAAACACCCCTAACCTCCAAATGGGACCTTCAACTTAAAAGGAAAAAAGTGAGTCACAAACACTTTTATTGTTCCTGAAATGATATTTATGCCAATGAAAGTCTTGACTGCTGTATAAAACATGCCTTCTGGGTGGGACTGGTGTCCACCACTTCCCTGAGGTTGAAAGTTCTAATTCAGTCCATGGTTCATCTTAGACTTTCAATGCCTTATCAAACTTCTTCTTGCTTCCCTTATGATCTCAGGAGAAATACTGTCCTTTGTTATTTGGGTTCTAAGTAGCCTGGACTTGCTTTTAATCAAAAGAGGCAAACTTCCATGCCCTGGAGCATCCTGAACTTGCAGCAATGGTTCCTGTTTCCCCTCTGACCATTGCCAGAGGATACACTGGCCTTTGCACTTTTGTATCTGCTGCCTCAGATTATCTTCTCATCTTTATTTCTCCAGACTTAGACCACCGACACAACTGAGCGACTGAACTGAACTGAACTGACTGAGACCATCCTAAGAGGCTGTCTATTTCCCTGTTTTAAACCTATCGAGATATCCTATTCTTCTCCTCTCTCCTGTCTCTCCATGCTTTCTAAATAAGTTTCCCTTGAGTCATTTAAATCCCACCTCTTGGCTTTATCAGAACACAACTGAAGGTCCTTTGTTTTCCTAGTTACTTTTCGTATCTCCATTTGTTATCTCATTTGCAGAGAGCACTGGCTTCTGTACTCTCCAGAGACATAGCTACTATGCTAACTAATACCTAACTAATGCTAACTAATACTGCTAACCAATACCTCTGCTCTTGAACTCTCTGTTTCTACTTCTGTCATAGAGTTTACGGAGAGTATCAGTTTACACCCTGCCTCGCCCACTAGATGAAGCAGTCTATGCAGATTTCCAGGCAAGAATACTGGAGTAGGTTGCCATTTCCTTCCCCAGATCTTCCTGACCTGGAGATTAAACCCAGGTCTCCTGAACTGCAGGCAGACTCTTTTTTTTTTTTTCATTAAAAAAAAAATTATTTATTTTTTAATTGAAGGATAATTGCTTTACAGAATTTTGTTTTTGTCAAACGTCAACATGAATCAGCCATAGCTATACATATGCCCCCTCCGTCTTGAACTTCCCTCCCAGCTTCCTTCCCAATCCCACCCTTCTAGGTTGATACAGAGCCCCTGTTTGAGTTCCTGCAGGCAGATTCTTTATCAATCGAACCACCAGAGAAGCCTTTTAAATACACACTCTTCCTCATTTACATTTCCCACAGATATCTCCAGCCTTCTGCACTCAAATGTGATCTCTAAATTCCTTCCACAGTTTATGATGTCCTGGAGAGTGTCTTTTATGCCTATATCTTGTGAATGAACGAATGTACTCATAAACATTCTGGACCCAGCATCTGGTCCCGCTGAGTATGGATCATCAACCTTATATATGAATGGACTTACATATATGGTGCAACGTGGAAGGCACCAGGAAGGATCTCCTTGCAAATCTCTGTTCCACTAACTACTTTATCCAGTTGCTTAGGATTCTGTGGTCAGTGTTTGATTCCTTAAGGTTAAGATATTGCCCTATTTTAACAAACACACAGTCTCCCAGAAGGCTTGAGACACTAAACTGTATTAACTATTATTAGCGTAAAGATTAGGAGTTTTAGTGTAACAGATCCTTCTCAAAAGAGAATGAGAGTAGGACCTGATGAGAATGAATGTGGGACAGATATGTGAGGGGAGGTGGATCCAAAGCATTGGCACCAGGTAGGGAAGTCCACAGAGAAGGCAATGGCAACCCACTCCAGTACTCTCGCCTGGAAAATCCCATGGACAGAGGAGCCTCGTAGGCTGCAGTCCATGGGGTCCCTAAGAGTCAGACATGACTGAGCGACTTCACTTTCACTTTTCCTTTCATGCACTGGAGAAGGCAATGGCAACCCACTCCAGTGTTCTTGCCTGGAGAATCCCAGGAACGGGAGAGCCTGGTGGGGTCGCATAGAGTCGGACACGACTGAAGCGACTTAGCAGCAGTAGCAGTAGCAGGGAAGCACAGTGACTTGGCAGGGAGAAAGCCAAGTTTTTTTTCTTTCCTGTGTTTTCTAGGTTAGGCTTTCAGAATGTGGGCAGGAATCTGTTTATGACCTGGAGACCACAAGGTGTGCCATTCTAGGTTAGCAAGCCCCAAACCTAATCTTCTCACACCATCTAACTTTACCCACATAACCAGACATTTAAAAGTAAAAAAGGACCTCAGAGATCACTCCACTCCTCATTCCCTCATCATTTTAAAAGCTGAAAGGGGGTTAAGTAACTTGCCAGATTTGTCTGCTAACAAATCCAGACTAGGTCCATCTTTCCAGGAAGAATAATTAATTATGCTCATCAGAATTACCACACAGCCTCATCTAGAAAAACGGCACTCACTGATTTTCAGAAGTTGAAACAGGTTTTCCATTCAGTTAACTACCCGCCTGGTCTTAAATACATATTTACAAAAGTAACTCTCAGAATTAAAAATTGCAGTTAACATAGCAAACCACAACATTACCAAATAAACCACAAATTAAAGCGCATTTTAGCGCTTCTAGGATTGATGAGGGCATTTAACCTCAAAGACTACACTTTCTCGTTTGAGCCCTGGAATACAGGCTCGAGTTTTCAGCACGGGTTTCTTGGGATCTGCAGCCAGGCTCACCTTCTTCTCTCGCATGCCTAGACTCCTCCGAGGGACTTCTTGTGCAATGAGGAAACGCGAAGGTAACTACGGGCAGTTGGCTGAGTAGCACCAGGAGTGGAAACATAGTCCGGCAACTGTCAAACAAACTGAAACAAACAAAATAACCAACCAACCAAAAACACAGGTCAAAAGTGCCCCCAGCTCAGCAGTTTAAATTCCTATGGGAACGAGTCACCGACCTGTTGTGTTCAAAGTCATCGCGTGACTGCACCCCGCGCGCGGTTTCGGTCGCCAGGGTCCGACCCGCGCCCGGAAAGCGGCCCGGAGAGCTCCGGGGGACAAATGCCGCCTCCCCTCCATCCACCCGCCCACCATCCCTGTCCCCACCTCCCTAGCCCCCACCCTCTGGACTCTGCGGCCGGCTGAGCGGGCGCCTTTCGACCCTCTGCGTTGCAATCGGACCCGGTCCGCCGAGAAGGGCCCCTCCCAGCCACCCATTCCCGGCCGGGGCCGAGCTTCCGGGCCCTCGCACCTGCAGCTCCGGGCGCATGTTCCAGCAGCAGCCGGGCCGGAGTCCCGTGCTTCGGTCGTCCCTGTGGCCGCCAGACCCTCGGTCTCGGCGCCCCCCAAATCCGCGCCTTGCTCTCCGCAGGGCGGGAAGGGCCCCCTCGCTCGGGCCGAGGAAGAGCTTGGGGTCCGCGGAGGGGGCGCCCTGGCCGGCTCCAGCACTCTCAGTGCGAGTCCTGCCTGGATCCCGGGAGGCCGCAGAGTAGAGCGGTGAGAACCGGAGGAAGCAGCTACCTAGGAGCACCCTGCCGCGCTCCTCCCCATGGGGGCCGGCGCACCTGCGGCGGGCGGGCGGTTGACTGGCGTCTCCGGGAGCCGCGCCTCGCAGCTGCCGCCACCTCTTTCTGCGCTAAGCCCTGGGCGAGTCCGGCCGCCTGCAGCCAGTTCTGGCCCCGCCTTGGCGCGCGGGTGGCGGGTTTGGGACTGGTTTCTAGACCCCGCGTCCTCCGCCGACTCAGGGCAGCGTGAGTTCACCTCCCAGCGCTAAACAGAAACCACCTGCTGAACCCTCCCTCTGGCGCGTCCAGGGATTTTCGATTTGTGTTTCACTAGGCGACGAGCTCTATCTTAAGATCTTAGGTCTCAAAGGGTGGTCCGCGAAGGAGAACAAAATCTTTATCAGAGCATATGAAATGGGAAGTGACCTTAAAAATCAGTTGATTACATTGGATTTCAAATCGCGGCTCGCCATGTCTGGGCCGTCTCCAAGATCCTTTCAAGGGGTCTCCGTGGTCAAAACTATTTCCTTTATGGTACAAAGACATAATTTGCCTTTTTCGCTGTCGTTGCCTCCTGAATGTACAGCGGAAATTTCCAGAGGCCATTCGACGGGTAACGATGTCATCACCCAGCTAATAGAGTGCTTGCATGTGTTTTGTGTTTTCCATTATTTTCTATGGTAGTAGATTTAAGTATCAGCACGTACGTTTTTTATAGAGATTAATAAAATTTGCCTGTTCTTAGTTTTTTTTTTTTTTTCCTGTACTTTTATTAGCTAGCTTTAGTCATACTTGGCAGGATAGCTATAACCTCTTTTTTTTTTTTTTTTTTTATAAATAGTCGTCTGAAATCTTGAGCCTATGCAGAAATATAGCCAAAAGTAAGTACACTTTGTTGATTTGAAATAATATGAAAATTTCTCAGTTTAACAGATAATATGATAAATATCAGGGCTTCCCTGGTAGCTCAGCTGATAAAGAATCCACCTGCAATTCAGGAGATCCCAGTTCGATTCCTGGGTCAGGAAGATTCCCTGGAGAAGGGATGGGCCACCCTCTCCAGTATTTTGGGCTTCCCTGGTGGCTCAAACAGTAAAGAATCCACCTGCAATGGGGGAGACCTGGATTTGATCCCTGGGTTGGGAAGATCCCCTGGAGGAGGGCATGGCAATCCACTGCAGTATTCTTGCCTGGAGAATCCCATGGACAGAGGAGCCTGGTGAGCTACAGACCATGGGATCTCAAAGAGTGGGATACCACCGACTGACTTAGCACAGCACAGCATAGTATATATCATTAGATATAATTCATGTAAGTAAGAGCTCTTTGGAGATCCTTAATAATGTTTAAAAATGTGAAGAGGTCCTGAGACCAAAGAGTTTGAGAATTACCACCTCAAGTGATGAAGGCAGCAGGTGGACAGAGCACATAGTGGGAGTTCACACACTGCCTTGTCCAAACAACACTGGTAACAACTCTTTGGAACATTACTTAAGGTTCCATGCTTTGGCCAAAGTGGCTCAACATTTGGTAGAAGCCAGAAGAAATGTTTTTCCCCCTTTCTAATCGTTGATTAATTCAATTTCCACCAAATTTTATTTTTTCCTGCAAAGGTAATTGCCTACTTTATTCTGAATATTTAGAATCAACTGAATTCTTGCTGTTTTCTGCAGAAATTTTGTCTTCACTGATTCCTTCTCAGTGCAGTTCAGATCAGTCACTCAGTCGTGTTCGACTCTTTGTGACCTCATGGACTGCAGCACGCCAGGCCTCCCTGTCCATCACCAACTCCCAGAGTTTACTCAAACTCATGTCCATTGAGTTGGTGATGCCATCCAGTCATCTCATCCTCTGGTGTCCCCTTCTCCTGCCTTCAATCTTTCTCAGCATCAGAGTCTTTTCAAATGAGTCAGCTCTTCGTATCAGATGGCCAAATATTGGAATCTGAGCTTCAACATCAGTCCTTCAAATGAACACTCAGGACTGATCTCCTTTAGGATGGACTGGTTGGATCTTTTTGCAGTCCAAGGGACTCTCAAGAGTCTTCTCCAATACCACAGTTCAAAAGCATCAATTCTTTGGCGTTCAGCTTTCTTTATAGTCCAACTCTCACATCCATGCATGACTACTGGAAAAACCATAGCTTTGACTAGATGGACCTTTGTTGGCAAAGTAGTGTCTCTGCTTTTTAATATGCTGTCTAAGTTGGTCATAACTTTCCTTCCAAGGAGTAAGTGTCTTTTTATTTCATGGCTACAGTCAACATCTGCAGTGATTTTGGAGCCCCCCCTCCAAATAAAGTCAGCCTCTGTTTCCACTGATTCCTTCTAGACAGTGCTTTTTCTTTTTCGTTCTCCCAGTCTTTCCTCGATTTCCATTTGTCCACCTTGTTCTTTAAACTGTTTCTATAATAGATATCTCCTCAATCCTTTTATTGTTCTTAAGCAATTTTGATTACACTGTGAAGAGGCTAGAAATGATTTCTTGTAGTTTACGTCTTAAACAGGGAACATCTCTACTGGAACACTCATTCTTCTATTTATTCATTCATTTAGCCCTGAGGATACAGAGAGAAACACCACAGTCTCTGTTCTGGGGGAGAATTTAATCTAAGCTATATCTAAGAATGTGGGCTGAGTAAAGTTCTTATCAAAGGAAAGAACAGACTTACTCATCTTTAGCCTCCAGAGAACCTGACAGAGTTCTTTTATGTTCATGCTCAGTACATTTTTATTTTGAATTTTTAAAATACTATTTCATTTTCTATTTTATTTTATGTTTTGGCTGTGCCCTGTGGCTTGTGGGGTCTTAGTTCTCTGACCAAGAATCGAACCCAGGCCCTCAGCTGTGAAAGCATGGAGCCCTAAACACTGGAATACCATGGAATTCCTTCAATACACTTTTTTTGGAGGGATGAAAGTAATTTGTTTTCAGGTAGAAAAAGTGCATTACACTGTATTTGGAGATACAAATAGTCATTGTATCTGGACCAAAACAAATGTGGCTTTGTGTTCACATCAAATATCAGAGTTTATAGTCTAAGAGGGGAGTCAGATACAGAAATAAAATTCTGTTTCTCAGTGGTGAATGACAGCCCTGCACATTTCCCTGTGATCATATTGGCTTCCGGAGAATATCACAGCACTTGGCAGTATGAACACAGACTTCAACCACTGTGGAGCTGCAAGGTATTTTGAAATTAGGTAGCAAAGAGAGAAAATAGTAACAACATTGTTTAAGATTGTTGATTTCTTCTGCTATTTCTTTGCTCTATTTATTTCTTATTTTGTGCCACTTGCTTTTTTAAAGTCAGTATTCTTATGCTTTTTCTCCCATAACATTTTAAGTGCTTTTTTTCTGGTCATTTGCAGAACTGGGCTAAACATTATGATTCTCTCTTTACAGAGAATACTGAAGCATGAAGTTTGAAGGGTCTTAGAGAGTCATTGACCAAGTGGTAGCCCAGCTCTTGACTCTTCCCAGTGCCTTTTATTATCAAGCAGTGAAGGGCAAGAGGTAAGAATTGTTTAATTTCAAAAGAAAGAAAAAAAGTAGAGCAATGAGATTAATGGACTTGGATTAATGTGATAAAACATCTCTGAGTTTGAGCACATACCCATCCGCTTACCTGTGTCAACTCAAGAATGAAATGGAAACTCGCTGTATTGTGTGGGCATGAGGATTGACTCAAAGACTGTGACAGGAAGTGTTAAGGCTGCAGCCTCAAAGCTCTGCAATGTTAGGGTCACATCCACATTATAAGGCACAATGATAGCTGTGTCACTAGACTACTTGGAGCAGAAGAAATGACTTTGTGGAACTTAGGTGTTGGTGACATTTTAGCCTTGGTATTTCATCATCAGATTTTTCCTGTTTTAATTTATCCCAGTAAAATCAGTAGGTGGAAGATAAAAGACTCCTACGCTTCAAGGCTGATTATATATCTGTATGCAAGTATTTTCAGATTCAACAGATAGTCAGAAGGGTTAAAGACTTTGTTTTAAACATTTACTTAAAGCTCTCTAAAGCTTTTGACTAGAGCTCCCATTTAATTCTATCATTTAAGAATAATGACTGTTAATAACAAGATAAAATAAAAAACAGTATGAGAGGTTATCTGGCTTCCTGATCACTTGATTTTGTGTCGTGCTGTGGGTGGTAACAGGAACCACATCATGGTAAAAAACCAGCAATCCTTAGAGTCCGAATGGAGCACATAGGAAACTTGAATCAGTATGGTTCTGAGATGCTCTCTGGGGCCTGTGACACGGTCAGAAAACTCTCACTCTTTGTTTAGACCTTGGCGTTTTTACAGCTATTTCTTTCCCTCACTGGACTCATTTTATCATCATAATCTTATTCTCTGATTGCTGCACAGTTTTTTTGACCTTTTTTTTTTTTTTGTAAATCCATGTTCAGGTAATCATAGTGTTCTAACCAAACAGATTTTTTTTCATACACAAGTTTATTTGGCATCAGTTTCAAAACCATACTTTCATGCACAATGTCTGAAGAGAGAGTTTAGACAAATCACATACTTTTAGCTATGCAACTGACCGTGTTTAAGAATCATTCATTTATTCTGCATCAAAGAAGGATAATAATGAAGTATTGATGATGCTGGTACTGATTAAAGGCACAACATTGTATAGAAGACCTGTTAGGAAATCCACAACTTAGGATCCTGTTTATCCTTCATTGGTGTAGAATTCTCCTTTGTTATTTTATGTACCACCCTGGCTTCAAGCTCTCAAAATGAGAGTTCTCAATGACTAAGTTTTGACATATACATTGAGGGTTTTAAAACACTGTTTATTTTACTGATGCACACTAATAGCTTTAGTAGAGTTTATGGGTCTCCTTTGCTTCCTTGGTGGCTTAGCAGTAAAGAATCCACCTGCTAATGCAGGAGGTGCAGGTTCAATCCCTGAGTTGGGAAGATCCCCTGGTAGAGGAGATGGCAACCTACTCCAGTATTCTTGCTTGGGAAATCCCATGGACAGAAGGGCCTGACAGGCTACAGGCCATGAAATCACAAAGAGTCGGACATGACTTGGTTATTAAACAATAACAATAACAAAAATAGGTCTCCTTTACCCACCCTTGGCACTGCTATTCTGATATCAACTTGAGAGCCAGAAGCAAAGTTTACCAGTTTTTGTACTTTGTAAGGCACATGGCAGGATCTCCTGACCATGAAGTGAATAAAAGGGTAAGTTCTATTCCTAGGTCTGTTTCTCTCTAGCTTTGAACAGATCATTTCTCATCACTCTCTCTACCTCTTGAGACACTGAGGTGGTGGTGATTTAGTTGCTAAGTCATGTCCAACTCTTGCAACTCCATGGACTATAACCTGCCAGGCTCCTTTGTCCATGGGATTTACCAGGCAAACATACTGGAGGGGATTGTCATTTCGTTCTCCAGGGGATTGTCTCAGTCCTGGGATCAAACCCAGGTCTCCTGCATTGCAGGTGTATTCTTTACCAATTGAGCCACCAAGGAAGCCCTGAGACATTGAGGGTTTGGTCTGAATGAATTCTGACTCCTTTCTGTGCTAAAATGTTATGTGTCTTAGGTTATTCTTAATGATAAAAGTGTAAAGTGAAAGTGCAAGTGAAAGTTTTGGTCACTCAGTTGTGTCTGACTCTGCGACCCCACGGACTGTAGCCTGCCAGGCTCATCTGTCCATGGGGATTCTCCAGGCAAGAACATGGGAGTGAGTTGTCATTTCCTACTCCAGGGGATCTTCCCGTGCCAGGGATCGAACCCGAGTTTCTTGTGTCTCCTGCATTGCAGGCAGATTCTTTACCATCTGAGCCACCTATAGAGGGCTCTATTTAAGTAATTTTCTAATTTTATTTTCTATCTGGATAGTCTTGGATTATTTGTTTTCGTGTAATTTATTAAAAGGAAATCATTACATCAAAATATAAAACTTGAGGGGAACTCACTGGAGGTCCAGTGGTTAAGACTCTGTATTTCCAATGCAGGAGGTACAGGTTCCATCCTTGGTTGGGGAAGTAAGATTCCCCCATGCCTTGTAGTGGAGCCAAAAATAATTATATTTACACATATTTGGAATTTACCTATATATACAAATTATCTATTTTATTATTTGTTTGCCTTTAATTATACAAAATTGAAAGTAAATATAACTTTCTATGTGGCAAAAGAGATTTTAAAACGTTTTGAAAAATTTACTTTCTTTGGCTTCTCTGATAATTTGATTTATACTTTTCATTCTTGTGCTAACAGGTGACACTGACACAGAATCTTTTCCCTATTATCAGTTCTCCTATTTTATTTCTTTCCAACTTTGATGTCTTTTTCTTGGATTTGTATTGGTTGAATTTATACCTTTTTATTTTTTTTTAATTCTACTACCGTTTTCCCTGTTTTAGCTCTCCCAGTGCCTCAATATTTTTTTTTTTCATTTTCTCTTTTATCCTCTAAATTTAGAATTTAAAAGCAGGGGGGCACATTGATCTTTCTTCTCTAAGGAGAATAATGTTTTCTCTTTCTTTTGTACCTACTCTGAAATTATCTATATAGTGTTAGAGACTCAATATTTATTGAGTGAATTAAATTCTTAAGAATTTATTAGTTTTTCAACAGAAAAACAGAAACTCAAGCTCATAGATGCAGGGAACAGAGTAGGTAGCTAGAGGTGGGGGATGGGGAGTGGGAGAAATGGGTGAAGAGGGTCAAAAGATGCAAACTTCCGGTTCTAAAATAAATAAGTAATGGGGATGTAATGTACAGCATGGCGACTATAGTTAATAATACTGTATTGCATGTTTGAAAGTTGCTGAGTAGATCTTAAAAGTCCTTATAAGAAAATTAAAAAAAAATATGTATGGTGATGGATGCTAATGAAATTTGTAATGGTAATCATTTCGCTATAGTATATACAAATATTGAATCATTATGTGTATGAAGTGAAGTGAAGTGAAATCGCTCAGTTGTGTCCAACTCTTTGCAACCCCATGGACTGTAGCCTACCAGGCTCCTCTGTCCGTGGGATTTTCCAGGCAATAGTGCTGGAGTGGATTGCCATTTCCTTCTCCAGGGGATCTTCCCAACCCAGGGACCGAACCTGGGTCTCATACTTGAAACTAATGTAATGTTGCATGTCGATTATGTGCTTCCTAGGTGGTGCTAGTAAACTAATATAATGTAGTATGTCAACTATACTTCAATTTAAAAATTTTTTAATAATTTTTAAGTTTTTATTGCCATATGGTTTTATTGTTCTGTTTTGTTTATATATTCCTTTTTTCTCATTTCCTGATTCAATGTTCTTTCCCTTTCCTTTCATTCCCTCTTATTTCTTCTGTTATTTTGGAAACTTCTATTTTTCTTATGATTTTCAACTCTCTTATCTTCTTTCCCTACCTAAGGAACCTCTGTAATTTTCTTGGGTTGAACTACATGAAATTGCCACTGTTGTAAGTAAAAAAAAAAAAAAAGTTTGACTATCAGCCATTTCATGTGGTTGTCTAGCACAATGGTTGGCAGATGCTCAATTTATATCTGCTGAATTAATTAAGAAATAAATTTTCCTTTTCATTGGTTTTTCTGAGGGCCTGGATAACATTAAGCAGAGAATGTTTTACCAGTTGTGGATTCAGAAGTTTTTAGTCATCAATAATCTTACTGATTTGCTCACTACCTGGTTTTATTAGTTCTTTTCATTAATGTGTGAAAGATAAATCTGAGGATATGCTTGTGAGCAAGCATGTGGTTACATATATAATGTTATTATACACATATTTGCATGAGTGTTAGTAAACATAAATTTCTGGAGCATATGTCTTTTTGTGAGCTTTTTTGGACATCTATGTGTTTAGGGTCTTAGAATAGACCCTGATAATGGGAAAGATTGAAGGCAGAAGGAGAAGAGGGCAACAGAGGATGAAATGGTTGGATGGCATCACTGATGCAATGAATATGAACTTAGGTAAACTCTGGGAGAGAGTGAAGGACAGGGAAGCCTGGGGTGCTGCAGTCCATGGGGTCACGGAGAGTTGGACATGACTTGGCGACTGAACAACGACAATGTGATTAGCAAATCAAAAGGTGAAATATCTTAAAAGAGAAGTAGCAGAAATTGAGAGGAAGGTTAGATTTCTTTTATACATATATGTAATTTTATTTATTTTGGTTGTGCTGGGGCTTCATTGCTATGAGGGTTTTTCTCTAGTTGCGGTAAATGGGAGCTACTCTCTAGGGCTTCTTATTACAGTAGCTTTTTTTGTTGTGAGCACAGGCTCTAGGGAGAGCGGGCTTCAGTAGTTGCGTCACGTGGGCTCAGTTGTTATGGCTCACAGGTTCTAACAGGCTCAATTGTTGTGGCCCACGGGTTTAGTCTACAGCATGGGGAATCTTCCCAGACCAGAGATTGAACCCGTGTCTCCTACATTGGCCGGTGGATTGTTTACCTGTGAGCTATCAGGGAAGTCTTAGATTTCTTAAAATACTGTTTCAGTCTCATTAGCAGTAACATGAGATATCTGTTATTCCTAAAACATTCACCTCTAATGTTCTACAACCCTCAATAAGCCTTTGAGAATTTATGCACACTGAAATAACTGCTGAGCCTTGAAGAGTAGACATTAAATAAGGAAATATTTTAGGCTTCCTAAGCTGTGATGACTAGAATGGCTGACCTTATTCATGAAGATTTTTAGTTTAAGATGCTTTTAATATTTAACATGTTAACTCATAAGCCCATCTTTTCTAAGATCCTTATTTCATGCACTGGCAAACAGGTGCAGATATTTTAAGAAATTTATCTGAGGAAATTTACCAAGTGAATCAGGGGGAGCACTGAAACTAGGATTTCTGGTTTCTACCCAATAGGATTTCCACTTCACTCCATTGTCATTAGAATTCACTTCATCATTCAGTAATTTGTTTATGATTCACACCCTATGAATCATGAAGTTTCTTTTCTTTTCTTTTAGTCATGAAAAGGTGAAATTCAAGATGTCTCTGACATGTGATACCAGCATCTCATTCAATGAAGACCACACTTTTTCTTTCTTTTTTTCTTTTAAAATAAATTTCCAGTTAATAGCAAAGCAATATGTGCTGCTGCTGAGTTGCTTGTTGTATCTGACTCTTTGTGACCCCATGGACTTTAGCCCTCTAGGCTCTTCTGTCCATAGGATTCTCCAGGCAAGAATATTGGAGTGGGTTGCCATGCTGTCCTCCAGGGGATCTTCCTGACCCAGGAATCAAACCTTCGTCTCTTATGTCTCCTGCATTGGCAAGCAGGTTCTTTACCACTAGCACCACCTGGGAAGCCCTCTTTGTAAAACATCCAAACGATATAAAAGGTAATTAGTAAAAAGACAACTGTACCGAAAGAAAACTGTTAAAAGTTAGTTTCCACATAGCCCAATCCTTTTTGAGTGAACTCTGAAGAAACTGTTTAAAAGCTTATGTCATAGGAAATTTTGTTAAGTGATGACTCCTTGGACACATTTAATATTGCAATTATTTTCTTTGTACAGACTCTGTTATAATGTGTAATGTCTTAAAAATGTGTTTAAGAGTTGTCTCTCTTACATCTATTTCCAAAATAAACTCCAGATGGCTTTAAGAATTAAAAAAAAAAATGACCCCACAAAAGAGTTAGAAGACAAGACAGGTGGAGAATATCTTCTCCTAGAGTGAAGAACTCTCTGATAATAAAAGCAAAGGAAAAATGATAAAGAACAAGATTGATACATTTGACCTCATAAAATTTAACATTTTTAGACCTTATAAGACACCATTAAAGTTAAAAGAAGAAATCTGAACAGCAATAAATAAATCTACTAATAATGTAAGAGATGAAAAGTAAATTTTTGTTAGTTACATTCAGTACTGAGAAGGGTATAAAAAGGCTGTCTCTGTTCACTATTGGAATAATCATTTTAGACAGCAATTTAGTTATTTGCTTCATTAAGATTGAATTCTTAATTCAATCTTATTTCTACTCTTAAACATCATGGAGATTCTATTCTTAAACATCATGAGAGATTATTGCCTTGGCTATTTTCATGAACCTAATCATTGCACTTTTGCATTACTGGTTTGTAAAGGTAATATCTCATGGATCATCCATCTAATTGTAGATCTAATATCTCCTCAATTACTTCTATATTTTACCTATTTATAATTTTCTAGATATACCACTAATAAGCTTAATAGTGTCCTGATTTACTCATAAAAGTAAAAAAATTGACAAGTTGACTGCAACAAAGTGAACTGGTTCCTCCTGCCTCCACTTTTCAAAAAACTTAAGTAAAAGTTCAAAAAACTTTTACTATTTTCTATTACAAAAGCAACATTTATGTTTATGGTAGAAAATTTTAGGTGATGAGGACAGGGGACAAAGTTGCCTCATTCTACATCCAAGTATACCACTTGGAGGACATCGTTCTAGACCTTTTTCTAGCCATAAATATATGTATGTAGTATGATGGTGGTGGTTTAGTTGCCAAGTCATCTCCAACTCTTTTGATCCCATGGACTGCAGCCCACCAGACTCCACTGTCTATGAAATTTCCAAGGCAAGAATATTAGAGTGGGTTGCCATTTCCTTCTCTGGGGTATCTTCACAACCCAGGGGATCTTCTTCGAACCTGCTTCTCTTGCCTTGCAGGATTCTTTTACACTGAGCCACCAGGGAGGCCCATGTATATGGTATAACATATTGTCAAGTTAACCTTTGGAAAGCTTATAAATGTGTATGCCCATCTACATATAGTGGGAAATGACAAACGAGATCATTTCCCCTTGTCAATGTGTATATTAATATGTAAAAAATGATTTTAAGTGGTTTAAAAAATAATCTTTTTGTTTTAATTAAGTTTTTAAAAAATAATCAGTGAATATTTATAGATCTTCTTTAGTTCCCCATTAATATTTTTTGCTGGCTTGTATTTTAGCTGAGTGTAATCCCAGGATTGTTGGAACTGTTTTGTTTTAGTTGGGCCTAGTCTATTCTTGGAATTTCTACAGAGCAATAAATGATCATCTATCTATGATTTTTTCTGCATGCAAATTATAATAATATAATTTATAGAAGTTGCTCAAATCATTTCACCTTAGCATTTAAGGTCATATTAAGTATCTTTACCTTAAAAAAACATACGTCCTTAATAATATCTCTTTAGACACTCGAGTATGGATGTGAGAGTTGGACTATAAAGAAAGCTGAGGGCTGAAGAATTGATGCTTTTGAACTGTGGTGTTGGAGAAGACTCTTGAGAGTCCCTTGGACTGCAAGGAGATCCAACCAGTCCATCCTAAAGGAGATCAGTCCTGGGTGTTCATTGGAAGGACTGATATTGAAGCTGAAACTCCAGTACTTTGGCCAACTGATGCGAAGAGCTGACTCATTGGAAAAGACCCTGACACTGGGAAAGATTGAGGGCAGGAGGAGAAGGGGCGACAGAGGATGAGATGATTGGATGGCATCATCGACTCGATGGACGTGGGTTTGGGTGGACTCCGGTGATGGACAGGGAGGCCTGGCGTGCTGCGGTTCGTGGGGTCACAAAGAGTCGGACACGACTGAGTGACTGAACTTAACTGAGACACTCAAGGGGATACAAAGATGAATAGTAATATAAACAACATTTTTCAATAATGAGATATTCACATAACATTTATCATTTTAACCATGTTAAAATGCACAATTCCTTGGGTTTTAGTATAATCACAATAGTGTGCAGCCATCACCACCATCTAATTCTAGAACATTTTCATCACTCAAAAGAGAAGCCTCATACCTCAACTTAATCAATCCCTCTCCTTTCCCCCTTATCCTCTGCTGGCAACCGCTAATCTACTTCTGTCTCTATGGGTTTGCTTATTCTGGATATTTCATATAAATGGAACCATACAATATTATATGGTCATTTGTGACTGACTTCTTTCATTTAGCATGTTTTCAAGATTCATCTCTGTTGTAGTTTGCATCAATACTGCATTCACTTTTATGGCTGAATATTCCATTGTGTGAATATACCACATATTATTTATTCATCAATTGACGGAATTTGGGCTACTTCCAATTTTGACTCAAAAAATAATGCTACTAGAAACATTCATTTACTGTATAAGTTTTTACATGAACATATGTGAACAAAATTCTCTTGGATTTACACCTAGAAATGGAATTGCTAAGTCATATGGTAACCCTTCTCGGAGAAGGCTATGGCACCCCACTCCAGTACTCTTGCCTGGAAAATCCCATGGACGGAGGAGCCTGGTAGGCTGCAGTCCATGGGGTCGATAAGAGTCGGACACGACTGAGCAACTTCACTTTCACTTTTCACTTTCATGCATTGGAGAAGGAAATGGCAACCCACTCCAGTGTTCTTGCCTAGAGAATCCCAGGGACAGCGGAGCCTGGTGGGCTGCTGTCTATGGGGTCGCACAGAGTCGGACATGACTGAAGTGACTTAGCAGCATGGTAACCCTACATTTCAATTTTTAAAAATATATAACATTTCTGAAGACTTAATATGTGTGTGGCACTTAGCTAAGCAGTTGACTTGCATTTTCTCATTGAATCCTCACAAGTTTCTGTGGTTGGTCCAGTTATTATGTCCATTTTACAGATGAGGGCACTACAACCCAAAGATGTTAAAAAGCTTGCTCAAATATCCAGAGCTAGTTGAGACAGATCCAGGATTTGAACCATGGCAGTCTGGTCGTAGACTCTGAACTCTTTGCTACTATTGCCTTGACACATATGATTCAAAAAGGGCAAAAGATAGCTCACAAGTAATAAAACAAGATGAAATGAAGAAGTCTAAGTGCCATGTAATGGGTTAAGAGGATTGGAGGTGGAGAGTAGATTTGGGAAAGGCTCATTAGAAATGAGCCTTAATTTATAGGAACAAGTTCAAGAGAGGAGCTTGGGTGAAAGCCAACTAGGTGAAAGGACTATTACAGGAATGGCAAGTTAGTTTTATATCAAGTGCCGATTCCAGTTCATTGGTAGTGACTATCTGTAGCTCTGTGTGGAGATACTCTGGGCCAGCTCAATGGGAAAGAGAATGATGAGTAATTAGCAAACTCTGCCATGGGCAAGGGAGGGGAGATTTGAAGACCTTGTGATATGAATTTTCATCCCGGGACTATTACACTCTGAAGATGAGAAATTATGGGTCATGTTCTGAAAACAATGACTATATGATTTTGACCAGATCATAAGGTATGTGTAGGAAAGTTGAGACTGAAACAAGATTGGAAATTTGTGATGAGGCCAGATTGAGCAGCATTTTAGATGACAGACTGATGAGTTTATACTTAATTAAGTAGATAGTGAGGAGTCATTGAAGATTTTTGAACAGGGGAATACTGGCATAGGAATCCTACTATAAAAAGATTAATCATACGGTGACATACAGAATGAACTGACACGGAGAAAGATCAGAAACAAGGAGACCAGTTAGGGTGATGTTAAAAAAATTTAGTAGATGGTGATAAAGTCATGTTAAAACAGGGAATTACCATCCTTTCTCACTAATTCCTTGAAGATTAGAATGTAGGTGTGAGGAAACGAACACTCTAGTATTCTGCTAGTGATACATTAGTTCAGTTTTTCTGGAGGACATTTTGGCAGTGTGTATAAAAAGCCTTAAAAATGGTTTATTCTTTTTAATGCAGTATCTAGAAATTTGTGCCAAGGAAGTAATTCCGAACATATGCAGAGATGTAACTCCAAAAGTGTTCATTGCATTGCCATTAAAAAAAAAAAAATGTAGCCCAGAAACTGGCTGTGTAGTTTCTCTTCATGTCACCAGCCCACCTGAGTCACGACTTGGCATTTAATTCACTGTGGAGAGCTCCCTGCATGAAAATCATTTAGTTAGTAATGGTGAGTTTGCTAAAGATTATGTAGGGGAGATGGAAAAAAAGACTTTAAAAATAGATTGACAAACATCCAGTAAACTTGATAAATGCTCCTTAGGTATCTCTGCTTTCTCCACAGTGCTGAGCAGGGATCCCTTCCCCATCTAGCACTTAGACCTGCTGCTTCTCTTCTTCTCACTTTTACTGTTCTGAGTTACTTTTTCTGTTTGACTTTGGGAATCAAAGTCTATTCTGAGCAGGCCTCTTCTCTGGAAAGCTGGTTTCTATTAGGAAAAAAAAAGTGTCCCTAACTATTTCTTCCCCCCATTCTTCCCTGGAATACACTGCTATATTTAAAATGGATAGCCAACAAGGTCCTACTGTGTAGCACAGGGAACTGTGCTCAATGTTATGTGGCAGCCTGGATGGGAGCGCAGTGTGGAGGAGAATGGATACATGTACATGTATGGCTGAGTCCCTTTGCTGTCCACCTGAAATTATCACAAATTGTTAATCGGCTATGCTCCAATGTAAAATTAAAACTTTAAAAAAAGTGAAGAAAAAAGTGTTGAATATTTATGGAGGATATAAAAATTATTTATGAATTACACAAAACTTTGGGGAAATACATGTTTAAAAAATAAAAGGGACTTGTTGAATAAATTATGGCACAATTTGTTACTACTTAACAAAAAACAAAATTTTCTCTCCTCTATCCTTTTATAGAAGTTTATAGCTAAGAGTATATTTGGAAAGTGATGGATTATAGATTTTCATTGCGTTAGTGTTTACAGGGGTTTGGGTTGATTCCTTTTCATTCCTTTGAAGGCAGAGTTGTTACATAGTTTTCTGTTTTGGATGGTTGTTTCACAGTTTTTACAAGTATATACTCTCTAAATTCAGGAGAAGGAAATGGCAACCCACTCCAGTATTCTTGCCTGGAAAATCCCGTGGACAGAGGAGCCTCGCGGGCTACCATCCATAGGGTCGCAAAGAGTCCGACATGACTGAGCAAAAAAACAAAAAACAAAAAAAACCACTTATTGAGCACTCTTTGGAAACATTTTCTCCCTAGGTGACTGTATTTATTTTTATGGTTTTAAACATTACTTTTGTGCTGACAACTCCCAGATTTATACATCTAGCACAAATATTTCCTTTGTATTCCAAACACATATTATCTCACTCCAAACTAATATATCTATCTTTGGTATCTCTACTTGCTGTCTCATGGACAGCTTAGAGTTACTGTGTTAATCCTGGTGCTCCCTGATCCTGGTCTTCCTAAACATGGAAAATGGTAGTACCACCTGAAAAGTTATTTAAGTCTGAAGCTTAAATTCTGACTTAAGTCAGGCAATCTTAATTCCTCATTCTTTCCTACCCTGTATCTAATTTATTTGCAAGTTCTTTGAGTACTGCCTCCAAAAGAAAGCTATCAATCTCTCTCTCTCTTTATTTGCCCCCGGTCTTGGTTGCAGAATACAGGATCTAGTTCGTTGACCGGGAATCAAACCCAGGCTTCCTGCACTGGAACTGTGGACTCAATTACTGGACTGCAAGGGAAGTCCTGGCATCAACAGCTTTTTGATTATTACTACCCACACACCAGAAGTTTCCATGCAGAGAGCACATGATGTATAAAGGCACAGAGACCCAGGAGGACTGGATTATCTGAGGAAACCACAAGTGCATCAGGCTGCTAAGTCCATGTGGTTTTAAGGAGATGAGGCTGGAAAGGAGGTCCCTGGGGAAGCAGGAGAGGATAGGATTCACAGCAAAGGCAGCAGGCAGGTTTGCATGAGGACCTCAGCAGGGAACTGGAATAAATACTCAGGCCACTGGAATCAAGATTGCCAGGAGAAATATCAATGACCTCAGATATACAGATGACACCACCCTTATGGCAGAAAGCGAAGAGGAACTACAAAGCCTCTTGATGAAAGTGAAAGTGGAGAGTGAAAAAGTTGGCTTAAAGCTCAACATTCAGAAAACGAAGATCATGGCATCCGGTCCCATCACTTCATGGGAAATAGATGGGGAAACTGTGGAAACAGTGGCTGACTTTATTTTCTTGGGCTCCAAAATCACTGCAGTTGGTGACTGCAGCCATGAAATTAAAAGACACTTACTCCGTGGAAGGAAAGTTATGACCAACCTAGATAGCATATTGAAAAGCAGAGACATTACTTTGCCAACAAGGGTCCATCTAGTCAAGGCTATGGTTTTTCCAGTGGTCATGTATGGATGTGAGTGTTGGACTGTGAAGAAAGCTGAGCGCCAAAGAATTGATGCTTTTGAACTGTGGTGTTGGAGAAGACTCTTGAGAGTCCCTTGGACTGCAAGGAGATCCAACCAGTCCATTCTGAAGGAGATCAGCCCTGGGATTTCTTTGGGAGGAATGATGGTAAAGCTGAAACTCCAGTACTTTGGCCACCTCATGTGAAGAGTTGACTCATTGGAAAAGACTCTGATGCTGGGAGGGATTGGGGGGCGGGAGGAGAAGGGGACGACAGAGGATGAGATGGCTGGATGGCATCACTGACTCGTTGGACGTGAGTCTGGGTGAACTCCAGGAGTTGGTGATGGACAGGGAGGCCTGGCGTGCTGCGATTCATGGGATCACAGAGTCGGACACAACTAAGTGACTGAACTGAACTGAACTGAGTAAAGAAAAAAAAAAATGATACCTGAACAAGGCAACATAAGCCACAGTATTTTTAATAAACAGATGTTACAAAACTGTTTCCATTTCATCTGGAAGGGTAGGTATTTCTAAATGTACAATATCAAAGGAATTACTATTAATTAGAAAAGTAAAAATAATATAAGCATAAATATTTCTTCTGAGTCATGAGTGAATGGATTTAATCTCAAAGTCAGAGATAGTTTTGCACTGGCAGGTTTTTATATGTATATCCAATACATATACTTGCTTTCTTCTCTATGTTAAAAATTTGAAATATACCATAAAATTCACCTTTTTAACATGTAAAATTCAATGTTTAGCACTGACTTCTGATTCTCTTTCTTTATACTCCTTGAGAATCTTCTTTCTATCCCTATGGATAGTTCTATTCAAGATAGTTCATATACATGAAATCATACCATATATAGTCCTTCTGTGACTAGCTTCTTTTCACTTAGCATAATGCTTTCAAAGTTCATCCATATTGTAGCATGAATCAGTACTTCATCCCTTTATATAGCCATATAATATTTCATTGTGTGGATATACCACGTTTTATCTATCCATTCATCACTTGATGGGCATTTGGGGTATTTCCACTCTTCGACTATTATGAATAATGTTGCAATGAACATTTGTTTACAAGTTTTTTTTTCTTATTGGAACTGTTTTTCACAGTGAGGGTTTTTTCCCCCAGACCCTGAATTTCTTTGAAATCTACATTGATCAAAACACATGTTTGAGAACATTTCTTCTGAGGTCCATTCTCTGATGAAAAAGATCAGTTCCAACTGGGGAAAGTTACCTGAACTCATCTTGGGTCAAAGGAAAAAAGTTATTTATGCTTATAACAAAAAAGTTATTTATGTTTTTATCTTGTTTTTCATATGATGTGAAATGCCATAAAGTCAAATGAGCTGCATAAAACGTTTTCACTTTTTTTAGGAGAAAGGAGAAATGTGGAAACTTTCTTCATTTTTTTCTTCACTCCTCTATGTCCAAAATGGAAGGCAGTTGACACTGTAGTGTCCATCATATCTTCTGAATGAAAAACCACTTACGCCACTTTTCTTCCAGCCCTAGCAGCAAGTAAAACCAAGTCTCAAGGGCTACACATGCTTGTGCTCAGTTGTGTCCGACTCTTTGTGACCCCATGAACTATAGCCCGTCAGGCTCCTCTATTCATGGGGATTCTCCAGCCAAGAATACTGGAATGGATGGCCATGCTCTGCTCCAGGGGATCTTCCTGACCCAGGAATTGAACCGGCGTCTCCTGCATTACAGCTGGATTTTTTACCAGGAGAGCTACCAGGGAAGCCCCAAGAGCTACATAAGACTCCACAAAAAAAGATTGTGTACTTTGTACTACAGTAGTCTCCCATCCTCGGAGAAGGCAATGGCACCTCACTCCAGTACTCTTGCCTGGAAAATCCCATGGATGGAGGAGCCTGGTAGGCTGCAGTCCATGGGGTCGCTAAGAGTCAGACACGACTAGGCGACTTTACTTTTCACTTTCCACTTTCATGCATTGGAGAAGGAAATGGCAGCCCACTCCAGTGTTCTTGCCTGGAGAATCCCAGGGAGGGGGGAGCCTGGTGCGTCTATGGGGTCGCACAGAGTCGGACACGACTGAAGTGACTTAGCAGCAGCAGCAGCAGTCTCCCATCCTGGGCTTCCCAGGTGGCGCTAGTGGTAAAGAACCTGTCTGCCAGTGCAGGAGACATAGAGACTCCTGTTTGATCCCTGGGTCAGGAAGATTCCCTGGAGGAGGGCATGCAACCTACTCCAGTATTCTTGTCTGGAGAATCCCATGGACAGAAAAGCCTGCAGGGCTACAGTCCGTGGGGTCACAAAGAGACAGACCAGACTGAAGCAACTTAGCATGCACTCGTGCATTCTCCACCCTAGAGAGGTGAAGAGAGGTTTCATCACTGGACTCAAAACCTGTTTTGTTTCCTTTTACCAACCTTTCACTAAACCCAAGAATACATTCATAGGGGAAGCATGTGCATGATGTAGTCATTCCTTAGATGAATGAAAAACATTAAAAAAAAAACCCCGAATATCCAAAAGCTTCTGAGAAAGAAGTCAACCACAGCTTCCTTCTCCAGGAGAAAAATCCTTCTTACCATCCCATACTGTTAACTCAAATATGGGAAAATATATATTTATAGAGGTGTGATGATTTACTCATATATGAAAGTAACTTTGTGATATCTTGTCTTTAGGCTTCTTTATCACATCAACAGTTTTATTGCAAAATTGGACCTTTTTACTTATCCAGTAAATCTATGGTAAAGGATGAGTCAGAATTTAGATATATAGGTAATTCTTTAAGCATCTCTCATTTCAAGTTAGAACATATGTTTGGAACTTACTGCTTCAAGTCTCAACTGTGCTCATCATGATACTGGCTAAAACTGAAGACATAAAAAAAAAAACCCGTGATGTCACCCATTTGTTGTTGTTGTTTAATCACTAAGTTGTGTCTGACTCTTTGTGACCCCATGGACTATAGCCTGCCAGGCTCCTCTGTCCATAGGATTTCCCAGGCAAGAATACTGGCATGGGTTGCCATTTTCCTTCTCTAGGGGATTTTCCTGATCTGGAAATCAAACCTGATTCTCTTGCATTGGCAGGTGGATTCTTTACCATGAGCCACCAAGGAAGGCCCCATAGTTACCATTTATGTTTAGTGTTCTTGTTTGGAACAAAAGGTAAAGAATTCACAAATACCACCATCTAAACACCTGTTTCAAATCAGATATCAGCCTTCAGATTGTAAAATAATTTCATTGTGATTAAGCAAATAGCAGCAGAAGATGCATGTAAGTTGCTGCTTTCTTTCTAGAGAAACTGCCAGGGATGACTGCAACTCAGGAGCTTCTCTGTGTTGAATCTCAATTCCAAACTGAACTTAAATAACCTCTTTTGGTTGAAAACAAGACAGTTGTGATTCAAACCCTCACACGGTCCAGAAGCACTCCAGCAGCTGGGCCAGGCGGCCTGCTCACTGAAAGGCCGTAGCCTCAACACACCTGACTCTGCTGTCTTTGCTCCTTTTCAAGTCCACTAACCCTCTGTTGACAAGCCTTTTTGTGGATGTATGCTTTCTCTCTTTGAAGTCTTATTTCACTTGCGGGCTGAAAGCTGACATTTCACTTATTATTCTTCATTTTAAATCATCTGAGGATGATCAAAATTGGCAGCCTACACAGTGTTTAAAAAATCAGGAAATTTCCAGAAAGTCTAGAATATTTGGAAGTTCTAGTAACATTTGGCATCGATTGGCTGGAGCTCAGTAGAGCCCCTCCAACCTTCATCATCTTCTCCTGTCTTATACTTGGGCTGCTTTTCACATTGTTCTCACTTGGCTCCACAGATAATTGAGTTTTCAAGTCCTGGTTAAAGCCATTTGGCATAAGTTCATTGTGAATATTGACTCGCAGAGCAAAGTATAATGTTCTTCACATAGAAATGGATTTTGAAACAAATCTAATTAAGAAGGTACATAAACTTTATAGGGAAGATTATAAAACTTTACTGAAAGAAATCAAAGAAGACCTAAATAAATGAAGAGAAATAACATGTTTAAGGATAGAAAGATTGAATTCTCCCTAATATAATCTAAGTCAGGGCAATACAACAAAATAAATACAATACAATAAAAATTCTGACAGGCTTCTTTGTGAAAATTTGACACAACGTCTATAACTGTGTCATTATAATTCTAAAGTTGATTTAGAAAGGCAAAAGGCCAAGAAAAACCAAGACATTCCTGAGAAAAACATGGTGATGGGAAAGTTATTCTACCAGATTTCCACATGACTCAGAAGAAGTGTGGCATTACAAATCAAAAGGATAAAATGACTCTGCAATAAAGGATACTGAAACCATTTGTTATCTATATGGGAAAAGAGTTCGGTCTTCATACATACAATATATGAAAATAAATTTTAGGCTGATTATTGTTAGTATCATCTTGGCCACACCCAAGATAGGGGTTCTATTTCTTTACATCTTAATGTCAAAAAAATTGGGGAAAGGTTTTGCATAAGAGATGACTACCCCTTATTTTGCATAAGAGATGACTACCCCTCAGGGAATAGGAACTGCAAACATAAAAAACACTAACAGTGTGAAACATACAATAAAGGAATTTCCTTTTCCCCTCCTTTAAATAGCGTAATAAATTTGAAACAGCACTGGATTAAGAGCCAGAAACCCAAGTTTCTAGTTTTGCTCTGTCCTTAGTTAATTGTGTGAGCTTGGGTAACTAATTTAGTCTCTCTGCATGTTTCCTTAACAAGATTATTTCTAAGGCTCAGCTTTAAGTTCAGTTGTTCTGTAAGTTAGAGAGCCTCTCAACCAAAAAGAAAGTAGGCATGTATATTCATCATTTTAATAAAGATATATTCTATTAATTTGGAAAAGCAGAAGAGAGTATTAATTTTCCTCCCACAGTCTTAATGAAGAAATAAAGAAACTAATTTTCCATTACTATTCAAGGGGCAATCCACTCCTTCACAGATTGTAAATTAATGTAACAGATCCGACCAACTGAACAGCCCATGCATCTTTTTTCCCCTCTCCAGTTCTAAGCCCAGAAACTGTATTTTATATAAACAAAGTTGAAAAAGTTAGCTAAAAATGAATGCTATTTTAAAACTTAAGTTTATTCATAGGATTGTAGTTACCTGCAGACAGTTTCCAGTATCTTTGACCTTGGAAAATTTATTGAGCATTTTCTGTGTCTGAAGCACAGCAGATATTATGATCTTTACTAATTATAATTTTCCTAATTAAAGTAACTTGTATCTATAATTCCTTGCTTTCCTAGGGTGTTCAATGTAGTTAGCATATATTAAATCATTTATCTTTCCATCAGTCAGTGAAGCTAGTAGGAGAAGCACTGTTCTCATAATTTTTAGGAGTATTACAAGCCAATAATCATAGGTCATGATCACATAGTAATTTTTGTCATGAATATTAAGATTAGATCTCTCTCTTTCTCTCTCTCTATGTATTTTCCTCCCCTATCCACTTAGTATTTAGGGGGAATTCCCTACCACGTCCATCCTAGTTGGATGCAGGGATCTGCCTTCCACTAGCAAAAGAAACCAAAGAGCAGTGATATTCCCTCTCCCTAGTGAGTAAGGCCATCCTTTCTAGGATCCAGGATTTGGCCACTCCAGCTCAGGGCCTAGAATCTTTTTTTTTTAATATTGGAGTACAGTTGATTTTCGGGTGCAGATCTTTCTCAATGCTCTGTTGTGTCCGACTCTTGTGTGATCCCATAGACTGTAGCCCGCCAGACTCCTGTGTCCGTGGAATTTTCCAGGCAAGTATACTGGAGTGGGTTGCCATTTCCTACTCTAGGGGATCTTCCCAACCCTGGGATTGAATTTGTGTCTCTTGTGACTTTTGCATTGGCTGGCATTTACCACTGGCGATAGGAAAAGGGGACAACAGAGGATGAGTTAGATAGATAGCATCACCGACTCAATGGATATGAGTTTGAGCAAACTGGGAGGTAGTGAAGGACAGAGGAGCCTGGCATGCTGCAGTCCATGGGGTCACAAAGAGTCAGACGAGACTTAGCGACTGAACGACAACAACAACAAAGAGTTGATTTAACAATGTGCTCTTTTCAGGTGTACAGCAAAGTGATTCAGTTATACATAAACATATATCTATTCTTTTTCAGTTTCTTTTCCCATACAGGTTATTAGAGTATTGAGAGTAGAGTTCCCTGTGCTATACAGTTGGTCCTTGTTTAATTATGTATTTTATATATAGTATCGTGTATATGTTGGAGAAGGAAATGGCACCCCACTCCAGTACTCTTGCCTGGAAAATCCCATGGACGGAGGAGCCTGGTAGGCTGCAGTCCATGGGGTCCCGAAGAGTTGGACACGACTGAGCGACTTCACTTTCACTTTTCACTTTCATGCACTGGAGAAGGAAATGGCAACCCACTCCAGTGTTCTTGCCTGGAGAATCCCAGGGACTGGGAAGACTGCCGTCTGGTGGCTCCGTCTATGGGGTCGCACAGAGTCGGACATGACTGCAGCAACTTAGCAGCAGCAGCTGAAATTTATCCCTCCGCCCCACAATCTTTCCCCTTTGGTGTCCGTAAGTTTGTTTTTCTATGTTTGTCAGTCTGTTTCTGTTTTGTAAATGAGTTACTTTGTATCAAATTTTTAGACTCTGCATGTAAGTGATAAGATCAGATCAGATCAGTCGCTCAGTCCTGTCCGACTCCTTGCGACCCCATGAATCGCAGCACGCCAGGCCTCCCTGTCCATCACCAACTCCCGGAGTTTACTCAGACTCACGTCCATCGAGTCAGTGATGCCATCCAGCCATCTCATCCTCTGTCGTCCCCTTCTCCTCCTGCCCCCAATCCCTCCCAGCATCAGAGTCTTTTCCAATGAGTCAACTCTTCGAATGAGGTGGCCAAAGTACTGGAGTTTCAGCTTTAGCATCATTCCATCCAAAGAAATCCCAGGGCTGATCTCCTTCAGAATGGACTGGTTAGATCTCCTTGCAGTCCAAGGGACTCTCAAGAGTCTTCTCCAACACCACAGTTCAAAAGCATCAATTCTTTGGCGCTCAGCCTTCTTCACAGCCCAACTCTCACATCCATACATGACCACGGGAAAAACCATAGTCTTGACTAGACGGACCTTTGTTGGCAAAGTAATGTCTCTGCTTTTTGATATGCTGTCTAGGTTGGTCATAACTTTCCTTCCAAGGAGTAAGCATCTTTTAATTTCATGGCTGCAGTCACCATCTGCAGTGATTTTGGAGCCCAGAAAAATAAAGTCAGCCACTGTTTCCACTGTTTCCCCATCTATTTCCCATGAAGTGATGGGACCGGATGCCATGATCTTCGTTTTCTGAATGTTGAGCTTTAAGCCAACTTTTTCACTCTCCACTTTCACTTTCATCAAGAGGCTTCTGAGTTCCTCTTCACTTTCTGCCATAAGGGTGGTGTCATCTGCACATCTGAGGTTATTGATATTTCTCCCGGCAATCTTGATTCCAGCTTGTGCTTCTTCCAGCCCAGCATTTCTCATGATGTACTCTGCATATAAGTTAAATAGGCAAGGTGACAATATACAGCCTTGACATACTCCTTTTCCTATTTGGAACCAGTCTGTTGTTCCATGTCCAGTTCTAACTGTTGCTTCCTGACCTGCATACAAATTTCTCAAGAGGCAGATCAGATGGTCTGGTATTCCCATCTCTTTCAGAATTTTCCATAGTTTATTATGATCCACACAGTCAAAGGCTTTGACATAGTCAATAAAGCAGAAATAGATGTTTTTCTGGAACTCTCTTGCTTTTTCCATGATCCAGCGGATGTTGGCAATTTGATCTCTGGTTCCTCTGCCTTTTCTAAAACCAGCTTGAACATCAGGAAGTTCACAGTTCACATTTTGCTGAAGCCTGGCTTGGAGAATTTTAAGCATTACTTTACTAGTGTGTGAGATGAGTGCAATTGTGCGGTAGTTTGAGCATTCTTTGGCATTGCCTTTCTTTGGGATTGGAATGAAAACTGACCTTTTCCAGTCCTGTGGCCACTGCTGAGTTTTCCAAATTTGCTGGCATATTGAGTGCAGCACTTGCACAGCATCATCTTTCAGGATTTGGAATAGCTCAACTGGAATTCCATCACCTCCACTAGCTTTGTTCGTAGTGATGCTTTCTAAGGCCCGCTTGACACCATTTGATATTTGCCTTTCTCTTTCTGGCTGACTTCACTTAGTATGACCGCCTCTAGGTCCATCCATGTTGCTGCAAGTGGCATTGTTTCTTTCTTTCTTTGTAATGACTGCACCACTGGCATGCAGGAACTTAGTTCCCTAGCCAGGAATTGAACCCCTGCCCCCTGCAATGGAAGTGCAGAATCCTAACCACTGGACTGCCAAGGAATTTCTAATTTCTTTCTTTTTTGTGGATGAGTAATATTCAGCTGTTTTTTTGCTTTCATTTTTTATTTATTTGTTTTTGGTGTTCTTGGGTTTTTGTTGCTGCACAGGCTTTTCCCTAGTTGCAGAGAGTGGAGGGTATTCTTTGTTCCTGTGCACAGGCTTCTCATTGTGGCGGCTTCTCTTGTCGTGGAGCATGGGCTCTAGAGTGCTCAAACGTCTCTTCATTCCAGCATGTGGTCTCAATAGTTGCCCTTCCTGGGCTCTAGAGCACAGGCTCAATAGTTGTGGCACTTGGGCTTAGTTGCTCTGAGGCAAGTGGGATCTTACCAGACCAGGGAATGAACCTGTGTCTCCTGCATTGGCAGGCGGATTCCTTAACACTGAGCCTCCAGGGAAGCCCATACCAACACCTTCATTATCCATTCATCTGTTGAAGGACATTTAGGTTGCTCCCGTGTCTTGTCTATGGTAAACAGTGGTGCAATGAACACTGGAGTACCTGTATCTTTTCAAATTATGGTTTTCTCCAGATACATGCCTAGGAGTGGGATTGCAGGATCATAGGGTAGTTCTACTTTTATTTTTTCTTTTTTAGGAAGGTAGATTTTATTTTATTTTTTTTGATTTTTACTTTTTTAAGGAACGTCCACACTGGTTTCTGTAGTGGCTACACCAATTTACAGTCCCACAAACCGTGTAGAAGCATTTCCTTTTCTCCCCACCCTCTCCAGCAAATATTGTTTGTAGACTATTTTTTTTAAAGATTTTTTTGATGTGGACTGCTTTTAAAGTCTTTACTGAATTTGTTACAATAATGTTTCTGTTTTGGTGTTTTGACCTCCAGGCAGGAGGGATCTTTTCTCCTGGGTTAGGGATCAAACCCCCACCCCCTGCATTGGAAGGCAAAGTCTTAACCACTTTTAATCATGGCCATTCTGACTCGCATGAAATGATACCTCATTGTAGTTTTAATTTGCATTAGCTATGGTTTTTCCAGTAATCATGTATGGATGTGAGAGTTGGACCATAAAGAAAGCCGAGTGCCAAAGCATTGATGCTTTTGAACTGTGGTGTTGGAGAAGACTCTTGAGAGTCCTTTGGGCTGCAAGGAGATCAAACCAGTCCATCCTAAAGGAAATAAATCCTGAATATTCATTGGAAGGACTGATGCTGAAACTTAAGTCCAATACTTTGGCTCTCTGATGCGAAGAACTGACTTATTGGAAAAGACTCTGATGCTGGGAAAGATTGAAGGCGGGAGGAGAAGGGAATGACAGGGGATGTGATGGTTGGATGGCATCATGGACTCAATTCAGACACGAGTCTGAGCAAGCTCCAGAAGCTGGTGATGGACAGGGAAGCCTGGTGTGCTGCAGTCTGTGGGGTTGCAAAGAGTCGGACATGACTGAGCAACTGAACTGAACTGAACTGAATAATTAGCAATCTTGAGCATCTTTTCATGTGCTTTTTGGTCAGGTCCTTGACTCTTGAGGGAGTAACATACAGATGCAGAAACAATTTAGGAATTGCTTGTGCAGACTAGCAAAGACAGCCAGAATCTACAATGGTGTTGAGTGTCTGATGTCAATCATATCCTGTGGTGTGACCTCAGCCAGCCTCCAAGCCAGACCATTCCTCTGGTATTATCTGGGTTGTGGTTCCTGATGATCAAGCTTCCTTTGCTTCAGCCCATTTTCTGAATTTTCTCCCCCAGGGTTCTCAATAGTTTTGTGAGCTGCCCAATACCCTTCTAATATTAACTCCTCTTTTTCTTATGTTAGTCATAGTTGATTTCAATTACTTGCACACAAGAATACAGATTTCCTTAATCTAACTGCTGTTGAAGGCTTCGTATTTTAATCAATGAATTGTCCTGTATATTTAGGATGTTTAAGTTTTGCACTAAACTTAAAATGTTCTCTACATATTAGTTGAACTCTAGCAAATACAAAGAAGAATGTGTAAAATATTCTCAATTTTATAGACATTTGTGAGTAGAAAAAAGTACTAGAAGAATAGATAATGAAAATACTGATGTGTAGTGGGAAATAGGTTTCATTCCTTTGTGCTTTATTTTGACATAAAAAATTAACATTTATTATTTTATACTTAAGAAAAACCCATAATAACTTAAAATTCTGTTTTTTCAAATGGAAATTTACTGTTAAACATATCCACACACAATTTACTGATTTGTGAAAGTGTTAGTTGCTCAGTTGTGTCCGACTCTCTGTGACCTGAATCTTTATGACCCCGTGGACTTTAGCCAGCCAGGCCCCCTGGCAAGAATACTGGAGTGGGTTGCTATTTCTTTCTCCAGGGGATCTTCCCGACCCCTGGTTTGAACCCGGATCTCCCACACTGTGGGCAGATTCTTTACTGTCTGAGCCACCAGGGAGGCCCCAATCATTACTGATTTGGTAGGCTTTCATTCAACTATTCATGAATTGGGCAGCATTTAAACTAGCAGACAGACTGCTAACTGATAAGTCACTTTAGTCGTGTCCAACTCTGTGCGACACCATGGACAGCAGCCCACCAGGCTCCTCGTCCCTGGGATTCTCCAGGCAAGAACACTGGAGTGGCTTGCCATTTCCTTCTCCAATGCATGAAAGTGAAAAGTGAAAGTGAAGTCGCTCAGTCGTGTCCATTCTTAGTGACCCCATGGACTGCAGCCTACCAGCCTCCTCTGTCCATGGGATTTCCAGGCAAGAGTACTGGAGTGGGGTGCCATTGCCTTCTCCGGCAGACAGACAGGTACTCTGAAGAACCGCACAAGATGGTTTTTCAGTCGCTCAGTCATGTCCGAGTCTTTACGACTCCATGGGCTGCAGTGTGCCAGGCTTCCTTGCCCTTCACTATCTCCCTGAGATAGTTGTGTGCTCAAACTTGTGTCCATTGAGTCAGTGTGATGCCATCCAACCATCTCAGCCTCTGTCGCTCCCTTCTTCTCCTGCTCTTAGTCTTTCCCAGCATCAAGGTTAGAGATTTTTATAGACCAAAGTGAGCAGGGACAACGAAGTTGTACTGGGTGTTTGCTGGTTGGTTAGAGCAGGGTTTCTATATGAAGTGAAAGAGCATATTGGAGCAGGTCGGGTAACTTATGCTGAGCAGGCAAGCACTGATTGGCTGACCTAGGACTTCTTTTCCTAGGAAAGCCAAGCATAGAAACATAGTTAAGCTTTGGTTAGATGACATGGGGCTTACCATGAGTAGCTCCAGCTTCGGCCTCGTCTGTTTACTCTAACATTATAAAAATAGGAAAAAACTGGTCCATGTGTTACAAATATAGAAAGAAAAGTAGTAGTCATCATTTGGTTTCAACAGTTACCAACATATGGCTTCCTTGTTTCATCTGATGTGTCCTTTACTCCCACTCATGCTAAATTATCAACTCAGAAAATTTTTTTTCGTTTAATTAATTATTCCTTCTTTTGCATATGTTACTCTCCCTTTTAGGAATTCTTAACCAACATCTGCGTCTTTCACTCCTCTAAACCTATTATATTTTTCTTTCCTTTATCGTTTGTCTCTTTATTCTGGTCAAGTTTCTACGTTTGCCTCCAGCTTTACTAATTCTGCTTCTAACTTTGTTGTTTGCGGCCTTCAATGCAATTTTAAATCCAATCTTTCCTATTTTCAAAGTGTTTTGTTTTTGTGAACGATTATTTTGTTCTCATAAATGCAATCTGTTCTTCAATCTTATTGAGAAAAGGAATCAGAATCAGAAATTTTTCTAAACTTTTTTTGTTTTCATATTGAATTTATTTTAGAGGGAACCATTCCTCTGATTATCCTAGATCAGGAGTGGTTAAACTACAGCTCTCAGGTGCCTACTTTTGAAAACAGTTTTATTGTAAAACAGCCATGCCCCTCTGTTTACATAGTATCCATGGCTGCTGTTGTATTATAAAGTCTAAGATAACTTTCCTGCTACAATACAACTGTTCAGTTGTCACAGAGTGTTTGGCCCGCAGAAGCTAAGATATTTACTATTTGGTCCTTTATAAACAAAGTTTGTTGACGATTTTCCCAGGTGGCATCTTATTTTTGAATTTCAGAATGTTTTCGGAGTTCCAGAGATTTTTATTTGCATATCAACAAGGATTATGAGCAAGAGGTTAGTACCAGAATCAAAAGGAGGTCCTTTCAAATTTTTCCTGCCTGGGGCCCCACATTAGACCTACCAAATCAGAATTCTCCATTGTGCCAACCTTCTATTTCTCATTACCCTGGCTCCACTGTCAAGAAGATACCCTGACCGTCTACTTTTATGGCCAGCTCTGTAATTTGTACCTGGGGAGGGAGGCTAACTGTCTGGACAAAGTCTACTTGGGAAGATTAGCTTTGTTCTTCATGCTTTTCCTTGTTTCTCCTCTATGTTAATACAAACCAACAGGAATCAAAATGTTATTTTAAGCCATTGGGGCTTGTCATAAATAACAGTAATAAGTAACCAAAATAAACTTGCACTTTTAGCCTCCTTTAACTGGTTTCCTACTCAGAGTTCAGATTATACACATTTATACATATTAACTCACATAGGGTAATGTGAGTGAACACTACTATTATCTCAGGTCAGATGACTTTGCTACTTCATAACAAAAAAAGAGGACTTTCCAAAATGAGTCTTACACCCTGAATAGGCAAAAAAGTAATCATTAATTTGGAATTATTGTTAGCCTGTTTGTGATTTAAGTCTTTGAAATTTTTGCCCTTCTGGTTATTCAAGTTCCAGAATTGGAGTAGGAATTGAGAATTTTATTTCCTTCTGACTTTAAAATTCTTTACCATAACAATACTTGAATATAGCTGTGGACCTTATACTAGTGTTAAGCTCCAAGTCTCCACAGAGGAGCTCTGCTGGCTAAGAGGGCTGGCTAGGAGACAGGGGAAAGGCAAATGATGTAGAAAATAATTAAAAAAAATAATACCATAGTTTTTCCCAGGACTGGTCCAGGTTTCTCTTACTTGATCTTGTGAAATTGCTTTTAACTGACTTAATAGGGATGTTTCAAGTCACTTTTGGTTAGAATATGAATTTATTAGATAAATATAATCTTCAGAAAATTACCTCAATTTAGCCTTGTGTTTTATATCTTTCTTTAACTTAGATCCACCTTTCAGATACGGTTTTGTACTTACTGAACTCTGTGAATAAAGGGGCCCAACAAGCATTTTAGTATATTTTATAGCAGTATAACTTTTAAGAGCTCTTTCATCTTTTCCCTACTTATGTGGAATTCTTATTAATGTCAGTGGGATTTACTGTGATTGAAATGAAAGAAGTCTGTGTCCTTAAAAGTTTGTAAGCAGACTTTAGATATATAAATTGTATTACAAATTTATGAACAACATATAAAATTTTAAATAACATTAACATGAACAGAACAAAATAAGATGTTAAATATATGTCTGTATTAGCTATTGAAGAGAATCAGAGAGGAAATTGAATTAATTATCTGGGTCATTGCCTTCTTTATCACTTTAAGTTTGAGACAGAGTGTTAGGAAAGGCTTGCTGCTCGGGTTGAATGATGAAGTGCTTTCTTTGAGATATAAAATTCAGTATGTTTGAGTTAGTAAATCAAGGGCTGTGAGGATAAAATCACTGTCTTCCAGGTGAATTTCTCTTTGCATCCTTTCCTTTATCTCACAGTTTCAGTCAGACAGGTGGATGTTTTAATCTGTGTTCTACAACTAATTTTGGAGGAAGAAGCAGGTGGGTGTTGAATATTCCATTATATACTCCAGCATAAGTGAGTCTCTATTTTGTCTCAATTTTATTACTCAGTGAGTAATATCTCAGCTTCATTGATCAAAACTATATAGACAGGGCTTAAGTAAATCTTTGTTTCGAGGTGATAGACTAAATTTTTAATCTAGTAAAAAAAGAAAGAAGAAAAAAGAGAGTGTTGAAGATTCACAGCAGCGCATTCACACTATTTCCAGGAAAATATTTGGCCTGCTGAAGAGGGTAATACCCAGCATTTGAAGCCCTAGGCAAAGTCCATCAGTAAGTCCTAAAACTTGGAGGAAAGAAATAAGAGAAAGGAAAAGACAGGAATACTGTTACTGTGAAGTCTTTATCTTGATTAACTAGGAGAATAATGCTACAGCAATGGCATAATATAAGTAAAGGGGTCAGAAAGAGTATCTGGTTGAGGGGGCAAGTGAGATAAATTTCATAAACTTGCTGGGTTTGTCTCATTCCTTTTCATTAAGATTTGGATTGGAAGTTAAAAGAAAAACTCAGTATATTAGGGAGAAAAAAGTCTTAGGAAGAATATCTTTAAGGCAAGTTTTATGATATGAGGTATTTTGGGGGGCAGGGCAAGCATCTTGTGAGATCTTAGTTTCCCTAGTTCCCCAACCAGGGATTGAACCCAGGCTCTTGGCAGTGAAAGTGCAGAGTCCTAACCACTAGACCAACAGGGAATTCCCAAGGAAGTTTTGATTTGTTCTTCTATGTAGTGTATATACACCACAAAAGGTTAAATGAAGTCAACTAATCATAAGTTCAAAAAACCTCCCACCAAATTATAACCTCACAATAAAACCTCTCCCATAGTGTATGTAGTACATATAGTAAATGTTTTGTAGTTGATTAATCTGTTGTCCTGATATTGCCATCTAAAATTCAACAGTTAATTGATATGTTACATTGTTATATATGTCAAAGTGAAATGCCAGAGTGAAGACCCAATAGGTAAAAGAATTTTAGAGAGATTTTTGACTACAATTTATGGCAACATGAAATTCTTTGTTATGTGCAATTTTTACTTTAAATTTAAGTATATATCCATAAATATATATTAAATGTCTATCACGTGCTGAACACTGTGCTGAGGCTGCAGATACAAAGATGAGTAAGACACAATTTCTGTCCACAAACATGGAAACAAATAACTATGATGAAATGTGGTAAGTGCTGTGACTAACAAGTTATAAGCACTTGTTTTCACTATAGCATTTATATAAGCTATAGAACCTGTTCATTTACTTTGTGCATATAACATTTTTCTTCAATGTACGTATTATCTCCTGTTATTCTCCTAGGGAGTCATTCATGACAAACTCTAAGTAGCTCCAGGCCTATTAATATAGGATATGAAAACTGTGATTATAGAGAACCTAGTTTGGGAGACGTGTAAATACGCTTACTCCCTTTAGACACCAAGTAAAAATGACACACTCTCACTCTGACAATTATGGTTAAGGTTGGATTAAGACATTCTGAAGCTTTAATCTGTGTCAAGTGTAAAAATGATTCTACATTATAGTAAAGATCTATAGTTTGTTCATAAATGAACACATTCTGTAGTGAGGAAATTTCTTACTTTGCATATATGTAAAGTTTGTTATTGTTTTGCAGTGGCTAAGTTATATCTGACCCTTTGCAACCCCACGGACTGCAGCATGCCAGGCTTTCCTGTCCTTCACCATCTCCCGCAGTTTGCTCAAACTTATGTCCATTGAGTTGATGATGCCATCCAACCATCTCATCCTCTGTAGCCCGCTTATCCTACTGCCTTCGGTCTTTCCCAGCATCAGGGTCTTTTCCAGTGAGTCAGCTCTTTGCATCAGGTGGCCAAAGTATTGGAGATTCAGTTTCAGCATCAGTCCTTCCAATGAATATTCAGGGTTAATTTCCTTTAGGATTGACTGGTTTGATCTCCTTGCAGTCTAAGAAACTCTCAAGAGTCTTCTCCGCACCACGTTCAAAAGCATATGTAAAGTTACATCAGATTGAGAGGATGAAATGAGGACAGAGAGCTAAAAGGGGAAAAAAAAGAGAGAGTGCAGAAGAAAGAAGAATTTCCCATCAACTGGGCTTGGATTTAAATGCCTGATAGCCACTTAACTTTTTATCTCACTCATTCATTAATTCACTTAATCATTTAATACTTATTGAGTTCTTATAAATAATAGGCATAATAATAATAACAGTTATCAAGTATGAGTGCTCACTACCTACCAGGCACAGTACTGGGCTCTTTATGTACCTTGCTGCTGTTGTTGCTAAGTCACTTCAGTCGTGTCCGACTCTGTGCGACCCCTGAGATGCCAGCCCACCAGGCTCCCCCATCCCTGGGATTCTCCAGGCAAGAACACTGGAGTGGGTTGCCATTTCCTTCTCCAATGCATGAAGGTGAAAAGTGAAAGTGAAGTCGCTCAGTCGTGTTCGACTCTGAGCGACCCCATGGACTGCAGCTCAGCAGGCTCTTCCATCCATGGGATTTTCCAGGCAAGAGTACTGGAGTGGGGTGCCATTGCCTTCTCCGTTATGTACCTTACCTATCGTATTTATATCTTATAGTTGGACATTACTATTATTCCCATTTACTGATGTGGATGTTGTGGCACAAAGAGATTGAATACCATGCCCGAGGTCATCAGCTAGTAAATGACAGAGTCAGAATTTGTATCAAGCCATCTGCTCTTAACCACTAGATATGTGCCAGCCACTGTGCTAGCCTTTGGAGATTAAAATGTACATATGACCAGAGTCCCTGCCCTGAAAGAGTTCACAGTCTTTCTGGAGAAAGTGCAAATAATTGCACTACAGTGTGAGAAACACTACAATAAACATATGTAGAATCCAGTGATTATACAACGGAGGGAATGATTAATTCTGCTTGGGTAAGAATAAAGAGTTGATGAAATTTCAAAGGGGCAACTTGTGAGCAGGAATTTAAAGAATGAGAAGGTGATTTTTGGCAGGTAGGATAATAGTTAAAGTGGAGAGAACAGCATATTTAAGAGCTAAGGGAACTTGGAGTTGTGGCAAGGTACTGGGGAGGGAGAGGGGGCTTCCCTGGTGGCTCAGAGGTTAAAGCGTCTGCCTGCAATGCAGGAGACCCAGGGTTCGATCCCTGGGTTGGGAAGCTCCCCTGGAGAAGGAAATGGCAACCCACTCCAGTATTCTTGCCTGGAGAATCCCATGGATGGAAGAGCCTGCTGGGCTGCAGTCCATGGGGTCCCAAAGAGTTGGACACGACTAAGCGACTTCACTTTCACTTTCTTTCACTGGGGAGGGGGAGCCTGGAAAGGACTCCAAGGGTATGCCGGGCAAGTGAAAGAAGTGTAGGGAATTCTAAACAGTTTTACTGTGTTTATTAACTTTTAGGTAAGGCATGTCTCTATTAGCAAGTTATTCAACAAGATAGTCATCTACTAAATAGAATTCATTGTAAATAAAATAAAATTTTAAAAATTAAATGACTTTTTCAACAGTTATTTGCACTTCAAGAGTATCACTTTCGCTTTTGGGATGTCAGTTTTAGGCCTTTGTACACACAGAGATTTTTAAAAACAAATTTCCATCTTATTACACTACATTAAAATAACTTTTAGATATTTTGACATAGATATCTGGACCAGGTACTTTCCATCTGGCTACTAGCATCAAAATTCTGGTGTTCAGAGATGATCAAACAAGGTCGGCAACATAACTTACAGAATGAAGTCTTAAGGCTTCTGTCTACGTGGTACGAAACAGAAAATCTCAGCTTGGGGAATGCTGTCTAACTTAAAATGAATCCTCACTTAGGTCCTCAGGCCCTTTCATAAAAAATCTGCGACTGGGGTCAAAGAATCCGAAAGTCCTCCTTCAGGATTTCTTACTTCTTGTCTTTAGACTCTTCCTTTCATCTCTTTCCCACACAACTGACTAAGGCAGTAAATTAGATCTCGAAAGGTACACAAGTGTTGGTAGCATCATTTCTAGTATGAGACCATTAAATAATCATGTGATAACTATGTAATTATGTATTATAGCAATCCTATGATATATAATTTGGGCTTCCCTCATAGCTCAGTTGGTAAAGAAACTGCCTGCAGTGCATCCCCTGGAGAAGGAAATGGCAACCCACCCCAGTATTCTTGCCTGGATAATCCCATGGACAGAGGAGCCAGACAGGCTACAGTCCATGGGGTCTTAAGAGTCGGACACGACTTAGTGACTAAACCACCACTACCATGATAAAAAAAGTTATATATGATAAAAATGTTACAGATTATAAGAGAAAGGGTTTTTTACCCCTCAAAATTTCCTTATTATTTTATGTGTAATCTTCAAAAAATCAGTTTAGTGCACTATAATTTACTCATTCTTTAATTTGATATTTAGATTATTTTCAATTTCATACTTTTACAGATAATGCTGCAATAAATAGCATTGCATGCATATTTTCCCCACATGTTTTTTCTTTACTATAAATTCTCGAGTGAGAGAAAAAATATTATTTTCATAGCTTTTCTGTGTATTACCATATTGCTTTCCAAAAAGGGCATGCTGTTTATAAAGGCATCAAAGATATGAATGACCAATTTAGTCACATACTTCACTGACAACAGGTCTTACAATTCAACCACAAAAACTGCTAATATAGAGACTTCCCTGGAGGTCCAGTGGTTAAGACTCTGTGCTTCCGCTGCTGGGGGCCTGGGTTTGATCCCTGGCCAGGGAACTAAGATCCCACATGCTACATGGCTCTGTCAAACACTACCAAAAATTTGCTAATAGGAATAAAAAAAATCTCAAGAAGATGTGATAGATGTATATAATGGAATATTACTCAACCATCAAAAAGAATGAAATAATGTCATTTGCAGCAACATGGATTGTCACACTGAGGGAAGTAAGTCAGATAGAGAAGCAGAAACATTGTATGAATCCTTGTATTTGGAATCTAAAACGACATGATATAAATGAACTTGTTTATAAAACAGAAACAGACTCACAGATTTAGAGAATGAATTTATGGTTGCCTGGGGGGAAGGATGAGGAGAAGGGATAGTTAGGGAGTTTGGGATGGACAAGTCCACACTGCTATATTTAAAATGGATAACCAACAAGAACCTACTGTATAACACAGGGAACCCTGCTCAATGTTATGTGGCAGCCTGGATGGGAGGGGTGTCTGGGGGAGAATGGGTACATGTATATGGATGAATCCCTTTGCTGTCCATCTGAAACTATCACAACATTGTTAGATGGCCATACACCAATACAAAATAAAAAGTTTAATTAAAAAATTAAAGAAAGTAAAAAAAAGTCTCAAGTTTATTTTGACTTACAATTCTTTGAGGGACTACAGGAATGGTCATCTCATGGGTTCTCTTGCTATATATAAAAGAAAATTTTAATTATCGCTTAAGGCAAGTCTACATAGTTATAACATAAAAGAATAAGGTGTTAGAATTTACCAGGTCTTGTTAAATATTAAAAAAATTTTTAATTCCATAAATTTAATTGATGTTATATTGTGCTAAAGTTTTCTCTGATCCTTCTCAGAATTCAAAGTTATAGTTTTAATCAGCATACCTGTTGCTGTGTTCTTTGAGATTACTTATATTTTTATGCTTTGAAACAGTATACTTATTTTTTAAAAGTTTGAATATATTAATATACTATGTAGTTTTCTAAATATTTGACATTTCAGAATGATTATTTCAAAGTTTTCATTACTATGAATAGCACTGCTATGAACACCTCTGTACAATTGTTATTCTTCCTTCTCCTGTCTCCATGTGATTATTCTCCTTGGAATGTTGTCTCAAAACTGGGATTACTAGGTCAAAGGATTTGCCTAATTCTAGCTCCAAAATCACTGCAGATAGTGATTGCAGCCATGAAATTGAAAGATGCTTACTCCTTGGAAGGAAAGTTAAGACCAACCTAGATAGCATTTTCAAAAGCAGAGACATTACTTTGCCAACAAAGGTCTGTCTAGTCAAGGCTATGGTTTTTCCAGTAGTCATGTATGGACGTGAGAGTTGGATTATAAAGAAAGCTGAGCACCAAAAAATTGATGCTTTTGAACTGTGGTGTTGGAGAAGACTCTTGAGAATCCCTTGGACTGCAAGGAGATCCAACTAGTCCATTCTGAAGGAGATCGGTCCTGGGTGTTCTTTGGAAGGAATGATGCTAAAGCTGAAACTCCAGAACTTTGGCCACCTCATGCGAAGAGTTAACTCATTGGAAAAGACTCTGATGCTGGGAGGGACTGAGGGCAGGAGGAGAAGGGGATGACAGAGGATGAGATGACTGGCTGGCATCACTGACTCAATGGACGTGAGTTTGAGTGAACTCTGGGAGTTGGTGATGGACAGGGAGGCCTGGCATGCTGCAATTCATGGGGTCACAAAGAGTCGGACACGACTGAGCAACTGAACTGAACTGAACTGAATAGTTACTTGTTGTTAACATAAGAATGCATTATTTTAATCAATTAGCTACTCTTGTTTTAAAATAGGCACTTCAGTTGAAACCAGCTGTTTTCCATTGAATCAGATGTCTATAGAGAATATTTGAGAAAAGAAGTGGCAAAAAATTTTCCAAAAGTTATTTTAAATATTTCTTCTGGAGACAAGTTATATTTTATATTTACTAACCATTGAGAAATTTGCATTGAATTATAAGGAGATCCCTTGTAGCTCAGCTGGTAAAGAATCCGCCTGCAAAGGGGGAGACCTGGGTTTGATCCCTGGGTTGGGAAGATCCCCTGGAGAAGGGAACAGCTACCCACTGAAGTATTCTGGCCTGGAGAATTCCATGGGCTGCATGCAGTCCATGGAGTCACAAAGAGTCTGACAGGACTGAGAGACTTTCACTTTCACTTTATAAGGAGATCAGAAGTCATTAAGTTCAATTCCTTAACCTCTCTGAACACTTTAGTTTCTTAATGTGCAAAAAGTATGTAGCAACAGTGTTGTTGTGGAGACTGAAACAAGATAATACATGTGAAACAGCTCATTGTATGACACAGTAAATTATCAGATATACTACTCATTATTAGAATATAGCTGTTATAGTTGGCATATACCAGAGTGAAAGGTTGTATTCAATCCATTAATTTATTTGGCATTTATGTGCCAGGCATTGTTTGAGAATTTGGTATGCAAAAATGAACAGAAATACACAGCAAAGGAAACCACTGACAAAATGAAAAGGCAACCAACTGAATGGGAGAAGAAATTTACAAGTGCTGTGACTGATAAGGGGTTAACATCCCAAGTATATAAACAGCTCATACAACTCAACATTAAAAAAACAAACTACCTGATTGAAAAATGGAGAGAAGACCTGAATAGACATTTTTCCAATTAGGACATGCAAATGACCAACTGGCCTTTGAAAAGATGCTCAACGTCGCTAATAATCAAGGAAATGCAAATCAAAACCACAATATGATATCACCTCACACCTGTCAGAATGACTGTCATCACAATGAACACAAATAATAGATGTTGATGAGGATGTGGAGAAAAGGGAACTTTCATTCACTATAGGTGGGAATGTAAATTGGTGCAGCTACTTTGGAAACAGGAGGTTTCTCAAAAAACTAAAAATAGAAATACTATCAATTCAGTTCAGTTCAGTTGCTCAGTCTGTCCAACTCTTTGGGACCCCGTGGGCTGCAACACGCCAGGCCTCCCTGTCCATCACCAACTCCTGGAGTTTACTCATACTCATGTCCATTGAGTCGGTGACGCCATCCAACCATCTCATTCTCTGTTGTCACCTTCTCCTCCTGCCTTCAATCTCTCAGCATCAGGGTCTTTTCAAATGAGTCAGGTCTTTGCATCAGGTGGTCAAAGTATTGGAGTTTCAGCTTCAACATCAGTCCTTCCAATGAACACTCAGGGCTGATCTCCTTTAGGATAGACTGGTTGGATCTTCTTGCAGTCCAAGGGACTCTCAAGAGTCTTCTCCAACACCACAGTTCAAAACCATCAGTTCTTTGGTGCTCAGCTTTCTTTATAGTCCAACTTTCACATCCATACATGACTACTAGAAAAACCATAGCCTTGACTAGATGGACCTTTGTTGGCAAAGTGATGTCTCTGCTTTTTAATACGCTGTCTAGGTTGGTCATAACTTTTCTTCCAAGGAGTAAGTGTCTTTTTATTTCATGGCTTCAGTCACCATCTGCAGTGATTTTGGAGCCCCCCCAAAATAAAGTCAGCCTCTGTTTCCACTGATTCCTTCTAGACAGTGCTTTTTCTTTTTCATTCTCCCAGTCTTTCCTCAATTTCCACTTGTCCACCTTGTTCTTTAAACTGTTTCTATGATAGATATTATAGACTTCCTTGGTGGCTCAGACACTGAAGCGTCTGCCTATACTACGGGAGACCTGGGTTTAATCCCTGGGTGGTGCAGATCCTCTGGAGAAGGAAATGCCAACCCACTCCAGTACTCTTGCCTGGAAAATCCCATGGACGGAGCAGTCTGGTAGGCTACATTCCATGGGGTCGCAAAGAGTCGGACATGACTGAGCGACTTCATGATAGATATTTCCTCAATCCTTTTATTGTTCTTAAGCAATTTTGATTACTCTGTGAAGAGGCTAGAAACGATTTCTTGTAGTCTACATCTTAAACAGGGGACATCTCTACTAGAACACTCATTCTTCTATTTATTCATTGATTTAGCCCTGAGATTACAGAGAGAAACACCACAATCTCTGTTCTGGAGGGGAATTTAATCTAAGAGCTATATCTAAGAATGTGGCTGAGTAAAGTTCTTATCAAAGGAAAGAACAGACTTACTCATCTTTAGCCTCCAGAGAACCCATCAGAGTTCTTTTATCTTCTTCGTCGCTCAGCTTTCTTTAGCTTTCTTTATAGTCCAACTCTTACTTCCATACATGACTACTGGAAAAACCACAGCCTTGAGTAGATGGACCTTTGTTGGCAAAGTGATGTCTCTGCTTTTTAATATGCTGTCTAGGTTGGTCATAAAACATTTCTTTCAAGGAGTAAGTGTCTTTTAATTTCATGGCTGCAATCACCATCTGCAGTGATTTTGGAGCCCAGAAAAATAAAGTCTGTCACTATTTCTACTGTTTCCTCATCTATTTGCCATGAAGTGATGGGACCAGTTGCCATGATCTTAGTTTTCTGAATGTTGAGCTTTAAGCCAAAATTTTCACTCTCCTCTTTCACTTTCATCAAGAGGCTCTTTAGTTCTTCTTCACTTTCTGCTGTAAGGGTGGTGTCATCTGCATATCTGAGGTCATTGATATTTCTCCTGGCAATCTTGATTCCAGCTTGTGTTTCTCATGATGTACTCTGCATAGAAGTTAAATAAGCAGGGTGACAATATCCAGCCTTGACGTACTCCTTTTCCTATTTGGAACCAGGCTGTTGTTCCATGTCCAGTTCTAACTGTTGCTTCCTGACCTGCATACAGATTTCTCAAGAGGCAGGTCAGGTGGTCTGGTATTCCCATCTCTTTAAGAATAAAACAGTAATTTGAACAGACACATGAACCCCAATATTCATAGCAGTGTTAGTTAAAATTGTCAAGGTATGGAAGCAACCTAGATGTCCATTAATAGATGAATGTATTATGAAGTGGTGGTATATATACACAAGGGCCTACTACTCATGCATTAAAAAAAATGAAATTTTGCCATCTGCAGCAACATGGATGGACTTGGAGGGTGTTACACGCTTAGTGAAATAAATCAGACAGAGAAAGACAAATACTGTATTTGTATGTGGAATCTAAAAAATACAGCAAACTACTGAATACAAGAAAAAGAAACAGACCCACAGATAAAGGGGATAAACTAGTGATTACCATTGTGGTGAGGGAAGGTGGGGAGGGGCAAGAAAGGGGCAAGGGATTAATAGAGGTACGAACTATTACGTACAAAATAAATAAAATACAAGGATATATAGTAAAATACAGGGAATGTAGTCAATATTTTATAATAATAACTATGAAGGGAGTATGTGCTTCCCTAGTGGCTCAAACTGTAAAGAATTTGCCTGCAGTGCAGGATACCTGGGTTTGATCCCTGGGTTGGGAAGATTCCCTGGAGAAGGGAATGGCTATCCACTCCAGTATTCTTGCCTGGAGAATTCTATAGACAGAGGAGCCTATCAGGCTACGGTCCATATGGGTCACAAAGATTCGGACACGGCTGAGTGATTAACACTTTGACTTTCATAAATGGAGTATAACCTTTAAAAATTGTGAATCACTGTTATACACCTGTAACATAATATCATAGGTCAACTATAGTTTAAATAGTTTTTAAAAAAGTAAAAGTAGTCTCTGCCTACATGGAGCTTATGTTTCAGGATATAGACAATAAACAAATATACCATGTTAGCTGGTGATTGTGTTGCAGAGTTTAAAGCAAGAGGCGGGTGGCAGAATTCCCAGCAGTCCAATGCTTAGGACTCTGCTTTCACTGCTGTGCCCCTGATGGGAGAACTAAGATCCCACAAGCTAGCCCTGCAGCTCCACCAAGAAAACAAAGAAACTCAAGACCTTGTGTAGGGAAGCCAATAGTGCAGTCTATTACAAAGTTTAATTCCAGGGGCACTGTTTACATTAAAAAAAAAAAAGGCAAGGGAAAGGCGTAGTAGGCTACATGTATGGGTGTCACTGTTTTATTTAGGGTAGTCAAGCAAGGTGTCCCTAAAATGGTGACATTCGGGCAAAGACCTGAAGGAAGTGAGAGAGTTAAAAGAGAGTTCCAGATAGACTTTTACCTGCAAATATGGTTAAAAATTTGAGGACAGGAACCATTTCTTTCAGATTTTGATAACAGAGCAAAAACTATAGATAGGAGGCCTGAAATATATTGTATTCTATATTAGTTCGGTGCTGAAATAGGTGTTGTGATTATCTCTTTATTATTTCACTTAAACATCTAATTTTTTGCATGGATAATAGTTTCACCTGATTCAAACATAAAAAGTATATAAAGATCAGTGAGGGCTCCCTCTTTCTCCTGTCCCCATTCGCAGTTCCTATTGCTCCTATTAGGTTTCACTTTATCCTTTCAAAGATTTTTTTTCTCTTCTCAGGAGGTTTCAGACTGAAAACTTGAGATCATGCACCATCACACACATGGCTGCCACTCATCAGTCTCCTTGTAAGCTGATTCTGTTGGGTGCTTGTCAGCTGTGAACCCGTTCACTCTCAGAAACACAAACAGGATCCCAAGAATTTTTTTTTTAACATGGATATGTAAACCAATACTTAGAGGGAACAAAGAAAAACATGGAACATCCAGAGATAAGGTTCCGGGAGCTTTATCTTAAAAACAACCAAACAAAAAAACAATCGTATTACCCCAGGTGCTCAAGGTTCTCCATCCACACTCAACTAGGGATCCAGAGGAATGAAAACCGGAAGTACTGTAAGGCGAACCGGAAGCATGGGGGCGACGGGGCAATAAAGGCCTTTCGACTGAGGTAACTCGGAGTGGTCAATAGCTTGAGGGTGACTGTTTCAAGGCAGTCCCGATTCTTTTTCGTCTAAGGTCCATTTAAGAGTTTGACCTGCATCTCTGGCTGCTCAGGGTATTTGACTTGCCCCCAGGTCCCCTGATTTTTGCGTTGTGGCGTCTAGAATCTTCCACCCGCCGCACCTGGAAGGGTCCCGCACTGTTGGACCTCTCTCGCGGCGTCTCGTGGCTTTTCCTGAAAAGGCTGTGGAGGCTGCAGGTTAGTACGCGGGTCTTGTGTGTGTGCGTTATAGGGAAGGGTAGCCGCATCCATCTTATACGCGTACCTTAGGGTGGTTTTGTTTGTAAACATCTCGTTTGCATTTTAGAATCTGTAATCGTGTTGGTCACTCTTGTGAAAAATTTAGAAGGAGTTTGGTGCTCAAAGTTAGTATCATTTCAGGCTATAATGAGTCTCAATTTTCTTTGGTGGATGTTACTTTGCAGAATATTTGAAGTATCGTGCAAAAATTCTTCTCAGGCTGTGAGCAGTTACTGAAGTGCGTACATTCTTGAGGAAAATTTCTCCGGTTTTCTTTATTCTTAGGGTAATTTTATTCTGAAGTGCTTTGCACAAGCTGACTGAAATGGAATCTCCCTGAGGAAATGGCTGACCTAATCCTGATGATGCTGAATTGTGGGTTTAAATAACTCATGTTGTTGTCTTAATCTTCCTCTTAGCTTTACGTTTGGACAGTGATGTCTCTCAAAGCGTTTATGGGGACGTTTATAATTAGTTCATTTAGGGGACTTCCTTGGCAGTCCAGTGGTTAAGACTCCAGGCTTCCACTGTAGCGGGCAAGGGTTCCATCCCTGGTTGAGAACTAAGATCCTGCATGGCACAAGCTGGGGCCAGGAAGAACAAACAAACAAACAAACCCAGTGCAATTCATTTAGAAAGAAAGAGCGAAGATTTCCCATCTGTTCTGTAAAGCATTTGGTCTGGTATGTAGAAGTTACTTAATAAATTGATATTGAACCAAACCCATATACTTATTATTATATGTTTGTTATACTCTTAACTCCAGAAAGATTTGTAATGATCTTAAAAAGTGTGAAGATTCCACTAAGGCTCTTCCCCTTAAATTAATGAAATTCTTTATTTTTGATTATTTGCTATTTTTCGTTGGTTATAAATGTCTGTGGCTGTTTTTGTTTGTACCTTGAATGGAAAACCAGTGCTGAAATATTCCAACCTGAAAATCAGCAAATACTGTTTGAGTGGAATTTATTCTGCAGGCCTTCACAGTTCTTTGCTGTTATTTCTTTAGCCAATTTGAGTGTTTATGATAACCCTATCTGGTTTCAGGGTTGGTTTGGAGTAGTTAGTGAATTTTTCAAAATTATATTTCTCTACTCAATTTATGAAGTGTGCAAATATAACTTGAGAGAATATTTTAATTTTTATACTGCTTCATACCATATTATCAGGAACTAACATTAATTTTTATATCAGAGTGCCACTAGGTGGCAGCATAGTGTCTTTAAATAGTTTCTTAAGTTTTGACTATGAATTTCATAACTCCTCCTGCTATCATAGTGCTATTCTGATTGCAGTAGGTATCTGTCATGCTGAATGCCAGGCACTGGACTAAATAGGCATATTATCTCATTTAATCTCATTTAATCCTAAACAACAAATCCCAAACCTTGTGACCTAGCTATTCCCATTATTCTTTTATCATCTGAGAAAGATGTGGGAAAGCGATTAAGTAATAATGCAAGGCCTATAAACTACAAGGCTGATAAACTACACAACCAATAAGTCATAGAGCCCGAATTGGAATACAGGTGCTTAATTACAACTTGTTAGTCAAATTAAAGTTACTAGAAGTTTGAACAAGTGGTGAAGAACCAGCAATTAAAATGAGAAATCTGTGGATATTCTGAGAGAGGTGAGACCTGAACACTTTTTTAGTTTTTTGTTTTGCTTTTTGTGTGGATCATTTTTAACGTCTTTATTGAATTTGTTACAATATTGCTTCTGTTTTATGTTTTATCTTGAATTTGTTACAATATTTCTTCTGCTTTATGCTTTGGCTTTTTGGCCATGAGGGCATGTGGGATCTTACCTCCCCAAAGGGATCAAACCCACACTCCTTGCATTGTAAGGTGAAGTCTTAGCTACTTGACTGCCAGGGAAGTCCCTGAACATTGATTTTGTATAATGTGCCTCAAGACGGTTGGAGGTGCATGGTCAAAAGCCAGTATTTCCTAAATTGTGTTCCAAGCAGCACTAGTCCTTGGAGATGCTTCAGGAAAAAAAAAGATTTCTGTAACCAGAAATGCTCTTGGAAATTTCAATAAAGGTTCTCAAAAATCCTGCAGTAAAGAAACCTGTTTAACCCAACTTTTTTGGAATATTCCACATTGAAAAATACATTTTATGTGCAGGCCAATATAAACATATATTGGGTTGGCCAAAACGTTTGAGTTTTTCTGTAAGATGTTATGGAAAAACACAGACTCATTTTTGGCCAACCCAATACTTACACCTGAAATAAAATACTAAAATACACATGAAGAAATACTTACTTTATATTTTCTATTTTTTCCAGTCTTTTTTTAAAAAATGGTAAATATCTGTTGATATTTATTATTCTGTTAGTCCTGGTAATAGTTGAATGATGAGAGGATGAGATGGTTGGATGGCATCACCAACTCTATGGACCTGAGTGTGAGTAAGCTCCCAGAGTTGGTGATGGACAGGGAAGCCTGGTGTACTGCAGTCCATGAGGTCGCAAAGAGTCAGACATGACTGAGTGACTGGATTGAACTGTGTAGTTGAATGAACACAGTGTTTCTTGCAGGGAAATTATTCCTGATAATAATTCAGGCAAAGTAAGAACATAGGAAAAATTTTATTGATAGAATTCCCCAAAATACATTCTTTGGAACACATATTCCCCAGAATATTAATTGATATTATGAATAATCAAAAAAGTGTTTCCTGATCAAGATAAACTTGGGGGATTTAGGTTAAAGTTAAACCAATTCTACCTATACTAGTGGTACTATTCATTTCTAAGATGAGGAGTTAGTATTCAGTGTTTCCCAGATTTATTTGACCATGGAACCTATTTTTAGAGGTTTACCTTGTGACCATTCGAATACACTTTGGGAAACGATCATGTTGATAATTAGGGCCAAAATGTTTTTGTTGTAATGTATGCGTTTCAGGTGAAAATTTTTGTTGTAAATTATTCACCTAAGTTTTATAACTCATTTATCCTATTTGCTGGTATTGACATGGCAGAAAATATGTCAGAAAGCCTTTCAGCTTCTTAGTTTTCTTCTTACCCATGGAAACTTTCTGTTAATAAGACAAGTCTTTATGAAATTCTCTGGTACTGGTAAATTTCATATAAACAAAAACTTTTATTTTCAGTTTAAATTCAGTGAGCAGTAAATTTCCAGGTGTGTTAGAGTGAGCCACGTGAAGACATTTTGGCAATTTTTGTTTCATATTTGGGAACATTTGATGTTTAGTTAAAGGTTAAATGTTTAAGAAATGTGTAAAGGATTTTCCTACACTTTATTTATACGCTGAGCAAAATCAGTGCTTATGTACTTGATCCAAAGTTGTTTTAGATTAGTTGAATTTATGGTACCTGTAATAGTTTATTTCATGTTTGGTTCCATAGTAATTGTTAGGGAGAGAATTTCCAGTTCTCTCTTTTACACATCTCAGACCATTCATTTTTAGAATTTAAGTATTCTGACTTTACAGGATTTGTATATGAAATCCCCACTCCTTTTCTTAAATCAAGAAGAAATTTGGCAAAGTTTTTTTTACTTTAAATAGAGAATATTTTACTCATAATAGTGTAAAAATTTTCTGTAAGAAGTTCAGTGTTTTGGTAGCTACACATAATTGATAGAAAATTGGAAGAAATACTTACCAGGTGTTCCCATAGTGCATTTCTCACTGGAGCTTAAGAAACCTGTAAACACAAAACAGTTAATGAAAAATAACTTTTGTGGCAGCATTATCAATTGACATACAAGATTATGTGAACTAGACAATAAGAACAGAGCAGTATACACAGTAAGGTACTAATCTTATGGGCAGCAAGTACAGGAGCAATTGGTGAAAAATAGATTTGTAAGAAAGTTTTATGGAAGAAATGGAATTTGATCTGATCTTTGTTTAAATATGTTTAAACAGAAAAAGTAGAGAAAGACCTTCTATGTTAGAGAGTTGAATGTGTGATGATGTTAATCAGTTCAAGTTCCTTAACATGGCTTGAATATCCTCAAGACCTGCCTGCCTGTCCTCTCTCTCTCTTTTTTTTTTTTTTTGGTCCTTTTTTTTTATTGTGAGAAAATAAACATAAGATGAAATTTAATGTTTTAAAATATACAGTTCAGTAGCATTACAGACATGCACGTTGTTGTACCAACACCACCATTCATGTCCAGAATTTCAACTTCTCAAGCTGGAACTCGAAACCCATTAGACAATAACTTTCCATTCCCTCTTTCCCATTCTTGGCAATAACCATGCTACCTTCTGTCTCTGTGAATCTGACTACTCTTGGTATCTCATATACATGGAATCCTACAGAATTTGGCCTTTGCCCCTGGATTATTTCATGTAGCTTAGTGTCTTCAAGATTCACTTACATTGTAGCACGTTTCAGAATTTTTTTTTAAAGGCTAAATAATGTTCCATTGTATGTATAGACCTAGAGCTTTGTAGTTTTCCCTCACAGAGATCTTGTACATATTTTGTTAGATTTATACCTAAATATTTTGTTTCCTTTCTTCTTCTTTCTTGGTGCTGGGTTTTTAGTGTTATTATTATTTTTTGTTCTGTTTCTCGGTTTTTAATTCTAATTGATTACTGATCTATAAGAAAGCTATTAGCCAGCCACTGCACTTAGTTTGATGCTGCACTTCCCCTCCCTAACCATCCTTAGCTCAAGGCAGCACCAAAGGAGTCCAACTCCCATAACCGAGAGCATCACTTCCCCCCAAGAAGCCCCAGGCTCCCACACACCTGCAGGGGAGCAGACGGGCACTCTCTCAGTCTGAAGCAATCTCTCTTATGCCAGGTTCATGCTGAAATGTGCAGAAACAGGCTAACACCCACCCAGTAATGAGAGAGGGAAGTTTAGGGGTCCTCACCTAACATGCTTAGATACTCGGTTGTGTCCGATTCTTTACAACCCCATGGACTGTATAGCCCACCAGACTCCTCTGTCCATGGGATTTTCCAGGCAAGGATACTGGAGTGGGTTGCCATTTCCTTCTCTATGCCTGCCCTCTCTTTTTGTATTTAATCACATGATCTTTTTTCTTTAAAATGTTTGAATTTCTTCTCTTCTGTCCCCTACTTTTCCTTGATTGCGTGCATGCTAAGTCACTTCAATTACTTATGACCTTAAATCTCACTTAATGTTTCATTTTGTGAAGACTGCTTATTAACAACCTCCTTTCAGTGTCCTATCTTTTTGCCTTTTCACACTGTTCATGGGCTTCTCAAGGCAAGAATACTGAAGTGGTTTGCCATTCCCTTCTCCAGTGGACCATGTTTTGTCAGAACGCTCCACCATGATCTGTCTGTCTTGAGTGGCCCTACATGGCAAGGTTCATGGTTTCATTGAGTTAGACAAGGCTGTGGTCCATGTGATCAGATTGGTTAATTTTCTGTGATTGTGGTTTTCAGTCTGTCTGCCTTCTGATGGAGAAGGATGAGAGGCTTATGGAAGCTTCCTGATGGGAGAGACTGACTGAAGAATTGATGCTTTTGAACTGTAGTGTTGGAGAAGATTCTTGAGAGTCCCTTGGACTGCAAGGAGATCCAACCAGTCCATCTTAAATGAAATCAGTCTTGAATATTCATTGGAAGGACTGATGCTGAAGCTGAAACTCCAGTATTTTGGCCACCTGATGCGGAGAACTGACTCATTTGAAAAGACCCTGATGCTGGGAAAGATTGAAGGTGGGAGGAGAAGGGGATGACAGAGGATGAGATGGTTGGATGGCATCACCGACTCAATGGACACGAGTATGAGTAAACTCCAGGAGTTGGTGATGGATAGGGAGGCCTGGCGTGCTGCAGTCCATGGGGTTGCAAAGAGTGGGACACGACTGAGTGACTCAACTGAACTGAACAACCTCCTGCTTTCCAAATCAGTTTGTGTCAGTAAGAACTACCCTCCTATCCTTCAGCCAAATTTGATTTCCCTTTACTCAGGTCTGTCTCATGAACTGTTTCTTGAATTCCTCAATAGACTAAAATCTCTTCTCTGAAGGTTAATTAAATCAGAGTTTTACAGCTAGAAGTAGCACTAGACATCATCTGCTTCAATTTGCTATTGTACTTATAACTATTTGGGTAATGAGACAGGATATTTACGAATTAACAGTCAAATTATAATTTAAATGTAGCTTAACATCCTTATTTTATAGGTGAGTAAGTGAGGCTTGGGCGCTGTGTATTTTGAACCCTTGAGAATGAAAGTTGAAAGTGTTAGTTACGTCCAACTCTTTGGGACCCCATAGCCCACCAGGCTCTTTTGTCCATGGAATTTTCCAGGGCAAGAATACTGGAGTGGCTAGCCATTCCCTTCTCCAGGGGATCTTGCCAACTCAGGGACTGAACCCAGGTTTCCTGCATTGCAGGCAAATTCTTTACCATCTGAGCCACCAGGGAAGCCCCTTAGTAAACCCTTTTTTATCTATCATGTCTTTTATATCATGCCTAGTGTTATCTGTCTGGGTTTACACTTGTTTGAATAAATGTTTTATCTACCTTTCTAGACTTTGACGATAAAAACCATTAACTCACATTTGTATCACTTGCAGTTTCTTGAACAGAGAGATGCATTTAATTATCCTCTTATTCTTTGCTATCTCTATATAAGAAGTCTAATTTAAAAAATCCATAGTGGACACGTTTCCCGTTTTTCTTCATTACATAATTATTCTTCCCTATGATATCCTTAAGATGTCTTAGGATATAAACACATATATTTTAAGATATCTTAAGATACACATACAGTTTCAGGAAACACTTTCACCACAGCATGCAGTGCAACAAAATTGAGTGCCTGACTGCAGTAAATTATTGTATAAGGCAGTATAAGGAGGGAGGTCGTCACTCAGGCCCTTTGCTCAGTTGTATGACTTGTACCTCTCAACTTTTGTCCTATCTATTAAATATATGCTATGTAATTAGATGCTTTAAAGAAAAAAAAAAAGAATTGGCCATTAGTCTCACTACTCAAAAGGTAATAGCTAACACACAGTTATTGCTAATACAAGGTAGAATGTGAGTGCAAATTTAATCAGTTCCAGTTTGGCACTGTGCAGTGTGGAACGTAAAAAACCCTTTGGTTCTTCACTTTTAGAGGGAATACACTCTAGGAAATGTTTGTCATGATTATCATACTGTTACAAATGGTCCTGATGGAGTTAAGGTGATTTTCCAGTGAATCTTGTAGCAATCCAAGATTAGATACTTAAATAGTGATTGTGTATTTTTAAATCCTGTTTTGTTCATTTTTTCTCAGTCTTTTTCAATCTGTACACACTAATTAATGAATGCAGTTTTTTACATATGAGCTCACTTTTTTGACATGTCATTCATGTTTTACACAAATATTAATAAATTACTTATGAAGGAGACATGCTTACAAAATTGATACAGCATTCAGTTCAAGTTGTAAGAGTATTTCCAATAATAAAAAGCATGATGAAAAGCTAACTGTGGGCTATTTAAGGAAAAAAAGGAAACTTGGAACTACAGGTTTTTAACAAAGAGTTTTGTGGGAAAACTCTTGAAGTTTTAGTAACTGAAAAATCAAATTTTTGTTAAATATTTGTAAAGCTGTTTTTGATGATTTTGTTTATACTCTGAATGTTTTAGCTAATGTCAAAGACTACCAATTGTTATTATGTGAAATGATAGTGTGAAATTGATGCTGTTATAGTATAACAATAAGGACGTGACTCATGTATTTTATGTACACATGCATTCAACTGTAGTGACAAATGGCTTCATGCTGTGTGATTAAATGCATATTAGCGTTTGCCCTAGGCATTTGATTATTACCATCTTTACTTCATTACATTACCACACTGTATAGCCATATAATTTATAAGATAATACACACATCACTTTGTTGCTGATAGGAATTATTCTGTTTTATGGATGGTGTCCTTTAATTTTGCCTTTCATGGATTATAAAATTGGTTAATATCTGCTGAAGTGAATCACTGGAGAAGCAAATAAAGATGTTGGCCTCAGGTCACAGTGTCATTTGTGATACTGGCAAAATCTTACAGGCTCATTTATCCCTGTACATGATTGATAACAGCATGGGTTAAATGGAGAAAGCTTTGCTTCTATTAAAGGATCATCATGAATGAAGACCTCCCACTTAAAAGTCAGGCATGATGAGAAGACAAGAGACTATCTACAGGTCAAATTAAATAACTTAAATAATTTAAGTAGAATGACAGTGTAATTTGTCCATTCTATGTTATTACTCTGACCCCTATCAGAATTGTAGGCTAACTTACTTTCTTCTGTAGAGTATTTAAAATGTAATTTTTAACAAATACTTACAAAGGTAAAAAGGCCTGTAGAGCTCTTAAATTGTGGTAAAATATAGATATTTTTTATGTGCTTCTGAAAAAAAACTCTTTTTTAAAAACACTGCAATACTTGTAAAATACTGAATCAAGTTATATGGTGAATGCTGAGGTAATGCTTTAGGCATTTTATAGTATTATGACTTTATTTAAAATATTTTAATAATATAGATAATGTAAATATAGTTTTTATTATCAACCTGTATTTACAAATACTATCAATAAATTTATTATAATAAACTTCTATAAATGAACTATTTACAAGACTTTGTTAGTAACACTACAATGCTAAATGTTAAAAATAAAGATGCAGTCAGCATTTTTTAATGACTGCTTTCCTATATGGAACCATTGTTTGAGTTTAGCTCTTCACATTGTCTGTCAGGGTAGGGAAGCCCTAAGCATTTTTGGATAATAAAACCAGTATTGAAATGTGAGAATGTTTTGATCTGTTAAGAGTAAAATATGGATGAAACCTCAAATATTACATGTCTACTTTAAATGTCCAAAGAGGTGTGTTTAGAGCATAAAAACATTCTCATTTCTTGTTCATTAGCTGTTGAACCCTTACTATATATATGCCGGGACTTTAATATACTACCTCATTTAATCCTCACACCCTGTAAAATAAGTATCCCTGTTTATAGATGAAACCGAGACCCAGAGAAGTCATACAGGTGGTAAGAGACAGAATTTGAACCCACATCTGTTGGGGATTCTTAAAGGAATCTATAAAGGTGGATATGTTGTTTTCAAAGTACATTATAAAAATCTGTATTTTACCACAAATCTTCAAAACTAGTGTATTTCTCACTTTATCAAGCTGGTTGTGTCATATTGTGAAAGCTGTTTTTGGATTGTGACTCTCAGTAAAAAATACATTTCACATTATGATCCAGCACACATACATGTGTTTGCTGCTGCTAAGTCGCTTCAGTCGTGTCCGACTCTGTGTGACCTCATAGACGGCAGCCCACCAGGCTCCCCTGTCCCTGGGATTCTCCAGGCAAGAACACTGGAGTGGGTTGCTATTTCCTTCTCCGATGCATGAAAGTGAAAAGTGAAAGTGAAGTTGCTCAGTCGTGTTCGACTCCTAGCGACCCCATGGACCACAGCCTACCAGGCTCCTCCGTCCATGGGATTTTCCAGACAACAGTACTAGAGTGGGTTGCCATTGCCTTCTCTGACATGTGTCTGCATTTACATATAATTAAGACAAAAGTTATGAAATTTCTCACATGTGACAATTGCTGGTATATTCTATTCTGTTCTTTTCTGTTCTTTTTCATGGTAAGAATTGCCACTTGCACCTAAACTGATTTTATATCTAAGCATTCTCAACTGCAGTAATTCTGAACCAACTTAGAACATACATGATAAAGTTTTTTCCTCCATCATAGAATTTATGTGTACATTTCGTAGAAAGCAGAACGAAGGGGAAAACAACACTCATATCTTGATAATTGAAAGACAACTGCAGATAACATTTTGATGTATTCTCTTTCAATATTTTTTCCTATGGTATTTATATGTGTTGTTTTAACTATGATGGTTATATTATTTTGGATCCAAATTTTAAAAATTCAGTGTTTTATCAAAGTTAGGTGTGCATGTAATGGAAAGAATTAAACATTTTTTATAAGGTTTGTTCAGAAAAGCAGTAATCTCCCTTGCCATTTCCTCCTTTCCAGAGCAACTACTATAAACTGTTTCAGCTGATTCTTTATACATTTACTTCCACAGCTCTAAATAATATACTTACCACTACTACTACTTCATTTTCCCATTAGGCATTATTAAATGACTGTCCATAGTTTTCTTATTTAGAGTTATATTATTATGACTGTGTAAATGCTCTTCATAGCTGAACCATTGTAGTATGCTATGATTATCTTTCCTTTCTTATATAACATTCTCCTCAATTGCATTGTTTTGTTTCCCCCCATTCCTTAATTTTTAATATATCCGTCAGACTTTCTCGTCAAAATTCTGAGAAACTTCAGACTTTTATCAGTTATATAAAATTCCTGTTAACGACTTAAAAACAATTGATAATCTGTTAACTTCATCCTTTTGAGGAACTTTCTACCAAAGCTTACTACAGCTCCAGTCTGGACTGGTTGCTTTCTAGGTTTGCTGTACAAGTGTCATCTTGCTATCTCCCTTCACCATTCCAGGAGTTCCTTTCCTCTTTCTCTGTTGTATAGGGTCCCCTGTTTCCTGGATCCCATACCTTTCTCCTTCAGAAAAATCTTTGAAGTGGCTATCTGAGAAAGGATGCAGGAAAGATAAATTGTTTTGGACACTGCATGTCAGAAAAGATCTTTTACCTTCACACTTGGTGTGGCTGGTGAAATTGCAATTTTGTAATGATTTCCCCTTAATTTTGAAGGCTTAGCGTCTTTATTTTCGCTTTCATTGTAGATACTGAAAAATTCTGATGTAATTCTTCTTCCTTCGTATGGAAAAAAGTCTTTTCCTTTTCTGGAAGCGTATGGGATCTTTCCATTTTGTCCAGTGTTTTGTTATTTCACCATGTTGTGTGTCTTGGTCCCAGCTCTTAATGAGCTCTTTGTGAACTCCTGTTTTTTAGTTCTGTGAAAATTGATTTTGAAAATTTTTGATTTGTTCTCCTCCATTTTCTCCCTTGGCTTATTTTGGACTTCTGGGGTACAGTTAATTGGACCTTCTGAATTATCCTTTTTTTGCTTCAATTTTATATTTCTTTGACTTTCTGTTCTTTTTTCTAAGATTTCTTCAATTTGCCTTCCAATTCTTCTATTGAATTTTTCATCTCTTTATCTTAATTTTGAAAAGAACCGTTCTTTCTGTGAATTTTACTTTAGCATCTTCCTTTTTTTTTTTTCCTGTATATACTCTTAATAAGACTATTATGTTTCTTTTGAAAGAATTCCATCTGCTTAATCTTTGCTTCCTTTAAATTGCTTTTTAAATTTTACTGTTAGATTTTGCTTGTCTTTGAAATTAGACACTTGCCCTGAAAGTCTATTGATCTTTGGCTCTCTGCTCTGTATTTAAGATCAGAGTACCAAAAAAGCGAATTAGAAGCTCTAGATCCGGGCTACCTGTGCTCAGTCACTCAGTCATGTCCAACTCTTTGCAACTCCATGGACATGGAATTTTCCAGGCAAAAATACTGGAATGGGTTGCCATTTCCTACTCCAGGGAATCTTCCCGTCTCTTGCACCGGCAAGTGGGTTCTTTACCACTGCACCACCTGGGAAGCCCTTAGATAAATGGTTAGGGCTTATGACTGTGGCCTTCATTTTAGTGTAACCTGACCAGAACATTTTGTGAGCAAACTCCCAGTGTCACAGTCCTTTGTCCTTTCTCTTGGCCAGTCAAATCCTTGAAAACATGCTCAGTCTCCTCCTTTGAGTGCTGCCTATCGTCAGGTGTGCAAGCCCTGTAGAGGAAGAAGGCTTGTCAGCCAGGGGTGTCTCAAAATTTGGTAAATGAACTTTTCAAAATAATAGCCATCCCCCATCCCCACCCTCACCCTTTTTGGCTGTGCCTGTTATCTCCTGTTGTAGAGACTCTGTTTTATCATCTTCAGAACAACTTCTAATCTGTCCTGGTAAGGGAAGGGAGAGAGGGAATCTGTGGGTCTAAACTCTTCTTAAGTAGACTTTCAAGCAGCTGTTTCTGTTTTTGGCTTATGTTCCCTTCATCGTTACTTTAGAGAGCCCTAGTTTCACCAGACTGTTTGTTTCAAGAGGTGGGAAAGGACAGACTAGGAAGGGGCTGGAAAAGGGGGCACATGATATAAACCAAATTGTTTCTTAGTTTTTCCTGTTCCTGGCTTTACTTTTGTAGGTCTTAAAAATATTACTGCTCCCCTGTCTGCCTGCCCCAAACCAAATTTTTGTTGGTTTTGTCTCATTTCTCATTCTTTTTGGTCAAAGGGTTTATGCCTTAAATTGGTCACTGTCATTTATGGGGGATGAGCTAAATGCCTGTGTTCAACCCACTATGTCTAACTGAACGACTCTGAGTCCCGTTGTTTTTGTTGATATTTTAACAAAACATTATAATGTAAATATTTTCTGCTATTATAAACTGTACAAACACATTTTTGAGAGGTGATATAATGTAGTGGTTAGGAATGAAGCCTAGAATCTGGTTACTGGATTCATAGCTTAGTTCCACCCCTTCCTGTGTAATCTTGGGCAAGGTACTCCATCTCTTTTTGCCTTCAAAAAGGCATTTCAGAAATGGAAATACTAACGGTAAATATCTCATAATGTAGTTTGGTGAACTAAATATAGTGTTAAGTCTTGCATATAGTATTGTTGTTCAGTTGCCCAGTTGTGTCTCACTCGTGACTACATGGACTGCAGCACACCAGGTCTCCCTGTCCCTCACCATCTTCCGAAGTTTGCCCAAGTTCATGTCCATTGTATTGGTGATCCCATCCAGCCATCCCATCCTCTGACACCTTCTTCTCCTCCTGCCCTCAGTCTTTCCCAGCATCAGGGACTTTTCCAGTATGTCAGCTGTTCGTATCAGGTGACCAAAATACTGGAGTTTCAGCTTCAGCGTTAGTCCTTCCAGTGAGTATTCAGGGTTGATTTCCCCTAAGATTGACTGGGTTGATCTCCTTGCCATCCAGGGGACTCTCAGAAGTCTTCTTCAGCATCACAGTTCAAAGGCATCAATTCTTGCTGCTCTGCCTTCTTTACGGTCCAGCTTTCACAACTGTATGTGACCACAGGGAAGACCATAACCTTGACTATATGGACCTTTGTCAGGAGACTAATGTCTCTGCTTTTCAACACACTGTCTAGGTTTGTCATAGCTTTCCTGCCAGGAAGCAATTGTTTTCTGATTTCATGGCTGTGGTCGCCATCTGCAGTTATTTTAGAGCCAAGAAGAGGAAATCTGTCGCTACTTCTACTTTTCCCCCCTCTATTTGCCATGAGGTAATGGGGCTGAATGCCATGATCTTAGTTTTTTAATATTTAAAATCAGATATAGAAAGTGCTTGCATATAGTTAGTGCTTAATAAATATTGTTATATTTTCATTTTAGGTGACTACATATATCATCAGGTAGTGATAACTTGACTGTTTTCTTATTACTGGACACTTAGGTTGTTTCAAATTTTTCTTTCTTGTTTTTATTAAGTATTCAGTAGTAGACATCTATTAACATGAAAGTTCTCCTGCATTTAAGATTTTTTCTTTTGAATAATTTTTTCTTTTTCTTTTGAATAGATTCTTCTAAATGGAATGTGTATAGTTTATGACTCTTGGGATATTCTAAGTTGTTTTCCAAAGGATTATTTTCACTTAATTTCAATCAGAACCATTTGAATGCCTGTTTTACTATCCTTTTACCAGTACTAAATATTAATTAAAAAAAAAAAAAAAAACGTTGCTAATTTGGTAGGTAAAAACGTCATTTTAACATACATTTTTTGACTTACTAGTACAACAGTTTTAAAGAAGAAAAGCAGTCAGCTAGCTTGTCTTGTATTTTAGCTCATTTAGAGATGTGTGGTAAACTATCATGGAAAGTTGTTTTATTGACCCACATACATTCTTCCTTTTTTTTTTTTTTTTTGGCCATGCTCTGTGGCTTGTGGGATCTTATTTCCCAGATCAGGGATTGAATTCAGGTCCTCAGCAGGAAAAACATGTCCTAACCACTGGACGACCGGGGAATTCCTTCTTCCTCTTTCTTGATGACAGTACGTGACATTTCCCCGAAGTAGTCCTCTTCACTTTCTCAGGCATGTGATGTTTGGGAGATTAACCTGGATTGACTTCATCTCCATTCCAAAGGTTGAGTTTGTCAAACTGTGTCTACATTAACCCTGAGCTCAGTAATTGGTTCAGGGATGGAAAGGTAACACACGCATCCCCAGTGTGGTAACTTTAGGACTTTTATTGGGACACAGGCTCTCCTTTTTCTTGTTGAAATAAGGAATAAGGAAGTGTATAGCCTTGGAAGCTGGTTGCAGAAGTTTTGACATTACGACATGATAGCCTGTTGAAAATGTAGCCAGAATTAAGGGAAAATAGCAAAAATTAAAAGAATAACAATACAAGTGCTGGTCACATTGATTACCTTAAGCCAAATCTAATTCTAGTGTTTAAATCAGTTAGTCAGTTCAGTTGCTCAGTCGTGTCCGACTGTTTGCAACCCCAGGGACTACAGCACACTGGGCCTCCCTGTCCATCACCAACTCCTAGAATTTACTCAAACTCATGTCCATTAAGTCGGTGATGCATCCAACCAGCTCATCCTCTGTTGTCCCCTTCTCCTGCCTTCAGTCTTTCCCAGCATCAGGGTCTTTTCAAATGAGTCAGTTCTTCGCATCAGGTGGCCAGAGTATGGAGTTTCAGCTTCAGCATTGGTCCTTCCAATGAATGTTCAGGACTGATTTCCTTTAGGATGGACTGGTTGGATCTCCTTGCAGTCCAAGGGACTCTCAAGATCTTCTCCAACACCACAGTTCAAAAGCATCAACTCTTTGGCCCTCAGCTTTCTTTATAGTCCAACTCTCACATCCATACATGACTACTGGAAAAACCTTGACTAGACGGAACTTTATTGGCAAAGTAATGTCTCTGCTTTTTAAATCAGACAAGCCAATAAATTTTCTTTTCTTTCTTTTTTTTTAACTTAAGGGAAAATTTTTATTGGAGATGTCCTTTTAATGGAGGGTTCAGTTCAGTTCAGTCGCTCAGTCGTGTCCGACTCTTTGCGACCCTATGAATCGCAGCACGCCAGGCCTCCCTGTCCATCACCAACACCTGGAGTTCACTCAGACTCACGTCCATCAAGTCAGTGATGCCATCCAGCCATCTCATCCTCTGTTGTCCCCTTCTCCTCCTGCCCCTAGTCCCTCCCAGCATCAGAGTCTTTTCCAGTGAGTCAGCTCTTCCCATGAGGTGGCCAAAGTACTGGAGTTTCAGCTTTAGCATCGTTCCTTCCAAAGAGGGTAGGGGATGGATAACATGGTTTCCATTAAAGAAAGCTCTTTGGCCAATATTTTAAGTTATCCTTGTTTGGCTTCCCCCCACCCCCCAGTGAAATCATGAGTTTATTTAAGAAGATGACATAAGAGGGCAATCATAAACAGTTTCTGCATTCTCTTTGTTCCTCCCAGTGTCTCTCTCTTTATGGTTACATTGAAATGGAAATGAATCTCTTTACAAGATTTAACATTTGAAACAAACCATTTTAGTATTTTGCATTTTGATGGAAACAACAAAGAGTACAGAGATAACTCCATTAATGTTTTTTCAAAAACACCTTGTTCGGCTTTCTAAATATTTTTAAATGCAAGTTGATGATGATGGTTTAGTCGCTAAATCCTGTCCAGATGCCTGCAACCTCATGGACTATAGCACACCAGGCTCCTCTATCCATCTGATTTTCCAGGCAAGAATACTGGGGTGGGCTGCCATTTCCTTCTCCTAAATTTCCTTTTCTTTTTTGAGTTGGTTTTTCTATATTTGGAACTGAAGGTATCCTATACTCATCTGAGTTAGCAGTAATGGTTGGAAGAGTGCTTCCTATTTTTTTATGCCCCACATCACCACACAATTGAAAGATGAATTGAAAGATGATAGCACAGTATTTGTACAGAGCAGAAAGGCATGTGGACAAAGTTACTCCTGACCAGTTGTATGCATCCCTGGGTGTTTGGCTTTCCCAGGCTATGCCTGGCCTTTGCATAACTGAGAGGAGTAATGAGTCTCAAACCTGTAACTTACTCATAGTATACGGTCTTAGCACACCAGTTGGAAATCTCTGGGCTAGAACATAATACTTACAAACTTAAGATCATGGGATTGATTCTGTTAGGGGAGTGTAATCTCCTCGGTTCTGTCTCATCATAACAAAGATTTGAAATGACGGACATTAAAGCCCTCAGCGCATCACAGCTCTTGGACAATCCATGTTATAGTTCTCAGATAGATTAGTTTTATTTAAAAAATAAAGGAAAATACATCCTCGAGGCATGAGGGCATGCCATCCCAAAAGACGTGAAGAGGAGAGAGAGAGAGAGAACGCAAGCACACGGCTGCACAGGAGAGAAAGAGAGAGAGAGACATCCCCCAGCCCCTTTGGCTCCTCTTTTTATATGTTTTTTCCTCCCACTGGGCCTGCCCTATATAAATTGGGCTAGCCAGGAGTGCTGTTTCTTCTACCCGAAGTCCTCACTCCGGTCCTCAGACCTTCCTTTGTTCTATTTTCTCGGGCTTTTCCCTTCCTTGTCTTTTAGCCACCGCCATTCTGGACTCCTTTTTCCTATTCTAACTACCTAACAATTCCCATATACTTTGCTTATTTTGCTCTTTCTATAACATTCCTAATTCTGATCATGAATTTAAAAAGTGTACCAAGTGGGGAAACAAATCTTAATCATTTTCCCTGGTTCAGATTTTGGGAATATTTGAAAATTTGTGAATACTTAGAGTTAATTTCGGAGAAGGCAGTGGCACCCCACTCCAGCACTCTTGCCTGGAAAATCCCATGGACTGAGGAGCCTGGTAGGCTGCAGTCCATGAGGTCGCTAAGAGTTGGACACGACTGAGCGACTTCACTTTCACTTCTCACTTTCATGCACTGGAGTAGGAAATGGCAACCTACTCCAGTGTTCTTGCCTGGAGAATCCCAGGGACGGGGGAGCCTGGTGGGCTGCCATCTATGGGGTCGCACAGAGTCGGACACGACTGAAGCGACTTAGCAGCAGCAGTAGCCGCAGCATTAATTTTCTCTGATTCTTTATACAAAAGATAGAGTTGTCACCAGTTTTCTCATTTCCATTGTTGAAGACTGATTAGAAGTCTCATAGTTTTATTTAGTACTTTAAATCAGTATTTGGTAAACTAGAACAAGGAAACAAATCCTTTCCTAGATGGGATCTAAAATCTACATTTTAAAAATATATTTAAAAAAAATTCAGTGACCAAGTAAGTATCCCATGCTTTGGTTAATTTATATCAGTATTTTTCTACACTTGAGTGGGCTCGTTAAAGCAAGATTGAAGTAGCCCGCCCCCAGTTCTTGACTCAGTGGATCTGAGTTAGGCCCTAGAATTTGCATTTCTAGCAAAGTGATGCTGGTATTGTTGGTCCAAGGACTATACTTTGAGAAGTGAAGCAAAGTGAAAGTCACTCAGTCGTGTCCAACTCTTTGTGACCCCATGGACTGACTGTACAGTCCATGGAATTCTCCAGGCCAGAATACTAGAGTGTGTAGCCGTTCCTTTTTCCAGGGGATCTTCCCAACCCAGGGATCGAACCCAGGTCTCCTGCATTGCAGGTGGATTCTTTACCAGCTGAGCCACAAGGGAAGCCCATACTTTGAGAAACACTGATTTATTTCATGCTTTTGTTGTTTGCTTACCACTGTTGATTTTTATTAAAGTTAACAGGTAGGTAGTGTGATTTTCTATTCTTAACATAAAGGTACTGTTCTCAAATTTTGCAGATATTTTGAACTTTTAGTGTTTAGGACAAGTACTGTTGTTACATGGGCTTTCCTGATGGCTCAGTGGTAAAGCATCCGCTTGCAATGCAGGAGATGAGGGTTCGATCCCTGGGAAGATCCCCTGGAGAAGGACATGGTAGCCCAATATTCTTGCTGGAAAAAAATCCCAAGGACAGAGAGACCTGGCAGGCTATGGTCCATGGCGTTGCAAAGAGTTGGACATGACTGAAGCAACTGAGAAGACACACACAGTGTTATATAGCAAGAAACAAATACCAGGTCACCAAATAAATGCAGTTTATTTCTGCATAAATAAAGTATATTTCTGGTAAGTGAATAATGCTTTGACATTGACTTTCCATATAAAATAGAAGGAGCCTTCTGATGGAAATAATCGAGCCTTCTTTAGTAATAAAAATCAAAGATAAAAATATAGCAAACCTCTTAAAGAGATCACTATATTCAATCTCTTTTGGGATATGTTGGTATGTAAGTAATAGATAACATCTATTTAAAAAAACAAAGCTTTCTGATAAAATATTAATTACACTTAAGCTTATTACCATTATTTTGTGTACTATTTTTAAAAGTCTGAATAGTATAGAAAATAAAATTAGACATAGTTGTCAATTTTTTCTGTGTTCTTTTCACAATTATTTATTAATTGAACTGGTTGGTGGTGTTAATCCATCTAAAAATCTATTTCAGAACTTTGAGAGTGCTCATCTTTTAAAATAGGAAGCATTTTTTGGGTTAAGCTTGAAATTTATTGACAGATTAGGGAACTTTATCTCAGAAAAATTAATCTTCACCTTTAGGAGTCTGACTTTGGTGATTTTTAAAAAAATATGCCATAGGAAGTAATGCCTATACACCTCAGAAGCAATTTAAGGATCAAAAGAAAAATATAGGTGAAATTGCTCTGTAATATGTGAAGTTGTATAAAACTAAGCTATTTTAATTGCAAGTTAATTAAATGAATGCTTACTTTGGGTCTAGAAATGTGGGGGAGTAAATGAAAGCATGTGGAACAGTTCTTGCCTTTAAGAAACATCTAATTTGGAGAGGCAGGTGGACACATATAGAACAACTGGTAAGTTATTATTAAACTGTAGTGTTGACTTTAACCACTCAACAGGAGTTTAGAAAATGGAGGGTTTAGAGTGGTCAGGGAAGGATTTCTGGAGAAAAGGGGCCTTGAATTGGGCATAAGAGGTGGAGTAGAATTTAAATGAAAGGGGAGTTGAAAAATTATTCTAGGTACCAAGGTGGGAATGAGTGTGGATTAGGTGGGAGACAGTAGGAAACTATTGGAGAAAGCAATGGCAACCCACTCCAGCACTCTTGCCTAGAAAATCCCATGGACGGAGAAACCTGGAAGGCTGCAGTCCGTGGGGTCGCTGAGGGTCGGACACGACTGAGCGACTTCATTTTCACTTTCACTTTCATGCATTGGAGAAGGAAATGGCAGCCCACTCCAGTGTTCTTGCCTGGAGAATCCCAGGGACGGGGGAGCCTGGTGGGCTGCCATCTATGGGGTCGCACAGAGTTGGCCACGACTGAAGCAACTTAGCAGCAGCAGCAGTAGAAAACTATAACAGAAGACATCTTGGCTCTCTGTTGGAACCTGTGTTTGGTGTAGAAGATTAAATTTGAATAGGAGGATGAAACTAGAGAGTGGGAAAGCTTTAAAAATGAGACAGATGCATTTGGACTTGATTTGTAGACAAGAGGAGCCCTCTTGAATTTGGAAATTGATGAGATTTAAGTGGTGTTTTAAAAAATAATTCTGGAGAAAATATACAGGATAAACTGAAAGGGGAGAAGATTAAATAAAAGGATAACAGGAAAAGGTGATTATAATTCATGTCTGAGGTAATGAGGGTTTGACTAGATTGATAGCAGTAGGAGTAGTGATGCAGAATGAATCTAAGGACCAATTGGAAGGAAGAACAAACTGGTCCATTTAGAGATTAGATTTCAGGGATGAAAGGGAGTGAAAATGAGAGAGAGGGCACAGAGAAGACAGCGAGATAGAAAGAGATCAAAGATTCTGTGTTCACTGGAGATTTAAATAAAGAATGTGTTACTGCTGACAGAAATAAAGTTTGAAAGATTTGAGAGAGAAATGGGAGTTTTCATTTGTAAATCTGAGGTGGAAAAATGCTAGTGAGAACTTTTGAGATAACTGAAGATACATTTGGAATCATTCACACGGTAGTCACAAGATAGAACTTTGGAACTGGAAGTAAATTTAGAGATAAACCAAGAAAGTAGATCCAGAAGTCAAGCAGTTTGTCCAAAATCACATGACTACCTACTAACAGGTTTGTTAATATCAAGTGATTCCTGGTCTGTTGCTGTTCGAATGATTATGTGCCTGTTGGAGGGGTCACTAACTAAATACCTTTAAGGAGCTGGAAAATGCGGTAAATTCATTGAATCAATTCAGTTGTTCAGTCATGTCCAACTCTTTGCAACCCCATGGACTATAGCACGCCAGGCTTCCCTGTCCATCACCAACTCCTGGAGCTTACTCAAACTCACGTTGGATGGTGATGCCATCCAACCATCTCATCCTCTGTCATCCCCTTCTCATCCTGCCTTCAATCTTTCCCAGAATCAGGGTCTTTTCAAATGAGTCAGTTCTTTGCATCAGGTGGCCAGAGTATTGGAGTTTCAGCTTCAGCATCAATCCTTCTAATGAATATTCAGGACTGATTTCCTTTAGGATGGACTGGTTGGATCTCCTTGCAGTACAAGTGACTCTGAAGAGTCTTCTTCAACACCACAGTCTAAAACCATCAATTCTTCAGCGCTCAGCTTTCTTTATAGTCCAGTTTTCACATCCATACATGACTACTGGAAACACCATAGCTTTGACTAGACGGACCTTTGTCGGCAAAGTAATGTCTCTGCTTTTTAATATGCTGTCTAGGTTGATCATAGCTTTTCTTCCAAGGAGCAAGCGTCTTTTAATTTCATGTCTGCAATCACCATCTTCAGTGATTTTGGAGCCCAAGAAAATAAAGTCTGTCACTGTTTTGTCACTGTTTCCATTGTTACCCCATCTGTTTGCCATGAAGTGATGAGACGAGTTGCCATGATCTTAGTTTTCTGAGTGTTGAGTTTTAAACCAACTTTTTCACTCTCCTCTTTCACTTTCACAAGAGGCTCTTTAGTTCTTTGTTCTCTGCCATAAGGGTGGTGTCATCTGTGTATCAGAGGTTATTGATGTTTCTCCCAGCAGTCTTAATTCCAGCTTGTGATTCATCCAACTTGTGCTTTATCCAGCCCAGCATTTTGCATGATGTACTCTGCATATAAGTTAAATAAGCAGGGTGACAATATATAGCCTTGATGTACTCCTTTCCCAATTTGGAACCAGTCCGCTGTTCCATGTCCAGTTCTGACTGTTGCTTCTTTACCTGCATACAGATTTCTCAGGAAGCAGGTAAGGTGATCTGGTATTCCCATCTCTTTAAGGATGTTCCACAATTTGTTATGATCCACACAGTTAAAGGATTTGGCATAGTCAATAAAGCAGAAGTAGATGTTTTTCTGGAGGTCTCTTGCTTTTTCAATGATACAATGGATGTTGGTAATTTGATCTCTGGTGCAGTCAGTTTGATTCATTGAATAGTTGGTAAGTATTTTGTAATCTCTGATATTATTATACTTTATATCAGGCCCTGTCCTAGGTGCTGAAGACAACAGCATGGTCAAGACAGATGAGCTTGTGCTTTAACAAGCTCATTTTTTTAAAAGGAGCAAGTAAAGAGTAAAAGATAATTAGTAAAAGGTAATTATTAAAAAAAGTAAAAAGATAATTAACAGATAATTTTGGGTAATGGGAAGTGCTGTGAAGAAAATAAAACAGTATGATGTACTGAAGAGTGATGAGGTGTGGTACATACTGAAGAGGTAACATTTGATCTAAGACTTGAAAAACGTGAAAGAAATTCTGTGTAAGTGTGGTGATAGATCATTCTAGATAGGAGGAATAGCAAGTATGTGGAGGTTAAAGCTAAAGTAAATTTGGTTTTGAACTGAAAGAAGATTTGCTCAGTTCCTCTTATGTACTAGATATAATGCTAGGCTCTGGGAGATACAGAAGTGAAGAGGACAACACTGGCTTCCCAGACTGAGTGGAAAGTCATGTAGATTTGCACTATCTGGTAAATATTTCTGTTGGTAAATTGATATTTTTTATGTAAAATGATGAATATAAATATAATTATCATTTTGATTATATTTCCCACATAGTCTTTACCAAACAAATTTAAGGCCTAGCACAGCTATTATCTTTTTCTGTAGCCTTCTCTTTAAGCCCTGTGGACAAACTTAGTTAGTTTCTTGTTTGTATTTTCATTGACAACTTGTGTTGCATCTGTTTTAGTGCTTTTCACACTGTTGGCTACCATGTCTCTCTCTCCAGCCAGGTTGTGAGCTCCTACCTTGGGAAACTTGCATAGTGCTCTGCGTGTGCTAACCTAATTAAAGTTTCTTTAATCAACTGCTCTGTATAATTCATCATGTATTTTTTTGAGGACTAACATTGTTCAAGGTATTCTATGTACAGCCATTTCTCTAATTAAATAGGAAGTGGGTTTTGTAATCCTGTTTGACATGATGGATTGACCACATATATTTATTTTCCTCAATGTCATTAAAATACATAAAAGGAATATTAACTCAGAGAGACAAGAGAGCAGAAGATAATTCAACAGTGTTTCTCAGAAAGCAGATAGACAAGTGGTGACTGACTTAAAAGTTTGGAAATATGCTTATCATTTGGAAGGACCAAATACCAAAGATGAGAATAAGGCTTGAGCATAAAAAAGGTGATTTGTTGAAAATCTTTGTATAGAATACTTGAATCTTCCCAGTCTCTTTCCCCAGAGGAGATGGGAAATTTATGCTGAAAAAATTAAACCATGCAGTCCTAGTCAGAAGTCCACAAGACACAGTGCAGGACAGGGGTGAGGTGTAGGACTGAAAATGAAAACTGAATGAAAATCTGTTCAGTGTGGAGCCCTTTTCATCCTGTCTGTCATACTTCTATTACAATGCCCAGATAAAATCTTCCTCTCTTCTTGCATTCTGAGACAAGAATGGAGACATTTTCTCCAGAGAAAATGAAAGTTTTGAGAGAAACAATATCTATATATGGATGTTGGGGAGGTAGTCTCCTAAGGAAAAGACTGTTTGGCCACCCAGTCAACCAGTATTGAAGCCTGTTGGTCGTTAAGTCCTTCCCAGAACTTCCATCCAGCTTTTTAGTACATTATTCCATTGTAAAAAATAGAAGTTTTATGTAAATAGTTTACATACCATACAATTCATTCAGTCAAAGTGTACAAATCAGTGGTTTTTAGTATATGCACAGAGCTGTACAACTGTTACCACAATCAATTTTAGAACTTTTTTATCACCTGAAAAAGAAATCCCGAACTCATTAGCAGTCTCTTTTTATTTCCCTTTAATTTTACCAACCCCAGCCCTAAGTAACAGCCAGTGGGGGTTTACCTTTTCTGGACATTTCACATAAATGGATGTGGCCCTTTGTGACTGGCTTCTTTCCCTTACTATGTTTTCAAGTTCATCCACATTGTAGCATGTATCAGTACTTTGTTCTGTTTATGCTGACATTCCATTTTATGGATATGCTACATTTTATCTATTCATCAGGTGATAGACATTTGGGTTGTTTCCACTTTTTTTGATACTATGATTAATCCTCTTATGAACATTCACATAAAATGTTCTCTTGAGTACCTAGAGGTGTAGTTGCTGGGTTGTGTGGTAACTCCTATATTTAAACCTTTTAGTTCAGTTCAGTTGCTCAATTGTGTCCGACTCTTTGCGACCCCATGAACCACAGCATGCCAGGCTTCCCTGTCCATCACCAACTCCTGGAGTTTACCCAGACTCTTGTCCATTGAGTCAGTGATGCCATCCAGCCATCTCATGTCACCTTCTCCTTCTGCCCTCAATCTTTCCTAGCATTAGGGTCTTTTCAGATGAGTCAGTTCTTCACATCAGGTGGCCAAAGTACTGGAGTTTCAGCTTCAGCATCAGTCCTTCTAATGAATATTCAGGACCGATTTCTTTTAGGATGGACTGGTTGGATCTCCTTGCAGTCCAAGGGACTCGCAAGAGTCTTCTCCAGCACCACAGTTCAAAAGCATCAATTCTTTGGCGCTCAGCTTTCTTTATAGAAACTCTCACATCCATACATGACTACTGGAAAAACCATAGCTGTGACTAGACAGACCTTTGTCAGCAAAGTAATGTCTCTGCTTTTTAATATACTCTCTAGGTTGGTCATAACTTTCCTTCCAAGAAGCAAGCATATTTTAATTTCATGGCTGCAGTCACCATTTGCAGTGATTTTGGAGCCCTCCAAAATAAAGTCAGCCACTGTTTACACTGTTACCCCATCTGTTTGCCATGAAGTGATAGGACCAGATGCCATGATCTTAGTTTGCTTAATGTTGAGCTTTAAGCCAACTTTTTCACTCTCCTCTTTCACTTTCATCAAGAGGCTCTTTAGTTCTTCTTCATTTCCTGCCATAAGGGTGGTGTCATGTGCTTATCTGAGGTTATTGATAGTTCTCCTGGCAATTTTGATTCCAGCTTGTGCTTTTTCCAGCCTAGCGTTTCTCATGATGTACTCTGCATTTAAGTTAAATAAGCAGGGTGACAATATACAGCCTTGACGTACTCCTTTTCCTATTTGGAACCAGTCTGTTGCTCCGTGTCCAGTTCTAACTGTTGCTTCCTGACCCGAGTACAGGTTTTTCAAGAGGCAGGTCAGGTGGTCTGGTATTCCCATCTCTTTCAAAATCTTCCACAGTTCATTGTGATCCACACAGTCAAAGGCTTTGGCATAGTCAATAAAGCAGAAATAGATGTTTTTCTGGAACTCTCTTGCTTTTTCCATGATCCAGCGGATGTTTGCAATTTGATCTCTGGTTCCTCTTGCCTTTTCTAAAACCAGCTTGAACATCTGGAAGTTCACGGTTCATGTATTGCTGAAGCCTGGCTTGGAGAATTTTAAGCATTACTTTACTAGCGTGTGAGGTAAGTGCAATCGTGTGGTAGTTTGAGCATTCTTTGGCATTGCCTTTCTTTGGGATTGGAATGAAAACTGACCTTTTCCAGTCCTGTGGCCACTGCTGAGTTTTCCAAATTTGCTGGCATACTGAGTGCAGCCCTTTCACAGCATCATCTTTTAGGATTTGAAATAGCTCAACTGGAATTCCATCACCTCCACTAGCTTTGTTCATAGTGGTGGTTCCTAAGGCCCACTTGACTTCACATTCCAGGATGTCTGGCTCTAGGTGAGTGATCATACCATCATGGTTATCTGGGTTGTGAAGATATTTTTTGTACAGTTCTTCTGTGTATTCTTGCCACCTCTTCCTACTATCTTCTGCTTCTATTAGGTCCATACCATTTCTGTCCTTTATTGAGCCCATCTTTGCATGAAATGTTCCCTTCGTATCTCTAATTTTCTTGACGAGATCTCTAGTCTTTCCTATTCTATTGTTTTCCTCTATTTCTTTGCACTGACCGCTGAGGAAGGCTTTCTTATCTCTCTTTGCTGTTCTTTGGAACTCTGCATTCAAATGGATGTATCTTTCCTTTTCTCCTTTGCTTTTTGCTTCTCTTCTTTTCACAGCTGTTTGTAAGGCCTCCTCAGAAAGCCATTTTGCTTTCTTGCATTTCTTTTTCTTGGAGATGGTCATTCCCTATCTCCTGTACAATGTCATGAACCTCCATCCATAGTTCATCAGGCACTCTATCAGATCTAGTCCCTTAAATCTATTTCTCACTTCCAGTGTATAATCATAAGGAACTGTAAAGTATCTTTTTTGTTGTTGTTATAACAAGCCTCTTTTAAGCATACCTGAGTTTGTGTTAAGGAGGTGATTTTGTTTTTTTATTTTATCCTTTTCTTAAATTGAAGTATAGTTGATTTACAGTGTTTTGTTAATTACTGCTGTACAGTAGAGTGATTCAGTTATGCATATCTTTTAAAAGCTTCTTTTCCATTATGGCTTTATCATAATATATTGATAGAGTTATCTGTGCTATACAGTAGGATCTTACTGTTATCCATTAAGAGCTTACATCTGCTAACCCCAAACTCCCACTTCACCTCTCTCCCAGCCCTTTCCCCCTTGGCAATCAACAATTTGTTCTCTTGTGTCTTTGATTTTGTTTTTTTTTTCCATAGATAGGTTCATTTGTATCATGTTTTAGATTCCACATATAAGTGATATCATATGGTATTTGTCTTTCTGACTTCACTAGTACGATAATTTCTGGTTGCATCTATGTTGCTATAAATGGCATCACTTTGTTCATTTTTGTGGCTGAATAGTATTTCATTGTATATATATACCATATCTACTTTATTCATCTGTCAATGGACATTTAAGTTGTTTCCATATCTTGGCTATTGTGATTAGTGCTGCTATGAACTTAGGGGTACATGTATCTTTTTGAATTGTTTTTGTCTGGATATGTGTTCAGAAATGGGATTGCTCGATCATATGGTAATTCTAGTTTTAGTTTTCTGAGGACCCTTCCTGTTTTCCATAGTGGCTGCACCAACTTAAATTCCCACTGACAGGGTAGAAGGGTTCCCTTTTCTCCACACCCTCTTTAGCATTTGTTATTTGTAGACTTTTTGATGATGGCCATTCTGACTGGTGTAAAGTGATACTTCAATATGGTTTTGATTTGCATTTCTCTAGTAATTAGTGAGGGAGAAGGCAATGGCACCCCACTCCAGTACTCTTGTCTGGAAAATCCCATGGATGGAGGAGCCTGATAGGTTGCAGTCCATGGGGTCACTAAGAGTTGGACATGACTGAGCGACTTCCCTTTCACTTTTCACTTGCATGCATTGGAGAAGGAAATGGCAACCCACTCTAGTGTTCTTGCCTGGAGAATCCCAGGGACAGGGGAGCCTGGTGGGCTGCCTTCCATGGGTCGCACAGAGTCGGACATGACTGAAGCGACTTAGCAGCAGCAGCAGCGGCAATTAGTGATATTGAACATCTTTTCATGTGCCAATTGGCCATAAAGAGGTGGTTTTTGGAAAGCCCCTAAGCATGGGAAGTGGTTGCTAGGAGAAGCAACCCTGTGATTAAAAGGATAGGAACTTTCAGCCTCTCAACCCTCAGCTAGACCCCCTGGAAGGGGTGAAGAGCTGGAGAATGACTTGGTCACTGATGATCAATCAATCATGTTTATTTAATAAAGCCTCCATAAAGATCCCTGAACTACAGACATTTGGAGAGACTGATGAACAAGGATGCTTCTATGTGCTGAGAAGGCGACATACTCCAGACTCTATATATAGAGACAGAGGCTCCTTTGTTTGGGACCCTTTTAGGTCTCTCTCTCTGTATCTCTTCATTCGGCTGTTTATTCACATCTTTTAATTTCCTTTATAAACTGATAATCTAGTGAATAAACTTTTTCCTGAGTTCTGTGAGCTGCTCTAGCAAACCGATCAAACCTGCAGAGGGCGAGTCATGGAAATCTCTGATTTACAGCCAGTTAGTTGTTCAGACATACAGGTGACAACCTGGACTTGTGATTGGTATCTGAAGTGGTGGTAGGGATAGTCTTGTAGGACTGAGTCCTTAACCTGTGGATCTGATTCTGTCTCTAGGTAGAAAATATCAGAGTTAAGATAAATTGTAGGACACCCAGTTAGTGTTGGCAGAAATGTTTGGTGTGTGGGAAACCTCTACACATTTGGTGACTAGAGTGGTCAGAAGTGAAATATTGTAAAAAAGGAAAACAATAGAGTTGTTCTTTACAGTGTCCATTCTGCTCCCTAGATGTGTTCTCCAGTCCTTTGTTTTCCTCTTGGCGCTACCTCTGGATTCTTGGCTCAGTTCTTTGAAAGGCTTTTCATTTTCTATGAGAAATAGTCTTTTTTTTGCAACTGAGTAGCTCTTTCAGTCATGTTTTCTACCTGTTGAACTTTGTGGCCCAGAGGATCCTTCAGTTTGAGCTGACTCAGTCTTTTTTAGTCCAAGCTGGTAGTGCTCCTACTAATACTATGAAAAGACAAAAACAAAAAAACTCTCCAAAACCCAAAACCCATAAACTAACTCAGAACAAAAAGCATAACACTTTCTGGGTTTCCTATGATTTTTTTCTCCAAAGCCACACCCATAATTCTAAGATGGACCTCTGTCTACTTTGGACATATCAGGCTGCTCTGAGATAAAGCCCTTGAGATTCTTATATAGTAATATTGCCTTGCATTTTCTGAGACATTAAAGGGTCTTGGTTTGATATTTATTTTGAACTCGTTCTTACTATGAGAATTTTTGTTAATTGGAGACTGGAAGTGTGAAATGGTTTTAATTTTCCAACCTAGCACATATTGGGCCCTTTATATTTCCTGCAGATTTGAATGAATGAACCTAAATAATTCCTTCTTTAATTTATCTGTCTTTACATACCTTTAATATTCCACTAGGGAAAAAAAGACCAGTTGACACTTGCAACATTCTACCTGGAAATCTCCTTAGTCATATTCACATTTTAATTAGGTACATTTTGTTTTTCTTATGTTCCAAGTTGCCTTAGTCCTCTGGCCGATTACTAGGTTTACAGACTCTAGTAACACTTCCTCATTGCTCTTCCAGTTTTGCCTCTGCTTACCATGCAGTCCCTAAGTCAGCCCTACATATTTTGGGTTTTTGTGTGGTATCATTCCATTTCTAATATTCTTTTCTGTATCATTTACTTGTTGCTGAATAACAAACCACCCAAACTAGGTGGCTACAACAATAATAATTTATTATTTCTCATAATTTTGTAGATTGGGATGTTAATTTATTGATTTTATTAGGCTATTAAATACAAGTATTATTTAATGATGGGTTTGCTCAGGGCTGAGTTCAGATAGGAAAATTAGAACTCTTGCGTTTTTATATGTTTTTTTTCCACCCCAGATTTCATAAAGCAGGGTTTTCTTTGGGGATCTTTCCAAGAGTTCAAAGGCAGAAACTACAAGACTTCTGAAGCCTAAACTCTGGTACTCTAAACTCTGGTGTCAATTCTCACACATTCTATTGATCAAAGAATGTTATACAGCTAACCTAGATTCAAAAGAGAAAAGAAATACATTCCATTTCTGGATGGGAGAAGCAAGAAAGTCATATTGCAAAGAGGTATGAGTGCTGAATGGGAGGAATTTGTGGCTGTTAAACATGTATGTAAGAATATATACACAGTATATAAAAAACTACTAGATAAGAGAGGTTTTTATGTTCATAAAGCAGAAATAGAATGCTATGAAAAAAATACAGTTCTGTAACAGAAAATAAATTTTGGACTTTAAAAAGATAAATTTCAACAGAATGATTGGGAGATAAGGGGGAGGAGATCTCTCAGAAAGTGGAATGAAAGTACAATAAGATAGAAATAAGAAAATAGGAGAGAGAAGAAAAGTAGATGATCAATATATGTGATTCAGCATCCTACTAAAAGGAGTTCCAGAGAGAACAGAGAATGAGGGGAGGATATTATAAATAGTATAGGCCTCCTTTTCTATAGCTGAGGCCAAACTGTCATATTAAGTATGAGGTTGGAATAGTGTAATTTTGAGACATTTTTACGTGAAAAGAACTTAGCTTCCATTCACCCACCCATAGGAAGCTACTGGAGGGTTACTTTTTATCAAGACCAGGAAAAAAGCCAAAAAAAAGAAGGCATAGGAGATGATGTCAGTGGAAAACTGGAAAACAATGGCTGTGCATCCAGACCAGGCCAGGTTGGAGCAACAGAATGGAAAGATGTGGGAGAGTCATGACTAAATAATTTGATGTTTTTGAAAACTTAGAAAAATTGTTGACTGACATTTTTTTGGAGCATTTGAAAAAAGTAAATAGCAGGTACAAAGCAAAATAAGAAATGGGAAAAAAAAGTCTTAACAGTATCTAAACTTAACAACAAAAAGGCATGTAATGAATGATACTTTTCTTGGCTTGGCAGTAAACAACATTTGTGTGTGTGCTCAGTCGCTTAGTTGTGTCTGACTCTCTTTGTGACCCTATGGACTGTAGCCCGCCAGGCTTTGCTGTCCATGAAATTTTCCAGGCAAGAATACTGGAGTGGGTTGCCATTTCCTACCCCAGGTGATCTTCCTGACCCAGGGATTAAATTTACATAGTTAACAATAATTTAAGCCAGTAGTTCTCAAAGGTTTAAAGATACTTTTAAAGGTTATTAAAGATCTTAGAAAACTTTTGTTTATGTGGCATATATCTTTTGCTGTTTTCTGTATGAGATGAGGAATTAAAACTGAGAAAATTTTTTGATGTTTATTCAAATAAAATCATAAATTGTAATTTGAAATGACATTTTTATAAAAAAAGAACATATTTTCCTAAACAAAAATCCTTAGTAATAAAAATGGCATTGTTTTCTATTTGTGAATCTCCTTCATATCTGGCTTAAAAGGACACAAGTAGATTATCGTATCTGCTTTTACATTTTTCTGTTGCAGTATCTTATTATGTAGCTTATGGAAAATTCCACTGTACACTAATGAGAATATAAAAATAAAGGCATATAACACTGTAGTATTATAATGAAAATAATTTTTAAGTTGCAGACCCCCTTAAAGATCTTCTCACATTTTTGTAACTATTGATGTAAACTGACCTTGGAGTCAACCTAAAATTGTGCTGTGAGTTTGTTAAGAAGATGGAAGAAGTGAGCTAAATTAATTAATATAATAGGATGTAAAAAAATACAGTAAAAATGGATACATTAAAAAAAATAGAGTTAAAGCATTTAGAAATATTTAGGTATATATCCGAAGAAACAGCCAAAATAATTGAAAGTGACTTGGAAAGTGGGAATGGCGAAAGGGAGGCCAGCTGATCACTGTTTTCCCATGTTTGCTTTCTGGCTCTTTTTTTTTTTTTACACAACTGCAAATATTACTTTGGGTAAAATTAAAAATTAACAAAACACAGGAAAGAAAGAAAATTAAATGAGACATAACCTTGCCCTTAGGGGGTCATCTAATGTAAGAGTGATCTTATATACCAATTGTTGTTGTTCGGTCACTCAGTTGTGACCCACTGTTTGTGACCCCATGGACTGCAGCAGGCCAGGCTTCCCAGTCCTTAATTATCTCCTGGAGTTTGCTCAAACTCAAGTCCATTGGATTCATGATGCCATCCAACCATCTCATCCCTTGTTGCCCGCTTCTCTTCCTGCCCTCAGTCTTTCCAAGCATCAAGGTCTTTTCCAATAAGTCAGCTTTTCACATGAGGTGGCCAAAGTATTTCACATCAGGTGGCCAAAGGACTGAGCTTCAGCATCAGTCCTTCAATTACTGTTAAACATAGGTAGATGTACATAGTTATTATAGATTCTCAGTTACATGGTAGCATGATAGATCATAATTCCTTGGCAACAGATAACAAAATTTTACTAAAACTGCCTTAAACAAGAAGGACATTTATTATCTTAAATTATACAAGTATAGAGGTTGAGTAGATTCCTGATATGGTATAGTTGGTGCCTGAGCAATGTTGTCAGGGACCAAGGTTCCTTCTTTTTTACCACTCTGCCATCCTCACTGCCCTCAAGCTGACTCCCCTTGTGGTCAAATAGGGCTTCAGCAATTCCAGGTGTTAAGATGAGACAGAATAATATCCAGCATAAGAAAAGACTCATTTCTTCCTGTGACTCCTAGGAGGAAAAAGAACTTTCTTAGAAGCCTCCCTTCGGAATACACTTTCCTTCTGAACTCTGACCAGGATTGAGTTGCTTGCCTATTTATAAATCAGTCTTAATCTTCTATGCTGAAGATAATGTTTGGGAATTAACCACTGTGACTCCAGATATAAGACGTATTTTAAGATAGTTACATATTATTAAAATTGCTCAGCAAAAGGAAAGAGAGAGTGGACATCCTTGTCTTGTTTCTGATCTTGGAGGAAGATCTTTCAGCTTTTTGCCATTATGATGTTAGCTGTGGGCTTGTCATGTATGGCCTTTATTATGTTGAGGTAATAAAGAAGGGCAATGCCAAAGACAGTTCAAACTATCACACAGTTGTACTCATCTCACACACTAGCATTAGCACTCACATTAGCAAAGTAATGCTCAAAATTCTCCAAGCTAGGCTTCAACAGTAGGTGAACTGAGAACTTCCAGATGTTCAAGCTGGATTTAGAAAAGACAGAGGAACCAGAGATCAAATTACCATCATCCATTGGATCACAGAAAAAGCAAGAGAATTCCAGAAAAACATCTACTTCTGCTTCATTGACTACGCTAAAGCCTTTGACTGTGTGGATCACAACAAACTGTGGAACATCCTTAAAGAGATGGGAATACCAGACAAGCTTCCCTGCCTCCTGCTAAACCAGTATGCAGGTCAAGAAGCAACAGTTAGAACTGGACGTAGAACAACTGACTGGTTCCAAATTGGGAAAGGAGTACATCAAGGCTGTATATTGTCACCCTACTTCTTTAACTTATATGCAGAGTACTTCATGAGAAATGCTGGACTGGATGAAGCACAAGCTGGAATCAAGATTGCCAGGAGAAATATCAATAACCTCAGATATGCAGATGACACCACCCTTATGGGAGAAAGTGAAGAGGAATTAAAGAACCTCTTGATGAAGGTGAAAAAGGAGAGTGAAAAAGCTGGCTTAAAACTCAGCATTCAGAAAACTAAGATCATGGCATCCAGTCTCATCACTTCATGGCAAATAGATAGGGAAACAATGGAAATAGTGAGAGACATTATTTTGGGGGGCTTCAAAATCACTGCAGATGATGACTGCAGCCATGAAATTAGAAGACGGTTGCTCCTTGGAAGAAAAGCTATGTCTAACCTAGACAGCATACTAAAAAGCAGAGACATTACTTTGCCAACAAAAGTCTGTCTATTCAGAGCTATGGTTTTTCCAGTAGTCATGTATGGATGTGAGAGTTGAACCATAAAGAAAGCTGAGCACCGAAGAATTGATGCTTTTGAACTGTGGTGTTGGAGAAGACTCTTGAGAGTCCCTTGGACTGCAAGGAGATCCAACCAGTCCATTCTCAAGGAAATCAGTCCTGAATATTCATTAGAAGGACTGATGCTGAAGCTGAAACTCCAATACTTTGGCCACCTAATGCAAAGAACCGACTCATTGGAAAGACCCTGATTCTGGGAAAGATTGAAGTCAGGAGGAGAAGGGAAGGACAGAGGATGAGATGGTTGGATGGCATCACTGACTTGATCGACATGAGTTTGAGCAAGCTCCAGGAGTTCGTGATGAACAGGGAAGCCTGGCACGCTGCAGCCCATGGGGTCATAAAGAGTCAGACACGACTGAGGGATTGAACAACAACAAATGTACCTCAAATGTTGAGGTACTCGTTTTCTTTTTAATCGTTGTTATTTTAAGCCATTAGGTTTTGAGGGGGCTGTTACAACCGATAAAGGATTTATATGTTTAACTTTATACTTCCAAACTATTTTCACCAGTGTACACACTGACAGTGTCTGGGAGTTTCCATTGTTTCACTTCTTCACTAATCTTTGGTAATGTCCAATTTTAAAATGTTTGTTAATCTGATGAGTATGTTTGTGGAATCTTGGAGTTTTAATTTTCGTTTTCCTAATTACCAGTGAAACTGAGCACATTCTCCTGTGTATATTGGCTATTTGAATATCCTCTTTTATGAAGTACCTGTTTAAATACTATGTATACTTTTCTGTTAGTTTATCTGTCATTTTTTTTCTTCCTACATTTAAAATATTCTTGGTGTTAGTCTTTTTTTGGGTTATATGTGTTAAAAATAACTTTTTCCAGTTTGTGTTTATCTTTTTATTCTCTTTGATATTTTTTGGTGAACAGAAGTTTTTAATTTCAGTAGTAAAGAGATTAGTCTTTTGCTTCATTACTAGTGCTTTTGGTGTCTTGTTTAAAAAAAAATCATTCCTCAGTTCAAGAGCAACTAGTATATTCTGTAGTATCTCACAACAGGATTATACTTTTGCTTTAAAATTGGTTCTCTGATCCATTTGGGATTATCTTTGCATATTATGTGAAGCAGGGGTCAAATTTCACTTTTTTTCTGAAATAGATGTGTAGTCATCCCAGAACTATTTATTGAAAATAAGTAGTCCTTCCACGTGTATATGATATATAAATATATGTACACACATAAGAACATCCACTGGTCTGGATTCCCGGTTTTATTTCATAGGTCTTTTTGTATTTTCCTGCAACATTGTCACATTGTCTTAATTGCTCTAGTGCTATAATAAAACTTCATAATTGATGGAACAAGTCTTCCCACTTTTTAAGAGTATCTTGGCTATTTTTCATTATTTGCATTTCTGTTTCTGTATTAATTTAAAAATTACGTTACTGAATTTTGCAAGAACTATTAGGATTTGTCTGAGATTGCATTGAATTGAGTTTTTCAATTTGGGAATAATTGGCTTCTTTTCACTTTTGAGGCTTCTGGTATATGAATATGGTGTATTTCTTCATTTATTTAGATATTATTTAATCAAGTTTTATATTTTTCTGCCTAAAAATCTTAAACATGTTTTGTTAGATTTATTCTAGCTATTGCAAATGTTATTTTAAGTTTTATTCCCAAGATTTTTTTCTTAGTGTACAGGAATACAGTTGGTTATTGTGTATTATTTTTATTTCTCTCTAGTTTGCTAATTCTCTTATTTTTTCTAGTATGTCATTTGTAGTTTTAAAAAGTTATTTTTATTTGCAGTTATTTCATCAGTGAATTGCTTTTGTCTATATGGCTTTTATTTCTTTTTCTTGCTTTCTCATACTACCTTTAATAAAATGTAGTGGTAATTGAAATTCTTGCCTTATTCATGATCTCAAAGAGAATGCTTTCAATTTTTTACTATTAAGCATGATGTTGCTGAAACCTTTTTGTAGATTCTGCTGATTAAGGAAATTCTCATTTGCTTATTGTTTTCTGAGAGCTTTAAAAAATATCATAAACAATTGTTGCATATTTTCAGATGCTTTTAAAAAAATCTGTGATCATGTAGTTTTTTTCTTTTAGCATCTTAGTATATAGAATTACATTAACTGATTTTCTATTGTTAAATCTTACCTTTCTGTGGTAAATTTACTTTATTATCATACATCATTTTTATCCATTGTTAGCTTCAGTATGTGTTTATTTTGTTTAGAATTTGGATCTACTTTCATGAGCTATACTGGTCTATAATATTTCATTTCCATATTTTGATTCCTTGTTTTGGTATTATCTGTATGGTTTAAGTCCTTTGAAATTTTTTCTGACACTTTACTGTGCTATCTGTAGATACGGATTTTTAAAAATCCATTGTGGACTAACTACAATTTTTTCCTCTGTAATAAATAGAATTTATGTCAATTTAATATACATACACTATGTACATTAAAGAGGATAACTATAGCTTTAAGGATGCATATCAAAAGTATTAGAGGTGCTCTGTGAAGGTTTGGAAAAGGAATGGAATTAGAAATCAAGCACAAAGGAGTCAAGTACAGAATTCTGCATGGACTGAAGAGGTGAGCCGTGAACTAAGTACAATTAGTTTAACGTGAGATTAAAACAAAGGGATCCTTTTCTCTTCAGTTTCTCAGTCAGAATTAAATCAAATGCAGCATTTTTTGATTCATTGGGATTCTTGATCTGAAGCTTGATGTTTTCTTCAGTTTTGGATCAGATCAGATCAGATCAGATCAGTCGCTCAGTCGTGTCCGACTCTTTGCGACCCCATGAATCGCAGCACGCCAGGCCTCCCTGTCCATCACCAACTCCCGGGGTTCACTCAAACTCACGTCCATCGAGTCAGTGATGCCATCCAGCCATCTCATCCTCTGTCGTCCCCTTCTACTCCTGCCCCCAATCCCTCCCAGCATCAGAGTCTTTTCCAATGAGTCAACTCTTCGAATGAGGTGGCCAAAGTACTGGAGTTTCAGCTTTAGCATCATTCCTTCCAAAGAAATCCCAGGGCTGATCTCCTTCAGAATGGACTGGTTGCATCTCCTTGCAGTCCAAGGGACTCTCAAGAGTCTTCTCCAACACCACAGTTCAAAAGTATCAATTCTTCGGTGCTCAGCCTTCTTCACAGTCCAACTCTCACATCCATACATGACCACAGGAAAAACCATAGCCTTGACTAGATGAACCTTTGTTGGCAAAGTAATGTCTATGCTTTTGAATATGCTATCTAGGTTTTGGATAATTCTCAGTTATTAGGTTTTCAGAATATAGCCTGTTTCTCTCTTCTTTGGGGAATGGTAAGAATGGTACCGTTCTTTGGTACCATTGGGGAATGGTACTTCATCTTTCTTAACTTTCTTCTGTACTTTGCATTTTTTTAATTTCCTTACTGCATCCTCCATATTGTACCTGATCTATTTTCTAGTACACTGATTCTCTTTTCAACTATGTCCAGTCTTCTACCAGACATATGGATTGAGTTATCAATTGTTGATTATATATTTTTCATACCTAGAGATTATACTTGGATCTTTAAAAATATCTGATATTCTTTGCAGATATAATAGTTTCAACCTTGACTTTATTTCTTTAAACATACTAAGCATATTTATTTTTTAAGTCTGTTTGTGATAATGCCAGAAATCTACGGTATGTGTGTGCCTTTTTAAACTTGTTCTCATTGAATACCTACAATAAAGAGACTTTTTATTTGCTTAATCGGCACTTCCAGTATGGAAACATTTAAAATCATATTCACAAATTGATGTATCTTTCACTATCCTGTGAAGTAACTTTTGTTAACAAATTCATCTGAAGTTAAGTTTTTAAACACTTCTTGTGATGATACTTTTTGTTTAATCTTCTCATTCTTCCTCTCCCCCTCCCTTTTCTCCTTTACGATTTATTTGCTTGGCACCAAAGTAACTCTCCTATTGAAGATGGTTATTTTTGCTTCAATTTTATCTGAGAGTTAACTCTTCTGAATTCTACTTAATATAGTTGGTTTTTTATTAGGCTCCCTGCTTTGGCAGGCCTTAGGTTTGAATTCCATGTCTCTTAAGCCAGAGGCCACCAAAGCTGTTACTAAATTTTATATACCATGTAATATTCATCACCAAATTCAATAAGACAGTTTCATTCATTGAACATAATAAACCACTTAAAAATAGCAGTTTTCATTCATGTGTGATGTAAGGCTGTCAAATGAAAAGTATTCCTTATAATGGGCCATTGTCCAAGAAATCCATTTCACTCTGAAAGTAGATTCCACCCCTTTGCTCACCTTTTCAGTCTCAGACAAGTTTCACAACAGAAAAATATTTGTGAGCAGAGAAGTCAAGTTCAGGAAGAAACTTAAATTACTTTTTTGTTTTCTCCTGCCAGTAGCTTCATAACCACAGAGTTGAGTTTGGCAAACTTTAAACTTCTATTGACCTGGGATTTCCCTGGACATCCAGTGTTTAAGACTCCATGCTTCCACTGCAGGGGGTGCAGGTTTGATTCCTGATCGGGGAAGTTAAGATCCCTCATGCTGGGCGGTACAGCCAAGAAAAAAAAAAATCTATTGACCTAATCAGTGAGCATCATTAAGCTATAACAACATAAAATTCATAGTCAAAATACCTTGATTTATAGAGACTAATAGGAACTTGACACAATAAAAGTGTTGATATTTTATTAAAATAAAGGCAATTTAAAACAGCATCATACATCATTTAGTAATACAGAACTCTGTTTTAGTCAACTCTGAAAAGTTGAAAGGGCTACAGTATCTTTATTTCATTAACATGGAAGAACATTAGGTTTCCAAGCACTACAAAAACAGTACAATATAGTGTTTGGGGCAGGGACTCCGGAGTCAACGTGTCCGTTTTCAAATTCTGCTTTCATCGCTTATTAGCTGCGAAACCTCTGGAAGTTTACTAACCTCTCTGTTCCTTTGTTTCTTCACCTGCAAAAAATGGGGATGATGATTTTACTTATCCAAGAAAGATTTGTTTTGAGGATTGAGTTATAATAATATATATTATGAGCTGAGACCCCCACCTGGCAGGTAGTCTGTGTCCTTCAAGTGTTAACTGTTATTTCTGAACAACCATTTGTCTAAAAGCCTTCACCTGAACACATGAATTAGCAATAGAATGGAAAACTGAAATGGAATGGAATACTGCATTTCTGTTAAGACGGAATAATGGGAAACTTGAAGATAAAAGAAGTTCCCATTGCCCTCTTCTTACTGATATCTCTTGACACATCACCACAAGTTGTGGAACCAGTCCTCTTCATCTCCAGAGCACATATCCACTTACCTTGATGTCTGCTCCATTTGGACATCCAAAATCCATGTCCAAAACTGAACTCCTGAACTTGCCAGCCCTGCCTCCCCAAATGCTCCAGCCTGCAGTCTTCCCTCCACTGTTCAATCCACCCAGGTGGTGCTCAGGCCAAAAACTTCAAAATTATCCTTGACTCCTCTCTTTGTCTCACCTCACATGCAATCCATCAGTCAATCCCACTGGCTAGGTCTTTGATACTTTTAAGATTTTAAAAATATTTTATTTGGAATTGTTGTTTTTAGTTGGACTGTTAGTCCAAATAACATAGCCCATTATTTTTAGGAATGGAAGTTTCCCTTTTATAAAGTTTCTTACATACACAGTTGTGATGGTTAATTTTTTTGTCAAGTTGGCTATGTCACAGTACCCAGATACTTGGTCAGATATCTGTGTCTGTGAAGATAGTTTTTAGATGAGATCAACATTTAAATCAGTAGACTTCAACTAAAGCAAATTACCCTTTATAATGTGGATGCTATGCTATGCTATGCTAAGTCACTTCAGTCGTGTCTGACTCTGTGCGACCCCATAGATGGCAGCCCACTAGGCTCCCCCAGCCCTGGGATTCTCCAGGCAAGAACACTGGAGTGGGTTGCCATTTCCTTCTCCAATTATAATGTGGATGGGCCTTATCTAATCAGTTGAAGGTTGTAAGAAAAAAAGATTGAGGTTCCCTAAGGAAGAAGGAATTCTGCTTCCAGATTACCTTTGGACTTAAGTTGTAGTATTACCTCTTTCCTGGGTCTCCAGCCTTTTGGCCTGTCCTAAAGATTTTCGATTTGTCAGACCCCACAATCACATGAACCAATTCCTTGAAATAAACCTTTCTATATATATATTCTATTAGTTCTCTTTTCTCTGAAGAACATTTACTAATATAATACCTATCAGGATGGCTAAAATAAAAAGTAGTAATAATACCAAATAGTGGTGGGGCTTTGGAGAAACTGAACACTTGTACATTGCCAAATAGGGTGTAAAATGGCATAACCACTCTGGGAAATAGTTTGACTTTTAAAACTGAAAATTGACTCAATATTTATTCAGCCCAGCAGTTACACTCTTGGACACTTATCCCTAAGAAATGAAGACATTTGTTCATATAGAAACTTGTACATGAATGTTCATAGCAGCTTTATTCATAAGAGCCAAAAACTGAGAACAACTCAGATGTCTTTCAGTGAGTGCATGGTTAAACTATAATATGTCTATACCATGGAATATTGCTCAGCAGTAGAAAGGAATGAACTATTGATATGCACAACAACGTGGATGAATCTCAGTGTAATTATTATAAGTGAAAAAAGTCCAGTTTCAGTGGGTTGCATGATATATGATTCCATTTATATAATATTCTGGAAATAATAAAATTAGAGAAAAGATCAGTGTAGTGGGTATGGAGACAAAGAAGCTGCATGAGGGAGCCTATGTTGATGGTACAGTTCTATATCGTGATTGTAGTGTAGTTGAATGAAGCTGTATGTATAATAAACTTTCATAGAATTATAAACACAGACACATACACAAACTAGTGTATGTATAATCAGTAAAATAATCATAAGCTCTCTGAGTTGTACCAGTGTCAGACACACAGTTTTCTTATTGTCCTGTTACTATACAAAATGTTAACATTAGGAGAGGCTGAGTGAATGGTGCGTAGGACTCATTGTACATTTCTTTGCAGCCGCTTGTGAATCAGTTATTAGAATGAAAAGTTGAAAAGCTTCTTGCAGCCTGATTCATACTTTTTTCTGGGTTGAGAAACACATTTAAATGCCTTGGTTTATAGCAAAAGGCAGTTATCACATTCCCCCTTTCCCAACTTTGTTGGGTTTAAAGATGGCATTTCTGTTAATTAGTATTCACACTGTCCTTACAAAATGCTTTATATCAAAACAAAGTTAAGAAGCACAGTATCTATCTCAGACTTGGTATGATCAGGTTAGTACTGAGCCAAGCCTTGTCTGTAACATTAGGAACCCAGTCTTTGGGTGGTTAGGAGCAGAAAATTTGTTCTTAAGGGTACTAAGGTAAAAGAAAAAGCCTCAGCCACCGAGAAATAGAATAGGATCATTGTTGCTGAGTGTTTTGTGTATCAAGATCAGAATAACAGTGATGACAAAATTGTTATTCAGTGTTAAACCTGTAGGGTTATGGGATACAAGTTGTTTTATTTTTACGATGACTGTGCTTTTACTTGAAAACCCTAAATAAATTTTTTTCAGTTAAAACCTATTTATATTACAGGAAATAAATGTTAATATGGAGAACGATTTTAAGACTGAGTCAGCATCATCTGCCTTCTCTCTTCAAAGTTCTTCAGAGACATTGTTTTCTATTCAGCTATTAGATTTCAAAACAAGTTTACTGGAAGCATTAGAAGAATTACGTATGAGAAGGGTGAGTTTCTTTTTAAAACATTAAGTCAGAGAACTTGATTTTGTTCATTATTTTTTTGTCTTAAGGAGAGAAAAAGACAACAAAATAGCTTCTTATTTAGAAAAAAGAAATCTAGCCTCGCCAACAGAGTAAAAGAGAAAAGGTCAGATTTAGTCAACATCTGGAGGTGGAAAAGAAGTTATAAACCAAGGTAAAAAATAAAAGAGATTTCATAAGCTAGCTAGCATTGAGTGCCTTGGAATGCATAGTTAGCATTACAGTTGGATACTGTGACTGATTAAAAAAAAAGAACTGCAGTTTCACAGTACAGTTTTGATAGATACTAATGAAATGATTAAATGATTAAATAAACAAATAACATGATTAAGTGACAATAAATATATGTAGTATTTTGACTTCAAATAATAAAATATCCCTGTTTTTAAAAATGATAACCCTGAAATTTTTAGTAAGGGGATATCTAGTATTAAATTGTAAAAGATGTTTGGTTTTAGCAGGAGATTTGTATTGGACAGAAACCCTGAAAAGCATTTCATTTCTGAGACTCTGAATTTGCAGAACAAGTTATCACCTCTGTGTTAGATTTGAGTTGGTAAGATTCTGAGATGAAAAAAATAAATTCTTAATCGTTGTAATAATGATCTAGGGATGAAGTAATTAGGACTTACATGTAACTGAGGGTAGATTCTCTCTACCGTAGAGAGAATCAGTAAAATTTGGTGACTTCCTGGAAATAAAGTATAAGTAGGAGTAAAAAAATAACCTGAAACAGTTTTATTTTTATGAACCCTGTTTTAAGATTTTAAAATACTGAAATTTGTTGTCATAATAAGGAAATTTAATTACCATCCTATATATAAAGCTACTTTCAACCAATGTAACAAAAGTCTATTAAACAAAGAAGAAATTATGCTTTAAAAAATAGGTATCTTGGATAAGTTTTGAAAATAACTTTTTTATAAAACTAGCTTAAAATAGTATCTTTTCTGAATAAAGTCTCCTACTATTATTGTGTTGCTGTTGACTTCTTTTTTTATGTCTGATAATATTTGTCTTATATATTGAGGTGTTCCTATATTAGGTGCATATATATTTATACTTGTTATATCTTCTTTGATCTCTTGATCTATGTAGTGTTGTTCTTTGTCTCTTCTAATAGTCTTACTCTTTATTTTAAAGCCTATTTTGTCTGATATAAGTATTGCTGCTCTGGCCTTCTTTAGGTTTCCGTTTGCATGTAATACCTTTTTCCATCCCCTCACTTTGAGTTTATATGTGTGTCTTTAGATCTGAAGCGAGTCTTTTATAGACGGTGTATATATGGGTCATGTTTCTGTATCCATTCAGCCACTCTGTGTCTTTTGGTTGTAACATTTAGTTCATTACATTTAAGGTAATTATCATTATATATGTTCTTACTGACATTTTGTCAATTGTTTTGGATTTGGTTTATAAGCCTTTCTTCCTCTTTATTCTTTTGTGATTTGATGACTGTCTTTAGGGTTATGTTTGCATTTCTTTTTCTGGTGTATATCTATTATAGATTTTTGGTTTCTGGTTTACTATGAAGTTTTTGTATAGCAATCTATATATATTCATGATTGTTTTAATTTACTCATCTCTCAATTTCAAATGCATTTTTAAAACCCTACATTTATACTCTACTCCCCTAATTATTGCTGTTGTTGATAGCATATTTTGCATCTAATTATTTTGTGTATCCCTTAATTGCTTATTGTGGATATAAATAATTTTGCTACTTTTGTCTTTCAGAACTCTGCTAACTTTGTATGTGGATGATTTCCTACCTTTACTGTTTCTTTCCCTTTACTGATGAGCTTTTTCATTTCCTAATTTTCTTGTTTCCAGTTGTGGCCTCTTCTTTTTTCTCCTAGAGAAGTTCCTCTAACCATTGCTGTAAAGGAGAAGATATTTGCAAGTGATATGACCAATAAGGGGTTAATATCCAAAATATATAAACAGGTCATATAACTCAACATCAGAAAAACAAACAACCTGTTTAAAAATAGGAAGGAGCACTGAGTAGATATTTTTCTAAGGAGGATATGCAGATGGCCAACAGGCACATGAAAAGATGCTCAGCGTTGCTAATCATTAGGGAAATGCAAATCAAAACCAAACTGATTCATACCCATCAGAATGGCTGTCATCAAATAGAACACAAACAACAAATGCTGGCAAGGATGTGAAAAAAAGGGAACCCTCATGCACTGTTGGGGAATGTAAATTGACGTAGCCGCAATGGATAACAGTATGGAGATTTCTTGAAGAACTAAAAATAGGACTACCATATGACCCAGCTACTGCACTCCTGGGTATATATTTGAAAGAGCTCAAATGCTAATTCAAATAGATGCATGTACCCCAGTGTTCAGAGAAGCATTATTTAGTTGCCAGGATGTGGAAGCAATCTAAATGTCCATCAGCAGATGAATGGATAAAGAAATTGTGGTGTATACACACACACACACACACACACGTATACATATCCATCCATCCATTCATTCGTCCATACATGTACAGTGGAATACTAAAAGTGAAAATGTTAGTTGCTCAGTCGAGTCTGACTCTTTGAGACCCCATCGACTGTAGCCCACCAGGCTCCTTTGTTCATGTAATTCTCCAGGCAAGAGTACTGGAGTGGGTAGCCATTTCCTTCTCCAGGGTATCTTCCCAACCAAGGGATTGAACCTAGGTCTCCTGCATTGGAATACTACTACAATACTACAATGCTGCTGCTGCTGCTGCTAAGTCGCTTCAGTCGTGTCTGACTCTGTGCGACCCCATAGACAGCAGCCCACCAGTCTCCCCCATCCCTGGGATTATCCAGGCAAGAACACTAGAGTGGGTTGCCATTTCCTTCTCCAATGCATGAAAGTGAAAAGTGAAAGTGAAATTGCTCAGTTGTGTCTGACTCCCAGCGACCCCATGGACTTCAGCCTACGAGGCTCCTCCGTCCATAGGATTTTCCAGGCAAGAGTACTGGAGTGGGGTGCCATCGCCTTCTCCGACAATACTATAATGGAATACTACTAATCCATGAAAAATGACATTTTGCTGTTTGCAGCAACATAGATGGAAGGCATTATGCAAAATGAAATGTGGAATCTAAAAATTAAAACAGACTAGCATGTGTGTGAAAGTCGCTTAGTCGTGTCTGAGTCTTTGCAACCCCATGGACTGTATAGTCCATGGAATTCTCTAGGCCAGAATACTGGAGTGGGTAGCCTTTCCCTCTCCAGGGGATCTTCCCAACCCAGGGATTGAACCCAGGTCTCCCACATTGCAGGTGGATTCTTTACCAGCTGAGCCACAAGGGAAGCCCAAGAATACTGGAATGGGTAGCCTATCCCTTCTCCAGAGGATCTTCCTGACCCAGGAATTGAACTGGGGTCTCCTGCATTGTAGGTGGATTCTTTACCAACTGAGCTATGAGGGAAGCCCAACAGACTAGTGAATAAAACAGAAAAGTTGACTCATGGATAAAGAGAACAAACTAGTGGTTACTAATAGGGATAGGAAAGGGAGGAGGAGAGACATACATGGGTAGGTGAAAAAAAGGATTATTATGAGGTTATGTGAAAAAGATGCTTGCTCCTTGGAAGGAAAGCCATGACAAACCTAGACAGTGTATTAAAAAAGCAGAGCTATCACTTTGCCAGCAAAGGTCCATGTAGTCAAAGCTATGGTTTCTCTAGTAGTCATGTACAGATGTAGTAAGCTGAGCGCTGAAGAATTGGTGCTTTTGAACTGTGGTGCTGGAGAAGACTCTTGAGAGTCCCTTGGACTGCAAAGAGATCAAATCAGTCAATCCTAAGGGAAATCAACCCTGAATATTCATTGGAAGGACTGATGCTGAAGCTGAAACTCTGATACTTTGGCCATCTGATGCGAAGAGCCAATTCACTGGAAAGACCCTGATGCTGGGAAAGATTGAAGGTAAAAGGAGAAGGGGCGGCAGAGGATGATATGGTTAGGTAGCATCACCAACCAGATGGGCATGAATTTGAGCAAACTCCGGGAGATAGTGAAGGACAGGGAAGCCTGGAATGCTGCAGTCCATGGGGTGACAAAGAGTTGGACATGACTTAGCGACTGAACAACAACAACAATGCAAAATCATGTATGTGAAACTTCTGAGAATTGTGAAGCATTGTAGAATTTGAAGAATCTTTCATTCAGTAATAATAATAGAAAGCACAAATGGGAAATCTTAAAAGCAGTCAGAAGTGGGAAAAGATTCATTATTTTCAAAAGAACAATAATACTATTCATAGTGGACTTCTTGATAATAATTGCTCAGTCCAGGAGACAGTGGCATGATACTTTAAAGTGCTTAAAACAATTTTGTTCCCCCCCAAACAGCCTCAAAAATGATACCATGAGTATTGAATGAGTTTTTCTAAGTGGAAGAAGTAATTATGTAAGTCTTCATACTAGGCAGTGCATTTGTATGGATCTGATCTGATCTGGAAGAGGCAAGACTATGGGGATAGGAAACAAATCAGTAGTTGCCAGGTGTTGAAGGATGGGATAGGGATTATCTATAAATGGAATGCATAAGAGAATTTTGAGGAGTGATGGATTTTTCTGTATGGTACAGTGATGGTAGAAACATTTCTCCATGCTTCTGTCAAAATCCATAAAACTATACACCACAGTGAACTATACTATATGCAACCTTTATAAAAATTCAACCAGAGTGTGGGGAGAATTTCAGGATGGAATGCAGACTGTGAAAATATATATAACTGTTTCACCATTACTTCAGTGAAAGACGTGGGTGGGAAAAGAAGCTGATTTAAGAACTTTAGAGAATGTACGTTGAGTTGATCAGTTCAGTCGCTCAGTCGTGTCCGACTCTTTGCGACCCCAAGGACTGCAGCACGCCAGGCTTCCCTGTCCATCACCAACTCCTGGACCTTGCTCAAACTCACGTCCATTAAGCCCATCCAACCATCTCATCCTCTGTCGTGTTGAGTTGATACTGTAAGGCTGAAGACAGAAATGCTTAAATGTTTGCATTAAACACTCTCTGGTTGGCAGATTTATTTTTCATGGGAGTAATACCGACACTACTTATAGCTATGCTAGGGTTGAACAAATTAAGCAGGTTATAGAGCTGTGTAGAATTTTTTTCTCTGTTGAAGGAAGAAGTTACAAATAAGTATGTGTTTGGGGAGGCTAGAATGAATTCTGTGGTGTGGGATTAAAGTTGAAGGTATCACTATGAACTCATTTAGTATAAACAGATACAGAAATACAGACATGTATACATATTGGCTAGACTATATACATAGATTTTCTGGCTCTGCTGAAAGGGCATAGAGGTAGCAACACTCCCATAGCAGGAACCATCTATAGTACTCACTTTTTGGTTCTATATGTCATTATCTAATAAAAGGAACCAGGACCCCTTGAAGAAGTGGTTTGTTCTAGAGTTGGATATCTTGTAGTGCTGGAAGGTACTTTAAGAAGGTACTTAAAACAGCATGTCAAAAGGGTACAGAAACCAGCCTTAAAGAATTCCCATGAACATAGCTGGAAGAATTTGAGCAACAAAATAAATGATGATAGTATTGGATTGTAACCCAAAGAATAAAATAAATATCCATTGTACCCTACTAACATAAGTGAATGATAAAATAAATAAATGAGGGAGATGGGACAAATCTTTTATCGCAATTAATAAATGTAGAAGGAAGGAGAGAAACAGAAACCACCCTTAAAGCATCACAGTAATAATTACTGCAGGCAAGATCCACAGATGAATGCTGAAATTAGTGGATGAAACTTTAAGGAGAAATAGAATAGTTGTAGTACCTTTCCCAAATTGTTTAGTAAGTTACTGTGATGGTTTTATACATGTTCACAAATTGCTTGATATTCTTTTCTCTAGGAAGTGGAGCTTAATTTCCCTCACCTTGATGGTGGACTAAGTTTTAACAGATAGAAAATATAAAGGGAAAAATAGTTTACTGTGGAGAAACTTGGCAAATACCACCTTCACTAAATGATTAAGTTTAAGATCCCCAGAAAGAATTGGTGTGGTTCAGTAATTCGTGTGAACATCAGGTACTCATGATATGATGTGATGAGAAGGGAACTTTACTGCTGTGGTATTCTTGAAACCTAGTTTAATCATGAAAAAATAGCAGACGAACACCATATGTAGAACATTCTACAAGATAGCTCCTCAGTGTTTGTCAGAGCAAGGTCATAAAAAACAAGAGAGAAATTATTACAGATTGGAGGAGTCTAAGGAAACATGATTAACCATAACATGGTGTCCCGTATTATATCCTGAAACAGATATTGGTGGAAAAACTAGTGAAATGTGAAGAAACCTTATAGTCTAATCAATAATATTATAACAATGTTATTTTCTTGACTTTGATAAATGTACCCTACTTATGTAAAATTTAAAGTTAGGGAAGCTGGATAAAGGGTATATATGAACTCTACTATCTTTATAAGTCTTCTGTAAGTCTAAAATAATTTCAAAATAAAAAGTTTGTAAAAGGAAATTTAGACTTTGAAACTGAAAGTTCAAGAAATACTATAGTAGAAATCAATATGATTCTTTTCTTTTTAATTTTAAAGAGATAATAAGCAAAACTATATTTGATCATTCATTTAATATTTCGTGAACACTTATGCCAGGTTTTAGAGAATATAATACCATGTAATAATAAAGGATTGCAGAATATACTCTGAGTCTGGACAATGAAATGTCTCATTTTACTAAGGGGAGTGAGGAAAGCTTCATAGAAGAAATAACTGATGCAGAGATGTTGTAAATGAGTAGGAATTTTGGATCAGTCTTTTTCAAGATTTATCAGTTATGTTGTTCTTTTCAAGGAATTAATTTTCCCCTTTGATTCTCTCTGTTGCATATTTGTTTTGTGTTTTATTACTATTCACTCTTATCTTTATTATTTCCTTACTTTAATTTGTTCTTTTTGTCTTGAACTTCTAAAGATGGTATTTAGTTGATTAGTTTTCATCTTTGTTCCTTTTCTAATGTACAGCATTTAAGACTAAATTTTTCTCTTAGCATGCCTTTAGTTGGATCCCACAAATTTATGTAGATTCATTAACTATATTATCTACATCTTTATTATCATTCAGTTCAGATTGTAATTTATTCTTTGACCCATGCATTATTTAGATGTATACTACTACTTCTACAAATATTTGAGAGTTTCATTTTACTTTCTATTAACTTTAAAACATTTTTTTGGATAATTTTATGTCAGATTATAAGCTTTATATAATTTCAGTCACATAATATTTGTGGAACTTTGTTCTCTAGTCAAGCATATAATCAAATTTGCTGAATAGGCCAACAGAGATGAATTCGAAAAAAATATAATATGTATTCTGTGTTTCTTGGGTGCAATATAGAATGACTGTGAATTTGGTCAACTTTGTCAATCTTGTTCAAATCTTCTGTATAATTATTTATTTATTTTTTGTCTGCATTTTCCTTCTCCTTTTTATTTTTCTGTACATATTTCAGTCTGGTTATTTTTTCCCCTTCCTTTCAGTTAATGAATTTTCAGGTTATGTAGTTTGCTGATTAGGTCAATCTGTTGAGTTCTTAATTTTCCTTCTTATATTTTCAGTCCTAATATTTTCATTTGGTTCTTCTTTTATAACTTTCATTCCTCTGCTGAAATTGATATTGTCATATAGTTTCTTGCATATAGTTTCATATATTTAAAGTCTATATCTATATATAGTATATATATATCTATGAACAGTATGAAAAAGCAAAAAGATATGACTCCAGAATATGAGCCCCCAGGTTGGTAGGTGTCCAATATGCCACTGGGGAAGAGCAGAGAAATAGCTCCAGAACGAATGAAGAGTCTGGGCCAAAGTGGAAATGACACTCAGCTGTGGATGTGTCTGGTGGTGAAAGTAAAATCTGAGGCTATAAAGAACAGTATTGCATAGGAACCTAGAATATTCGGTTCATGAATCAAGATAAATTGGACATGGTCAAGCAGGAGATGGTGTGAGTGAACATTGACATTTGAGGAATCAGTGAACTAAAATGGACAGGAATGGGTGATTTTAATTCAGATGACCATTATATCTAGTAATGTGGGCAAGAATCCCCTAGAAGGATTGGAGTAGCCCTTATAGTCAACAAAAGAGTCTGAAATGCAGTACTTGGGTGCAGTCTCAAAACCAACAGAATGATCTCTGTTCATTTCCAAGGTAAACCATTCAACATCACAGTAATTCAAGTCTATGCCCCAACCACTACGGCCAAAGAAGCTGAAGTTGAACAGTTCTCTGAAGACATACAAGACTTTCTAGAACTAACACTAAAAAAAGATATCCTTTTCATCATAAGGGATTGGAATGCACAAGTAGGAAGTCAAAAGATATCTGGAATAACAGGCAAGTTTGGCCTTGGAGTACAAAATGAACCAGCACAAAGGCTAACAGAGTTTTGCCAAGAGAACACATTGGTCATAGCAAACACCCTCTTCCAACAACACAAGAGACGACTGTACACATGGACATCACCAGAGGGCCAGGATTTAAATCTGATTGATTATATTCTTTGCAGCCGAAGATGGAGAAACTCTACAGAGTCAGCAAAAACAAGATCGGGAGCTGACTGTGGCTCAGATCATGAGTTTCTTATTTGAAAATTCACGCTTAAATTGAAGAAAGTAGGGAAAACCACTAGGCCATTCAGGTATGACTTAAATCAAATCCCGTATCATTATACAGTAGAGGTGATGAATAGATTCAAGGGATTAGATCTGGTAGACAGAATGCCTGAAGAACTGTGGCTGAAGGTTTGTAACATTGTGTAGGAAGCAGTGACAAGAACCACCCCCAAGAAAAAGAAATGTGAGAAGGCACAATGGTTGTCTGAGGAGGCCTTACGAATAGCTGAAAATAGAAGAGAAACGAAAGGCAGGGGAGAAAGGGAAAGATACACCCAACTGAATGCAGAGTTGCAGAGAATAGCAAAAAGGGATAAGAAAACCTTAAGCGAACAATGCAAAGTAATGGAGAAAAACAATAGAATGGGAAAGACTAGAGATTTCTTCAAGAAAATTGGAGATACCAAGGGAACATTTCATACAAAGATAGGCACAGTAAAGGACAGAAACATCAAGGACCTAAGAGAAGCAGAAGATATTAAGAAGTGGTGGCAGAATACACAGAAGAGCTATACAAAAAAGGTCTTAATGACCCAGATAAGCTTTACTGGTGGCTCAGGTGGTAAAGAATCTCCCTGCATGCAGGAGACATGGGTTCAGTCCCTGGGTCGGGAAGATTCCCTGGAGAAGGAAATGGCAACCCACTCCACTATTCTTGCCTAGGGAATCCCATGGACACAGGAGCCTGGTGGGTTACAATCCACGGGGTCACAAAGAGTCAGATATGACTTAGCAACTAAACAACGAACTCTGATGGTGTGGTCACTCATCTAGAGCCAAACATCCTGGAATGTGAAGTCAAGTGGGCCTCAGGAAGCATTATTATGAACAAAGCTAGTGTAAGTGATTGAATTCTAGCTGAGCTATTTCAAATCCTAAAAGATGATGCTGTGAAAGTGCTACACTCAATATGCCAGCAAATTTGGAAAACTCAGCAGTGGCCACAGGACTGGAAAAGGTTAGCTTTCATTCCAATCCCAAAGACAGACAGTGCCAAAAAATGTTCAAATTACCACACAGTTGTGCTCATTTTATGTGCTAGCAATGTAATGCTCAAAATCCTTCAAGGTAGGCTTCAGCAGTACATGAACTGAACATGTCTAGATGTACAAGCTGGATTTAGGAAAGGTGAGGAAAAAGAGATCAAGTTGCCAACATCCGTTGGATCACAGAAAAAGCAAGTGAATTCCAGAAAAACATCTACTTCTGTTTCATTGACTATGCTAAAGCCTTTGACTGTGTGAATCAACAACAAACTGTGAAAAAGTCTTAAAGAAATGGGAATACCAGACCACCTTACCTGTCTCCTGAGAAGCCTGTAGGCAGGTCAAGAAGCAATAGTTAGAATCAGACATGGAACAATGGACTGGTTCAAATTTGGGAAAGGAGTACATCAAGGCTGTCAATGAGTATATTGTCACCCTGCATATTTAACTTATATTAAGAGTACATCATGCAAAATGCCAGGCTGACTCATAAGCTGGAATTAAGATTACTGGGAGAAATATCAACAACCTCAGATATGCAGATGATATAATTCTAATGGAATAAAGCAAAGAGGAACTAAAGAGCTCCTGATAAGAGTGAAAGAAGAGAGTGAAAAATCTGGCTTAAAACTCAACGTTCAAAGAACTAAGATCATGGCATCCAGTCCCACCACTTCATGGAAAATAGATGGAGAAAAAGTGGAAACAATAATAGATTTTATCTTCTTGGGCTCCAAAATCAAATCACTATAGATGGTGACTGCAGCCATGAAATTAAAAGATGCATACTCCTTGGAAGGAAGCTGTGACAAATGTAGACAACATATTAAAAAGCAGAGACATCACTTTGCCAACAAAGGTCCGTATAGCTAAAGTTATGGTTTTTCCAGTAGTAATCTATGGATGTGAGAGTTTGACCGTAAAGAAGGCAAGAATTGATGCTTTCAAGCTGTGGTGCTGGAGAAGACTCTTGAGAGTTACTTGGACAGCAAGGAGATCAAACCAGTCAGTCTTAAAGGAAATCCTCTGAATATTCATTGGACTAAAGTTTCAGTACCACCTGATGGGAAGAGCTGACTCGTTGGAAAAAGACCCTGATGCTAGGAAAGATTGAGGGCAGGAGAAGGGAGCAACAAAGGATGAGATGGTTGGATAGCGTCACTGACTCAATAAGGTGTGAGTTTGAGCAAACTCTGAGAGATAGTGAAGGACTGGGAAGCCTGGCATGATGCAGTATATGGGGTTGCAAAGAATTAGACACGACTTAGTGACTGAATAACAACAATACCTATAAACTCTAATATATGGACCTGTAGATCTGTTTCTGTTGTCTCTTTTTTTCCTTCATTTTTGGGTCATTTGATGTTTGGTGGGGTGCAGCCAAAAAAAAAAAAAAAAAAAAGGCAATGATTTGCTAAGGAAATTAGTAGGAAGGAAACTGGGTAATTAATGGTGTAATTCTTGCTGGGATAATCCCATGGACAGAGGAGCCTGGTGGGCCACAGTCCATGGGGTCAAAAAAGTCATACATAACTGACCAGCTGAACATGCGTACAATGTGGTAAATAATATTAAGCAGCATTTCAGTTCCCCGTAAAATTAGTTGTGCTGTCATAACCCTTTTGCAGTTATAATGATTTGTAGAATCTGTATCTTAAACCACATGGAAAACTGGGAAAATGAGTGTTATCCACATTGCTGAAAGTAACATTATAATATACTTCTACTGTGTTAGGATTTTGGTATAACTTCTTGCTTTTTATTAAAAATTATTATTTACATTTTATTTGAACTTTTCACTTTTTTTCATTCTTCAGGCAGTTTTCAAAAATCATTAATAAAAATTCTTATTAAATTGTCAATGAGAAAAAAATATGATAAATTTGGTAAGGAAATCCCATATGAAACTTCAATAAAATATCCAAGAATATAGAACCTTAAAAAAGACTTTAAAAACTAAACTTTAAAGTGTTTATTTTTTATTGGCTGCCTTAGGACTACAAGGATTTTATTGTTTTTACAAAACAATAAAAGAGGAGTAATTTGCTGGTTTATTTACTCTTTATAACCTTTAGAAAGTGACATGCTTTTTTTAAAGTACTTGCTTCAGGCTGTAGTTTTACACGATGGACTGTGCATTGGTCAGGCCTCTTCAATTCTTGACCCTGAACAGATTTAGGGATGTAGTATATATAGCAGGCTCTTGTCCAAGTAGCCAAAACTGTAACTGGGTACTTTCATTCTCCTTTTCAAACTCATAATCCACCTCCTACTAAATGGCCCAATTCAGTTTTTCATATTGTCTAATACAATATTAATCACTCTTTCAGAGGGTTTCTTGGTTTGATTAAGTACCAAGTATCAAAAATAAGTATTTCTAATATGCATGGAATAGCCTAAATGTTCACACTTAAAGAAAAGCTGTTTCCTAAGAAAGAAATTTCTTTTTTAGGAGCTTTTGAATTTATGGTTATCGAGCTGTTGCAGATTTTGTTTATCTCCTTAGTTGAGGTTTGGTAGTTTGTTGTTTTGGAATAATTGGTCTGTCTCTGTAAGTTGTCACATTTATGACCATAAACTTGTTTGTAGCATTCCCTTAACTTTTTAATGGCTATAGAACTTCTGTACATGGTTTCTTTTAGCATTTTGCACATATTTTAAAATTATTGATTTAAAGTCTGTCTAGGTCCATTGTCTGCATTTGCTCAGGAACAGTTACTATTAAATTGTTTGTTTGTTTGTTTTCCTGTGTATGAATCACTCTTCTGTTTACCTGGATGCCTTATAATTTTTTGTTGAGAAATGGACATTTTGTTGAGAAATGGGCATTTTGAGTATGTGACAGCTCTGGAAATACGATTCCTCCTTCTCTACAGGGTTGCTGCTTGTTTTTGTCTCTGTTTAGTGACTTTTCTGAAATAATTTTAAGTCTTCAGTTTTTGTCACGTGTGCCATGTTCTTAGCTTAGTGATCAGCTAGTGCTTTGTCTGACAGAGATAGCCTAAAATACCTGGAAGCAAAACAAACAAGAAAACCTCTCAGTCTTTGCAGAAGAGCTGTCTGTGAGTGTGTGTGTGTGTGTGATAAGTGTGTGTGTGTGGTGACAGTCCTCTAACACTCAACCAGTCCCCTTTCAAGTCTACCTGTCAAAGTTTCCAATAGAAGCTTCAGATTTCTCTAGTGATACTTCTGTTTATTGTGCGGACAAATTCAAGAATATTACAATATTTTAAACAAAATCAGAGTTTTTCGAAATAACTGCTTCCTGGCTGACTTTAGACTTCCTCCCTTGATTTTGGGTCTCTTTGTGCTGCTTCCCAGAGAGGGTCTGTCTTTGCAGCTCTTCCAGCTGTATCTCACTGCTTAATTAGTTGGGTGGTGGTATCAGGTAGGGAATAGGAGCATTTTCTGATGTTTCTATTAAGCCCTCAGTCTTTAGTGAACCTGATTCTCAAGGTGAAGCCTTCACTAGAATTCTGATCCCTTTTCTGTATTTAATGGTAGGCCTAGAATGTATTCCTTCCCCTGCCCCAGTGATAGAACTGTTGTTTTATTTTTGTAGCCTTCTCTCAGCTTCAGGGGGTTTCCACAAGTGCTCTCATGCTACAGTTTTTATTGCCCTACCCTCCGTAGATTAACGGTTTTGTTCTTTCAAGGAGATAAGAAAGATAGTCTTGTCTAAGTAAGTTTTTAGTGTTGTCAGTTGATTCCTTTTCCTAGCTACAGAGGTTTTCCACTAGTGTCCTTAGATGTACTTTTGATTTTCCTTTCCCCTGCAGATTAAGTTTTTGGTCTGTAGTAGATTTAGGGAAGATGGCTTGTGACTGCTCTTCTCCTCTCCAACCAGTACCACAGGGGGAAAGTTTTCTCAGATTCTTTCCTTCCTTTTCTGTAAGCACCTAGTGGGTTTCATGGAAGAAAAACCTGTCAGAAAGCATTAACCTCCTTATTTCTCTAGCCATCAGGAGATTCATCTTCTTACACCAGCCCATGCTCTGCCTTTAGAAATGTATTAAGGACTTGTAGCTGAGTTTTCTTATCAGTACTCAGTGGCTTATGTTCCCGGTAAGCAAATGCTGTGGTTCTTTTCTCCCTGAAGGTACCTGTCTCAATCCAGATTTTGGATTACTTGGTTGATATGGGACCTCAGTTCTCTGATGGATTTAACTATTTAACTTGCAACATTTCCAACTTTTTTTTCTTGTTGTAAGGGTGGGAGGATGTTGTTTTTTATCTCTTTAGATCTCTTTCTCCTTAGAATGAACCAAAACTGGAAGTTTTCAAGTCCTTATTTACTAGCATTTTTCTTCTTTTTGACTTAGGAAGCAGAAACTCAGTATGAAGAGCAGATTGCTAAAATTATTATGGAGACACAAGAACTTAAATGGCAAAAGGTGAGTATTTCCTCTTATGATTATCATTTTATTTAAAAATGTATTTTAATCCTTACTTGCAAAGATAATTTTTAAATTTCCAAAATATAATATTTGGAGAATTGTGCATCACTTTACAGAGTCTCCAAAAAATTACAGCTAAAACTATTAATAACATTTGGGCTTCCAAAAAACAGAATAACCATTTATTTTTCATGCTTTCTAATAGGAAAATAGCAAAGGATAACTCTGGAAACTATTGTGAATTATTTCATATCTGAAAAACATATTGTGTATTATAGAAGAGTCAAAGTATTTTTTAAGAAATGTAACCTCAGAATAGTTCCATATTTTCCTAGGCTATTATTACATATTATAACCAAATATTTAAAAAATCTGATTCTCTTTTGATCCTTATCCATATAGAAGCATTTTTGATAGTGCTTCTCTTGCCTTTCCAGCAAAGTAACTTTAACAACTAAAAACTGAAAGCTTAATCAAGATGGCCCTTCTTTGCAGTGTTAGGTAGTTTTGAAACAGGAACACAGAGACAACACGTCAGAATCAGAATTCACATAATAGAGAGGACAGGCCTACGATGGGAATTTTGAAGCCAGACAGATCAACAAGGTTGTGTAGAAATGGGAGTAAAACCAGAGTTGGGTTACATGAGGGACAGGTCTGAAATAAAGAAACCTGTCTGTGCAGAGGAAAAAACAGATAAATTCCAAATGCAATTGAAACTTCCAAGCATATTTCAGAACGTAAAGTCATAGCTTATTTTGAATAGAGAGCATTAACAGTCAAAAGTTATTGGAATCTCTAAGTTAATCAGTAAGTTTTATATAGTCCAGTTTAAAATACCACTTGTGTATATGGGATACTTACGCTGATTCTAAGATTTATGTGGAAATAAACTTGAAAAAAGTGCCTGGGAAAGTTTTGAAAACAAAGAGGATGAAATAGTCCCACAAGAATCATAAACGTATTTTAAAGCTGCAATAATTGAAATAGCTTGGTAGTATACATGAACAGAGGAGAAGGCAATGGCAACCCACTCCAGTACTCTTGCCTGGAAAATCCCATGGATGGAGGAGCCTGGTGGGCTGCAGTCCATGGGGTTGCTAAGAGTCAGGCACGACTGAACAACTTCACTTTCACTTTTCACTTTCATCCATTGGAGAAGGAAATGGCAACCCACTCCAGTATTCTTGCCTGGAGAATCCCAGGGACAGAGGAGCCTAGTAGGCTGCCGTCGATGGGGTCGCACAGAGTCAGACACGACTGAAGCGACTTAGCAGCAGCAGCAGCAGCATAGATGAACAGGCATCCGGTCCCATCACTTAATGGGAAATAGATGGGGAAACAGTGGAAACAGTGTCGGACTTTATTTTTTTGGGCTCCTAAATCACTGCAGATGGTGGTTGCAGCCATGAAATTAAAAGATGCTTACCCCTTGGAAGGAAAGTTATGACCAACCTAGATAGCATATTCAAAAGCAGAGACATTACTTTGCCAACAAAGGTCCGTCTAGTCAAGGCTATGGTTTTTCCAGTAGTCATGTATGGATGTGAGAGTTGGACTGTGAAGAAAGCTGAGCACCGAAGAATTGATGCTTTTGAACTGTGGTGTTGGAGAAGACTCTTGAGAGTCCCTTGGACTGCAAGGAGATCCAACCAGTCCATTCTAAAGGAGATCGGTCCTGGGTATTCTTTGGAAGGAATGGTGCTAAAGCTGAAACTCCAGTACTTTGGCCACCTCATGCAAAGAGTTGACTCATTGGAAAAGACTCTGATGCTGGGAGGGATTGGGGGCAGGAGGAGAAGGGGACAACAGAGGATGAGATGGCTGGATGGCATCACTGACTCGATGGACATGAGTTTTAGTGAACTCCGGGAGTTGGTGATGGACAGGGAAGCCTGGCGTGCTGTAATTCATGGGGTCTCAAAGAGTTGGACATGACTGAGCGACTGAACTGAACTGACACATGAACAGGTAAAATATAACAGAGTCCAGAAATAGATCCAAATACATGAGATAATTAGTGAATGGTAATACCAGACCACGTGATCTGCCTCCTGAGAAATCTGTATGCAGGTCAAGAAGCAACAGTTAGAACTGAACATGGAACAACAGACTGGTTCCAAATAGGGAAAGGAGTATGTCAAGGCTGTGTATTGTCACCCTGTTTATTTAACTTATATGCAGAGTACATCATGAGAAATGCTGTATGAAGCACAAGCTGGAATTAAGATTGCCAGGAGAAATACCAATACCCTCAGATATGTAGATGACACCACCCTTATGGCATAAAGCAAAAAAGAACTAAAGAGCCTCTTGATGAAAGTGAAAGAAGAGAGTAAATCAGTTGGCTTAAAGCTCAACATGCAGAAAACTAAGATCATGGCATCTGGTCCTATCGCTTCATGGCAAATAGATGGGGTAACAGTGGCTGACTTTGTTTTTTGGGGCTCCAAAATCACTGCAGATGGTGACTGCAGCCATGAAATAAAAAGACGCTTACTCCTTGGCAGAAAAGTTATGACCAGCGTAGACAGCATATTAAAAAGCAGAGATATTACTTTGCCAACAAAGGTCCGTCTAGTCAAGGCTATGGTTTTTCCAGTAGTCATGTATGGATATGAGAGTTGGACTATAAAGAAAGCTGAGCACCGAAGAATTGATGCTTTTGAACAGTGGTGTTGGAGAAGACTGTTGAGAGTCCCTTGGACTGCAAGGAGATCCAACCAGTCCATTCTAAAGGAGATCAGTCCTGGGTGTTCATTGGAAGGACTGATATTGAAGCTGAAACTCCAATACTTTGGCCACCTCATGCAAAGAGCTGACTCATTGGAAAAGACTCTGATGCTGGGAGGGATTGGGGGCAGGAGGAGAAGGGGACGACAGAGGATGAGATGGCTGGATGGCGTCACTGACTCCGATGGACGTGAGTCTGAGTGAACTCCGGGAGTTGGTGATGGACAGGGAGGCCTGGCGTGCTGCGATTCATGGGGTTGCAAAGAGTCGGACACGACTGAGCGATTCAACTAAACTGAACTGAAGACTGTCAAGGTAGTGTCCTCAGTTACTGCAGTGAATTCTAATAAACATGGTTTTGCTTTATTAAAAGGTTGGTTGGGTGTTTTGGTTGAGTTCATTTTTGTATATGGTGTTAGGTAAGGGTTCAGCTTCATTCTTTTGCATATTTGTACCCAGTTTTTCTAGAACCTTTGGTTGGCAAGACTTCTTTCCTGATTTAATGATCTTGACACCCTTGTCAAAAATATTTGACTATGTAAGAGGGCTTATTTCTGGGCTCTTAATTTTGTTCCATTGGTCCATGTGTCTTTCTTTATGCCATTACTACACTGTTTTGATTCCTAGAGCTTTCCAGTAAGTTTTGAAATCAGGACATGTGAATCTCCGAGCTTTGTTCTTCTTTTTCAAGATTATTTGACTGTTTGGGGTTCCTTGAGATTCCATTTGAATTTTAGGATGAGTTTTTCTATTTCTGCAAAAATATCATTGGAATTCTCATAGAGATTGCGTTGAATCTATAGGGAACTTTGGATAGTATTGACATCTTACTAACATGAAGCTTTCTAATCCCAGCACAAAGGATGTGTTTACACTTTTTATGTTTTATTTAATTTATTTTCTTTTGGCACTGTTTTGTAGTTTTCATTATACAGGTCTTTTATCTCCTTGACCGAGTGAATTTCTATGTATTTTATTCTTGTTAGTGCTATTGTAAATGTAACTGTTTTCTTAATTTCATTTTTGGGTTGTTCATTGTATTGAACATGCAACTGATTTTGGTGTGACTGTATCTTATTACTTTGCTAAATTCATTTATTCAATTTTTTGGTGGAATCTTTAGGGTTTTGTACATATAAGACCTGCGGACAGATAATTCTACTTTTTCTTTTTCAAACTGGATTTCTTTTTCTTGCCTCATTGCTTTGACTAAGGCTTCTAATACTATGTTGAGGAGAAGCTGTAAAAGTGGGCATCCTTGCTTTCTTCCTAACCTTAGAGGAAAAGCTTTCAGTCCTTTACCATTGAGTATTATGTTCATGTGGGGTTTACAAATATGGCTATTATGTTGAAGTAGTTTCCTTCTTTTCCTAGTTTGTTGAGTTTTTTTTTTAAATCATGAAAGGGTATTGAATTTTGTCATTTACTTTTTATTTCATAAGTTGAGATAATTGTGTGCTTTTTTCCCCCTTCATTGTGTTAATATGGTTTATTGCATTGCTTGACTTTTTGTTGTTGAACTCTTCTCTTATCCCAAGGATAAATCCTACTTGGTCATGGTGTATGATCCTTTTATCTGAATTCAGTTTGCTAGTGGGTTTTTTGTTTTTTTTTTTAGAAATGTTGCATCACTGTTCTTTAGGGGTATTGGTCTATAGTATTCTTTTTTTGACGTGTTTTTTCATCTGGCTTTGGTATCAAGGTGACACTGGCTTAAAAGCATGAGTTAGGAAGTATTCCTTCCTTTTCAACTCTTTGGAAAAGTTTGAGGAGGATTGCTGTTAATTCTTCTTTAAATGTTTGATCAAGCTCAGGGCTTTTCTGTGTTGGGTGTTTATTTTTTTATTACAGATTCAATCTCCTTAATAGTTACAAGCTTAAGCTAAAGCTAAACTGAAGTCCCTCAGTCGTGTCTGACTTTTTGCGACCCCATGGACTGTAACCTCCCAGTCTCCTCCATCCATGGGATTTTCTAGACAAGAATACTGGAGTGGGTTCCCATTTCCTTCTCCAGGAGGTCTTCCTGACCCAGGGATTAAACCCATGACTCCCGCATTGTAGGCAGACACTTTATTGTCTGAGCCATCAGGGAAGTCCTAATAGTTATAGGTCTGTTAAATTTTTCTGTTTCTTTGTTATTTGGTAGGTTTTGCATTTCTAGGAATTCTCCATTTCATCTAGGTTACCCAATTTGTTGGCATAGAATTGTTCATAATACTCTTATCAGTTCAGTTCAGTCGCTCAGTCATGTCCGACTCTTTGTGACCCCATGAACCACAACATGCCAGGCCTCCCTGTCCATCACCAACTCCTGCAGTTTACCCATACTCATGTCCATTGAGTCGGTGATGCATCCAACCATCTCATCCTGTGTTGTCCCCCTTCTCCTCCTGCCTTCAATCTTTCCCAGCATCAGGGTCTTTTCAAATGAGTCAGCTCTTTGCATCAGATGGCCAAAGTATTGGAGTTTCAGCTTCAACATCAGTCCTCCCAATGAATACCCAGGACTGATCTCCTTTAGGATGGACTGGTTGGATCTCCTTGCAGTCCAAAGTACTCTTATAATACTTTTTATTTCTGCAGAATCAGTAGTAATGCCCCCACTTCCATTTTTGAAATTTGAGCACTTTCAAAATTTGAGCCTTTTCTTTTTTTCTTAGTCCATCTGTCCTGTGTTTAGTCTCTCAGTCGCGTCTGACTTTGCAGCCCCACAGACTGAGGCCCTCCAGGCTCCTCTGTCCATGGGGATTCACCAGGCAAGAATACTGGAGTAAGTTGCCATGCCCTCCTCCAGGGAATCTTTCCATTCCAGGGATCGAACCCAGGTCTGCCTCATTGCAGGCAGGTTCTTTACCATATGAGTCACCAGGGAAGCCCAGTCCATCTAGGTAAAGGTTTGTCAATTTTGTTAACTTTTCAAAGAACCAACTTTTTTTTTTTTTAATTGTTTTTTAGAACCAACTTTTAATTTCACTGATTTTCTCTATTTTTCTTTTCTAAAATTTTTAGATTTATTTTTGGCTGTATTGGGTCTTTAGTCAAGTTGTGGAGTGCAGGGACCACCCTCTAGTTGTGGAGCACAGGTGTCTCACCGCGGTGAATTCTGTTGTGTGGAACGTGGGCTCTAGGGCATGCAGGCTTCAGTGGTTGCAGCTCACGGACTCGAGTGCGCAGGCTCAGTAGCTGAGGTGCATGCGGTTAGTTGCTCCACGCCATGTGGAATTTTCCCAGATTAGGGATTAAACCCGTGTCTCGAACCTGTGTCCCCTGCGTTGGCAGGCTGTTTCTTTACCACTGAGCCACCAGGGAAGCCCTGTCTATTATTTTTCTATTCTCTATTTTATTTATCTCTGCTCTGATCTTCATTATTTTCTTTCTGTGGTTAACTTTGGGTTTAGTTTGTTCTTCTCTTTATCAAGGGTAAAGTTAGGTTGTTGATTTGAGATCTTTCTTGTTTTTTAATGTAAGTATTTATAGTTATAAATATTCCCATTAGCGTGTCTTTTGCTGCATCCCATCAGTTTTGGTATGTTTTTTTGTTTGTTTTCATTTGTCCTTCTTTATTTTCTAATTTTCCTTGTGATTTCTTTAATCACAGTTGTTTAAGAGTTTGTTGTTTAATTTTCACAAATATATGGGTTTTCTAGTTTTCCTCCTGTTACTGATTTCTAACTTCTTCCCATTGTGATCAGAGAGGATACTTTGAATGCAATCAAAATCTATTGCAACTTAATTTGTGGCCTAGCATATGGTCTGTCCTGGAAAAATGTCCAATATGCACCTGAGAAGAATATATATTTTGTTTTGGGGTAGAGTGTTCTGTTTATGTCTGTTAGATCTAGGTTGTTTACTGTGTTATTCCAGTCTCCTCTATTTCCTTGTTATCTTCTAACTGGGTATTCTGTTTTTGAGAATGAGGTGTTGAAGTCTTCAACTGTTATTGTAGAACTATTTATTGCTTCAATTCTGTCCATTTTTGCTTCATATATTTTGATGGTCTGTCATTTGGTTCATAAATGTTTATGATTGTTATCTTTTTCCTTATTGAATGTTTTATGAATATATAATGTCTTTCTATGTCTATTGTAACTTTTTAAAGTCCGCTTTTTTGTTTGTTTGGTTGGTTGTTATTTTGATGGAATATCTTTTTCCACTTTTTTATTTTAACGTATTTGTGTCTTTAGATTTAAAGTTAGCCTTTTGTAGATAGCATAAAGTTGGATCACATTTTCTATGCATTCTTCCAGTGTTTGTCTTTTGATGAGAGACTTTAAATATACATTTAAAGTAATTACTGATAAGGAATGACTAACTTCTATCATTTTGCTGTCTGTTTTATATGTATCTGATAGATTTTTGTCCTCATTTCCTGATTACCATCATCTTTTGTGTTTAGTTGATTTTTTATGGTAAAATGTTTGAATTCCTTTCTCATTTCCTTTTGTGTATACTCTCTAGCTAATTCCTTTTTGGTTACCATAGGTATTACAGTTCAGTTCAGTCGCTCAGTCGTGTCCGACTCTTTGCAACCCCATGAATTGCAGCACGCCAGGCCTCCCTGTCCATCACCATCTCCTGGAGTTCATTCAAACTCACGTCCATCGAGTCAGTGATGCCATCCAGCCATCTCATCCTCTGTCGTCCCCTTCTCCTCCTGCCCCCAATCCCTCCCAGCATCAGAGTCTTTTCCAATGAGTCAGCTCTTTGCTTGAGGTGGCCAAAGTACTGGAGTTTCAGCTTTAGCATCATTCCTTCCAAAGAACAGCCAGGGCTGATCTCCTTTAGAATGGACTGGTTGGATCTCCTTGCAGTCCAAGGATGCTAACTATTGCAGTCCAATAGTTAGCATCTATTATTATAGCACTCTAATTTGAATATGTATCAGGTTAATGTCAATAACATATAAGTACTCTATTCCTTTATAGTTCTATCTACACCCCTTTCAGTTGTTGATATTACAGAATTACATCTTTATATACTGTATGCTCAGAGAAGGCAATGGCACCCCACTCTAGTACTCTTGCCTGGAAAATCCTATGGATGGAGGAGCCTGGTAGGCTGCAGTCCATGAGGTCGCTAAGAGTCAGACACGACTAGGCAACTTCACTTTCACTTTTCACTTTCATGCATTGGAGAAGGAAATGGCAACCCACTCCAGTGTTCTTGCCTGGAGAATCCCAGGGAGGGGGGAGCCTGGTGCGTCTATGGGGTCGCACAGAGTCGGACACGACTGAAGTGACTTAGCATAGCATAGCATATTGTATGCTCAAGAAAATAAACTAGTAGTTTTAAATATGTATTAATCTCTGAATTTTTTTTATAATAATAGCAACTTCGTAGATTTTTAACAATATTTATTTATTTATTTGGCTGCACTGGGTCTTAGCTTCGACGCATAGATCTTTGTTGCCACATGTGGGATCTTCATTATGGCTTGCAGGATCTTTAGTTGCAGCAGGCAGGATATAGTTCCCTGACTAGAGATTGAACATATTCCCCTTGCATTGGGAGCATGGAGTCTTAACCACTGGACCACCAGGGAATTCCCTAGTCTCTGAATTACATAGAAAACAAATGTGGAGTTACAAATCAAAGTTACAATAATACTAGCTTTTAGTCTAATAATTTTTTAAGTGTTAGTTTCTTAAATCACATAGAAACAAACAAACAAAAATTGTTAGAGTAATACAAGCTTTTATAAATTTCTCATGTATTTACCTTTATTGAGATTTTTATTTCTTCATATGGAAATAAAGATTTTTATTTCTTCGTATGGAGTCTTTTGTGTCCTTTCATTTCAACCTGCAGGTCTCCTTTTATCATTTCTTGCAGGGCAGGTCTAATGGGTAATGAATTCTCTTAGCTTTGATCTGCATTTTAGATCATGTAGAGGAAAGGCAATTTACATGAGATGGTGATAAGACTATGCAGTATATTTCCTGAGTCCTTGGAGTATAATACTTTGCTCGTTTATCCAAAGTAAGAAAATGTCTAAGGTTGGGATATCAGTAGCCAGTTTCATGTGGCAAGCTCTAACAGATGTGTGTGGTGAAAGCCAATGAGTGTAGGAGAGTGTGGACTTAATGGTCTTGAGCATTAGACATAACCTTCTTGGTCCCGGCAGTTCAAGAATGTCAGATTTAAGATGCCATTAACTTTCTACTTTCCCTCAAGAGTGGAAATGATTGGGACAATGAAATATCCAAATAAATGACAGGACTTTGCAAAATTCCGTAATAACAGGTCCAGTAGAAAGTGCCTCTATTACGGGAAATACTCATATTGGGAGCACAAAATCAAGTAATTTTTTCCTACTCTCATAATTATAGCTGTCTCTCAAGAAAAAGTTTCAGTCCATCCAGAAAAGTAGTAAGCAATGATCAGAACACATTCAGAAACCTTTTCAAGGGTTAATTTTAGGAAATCTATTTGGACACGTTCAGTGGGGCGTCCTGAAGCTTGGGTTTAGAAGGATAACAGTTTTACTAGGATTGTGAGGGAGACATAAGATTTGCACCAGAGACATCCTCAAAAATCTTATTAAAATTACCCCACCAATGCTAATAGAATATAGTTTTTAATATGTCCTTGTTCCGATGGGTAATTTCTTGTAAATGTTTGCAGAGTTCCATTGAGGTTCTCTGGTGCCACCAAGTGTCTGTCCTGAAAGTGTCAGGGATTCTCTTATATTTTACAACCATGTATTCTTTTCAGACTCTGAAGCCAGTTGTGGACATTCCAGAATAGCGTTGTTTGTTGTTGTTGTTGTTTTATCTACAGGAAGATTTAGCTGTTTAGAGTATCATTGGGCCAGGAGCTAACTGAGGGCTGCCTGTGTGTCATAAAGATAAACTGGGATATTTCCTTTAGGCTTTATTATCCTGTATAGTGTGGTTTCATGATAGCCACCTCTTTAGGAAGCTTACTTCCTACTTCAGAGTTCATTTTAATTGGTAATCCTATTGAGGTTAGAAACATTCATTGTTTTTACAGTATTACAAAATCATGGACTACTTCAGATACTATTCCAAATAACCTTGATATTATTGATAGTTTTATGTTAACTTTGTTATCTCTTGACACTTGGCAAACTCTGCTGAGTGGGTAAGTACTGTCATCTGGACTGGTTTTACCTCTGGTAAAGAGTCTTGTTTTAGGGGTCAGTTGAGACTCTTACAGTATATCTTACCTGATAGTTCCCATTTTAGTTTCAGAAAATGATATATCAACAGATAAGACCTGGGTTCAATCCCTGGGTTGGGAAGGTCCCCTGGAGGAGGGTATGGCAACCCACTCCAGTATTCTTGCCTGGAGAATCCCCATGAACAGAGAAGCCTGGCGGACTACAGTCTATGGGATCGCAGGGTCAGACATGACTGAACGACTAAGCATGTATTATTAAACCCAGATTTTCTAGGAGTTTTTTAAATAAATCCGTTTGAGGCATAGTGATTGTTTGAATAGAGGCTAGATCTTGTGAAATTCCTCTTCTTTGGGTAATTAGCAATGTTTAGAGGATAGTACTGAGTTGAAATGTATGAGGGAGAAAGTAATAAAAAATTCATAGGAAGTAAGCCTGCTTGCTGAGAAATGTGTTTTTAGTAAGTGTCCAGGCTTGTTCAGCATATAGAACTATCAAATTTAAACAAGATCCTTAAACTAAGTCAATAGAAGCTTCTGCTAGTTTGGCTGCTGCTAATACTATCCTTAAATAAGGAGTAGGATTTTGCCAGTGGGTCAAGAGGAAGATTGTAGTAAGCAGTTGGGTCCTGCTGATACTTGCGGTGTTCTGTTAGAGTATTAAGGACTTGTCTGCATTGCTCAGATACAAATAGAAAGCTTTATGACAATTTGGAGGGCTTTAACTGCAGGTGTGTGTGTGTGGGAGGGGCTGTTGAAAAGTTATTTTTTTAAAAGAAAATATTCTTGTTTTTGTTTAAGTTCCTAAGGGAAAAGTTCCATTATTGAGAACTTAAATTATCCAATATCTATAGTAGTCAGTGAAATCTAGACAACTTTCTAATTTTCTCTTAGTAAGCAGTCTTAGAAATTACTGAATGGCTCATAATTTATCAGGAATGGGAAGTGGTTATTTTATTTATGGCCTTAAGGTCTTGAACAAATGTTCACCCTTTGGGTTCTTGAATGGGGAACAGTAGTGTTTTAACACCAGTATGGGTATGATTGGGCTTCTCAGATGGCTCAGTGATAAAGAATTTGCCTGCCTAACAGTAGATGCAGGTTCAATCCCTGGGTCAAAAAGATCCTGGAGAAGGAAATAGCAATCCACTCCAGTATTCTTGCTTGAGAAATCACATAGACAGAGGAGCTTTTGGGGCTACAGTCCAAGGGGTCATAGAGTCAGGCATGACTCAGCAACTGAGCATGCACCTGGAAATCTATTTCTAGATTTTACAGCTATTCACAAAAAGTGGGGAGAGAGCTGGAGTTCACACCTACTTCATAATCTTCTCCTCAAAGTACTTGTCCCTGACGTTTCCTATAAATTCATTCTTTCCTTGTTGCAGCAGTAGATTAGAGTCTAATAAACTGGGCAGTAGCCTCTGAAAAATTTTGTACAATATCTACAGGTTTTCTAAATGCCTAATTTTTGGGTAATTCCCTGGTGGTCCAGTGGTTAGGACTTGGTGCTTTCACTGCTGGGGCCCAGGTTGAATCCCTGGTCAGGGAACTAAGATCCTCCAAGCCACATGGTTTGGCCAAAAAAAAATTTTAATGTCTGGTTTCCTATACAGTTTGGGATTTCTTAAGTCATTCTTGGGATCTTCTTACTTTGCCTTTTCTATTCTTTTTTGCAGCTGAACCAATTGATACAGACCTTGGAAATGGCATATTATTTCTAAAAATTAGTTATTAGAATTAAAATATTTTAAAGTAATTGCTAGCTTCAGAAAAAATAAAAGTTGTATGAGAATAGAAATGTAATCATGATATGCCATGTGGCTTAGCATTGAATAAAAATTGCATAATTACAAGAGTATAAATACTATTAATATTTGTCACATTTTTTATATAACTGTTGGAAGAATAGAGGGAGGACATGTAGGATTATGGTTGTATAAGAAAGCCAAATTCCCAACTATCATAATAGATCAGTAGATCATTAAAAAATTTTTTTTAATTGATAAATCAATGTATATGTAGGACTATCGAATAAAATAAAAGAAACATTTGAAAGTGGTTGTCAGTTTTAGATCTAATTTTTTTAATTATAAGAATTACTTGATAAAGGTAGAAGAAAACTTCATCTTGAATCTAAATGACAGGATACAACTTCAACTAAAAAAAGGTGTAGAGGAAAGAAATGGAATCGTTTATATGAATTTTTTTAAGATGCCCTGTGGTACTTCTGATTTTGTAAAAAATTATTTTAGTGAGTTTAAAGAATCAAACGTTACCATGTAAACACTTGTGCTTAGGTAATAAAATTGGTTTTTTTTGAAACTCTTGAAACTAGTCTACTTTGTATTGGACTGTTAATTTTAATAATTTCGATGATATTTTCTTGAAGAAAATTTTAGAGTGAGCTATATTCAGAGTTTAGAATTTTAAAAAGCAATATGTTTTATCATGAAGACGCAACTGGAAGCAAAATTATTGTATGCTGAGTTTCATGACAGTTAAAAAAATTATAAAAACTGTCGTGAGTTGCATCTTAAGAGCCTAAAATAATATGTACAATGAAGATGTATAATTTGTGAATCCAGTAAAAATTTAAAACTGAGTTGCTATAATTTATGTTTTAACTTTTCATAATTTTTGAAATAGGAAACTCTTCAGAATCAAAAGGATACATTAGCAAAGCAACACAAAGAAGCCATGGCAGTTTTTAAAAAGCAGGTAATTTCTTAAGGATAGAAAAACACTACAGTTTTAAATATTGCAATTTTCCCACTTCTCATGAATATTATGACATGTTGTTCATCATACTCACTGAAGACAAAAAGTGTGTTATTGGAAGCAGGAAATGAACAAGGTTATTTTGAATCACAACTGATAATACTGTACTGTAGTAGAATGACTTAATTAAGGAGAAAATTATTTCCTTGGAGAGGTGTTTTCATTTGTCCTAAATAATCTATGTAAGTGAATGTGTATTCTTGCTCTTTCTCTCCCTTCTCCCCTCTTTCTTTAACTAGCATATCCAGGAGCTTACATTGTCACATTATTCCTTTACCCAAGCAAGAATTATAACACTGGTGAAAAGCTGAGATGCAAGTAGGGGGATATAAAGGATGAGGAGATATGATTATCATTCACCTCTGTAAATTTCAGGTATCAGCAAATGAAAGAAAAATTAGTAGAAAAATAGAAAAAATAAAGGAAAAATATTTTAAAGAAATGAAAAACAACTCCTTCCATTATTTTGAATTCTAAATTCTATAGCTCTTCTTTACTACCTCAAATTGATCTTCAGTCCCTAGTTATAAAATATAAGTGTAAGAAATGTGCCTAAGAAAAATATACTCTGAAAGTGCCTTTCCTATAGCCATGCCAACATTATCATTTTCTCTTCCTTTTTCCTTCCCTCTTTTTGTTTTTATTATTTCCATACAAGTGTGTGTGTTTAGAAAGAAATGCATAAAAAGAAATAAACCTATATAATCTACATTACTAGTGGGTTAAGGTTATGGCTAAATTACACTGTAGCGTGGATTTGTTTGAGCAGATGGTAAACTTCTTCCTTGTAGTCTGAAATTGGCTTTACTTAAGTTATGGGAGTTTTAATTGAAGGGTAAGGAAGCAGAAACCAACTATACAGCATAGTATTCCTTAGGAGAGAGCAAGTCTAAGTCTCTGTTACCACAAGGGACTCTGGGCAAGAAAGAAATCCAGGTTATCTGAAAGTTAGAGGAGAAAGTGCTACTGCATTCTTTATTATTATTTTTTTTCCTTTAACAAATATTTGTTTCTTCTTTTTTTTTTTTTTAAAGAAGGGATTCTTGAATGTAAGTGAGGAATATGGAAAATGAGATGGAGAAATGCCAAAGAAGTTTTATTTCTTAACAACTTTGTCTAGTATCTTTGTGTTGCTTGGAATATTTAATTAGTTTTTGTTGGCAAGTTCACTTTAGTTTTCCTATTTTAAAATGTCATTATTTATTTATTAGACTGACACATGCATTTTTAAAAAATTTCAGAAAATACTGTCAGTGCAAATATAAACTATATCAATTTCATAAAAGTGTGCTTTTAGAAAATGTTATATGTTATTGTTTATGAGTAGATGCAACATACTGAAACATTTAAGAAACTGGGGGGAAAAAACGTGGATACTCTGATCCTAAGATTAAATTGTTCATTTACTTTGGTGACTGGCTTTTCCCCCTATTTTATATTTTTATTATTTATTTTCTCAGTGTGAAAACATAATCACATTGTACTAAGTTCAAACAATATAGACATTTCTGTAGTCTCATTGGGCTTCCCAGGCGGCGCTAGTGGTGAAGAACCTGCCTCCTGATGCAGGAGGCATAAGAGACACAGGTTCAGTTCTTGGGTCAGAAAGACCCCCTGGAGGAGGGCATGGCAACCCACTCCAGTATGCTTGCCTGGATAATCCCGTGGACAGAGGAGCCTGGCAAGCTGCAGACCATAGGGTCGCAAAGAGTTGGGTACCACTGAAGCGACTTAGCACACACATAGTCTCATTGGCCAGTGTAAATCACTGGTAACATTTCATTTACCTGTATTTTGATTTTTAAAATTCTTATCAGTTGCAAATGAAGATGTGTGCCTTGGAAGAAGAAAAGGTATTTATTAATTTTTTAATAATTTGAAACAGTTAAATGCTTTTAATTATCAATTGTTCACTATAATGGAAAGGAGCATTGGTAATAAACAATGGAGACTATTAATTTCCTAAAATTTTAGAAACAGGAGGGATTTAAGGGAATCCTGTTACTTCAGCTCTTATCATTTTACAGTTAAGAGTATTGAGGCCTAGCAAGATTTAAATGACTTGCTGAAGTTCCCATTTTGAAGCGGTAAAGTTGAAATGAACCTAGATTTCTTCAGCCTTTAAATTAATGCTCTTTCCACTATACTACAGTGTTTCTATTACGTATAATATGTTTTTAATGCCTTTTCAATGAAATTACATTCTTTAAAACACAGTAAAATAGCTAATACATGTTTTTATTATATCAAAAGATATGCCATTTATAATATTAAAATTTATAGCTATTTTTAGCAAAAGGCCTTTCTTAAAAATTTTTATAATATCCCTATATTTATAAAACAAATGTAATTGTGTCTTATTAATTAGAATATATTTATTCTAGCTATATGAATTAAATAATTATATAGTGTCCATAAGTTCTCAGGAATGCTTTCCTGATAAAATGATTTATTGTTATGATGAGGTTTTCCATTTCATGATATTTGTAATCTTGTATAGACCTAATTGTAATTTTGTGATATTTGTAATCACTGGAAATATGGGTTATAGTATAGTTCCAAGTTTAAAGTCTGTGAAGTATTTAGTTTCAAGTAGAGATTTTGGTTCTTGAACTCTTGTTTTCTCTGTTAATAATGTCACTTACATTGGAAATTAGTGAAATATAGTTTTTTGCTTAAAGGGAAAATTTCAACTTGCTACAGAAATAAAGGAAAAAGAAATAGAAGGATTGAAGGAAACATTAAAGACATTACAGGTAAAGTAATTTAGTATTTCTTGATAAGTAACTTGGCATTTTAACATTGTATCAGTAAAATACCATTAAACATGTAATCTAGCAAAGTGAAGCTGACAAAAATTCATGTCATATATTATATAACTTGGTGCTTTTTTTCTGAGGGCCTTTGATTTCAAATTAGTAGGATTTTTGCTTTACTTTTTGTTTTAAAAGGAAATATTAAAATAGCTTTTATTATTTTAAACAGTACTATAGTTAGATATATGTTATTTTTAACACTTTATAGACAACACGTTAGGCCTATATATTATAACTGATTTATCTGTGGTCCTTAAAAATTAACATAAATAGCCTTTATTTAGTTATTATTATTTGCTAAGTACAAAACTATGTTTATTTTATGCAAATACAAAGGTAAAGAAATAGCCCTTGCCTTTAAGTTGTTCAGTCTCAGAGAATACAGAGGTATACAACAAATGATGGTTAATTCAATACATATTTATTAAGGTCTGCTATGTGCTAAATCAGAGAAGGCAATGGCACCCCACTCCAGTACTCTTGCCTAGAAAATCCCATGGACGGAGGAGCTTGGTAAGCTGCAGTCCATGGGGTTGCTAAGAGTTGGACAGACTGAGCTACTTCACTTTCACTTTTCACTTTCATGCATTGGAGAAGGCACTGGCAACCCACTCCAGTGTTCTTGCCTGGAGAATCCCAGGGACGGGGGAGCCTGGTGGGCTGCCGTCTGTGGGGTCGCACAGAGTCGGACACGACTGAAGCAACTTAGCAGCAGCAGCAGCATGTGCTAAATGCTTCTCTAAGCACTGGGAATACAGCAGTGAATAAAAGGAACTTTTATCCTCTGCCCTTGTGGAGTTTACATTCTAAACTAAATAAAAAGTTAAGTAGAGAGTTTTTGGGGAAAAGATATTCATATGATTTCAGAGTACCACTTACAGATAATTATAAAGAACAAAGTATATTTTCACAATGGAAGGATTCTGATGGTTACTACCTTAATCAGATAATTCATACCATACTATGCATTTGTTTAAGCAGTTGACAAGCTTTCTTCCTTTAGTCTGATTCCAGTAAGGACAAGCACTCCTTTTCTCCATATGTTTGCCAAAAATTCTTATCTCTTGTCTTTTTAGACAGAGAACAGCCTGTAGAACAGCCATTCTATTAGGTGTGAGTTAATAACCTCATTATGAGTTTGATTTGCATTGCCCTGATTATTGTAATGATGAGCATGTTTTCATATTCCTGTTAGTCATTTGTATGTCTTCCTTTGAGAAAATGTCTATTTAGTTCCTCAACTCAATTTTTAATTGGGTTATTTGGGGGTTTCTGATACTGAGTATGTATGTATGAATTCCTTCTATGTTTTGGATGTGTATGTGTGTGTGTGTGTGTGTGTGTGTCTGTGTGTCTGTGTGTGTGTCTCTCTGTGCATGCTCAATCACTCAGTCGTGTCTGACTCTTTGTGGTCCCATGGACTGTAGCCTGCCAGGCTCCTCTGTCCATGGGATTTTTCAGGCAAGGATACTGGAGCAGCTTGCCATTTCCTACTCCAGGGGATCTTCTGACCCAGGGATTGAACCCACATATCTTGTATTTCCTGCATTGGCAGGTGGATTCTTTACCACTCTCCCATCTGGGCAGCACCTATATTTTGGATATTAATCCCTAATCAGATACATGGTTTGCAAATGTTTCTCTCATTGTGTAGGTTGCCTTTTCACTCCGTTGATTATTTCCTTTGCTGTGCAGAACCTTTTTAGTTTCATGCAGTCCCGCTTTTCTATTTTTGTTTTTGTTGCCTGGTCTTTTGGTGTCATATCTAAAAAAATCATTGCTTAGACTAAGAGAAGCTCCTGTGTTTCCTTTTAGTAGTTTTATGGCTTCAGTATTTAAGTCTTTAATCTGTTTTGTGTTGATTTTTGTTTATGGTATGAAATCTTGTGCATTGTTTGAGATATGGGTCCAATTTCCTTGTTCTGTATGTGGATATCCAGTTTTTCCAACACCATTTATTGAAGACTGTCATTTCTCCATTATGTGTTCTTGGTGTTCTTGTCAAAGATCAGTTGGCTACAGACATGTGGATTTATTTCTGGGCTTTCTAGTCTGTTCCATTGGTTGATATGTCTCTTGTTGGTTTTTGTTTTGTTTTGTTTCTTGTCAGTACCATGCTGCTTTGATTACTATAGCTTTGAAATATATTTTGGGATCAGGAAGTATGATTTCTTCGATTTTTTCCATCTTGCTTAAGATTGCTTTGGGCATTTAGGGTCTTTTATGGTTCTACATAAATTTAGGATTTTTTTTTCTATTTCTGTAGAGATTGGCAATGTGATTTAGATAAGGATTGCACTGAATCTGTAGACCACTTTGGGTAATATAGACATTTAAGCAATATTAATTTTTCCATCCATGAACACAAGATTCCTTTGCATTTATATTTGTTGTTGTTCATTTGCTGTCATGTCCGACTCTTTGTGGCCCCATGGACTGCAGCCTACCGGGCTTTCCTGTCTTTCACTGTCTGCTGGAGTTTGCTCGGACTCATGCCCATTGAGTTGACGATGCCATTCAACCATCAAATTTATATATGTCTTTTAAATTTCTTTTTATCAGTGTTTTATAGTATTCAATGTACAAGCTTTACCACTTTGCTTAAATCTGTTCCTAAATATGTTATTCATTTTGTTGCTATTGTGATTTTCTTAATTTTCTTTTCAAATATTTTTTTTTTTTTGCTTATAGAATTGTGGCTGATTTTTGTATGTTGATTTTGTATCCTCAGTTTTGCTGAATTCATTTATTAGCTCTAACAGGTTTTGTTGCGCTTTTAAGGTTTTCTATATACATGATTATGTTAACCTCAAAATATCGATAATCTTTCTTCTTCCTTTGTGTTTTGGATGCCTTTCATTTTTTTTTTTCTTTTTTCATTGCTCTGGCTAGGACTTCTAGTACTCTGTTGAATAGAAGTGGTGAGAATAGGCACTCATGCCTTATACAGGATTGATTATGATGACCACTGTGAGTTTTTTATATATGACCTTTATGGTGCTGAGGTAACTTTCTTATATGGCCTTCCCTGGTGTCCAGTGGTAAAGAATACACCTGCCAATGCAGGAGACATGGGTTCAGTCCCTGGATCAGGAAGATCCCCTGAAGAAGGAAGTAGCAACTCACTCCAGTATTCTTGCCTAGGAAATCCCATGAACAGAGGAGCCTGACGGGTTGCAGCCCTTGGGGTTGCAAAGAGTCCGACACAACTTAGCAACTGAGCATACACATGTTTCTTACATACCTATTTTGTTGAGAGTTTTTTAACGTGAATGGGTGTTGAATTTCATCAAATGCTTTTTCTGTGTCTATTGAGATGAACGTGTGGTTTTTTCCTTTCGTCAGTGTGGTGTATCTCATTGGTTGATTTGCATATGGTTGACTATCCTTTTATCCCAGGGATTGAAGTGCATTTGATAATGGTGTATGGTCCTTTTAATATGCTCTTGAATTTGATATTCTAGAATTTTATTAAAGATTTTTGCATCTTTGTTCATCAGGGCTACTGGCTTATAGTTTTCTAATAGTGTCTTTGTCTGGTTTTGCTGTCAGAATGATGCTGGCCTCATAAAATGAGTTTGGAAGTGTTCCCTGCTCTGCATTTTGGAAGGATATACGAAGGATTTCTGTTAAATCTTCTTGGAATGTTTGGTAGAATTCTTCCACAAAGCCATCTAGTCCTGGGGTTTTCTTTGTTGGGAGGTTTTAAATTACTGATTCAGTGTCCTCATTTGCTATCAGTATGTTCAAACTTTTTAGTTCATTCAAATTCAGTTTTGGTAGGTTGTGTTTTTCTGGGAATTTATCCACTTCTTCTAATGGGAGAATTTATTGGCATATAGTTGTTTTTAATAGTCTCTTATGATACTTTTTATTTCTGAGGTGTCCACTGTAATGTCTCCTTTTCATTTCTAATTTTGTTTACTTGAGTCTTCTGTCTTTTTCTTAGTCTAGCTAACGGTTTGTCAGTTTTGCTTATTCTTCCCAAAAAACTAAGTCTTAGTTTTGTTGATTTTTTTCTATTGTTTTTCTATTTGCTATTTGATTTATTTCTGTTTAAATTCTACTATTTTCTTCCTTCTGCTGATTTTGGCTAGTTCTTTTTTTATTTTCCTAGTTCTTTGAGATGTAAAGTTAGATTGTGTGAGGTTTTTTTTTTTTTAAATGTAGGCATTTATCATTATGAAATCTTCTATTATATTGCTTTTGGTGCATTCCGTAAGTTTTTGTATGTTGTGTTATTGTTTTCATTTTGTCTTGAGATTATTTTTAAAATTATCCTTTTTTAAAAAATAATGAATGTTCAAGAATTTGTTATTTATCTTCCAAGTATTCGTAAATTTTCTGTTTTCTTACTGTTAATAATTTCTAATTTTATTCCATTGTGACCAGAAAAAATATTTGGAATGCTTTCCATCTTCTTAAATGTAAGACTTTTTTGTGGCCTATCACATTAAAGTTGATTTTTCTGTGATAGACCATATGATAGACATATGCTCTATCTTGGAGAATGTTCCATGTGTGCTTGAGAAGAATGTGTCTTCTTCTTCCTTTGAGTGAAACTTCTGTATATGTCTGTTAGGTCCATTTGATCTATAGTGAAGTTCAAGTCAACTGTTTCTTTATTAATTTTCTTTCTTCTATCTGTATGCAAAGTAAGGTATTGGAGTCTCCACCATTATTGTGTTTTTGTTGATTTCTCCCTTCAAGTCTATTGATATTTGCTTTGCATATTTAAGTGCTTTGATGTTGGATACATATATATTTATTGCATCTTCCAAACTGACTCTTGAGCACTATATAATGACCTTCTTTGTCTTTAGAGACAGTTTTGACTTAATTTATTTTATGTGATGGGGCTTCCCTGGTGGCTCAGATGGTAAAGAGTCTGCCTGCAGTGCAGGAGAAGGCAATGGCAACCCACTCCAGTACTCTTGCCTGGAGGGTCCCATAGACGGAGGATCCTGGTAGGCTGCAGTCCATGGGGTCGCTAAGAGACTACACGACTGAACGACTTCACTTTCACTTTTCACGTTCATGCATTGGAGAAGGAAATGGCAACCCACTCCAGTGTTCTTGCCTGGAGAATCCCAGGGATGGGGGAGCCTGGTGGGCTGCCGTCCATGAGGTTGCACAGAGTCGAACATGACTGAAGTGACTTAGCAGCAGCATCAGGAGCAGTACAGGAGTCCTGGGTTCAATCTCTGGGTCAGGAAGATCCCCTGGAGAAGGAAATGGCAAACCACTCCAATATCCTTGCCTGGAAAATTCCATGGATGGAGGAGCCTGGCAGACTACAGTCCATGGGGTCACAAAATTCAGACACAACTGAGTGACTTCAGGCAATTTTATCTTATATAAGTTTAGCCACTCTGCTTTCTTTTGATTACTCTTTGGTATGTCTTTTCATCTTTTTATTTTTAGTCTTATGTGTGTTCTTAAATCTACATTGAGTCTCTTATAGATACTGTGTCATTGGATTTTTTAGAAATTCATTTAGCCTCTCTATGCCTTTTTATTGGAGAGTTAATCTACTTACATTTAATGTAATTATTAATTGGTGTGGAATTACTGTTGTCATTCTGTTGACTGTTTCTGTTTCAGTTGTTTTATATATCTCTTCATCTCTTCTTTTATTTGAAGTTTTTGTAGTGATTTTTAAAAGTCTTATCTTTTGATGGGTGTTCCATGAATCTTACACGCTTTCTTCATTCTCATTAATTTTTCTTTTCACTGGTCAATTTAAAATGACCTGTCTTTGAGTTCACTGGGGTTTTTTCCTCCTTTTTCATTGAGTGTGCTGGTTGGAACTCTCTATTACATTTTTAATTTCATTCATTGTGTTCTTTAGCTCTAGAGTTTTTTTTCTGTTTGTTTTTGGTTCTTTCCTTGTGACTTTTATCTCTATTGAACTTCTCATTTTATTCATGTAATTTTTTTTTCCTAATTTTGTTGAATTTTCTATCTGTGTTGTCTTAAACTTTGCTGATCTTCTATAAAACAATTATTCTGAGTTCTTTGTCAAGTAGTTCATAGATCTCTAATTCTTTGGAGTCAGTTACTAGAAATTTGCAAAGTTCCTTTGGTGGTTTCATGGTTCCTTGATTTTTGTGTTCCTGTAGTCCTTTGTTGGTATTTGTGCATTGAAGGAGCAGTGTTTTTGGACTAGCTCTGGTGAGTATAAATCTTGACCTACTGGTGGGTGTGAGAATGCTAGTTGAGTAGGGTATGTGGTGGTACTAGGTATAGTGCTGGGTCAGGCAGCTCTGACTTGGTTTGGGAGCAGTGGTGCCTCTGGCTCCAAGAAAGAGCACAGTGTCCTGGGCTCCAGGGATCTCCATCAACTCAAGTAGGTATGGACATAGCAAAGACTGTAAGGGTCCTTGGAGGTGAAGTTCACTCATGTCCATGGTAGTGATAAGGGCTGTTGAGGTCTTTGTGGTGAAGGCTGCTGGTGTCCTCCTGCTCTCCTTTTCTCCCATTTGAGGAGAGTTGTGGTTGAGGGCGTTTCTTTTGGCACCAAGCTGTGTGAGTCTAGAGGATGGAATGACACAGGTGAATTGCTGCCTACACTTCTGTTCAGACATCCTTGATTTTTGGTGCTCTACTGGGTTCCTGCAGCTTCTTAATTGTACTCCAGAGGTCTTCCAGAACTGTTATCATTCATAGGTACTTGTTAAGTCATGTGGAGGAGGTGGAATTGGGGGAAAAGGACTGGGTCCTCCTGATCTACCATCTTTCTGATAACACGCCTGTGAATTCTTTATTTCTCAGAAATAAGCCCTTTTTGTTTGTGTTCTGGGCTTCAGATGTTTTTTTCAGTTTGTCATTTGTATTTTGATTTTGTTTGACTTTTACCATTTGCTATAAATTATTTTCCTTTTATGGCTTTTGAAGTTTGTCATGGTTAGAAAGGCATTCACAACTACAAAGTTATAAAAAGGATTTTCCCATGTTTTCTTTTATTACATCTATGTACTCAAATTTTACATTATATCTTTGATCAATTTGAAGTTTATCTTTTGTAACACAGTATGAGATACGGATCTAAGTCTATATTTTTTCAGGTTATTAAATGGTCTTAATATTGTTTAGATTCTCCTCATTTGAGATATTAAGCAATTTTTATTTTGAATTTCCTTAGTTACTTTGATGTAACAAAGTAAATAAAAATTAAGTAAAACAAAATGTCAATGAGTTCCAAGAAGAATGTTTTCAGTAAAAAGAAGGGCATGGATTCTGTTTGTCAGATTGTATGAATAAGAGGCTGGAAGATACTGATATGGTAAAAAGTCCTTATATTTTGTTTCAACAACAACAGCAATGTAACAACAAAGCAGTAAGTGATTAGAAACTCCAGAGAAAACAGATTACTCTATAACTAGGATATAAAGTAAATTACATTTCGGAGTGGTTTTGAGCAACTGATGGGTTAAAACAAAAGAGAAGATATTTAGGTCCTGACCCTAGTAAAATCATCCTTCATATAGCATATTGGTCCCAGAAAAAATGTAGTATTAACAGCCTGTTAGGTTTTGCTTTAAAAAAATCTGTGTTGTTTTTAATGACATAAACACTGTTGACTTCTCATTTTGTAAGAATTAACCTATAAGCAAAGCATGGAAGACTTAATTATGATTACATAATAAAATTTAAATGTTATTAACCTTGTTGATGAGAAAGTAAAAATGTAGGGAACTGAAGTTGATAGTGATATCCAGAAATATTCTTTAAAATAGATGGAAAAGAAATAGAAGTTTAAGGCTACTATTTAAAGTTTATGTAGTTACACAGTTTAGTGATTCTTTTCATACCTCAGATATCTAGTTAAAAATGATCCCAGTAGAGAAATTTTTAAAATTGTTATTGTAGTTGAGTAAACAAATTACTATTCATTTCAGTTCAGTTGCTCAGTCGTGTCCGACTCTTTGCGACCCCATGAATCACAGCACTCCAGGCCTCCCTGTCCATTACCATCTCCTGGAATTCACTCAGACTCACGTCCATTGGGTCAGTGATGCCATCCAGTCATCTCATCCTCTGTCGTCCCCTTCTCCTACATTTATCCATAAGGAACTCTTAGATATTTGGATAATTTTGTAGTTTGGAGAATCATAAACTTACAGAGATGTTAGAAATACATTGTTCTTGTTCAGTTGCTAAGTTGTATCCAACTGTTTGTGACCTCATGGACTGTAGCACATCAGGCTTCTCTGTCCTTCCCTACTTCCTAGAGTTTGCTCAAACTCATGTTGATTGAGTCAGTGATGTTATCCAACCATCTCATCCCCTGTTGCCCCCTTCTCCTCCTGCCCTCAATCTTTCCCAGAATCAAGGTCTTTTCCAATGAGTCAGCTCTTTGCATCAGGTGGCCAGAGTATTGGCACTTCGCCATCAGCCATTCGAATGAATATTCAGGGTTGATTTCCTTTAGGATTGACTGGTTGGATCTCCTTGCAGTCCAAGGGACTCTCAAGAGTCTTCTCCAACACCACAGCTCAAAAATATCAATTCTCTAGTAATTCTGCATTACAGAATGTATTTTCCTGAATGATTTAAAAGTAATATGCCAATCTGATGCCCTATCTCCCCCAATACTGTACTGTCTCTCCTATAATCAAGGACATTCTCTTGCAAAACCATAACACAGCCATAAAATCTTAAAGTTAATTTTGATATATAATTGTAATCTAATTCTCACGTTCCATTCAGGTTTTACCAGTTGTCTTAGCAAAAGGATCCAGTTTAAAATCTTACGTTACTCTTAGTTGTCATGTCTCTTTGATCTCTTTCAGTCTGTAACAGTTCCCCAGTCTTTGCATGAGCTTTATGCCTTTGAAACTCTTGAAGATCATAGACCAGTTATTTTGTAGAATGTCCCCCAATTTATGTTCATATGATATTTCTTCATGAATAGAATCAGTTTATGCACTTTTGGCAGGAATATTACAGAAATAAGGCCTTGCTCCTATAATTTAATCCTGTCAGATAATTGGTTATTTCAGTTATTTTATTTCAGTGCTCAGATTGTCATTAGTTTGGCCAGTAGCTATCCATTCAGGCTGATTTTTTAGCCTTATGGACATGTCTTTATCATTCTTTAGTGTTTTCTTGCTGTTAGGTAAAAACAAAATATACCAGGATCACCTTGTAGTTTAACTAACCTTGCCTTAGAATAAATTATTTCTCAACATTGCCCTGGTTCCTTTCAGTGTAAAATGGAATGTAGACATGCAGATCTCAGCACTGTTACACTTCATTACTATTGGGGTGTCAGTGGTCTCAGACCCTGTCAATGGGCAGAGCTAGGGAATTGATGTATGTATTTATATACACACAAATATATAAACATGCAGTTATAATTATGTTTGTTTCTTTATCAATCTATGTATGTCAAAAACCATGAATTCACATTATTTCCAATTCTAATCCAAAACCCGAGGTTAATTTTATTTCCCTTCAATATTTATATATTTCCTTTCTTTTACAGTAAAAATATGACTTTCTTTATTCTTAATAGATTTACTTATCTGATAAATTACCCTATATGTGACCAGGCTACCATTCTGCTACTTCTTCCTTCCTAATGTGGATACCCTCTTTTCCCTGCTTCAACTCTGATACCTGGGTCACCCTTTTTCAACACTGCCTACTAACCACCTTGCTCAGCTTTTGACTCCCCACAGTAAATTGCCTCACCATTCAGGCCTGATTCTCTGTTCTGGAATGCTGCTGCCATGACCCTTTCACTTCTTCCCCACCTAATGAATTTGGGACTGATTTGTTCAGGAATGTGAGAAGTTAAATATTTTTATCACAGTATTTAAAAAAAAATTATTCTCAAGTAACATAAATCTAGTTAATGGAAAGTTAATGGGAAAAAAGATTTGCTCTAAACAAATGTACTTTACAGTCAATTTTTCATAAAATTTTCCATAAAGTGAGGGATAACTAGGAAATCATTTGTACTTTATCTTTAAAATTGCCTTCTATAGTTAATACATTAATTAGTCTTAGTATCTTTTTTATCCTGTGTTAGAAAGATGCCTATATCTGATATTGTGAGCCCATTTTATGTGATTTCAGAATGAAAAATCATTATAGAACATCCATAAAAATTTCATGTCAATCTAGTAATGTTACTTTCAGATTTGACTTGTCATAGGGATGCAGCTACATGGTAGTTTTTTAAGTTGGGAAGTGCTCTAGAGGTGTTAATAAAATAGAGTTGTGAGTCATGATTCAGAAAGAATAAAAGGGATATTAATGCAGGATATTAATGTTTCAAGGACAGTGACCTGAAAAAATTTGGTAAATTTGCTCTGTTTATCAGTTTTTTCTTTGGCAAATGGTAGCTATATTAGTGAGGGTTCTCCTGGGAAACAGAACCAATATTATATACACACACACACACAGGGGCTTCCCGGGTGGTGGTACTGGTAAAGAACCCACCTGCCAATGCAGGAGAGAAGTAAGAGATGCAGGTTCCATCCCTGGGTCAGAAAGATACCCTGGAGGAAGAAATGCCAATCCACTCCAGTATTCTTGCCTGGAGAACCCCATGGACAAAGGAGCCTGGCAGGCTACAGTCTGTAGGGTTGCAAAGAGTTGGACATGACTGAAGTGACTTAGCCCACATATATCTATATCTGTAGAGATGATATGTGGAATTGACTCACATATTCACACATTCACACAATTTAGAGGCAGAAAAGTGCTGTGAAAAACTGAAGGTATAATTCTGGTCTGAGTTCCAAGGATTGTCTCTTTTTTTCTTCTTATTTTTCTAGGTGGGCTTCCCTAGTGGCTCAGCTGGTAGAGAATCCGCCTGTAATGTGGGAGATCTGGGTTTGATCCCTGGGTTTAGAAGATACCCTGGAGAAGGGAATGGCCACCCACTCCAGTATTCTGGCCTGGAGAATTCCAAGGACTGTATAGTCCATAGGGTCTCAAAGAGTCGGACACGACTGAGAGACTTTCACTTCACTTAACTTCTACCCTTTTACTTTTCTTTTGTCTGTTTCCCCTAAAATATACTGTGATCTCGTCCAGTGTCTTTTCTTTAAAATGGGATCTACATGCAAAGGGCTTCCAAATGTTTATCTCCAGCTCCAGAAGCAGCCTGGATTGACTATTGGATGTCTAAAAGACATCTGAAACTTGACATGTTCAAAACTAATTTCTTAAAATCTCATCCCCCTGAAAACTAAATAAAACTAATTTCTTAAAATCTCATCCCCCTGAAAACTAAATAACTTATTTGTCTTTTTGTTGTTGTTGTTGTTAATTACAACTTCTTTCTTCCTGGTGCAGATTTTTTTTTTTTTTAGCTTTTCTCTCAGAGTATACCAAGAATCCAACCACTTCTCATTGTGTCTTTTGCTAACACCCTGGTCCTCTTTTATCATCCTCTTTCATCTCAATTGCAGTCATTTATTAAGTGTTTTTCCTGCTGCCACTTCTGTTCTCCTTCAGTTTTAACATAACAGAGTGATCCTTTTAAAGAATAAGTTAGGTTATGTCACATTTGTGCTTGCTACTCCTCAGTGGCTTCCTGTCTCATTCAGTGGAAATCATTATCATGTGCTATAAGACCTACAATGGTTTGGTCCTACCCCCTCTCCTACTCTCCTCTGAACTCAGTTTTTGCTGTTTTTTTTTTTCCCCTTGCTTACTAAACCTTCCAGCCATATTGGCGTCCTTGCTGTTCTATGACTACATAAGACATTTTCTCACCTTAGGGCCTTTGCAGTTGCTGGAATAATCTTCCTTACTTTCTGTTGAGTCTTTACTCATAAGTTGTCCTTTCAGAAAGACTTTCCTGGCCATCTATGTAATCCTCTTCCCTGATTTATTATTTTTCTTAAGCACTTATCAATATCTAGTAGAGCCATATATTTTAACTTATTTATATTGCTCATTATCTACATTCCCCAGAATTTATACTGGACAGGATTTTTTGGTCCAATACTATACCTTCAGTGTCTACATGAGTGCTTTACTTATAGTAAGCATTCATTGTTTGTTGAAGAAATGAATCACACATAACTGATTACACCAAAATGAAATGAAATTATTAACTTACTCAAGGCAGCATGCTGAAGAATTTATTTTATAGGAAATGTGAAGTAGTGAACTCTTGTTTAAATTTTAACAAATACTAGGTGAATTCAAGTAAATAAGCACTCATACATGGCTTTGTTGTTGTTGTTAAGTCGCTCAGTCATGTCTGACTCTGTGACCTCATGGACTGTAGCCCACCTGGCTCCTCTGTCCTGGGATTTCCTGGGCAAGAATACAGGAGTTGGGTTGTCGGTTCCTTCTCCAGGGGATCCTCCTGACCCAGAGATCAAACCCACATCTCCTGTATTGGCAGGCAGATTCTTTACTGCTGAGTAAGCAGAGAAGCACTCATACATGGCTAGTTGGAGCTTAACTTGGCCTACCACTCTGGAGGACTATTATGTGTAATGACAATTGTTAAGTCTATAAAAATGAACACATCTTAGGAGTTCTGCTTCATGGGGTTCATTCTGCTAAAATGGGTAACTACAGACTTTTTTTTGGTGCAGCATGTTTATTTTTGGTACAGTATGTTTATATGAAAGAAGAATTCTTTCATAGAACTGAAAACTGGGTAAGTCTACAAAAATAGCAGTTTGATAAAACTATGGTAGAAGGTTAAACAGTGGAATACTATTCAGCCATTAAAAACTTGTGTTATAGATTAATTTGTGATATAAAAGTGTTTGCTATATATTAAGTAAAAATAACAGTACAAAATAGTACATATATTATTATTCTACCCCCCACTGACTCTTTTTTAAAATACATAGAAAAGTACCTGGAAACACTATGGTATTAATGATTGTTATTTCTGGATTGTTTTTTTTAAGGTAACATTTTTCCTTGTGCTTATCTATTTTATCAAAATTTTTTCAACAAAAGAGCTAATATTAAGTAGCAAACCTGCCTAGAGTTCTTTGCTGTTCTTCTTGCTTTATTTTTCTTCATAGTATTTGTCACTCTCTAATTTCTATACTTTTTGCTTATATTCTGTTGTCTGTCTGCCACCACCCCCAGTAGACAGAAAGCTTGTTAAGAACAGGGACTTGGTTTGCTATTGTATCACAGGATCCTAGGAAAATGGCTGGCATATAGTACTTGCTCTGTAAATACGTGTTGAATAAATAAATGTATTTTGTTATGAGAAATAAAGTTATGGCAAATAACACTTTGAAAAAATGTCATTGGAAAGAAGTACATAGAAGATAAATGTCATATAGCATACAATTTTAGTTTCAGAAGGAATTTATAGAAAATAGCTAAAAAGTTTTAACAAAGTTTTTTTCTGCTTATTTTATTCAAGGTTTCTAAATATTCTTTACAGAAGAAAGTGAGTGAAATGGTAAGGAAATTTCAAAATATTTACCCACTCACCCCAAATTAGTACATAATGTGTACAGTATTTTTGTCAAATTAATGTGATACTTATAGTAAAAAGGAGTTGAAACTGGATATTGATATCCGTTTTAAAGGACTACAATTTCAGATGTAGCTTAAATGAATTATTTCACAAGTGTATTTCCAGTTTACCCAGTGTTTACCTGTGTGTGTGTGTGTTAGTCACTGTCTTGCAACCCCATGGCCTGTAGCCTGCCAGGCTCTTCTGTCCATGGGATTTCCCAGGTAGGAATACTGGAGTGGGTTGCCATTCCCTTCTCCAGGGGATCTTCTCAACCCAGGAATCGAATCTGGGTCTCCTGCATTGCAGGCAGATTCTTTACCATCTGAGTCACCAGGGCTCAGTGTTTACATATGATAAAATAAGTTTAACAGTTACTGAATTGTTGGTAGAGGTCTGTATCAAAATTAAACAACAAAGAAGTGAAATCAGAACTGTGAAATCCCTTACTTTAATGATGTCTTTCATAGGTATTTGTGTAAACGTGTAGTTATTACTTTTAGCCTGAAAAATTGAAATAATATGAAGTAACATTTGAATACTGCACTTGAGATATGGTACTCATCCTTTATCATTCAACAAGTGTTTGTTTGTTGCACATTCCTCTTATGTAATATAGTAAAATTAATATTTGCATTTTTACAACAATATTTTAGGAAATATTTACTTTCATATTCTCTATATCCCTATTTGATACAAAAGAATTTTTTCTCTGTATTTTTGACTGAGCAAAATCCTCCCATATCCACTTATATCTTAAGAGGACTTTTTGGATGTCTTTATGCTATTTCATTCTCTTTGGAGCAGACCATAAGGCAAGTGAAACTAATTTTTGAGTAAGGTTTGTCTATTATATCTGTGAGAAGTAAGAAATGAGAAATCACTCCTTATGACATTGAATACAAAAATATAAAGTACATATTTTGCTTATTGAAATGTTTTGATGGGTTAGAAAATAAAAGCCTCAGAGAGATTGCTAAGCTTGATTGAATAAAAGATCTGAAAATTCTGTCACTGTTCAACTGGAAAGACTAAAGATAATATTGTCAGACTCTTTTAAACTATGATTTTAATTAAGGAGCTGAAAAACTAGATTCCAGTTTAGCTTTAAGTACCATGACATTTGTACTGAAAGTCATCTTCAACGCTACAGTGGTTTTACACAAAATATAGTGAAATTGAATAATGTACCCTCTGACCTGGGAGATAAAGCTACAAGTTAAAGATCAAAGGCAACATAAAATGTGTTTTGTTTTATTCCACTTTAAAATTTCATCAGACAGATACTTGTAATCTTAAAAACAAGTGGAAACATTGCAGTATACTTGTGATAGTTTTTGGTCAGTTTTGAGCATTGTATTGTGAATTAAGATTCTTAAGAACCTACTAAAATGATATTTGTATTATAGTTATAATTTTTTCTGACATTTCAAGGCATTAAATGAATCACTTTGCATTAAAATTATTTTGTATATTGATAGGTACACAATATTTTATGCCAATTCTATTAGACTCTATTTTAGATGATTGACTTAAAAGTTAAAAATCTTTTTTAAAAACATTCTTTTATTATTCATTTTATATTATTCTTATATAGTTCAGGTGACTTAAAAAAAGACATTTGTTTATTTATTTTTGGCTGTGCTGAGTCTTCATTGCTGAGCAGAATTTTCTCTAGTTGTGGTGAGCAGGGGCTACTTTCTAGTTGCAGCGTGCAGCTTTCTCATTCCAGTGGCTTCTCTTACGGACATTGGCTCTGGGGTGTGTGGTCTTCAGTAGTTGTGGCACATAGGCTCAGTAGTTGAGGCCTGAGGGCTCTAGAGCACAGGCTCAGTCGTTGTGGTGCGTGGGTTTAGTTTGCTCTGCAGCATTTGGGATCTTCCCAGATCAGATTCTGAACCTTGTCTCCTGCATTGGCAGGCAGATTCTTTCCCACTGAGCCACCAGGGAAGTAGTAAACAGTGTTCAAAAATCCAATTAATTTTATTCAGATTAGCACATTATCTTTATATATTACTTGACTGTGCAAGACAGGAAAAAGATAGTCATTTGTGTCAAGGCAGGACTTTGGGAAGCAGTTGATAAAGTTGTGTCCCATAAGAAATCATTTAAAAATAGTACTAATCTAATGTTATAAAGAAGTTCATGATTTCCTATAGGCAGGCTCTTAACTGTTAGTAAAATTCTGTCTTATGGGAATTCAGTAAGGTGATTTTCATGTAGTGGTAGCGTGTCTCTAGATAAATTAACTCAATTATGAATGGAAAGATTCATCTGTCTCTAAAAGTACCAAAACCTTCTCTTGAACAAATGATCATATGGATCATTACCAATAAGACAAATACAACAAAATATAGTAAAAAATAAACTATCGAACATCAAATTAATTGATTTGGTCATTGATGAAAATCTTTCCTGTTTGGTGTAGGTGATTACTTTGAGTAACTGAGTAACCAATAGAACTAATGAACAAAATAAAAACTTATCTAACCATCTCTTAGTTACAGTTTATTTCTTTTTTGTTTATTACTTTTCCTCTAAAGAAAAGACTTACAAGAAGGATTTAGTTTTCTTTATTAAATTATAACAAAATTTTAGCATTGAAGGTTTTGATGAGATTTGCAATTACCACTTATTTCATTCAGAATAGAATATTTTTAGACTATTTGGAAATAATCTTTGTGATTATAATATATATATCTGTACACATAGAATATGTAACTTTAGTGTTTTTAAGTTGTGACCAAAAAAGTGAAAATATCTTAAGGTTACCATGAGTTTTTTAAAAGTGAATTTTATAGCCCATTGATTTATTTCGGGTTTATATTGAAGAAATTGAAAGATAATTTGCAAAATGAGGAAATATATAAAGTTTATTTATAAGTATATAAATAGAATGATGAATATATAAAGTTTGGTTTTGGGTTTTAAATCTTTTTCTTCAAAATTTACTTATATGAACTAATTGCTCATTTATTTCCTTACGGAGACTTTTCAAATCAGTCTCTATAAGGAAACAAGAAAGGAGAAAATGAGCAGCTTTGCTTTATTAGCAGAAGATATTAAGAAGAGATGGCAAGAATACACAGAAGAACTGTACAAAAAAGATCTTCATGACCCAGATAATCACGATGGTGTGATCACTGACCTAGAGCCAGACATCCTGGAATGTGAAGTCAAGTGGGCCTTAGAAAGCATCACTACGAACAAAGCTAGTGGAGGTGATGGAATTCCAGTTGAGCTATTTTAAATTCCTGAAAGATGATGCTGTGAAAGTGCTGCACTCAATGTGCCAGCAAATTTGGAAAACTCAGCAATGGCCACAGGACTGGAAAAGGTCAGTTTTCATTCCAATCCCAAAGAAAGGCAATGCCAAAGAAGGCTCAAACTACCGCACAATTGCACTCATCTCACACACTAGTAAAGTAATGCTCAAAATTCTCCAAGCCAGGCTTCAGCAATATGTGAACTGTGAACTTCCTAATGTTCAAGCTGGTTTTAGAAAAGGTAGAGGAACCAGAGATCAAATTGCCAACATCTGCTGGATCATGGAAAAAGCAAGAGAGTTCCAGAAAAGCATCTATTTCTGCTTTATTGACTATGCCAAAGCCTTTGACTGTGTGGATCACAATAAACTGTGGAAAATTCTGAAAGAGATGGGAACACAAGACCACCTGATCTGCCTCTTGAGAAATTTGTATGCAGGTCAGGAAGCAACAGTTAGAACTGGACATGGAACAACAGACTGGTTCCAAATAGGAAAAGGAGTATGTCAAGGCTGTATATTGTCACCCTGTTTATTTAACTTCTATGCAGAGTACATCATGAGAAATGCTGGACTGGAAGACACACAAGCTGGAATCAAGATTGCTGGGAGAAATATCATAACCTCAGATATGCAGATGACACCACCCTTATGGCAGAAAGTGAAGAGGAACTACAAAGCCTCTTGATGAAAGTGAAAGTGGAGAGTGAAAAAGTTGGCTTAAAGCTCAACATTCAGAAAACGAAGATCATGGCATCCGGTCCCATCGCTTCATGGGAAAGAGATGGGGAAACAGTGGAAACAGTGTCAGACTTTATTTTTCTGGGCTCCAAAATCACTACAGATGGTGACTGCAGCCATGAAATTAAAAGACGCTTACTCCTTGGAAGGAAAGTTATGACCAACCTAGATAGCATATTCAAAAGCAGAGACATTACTTTGCCAACAAAGGTTCGTCTAGTCAAGGCTATGGTTTTTCCTGTGGTCATGTATGGATGTGAAAGTTGGACTGTGAAGAAGGCTGAGTGCCGAAGAATTGATGCTTTTGAACTGTGGTGTTGGAGAAGACTCTTGAGAGTCCCTTGGACTGCAAGGAGATCCAACCAGTCCATTCTGAAGGAGCTCAGCCCTGGGATTTCTTTGGAAGGAATGATGCTAAAGCTGAAACTCCAGTACTTTGGCCACCTCATGTGAAGAGTTGACTCATTGGAAAAGACTCTGATGCTGGGAGGGATTGGGGGCAGGAGGAGAAGGGGACGACAGAGGATGAGATGGCTGGATGGCATCACTGACTCGATGGACGTGAGTCTGAGTGAACTCTGGAAGTTGGTGATGGACAGGGAGGCCTGGCGTGCTGTGATTCATGGGGTCACAAAGAGTTGGACATGACTGAGCGACTGATCTGATCTGATCTGATAGTTGTAGGAAGTTGAGTTATTTTAAAATTATTTTTATTTTAAGTGCCTTAAGGGTCTTTTAAGTAAACTTTTAGACCACACACACATACACACACACGCTCATAATTATGTATATGCTGTTTTCCTCTAATCTTGATTTTCAAAGATTAAATTTGTTTAAAATATGTATTTAGAAAGCAGTGAATCCTGACATTATTTTCTTGTGAACAGTCTTTGCATTTATTAGTAAAATTGTGTGAAAGAGAAAACAAGTTGACACAATTCACAGAGTTAAAAAGAACAAAAACACTATATACTCAGCAATTTCTTAGTCATAATCTTTATTATGGTACCATCTGGTGGCTCAGATGGTAAAGAATCTGCCTGCATTGTTGGAGACCTGGGTTCGATCCTGGGCTGGGAGGATCCCCTGGAGAAAGGAAGGGAAACCCACTTCAGTATTCTTGCCTGGAGAATTCCATGGACAGAGGAGCCTGGTGGGCTATAGTCATGGGGTCACAAAGAGTTGAACACAACTGAGCAACTAACACACACACACATATGTAATGTTATAACAGCACCATCACTATAGTTGTATTATTCTTTATAATGTTCTTAGGTTTCTCAGGCAGGTGTTACCAATCTGCTTTTTGTTATTGCTTCCCAAAGAATTTAAACTGTTGACGGTCATGCAGTTAGTGGCAAACTGCCCTCTTCATCTCAAAACTAAATCAAGGCAGCCAACTAGGTTCACATGTGAACAGTCCTGTGGCGTCCTATATGAGCCAGTGAGCTATAGGTGCCTACTGTGATTTGAAGGACTTTATAACATTTATCATGGCCACTGAATAGACTAATTGTATTTGAAAATCAGAAGTTGTGTCATGCAGAACAAATGAAACTGCATTTTAATTCAACTTTGGCTTCAAGCAAAGAATGTTGGAATAGGGTATATCACAAACTTATCTAATGTGTATACAGCTCTATGTATGTAGAGAATACCTATAAACTCACTTTAATCTTTGCTGCATTTTTTTTTTTTTGGCTGCATTATGCGGCATGCAGGATCATAGTTCCCCAACCAGGGATCGAACTTGTGCCCCCTACAGTGGAAGTGCAGAGTCCTAACACCTGGACTACCAGGGAATTCCCCTTTGCTGCATTCTTAATTATCAGGATTAGTTAACCTTTGCAGGCATTGACAGTATTAATGTCTGAATATATGTAGTGGACAGTATTCTCATAAAGGCTATATGAAAATTGATCTGACTTGTAGATTGAGAGAATTCCTTAAATTGAAAAAAATGTTTTTAGACCAATCTTTAGTGAGATTGTATTGGGTTGCTATACATTTCCTGAAAGGAGTGTAATTCTCTCAGTTCAGTCGATCAGTCGTGTCTGACTCTTTGCAACCCCATGGACTGTAGCACGCTAGACTTCCCTGTCCATCACCAACTCCTGGAGCTTACTCAAACTCATGTTTGTGATGCCACAAACTCACATCCGTGATGCCATCCAAACATCTTATCCTTTGTTGTCCCCTTCTCCCACCTTCAATCTTTCCCAGCATCAGGGTCTTTTCAGTGAGTTGGTCCTTTGCATTAAGTGGCCAAAATATTGGAGTTTCAGCTTCAGCATCAGTCCTTCCAATGAATGTTCAGGACTGATTTCCATTAGGATGGACTGGTTGGATCTCCTTGCAGTCCAAGGGACTCTCAAGAGTCTTCTCCAACACCACAGTTCAAAGACATCAATTCTTTAGCGCTCAGCTTTCTTTATAATCCAACTCTCAGATCCATACATGACTACTGGAACAATCATAACTTTGACTAGATGGACCTCTAGATTAGAGAATTAAGTGGTATTTTAGAGGAACAGAATATGGGTCATTATTTTTCATTGTTTGGTTATTGATAATAGTGACTACCTAGGTAAGCATAAGTGGAAAAGGGCATGGCAGCCCATTCCAGTATTCTTGCCTGGGAAATCCCATGGACAGAGGAGCATGGCAGGCTACAGTCCATGGAATCGCAGAGTCAGACACGACTGAAGCGACTGAACAGGTAAGCGTAAGATCTCAGGAGTTAGTGTACTTGTCAGTTTGTTTGAATTTATGACTGCTGCATGCTTAATTCAAATAACTTAAGTAGTGAATTTGAAAAGCCCATAGAAGTACATGAAAAAAATTTAACTGATCTTTTAGAAATGTTGCCAGCTTATCATTTTGCTTAAAATCATTAAAAAAAAACCTTTGAAAAGATGTTCACCAGATTTGCCAAGTTAATATAATTAGGTAAAACTTAAATTATAACATGTATTCCTTATTAATATTACAGAGGGTTATTCTTATTCCAAATAAAAACTAATTAATCTATTGAAGGCACCTTTATCATTTAAGGAATAATAATAACAAAACATTATACTGTACTTGTTATGTAACAAGCTCTTGTTTTAGTGCTATGTATGTATTATTAATAATTTGTGTTATCTTCACAACTCTATGAGGGAGATGCTGTTATAGTCTATTTTAAAGACAGGGTAGATTATTTTCCCAAGGTTACACAGCAACTAAATTACAAAGGCAAGATTTAAACATAGGCAGACTTATCTTTTGACCACTTTACTATACTGCCTGTATTTTGGTGTTAAGCAGTATAAAATGGCTCTGCTTAACTTATGCAAAAGGAAATTTAGCAGAGACACAATCAGAGAGTCAGGAATAGTTTTGAAAATGAACAGGGACTAGGTTAATACCAGAGTTTGTGAAGCAGGATGTAGGAACCCAGGACAGAGGTCTCATATCAGTCTGGATAGGGTCACCACTGAACTTCTTTAGTTTTTTGTTTTTTTTTTTTAATTTTATTTTATTTTTAAACTTTACAATATTGTATTAGTTTTGCCAAATATTGAAATGAATCCGCCACAGGTATACCTGTGTTCCCCATCCTGAACCCTCCTCCCTCCTCCCTCTCCATACCCTCCCTCTGGGTCGTCCCAGTGCACCAGCCCCAAGCGTCCAGCATCGTGCATTGAACCTGGACTGCCGACTCGTTTCATACATGATATTATACATGTTTCAATGCCATTCTCCCAAATCTCCCCACCCTCTCCCTCTCCCACAGAGTCCATAAGACTGATCTATACATCAGTGTCTCTTTTGCTGTCTCGTACACAGGGTTATTGTTACCATCTTTCTAAATTCCATATATATGCGTTAGTATACTGTATTGGTGTTTTTCTTTCTGGCTTACTTCACTCTGTATAATAGGTTCCAGTTTCATCCACCTCATTAGAACTGATTCAAATGTATTCTTTTTAATGGCTGAGTAATACTCCATTGTGTATATGCACCACAGCTTTCTTATCCATTCATCTGCTGATGGGCATCTAGGTTGCTTCCATGTCCTGGCTATTATAAACAGTGCTGCGATGAACATTGGGGTACACGTGTCTCTTTCCCTTCTGGTTTCCTCAGTGTGTATGCTCAGCAGTGGGATTGCTGGATGAAAGGAGAAATTAACAATAACACAATAATAGTGGGAGACTTTAATACCCCACTCACACCTATGGATAGATCAACTAAATAGAAAATTAACAAGGAAACACAAACGTTAAACGATACAATAGACCAGTTAGACCTAATGGATATCTATAGGTCATTTCATCCCAAATCAATGAATTGCACCTTTTTCTCAAGCACACATGGAACCTTCTCCAGGATAGATCACATCCTGGGCCATAAATCTAGCCTTGGAAAATTCAAAAAAATAGAAATAATTCCAAGCATCTTTTCTGACCACAATGCAGTTAGATCTCAATTACAGGAGAAAAACTATTAAAAATTCCAACATATGGAGGCTGAACAACATGCTCTATTAGCAAGGTGAAAAGGCAGCCTTCAGAATGGGAGAAAATAATAGCACATGAAGCAACTGACAAACAACTAATCTCAAAAATATACAAGCAACTCCTACAGCTCAACTCCAGAAAAATAAATGACCCAATCAAAAAATGGGCCAAAGAACTAAATAGACATTTCTCCAAAGAGGACATACAGATGGCTAACAAACACATGAAAAGATGCTCAACATCACTCATTATCAGAGAAATGCAAATCAAAACCACTATGAGGTACCATTTCACGCCAGTCAGAATGGCTGCGATCCAAAAGTCTACAAGCAATAAATGCTGGAGAGGGTGTGGAGAAAAGGGAACCCTCTTACACTGTTGGTGGGAATGCAAACTAGTACAGCCACTATGGAGAACAGTGTGGAGATTCCTTAAAAAACTGGAAAATGAACTTCTTTAGTTTTATGGTCTCTCTTGCTCACAATTGAAATTCCAATAAAGTAGAAATCAGTTGGTTTATTTGGGGTAATATGCCCTACACTTTACTAGGGAAGTATAGGAGCCTGTGAATTTTAGTCCTACCAGATTGTAATGAAGAAGTATTTCAAATATATACTTGAAATTCTGTTACTTTTGTGTAAGGGAAATAGACGCTGGCTAGGTAAATCTAACAAATTGCCAGTGTTGGAACTGTATGAGATAGCAGTTCACTCAGAAAGTAATTACTGTGTACTTGTTGATAGGCCTACATTGTTCTTTGTTTTTCATCTCTCAGTAGAAACGAAAGCATGTGGCAGAAATGAATGAAAGTTACGAAGCCAATCAATGATTCTGCTAATGCCAAAATCAAAAACTTTTGAAGAGTGTTACTGATTCTGTTAACATAATATTTCTTTTAAAAACTTTTAAAAGTCATTTTTCTGGCTTACTTCACTCTGTATAGTAGACTCCAGTTTCATCCACCTCATAAGAACTGATTCAAATGTATTCTTTTTAATGGCTGAGTAATACTCCATTGTGTATATGTACCACAGCTTTCTTATCCATTCATCTGCTGATGGACATCTAGGTTGCTTCCATGTCCTGGCTATTATAAACAGTGCTGCGATGAACATTGGGGTACACGTGTCTCTTTCCCTTCTGGTTTCCTCAGTGTGTATGCCTAGCAGTGGGATTTCTGGATCATAAGGCAGTTCTATTTCCAGTTTTTTAAGGAATCTCCACACTGTTCTCCATAGTGGCTGTACTAGTTTGCATTCCCACCAACAGTGTAAGAGGGTTCCCTTTTCTCCACACCCTCTCCAGCATTTATTATTTGTAGACTTTGGGATCGCAGCCATTCTGACTGGTGTGAAATGGTACCTCATAGGGGTTTTGATTTGCATTTCTCTGATAATGAGTGATGTTGAGCATCTTTTCATGTGTTTGTAAGCCATCTGTATGTCTTCTTTGGAGAAATGTCTATTTAGTTCTTTGGCCCATTTTTTGATTGGGTCATTTATTTTTCTGGAGTTGAGCTGTAGGAGTTGCTTGTATATTTTTGAGATTAGTTGTTTGTCAGTTGTTTCATTTGCTATTATTTTCTCCCATTCTGAAGGCTGTCTTTTCACCTTGCTAATGGTTTCCTTTGATGTGCAGAAGCTTTTAAGGTTAATTAGGTCCCATTTGTTTATTTTTGCTTTTATTTCCAATATTCTGGGAGGTGTGTCATAGAGGATCCTGCTGTGATGTATGTCAGAGAGTGTTTTGCCTATGTTCTCCTCTAGGAGTTTTATAGTTTCTGGTCTTACGTTTAGATCTTTAATCCATTTTGAGTTTATTTTTGTGTATGGTGTTAGAAAGTGGTCTAGTTTCATTCTTTTACAAGTGGTTGACCAGATTTCCCAGCACCACTTGTTAAAGAGATTGTCTTTAATCCATTGTATATTCTTGCCTCCTTTGTCAAAGATAAGGTGTCCATATGTGCGTGGATTTATCTCTGGGCTTTCTATTTTGTTCCATTGATCTATATTTCTGTCTTTGTGCCAGTACCATACTGTCTTGATAACTGTGGCTTTGTAGTAGAGCCTGAAGTCAGGTAGGTTGATTCCTCCAGTTCCATTCTTCTTTCTCAAGATCGCTTTGGCTATTTGAGGTTTTTTGTATTTCCATACAAATTGTGAAATTATTTGTTCTAGCTCTGTGAAGAATACTGTTGGTACTAACGCATATATATGGAATTTAGAAAGATGGTAACAATAACCCGGTGTACGAGACAGCAAAAGAGACACTGATGTATAGAACAGTCTTATGGACTCTGTGGGAGAGGGAGAGGGTGGGAAGATTTGGGAGAATGACATTGAAACATGTAAAATATCATGTAAGAAACGAGTTGCCAGTCCAGGTTCGATGCACGATACTGGATGCTTGGGGCTAGTGCACTGGGACGACCCAGAGGGATGGTATGGGGAGGGAGGAGGGAGGAGGGTTCAGGATGGGGAACACATGTATACCTGTGGCGGATTCATTTTGATATTTGGCAAAACTAATACAATTATGTAAAGTTTAAAAATAAAATTACATTAAAAAAAAAGTCATTTTTCTAAGTATGGAAAGACAGGCTTCTTTAGCTGAAAGCAGTGAAGGCCTATTGATACATAGGGTCCAGTTTTTATCAACTATGTCTCCCAGCTTAAGTTAACTTTCTGCTATATTATATTGTCTCCCTGTCACTAATAGATATTGTTTTTATGATTCCATTTTTAACACAGTGAGAAGGTGCTGTATCATTAAAATGAATTTCAAAAAAATTATCTAAGTTTTGAGGATGCATATTATGATTATGCCAGCAAATTTAGAGAAAAATTTATTTCCTAAATTGTCAAAAGTATTGCTTTAATAATATTCACCTCACTTTGCTTAGTGCTGTACTGGACTAATTAACTTTTCTATGAACAACCAACTGATTTTTTAAAAATTTTATAAACAAGGGAAATAAAATTTTAAGTGACTGTTTTGTTATAGGAAAAAAATGCTTTAATTTTACCTAGATTTAGAAATGTCTGTCAACTAACATTTTCTCCCTAAGGTATACTCAGAGACTTTTTCATGACATACTTATGTTAATAACAATAGTTATTAAAAATGATAAATTTTATATATATCTAATAAATGTGTGTATTTATGTATGTAGAACATTTAAAATAACTCTTCAAAATAGGAACAGAAAGTCCAGTTACATCTTCTGGCTAAAGAAGATCATCAGAAGCAACTGAATGAAATTGAGAAATACTATACTATAATAACAGGTCAATTTGGATTGGTAAAAGAGAATCATGAAAAGTTAGAACAAAATGGTAGGTTCCATCTTACTTAAACTTACATATTTAATAGAAAATGTTTAAATGGACTTATTTGTAATGAATAAATTGAACCTATCTGATATTGGTAATACTAAATGGCAGTTTAATTAACATTATTAAATTCAGCAATAACTATATATTTCATTGAGGTCATTTTCCTTGTCCATGTTAATAGTATTTCCTTAAAATGTACATTGAAATAACATTTTCCTAAGTGTCTTTCATGTTGCAGTACAAGAAGCAATACAGTTAAACAAAAGACTTTCAGCTTTAAATAAAAAGCAAGAATCTGAGATAAACAGTTTAAAGAAGGTATGATTGATATAATTTTTTGTATTATATAAAAATTGACCTAACATAATTAGTTTTATGAAATAATATCAGAACAGTTGGATAGTTTTATTTGTAGAAAGATAGTTTTAAATACAGATTTATAAACTTTGAGTTAAGATTTCAATAAGCATAATGAATGAATTTGTTCTAACCCACTCAAAATATTGTTTCTTTGACTCATGACTAGTGGCAAACATTTTTATGGTAACATGTATTATCAATAAGCATTTGCTATATGTTAATCTCATTAGCACCATTCATTCATTCAATATTTGAGTAGCTCTATGTGCCAGGTACTATATGGCACTGAGGATACAGATAAACATGTTCCTGCTTTGTTGAGTTATAGTCCAATGGAGGAGTTATATATAAAATAGTCACACAGATAAAATAATTTAAAATTGTTGTAAATGATATGAAGAAAAATAAAGGATGTGATGATATTTTCATAGGTGACTTTATTACATTGAAGATAAAGTGGTGGGGGAGGGAAGAGATTAATAGTTCAGGCAAAGGAACGGCAAAAGCCTTGATAAGGGGAAGAGTTTTGTATATTTAAGGAACTAGGAAAAGTCTGGTATGGCTGGAGCACTTTGAGTGAAGGAGTGCATTGGATATTTATTGGTTGCTTACTGAGCATCAATATCCCCTTTGTCCTTCCTAAACTTACACAGATTCTTGTTTTGATGCCTCCAACTTGAGACAGGAACCCTAAATTGGCAGAAAGCCATAAACATATTTCATTACTCTAGCCACAATCATTGGTTCAGGAATAGATAAATGAGCTTAGCCAGTGGTTATAAACCGGAAGAATGTAACCCCTACTGGGGCTGGCAGTCATACTATTAATACAATCATGAGAAGCTAAAAAGGAGCAACCTGACGATGTGGATGCCAGATTTCTGTGATGTAAAGAATCCTGTTCTTTAATGACATTTATGAGTTCCTGAATGGATCAACCCTATATTTGCCCTACCTCTAGACTTTCAGTTTTGTGAGCCAGTGAATCCCTGTTATTTTTTTAAACCAGTTTCATTAGGACTAGTTTAATTTTCCATTATTTGCAACTAAAAATATCTCCTCTGATACAAGGGGAGAGTGGTATGAGAGGAAAGAGAAGTTAGGCAAGGCCTTTTTGTTTTTACTGAGCATGACCTCTTATTACCTTCTCCTAATCTTTTCAAAGCCCTAAATGGAATAATACCACTTTGGACCACCTCCTTATCCCTAAGAGAATTAAGTACCTGTCTTTACTGACACTCAGAAAATCCTTTGGATCAATCACTAAGTGACATTTAAATGTCTGTGATTTTCTGAAGTTTGAATATGATATACCTGGGTTTAATTTTTTGGTCACATTTTCTTCTTGGTGTTCTCCGAGTTTCTTGGGTTGTGGTTTGGTGTGTGACATTAATTTGGGGAAAGTCAATCATCAGTGTTTCAAATATTGCTTCGTTTCCTTCTTTTCTTCTCCTTCTGGTATTCCCTTTATGCGTGTGTTATAATTTGCCTATGTGATCTCAGTTGATGGATGTTCTCTTATGCCTTTTTCAGTCTTTTTATTTTTAGTTTTCAGTTTTGGGATTTCTATTTTCATATCCTCAAGCTGAGAGATTATTTACTCAGCCATGTCCAATCTACTTTTGAGCCCAACAAAGGCATTCTTCATTTCTATTGCAGTGTTTTTGATCTGAAGCATTTCTTTTTGATTCTTGTTTAGAATTTACATCCTCTCTTTACATTATCCATCTATTCTGTCATGTTTTGTCTGTTTTTTCTATTAAAGCTTTTAGCATATTAATCATAGTTTTTAAAAAATTCCAAGTCTGATAGTTTTAAATTTCTGTAGTATTTGACTCTGGATCTGAAGCTTGTTTAATCTCTTCAAACTTTGTTTTTTGCCTTTTAGTATGCCTTGTAATTTATTTGTTGGAAGACAGACATGATATACTGGGTGAAAGGAATTGCAGTTAATAGGCCTATAGTAATATAAAGGTGGGGGGATGGGTGTCTTATGATTAGATGGCCCTATTGCCCTTGGATTGTGAATTTCACCAGTGCTTCTCAGTCCCTGCCCACCCACCTCATATTGTACTCTCATATGGTTGGAGAGTTGGATATTACTCTTCCCTCAGGTAGTTTATATTTCAAGTCAAATAATTTCTCATAAAGGCAGGACTTGTTGATAAGAACAGAATGAGTTGGTGAATTTCAGAATGGTTCCTTTTCCTCCTGCTTCTAGCAGGATGAATTTTTCACTGATATTCACTGTGAGAGGACCTTGAGATAAAATGTCACAAAAGTTTGAGGGCCCCCTGAGTGTATCCTTCTGAATTTTTTAACTCCCAGAATTGTCTACTCTAAGCCTCCAGGAATTAGTCAATTACAGTTCAGTTTTTCTTACCTTGGCATTGGTGCCTGTGAAGGTTTCTGTTTATGATTTTCTATAGTGACTTCTCCGTTCCTCTGATTTTTGAGGCAGCAGTTTGTCTTATGACCTCATTTCTTTAACAGATGTAAGAGGAGTTGTTGATTTTCAGTTTGCTCAGCTTTTTATGTGTGGTAGAATCAAATGGAAACTTGTAACTAAGCTTCTTACATGCTGGAGAGAAACTGGAAAACTTTTTAACTGTAATTTTACCAAAATTAAAAATATAAAGATAATTTATTTATAGAGACACAGGCTTAAGTTTTGAGAATGTTTGTGCTACCAGATGATTGACATATACTTTAGTGCATAATTCAAGAAATCAGGGAATTTTACTGCTTTATCTTTTAGTATCATTTCAAGGAAAGCAGGACCACTTGGGTTTAAGATTAATGTGACTTCTAAATGCTAAGCTAATATTACAAAGACCATTAATATTTGTAACACTATCATATCTAGTCTTGTTCTTATATATAAAAAAAGTGAAAGTGTTAGTTTCTCAGTTGTGTCCGATTCTTTGACACCCCATGGATTGTAGCCTGCCAGGTTCCTCTATCCATGGAATTCTCCAGGCAAGAATACTGGAGTGGGTAGCCATTCCCTTCTCCAGAAGATCTTCCTGACTTGATTGTATAACTGCCCATAAATTGGTTTCATATTCCCTGGACTTTATCAAGGGACCAGAAGTAAGATCATAGGAGTAGCCCAGTACAGAATGTTAGAATGGTAATAAGCATGTATCTCTAGCCTTTAAAAGTCTTATGTCTATCCAACAAACTACCTAAGAGGACAGTTTATATGTAAAGAATATTTCATTTCAGTCACATTTAAGAATACTAAAGATGGTTCTTTTAATATAGGGATAAAAAGCTGTAATTCAAAAATTTTGTCTGTCATTTCAAATGAGAATTGTTAAATGGACCGTTCAATTTTTATGCGAAAATACTCTGATTCTTTTTTTTCCTTTTTAAAATTAATTTATTTTTTAATTGAAGGATAATTGCTTTACAGAATTTTTGTTGTTTTCTGTCAAACCTCAAAATGAATCCACCACAGGTATACATATATCCCCTCCCTTTTGAACCTTCCTCCCTGGGCTGTTCATTTTTATCAGTATAAACTTTGAATGGAAATATAAGCAATACTGACTGAATAGTTGTGAATAAACACATTTTTAGTGATATTGCTTTAGTTTACTTTTTTGACACTGTTACCATTGTCCTAAATGATTAAATCATTAATTTGGTGATTATATTAAGAGTTATATATGCCTCTATTCAAATAGTATTTGCATTATTATGAAAATATTATACCTCATAAAGTTCTCTACTAAATTATGTATTTTTTGTTAAATAAGAACAAATATTTCATTGTAACGTTATTGTTTGTTATTTAGTCACTCAGTCATGTCCGACTCTTTACAACCCCATGGACTGTAGCCCACCAGGCTCCTATGTCCATGGGATTCTCCAGGCAAGAGTACTGGAGTGGGTTGCCATTGCCTTCTAGACTATTGTATTTCTAATGTATAGTTTAAGACCGACCTGTAAAAAAAAAAAAAAAATAAGACCGACCTGTAGAAGGAGATGAGGTCTATGTAAATCCATGGAGAGTTTCCCGTGCTGGATTTATATGAAAAAAGTAAAGAATGTCTGTATAAATGAGTGGAATAGTGTTGCTCCTGAGCACACTTGCCCCCTTGTCCCAGACCTTGCCACCTTGTTCAGGGCTGCCTAAATACACTGATGTGTCTTGTGATGGTGGCCTCTGTCACTATAGAAAGCATGAAGTCAGTAAACATGCTGCTAAATAGTTCTTGGAAGAGAGAGTTTATAGAAGGGTCAAGTGGGAATGTTATTGCCTTTAAGAGTTCCATATTCAAATAGCTGAAAGGATAAGAATTTATAAATGTATTTTAACAGATAGTTTTTAATATTTCAGACATTCTTGGTATAAGAATTTTGTGTTTCTTAGTGTAGTCTTTATTTTTAACTTTAAGAAAACTTTTTTCTGTTCTTCTTCTGAGGAGGCTAATCAAGCCTAGTATTAAAAACATTTTTTTAGATTACTCATTTAAAACTTTTAATCATTAATTTTTCCAAAGTTAATTTTTATTTTTCTTTTATGTTGTTGTTTGATTTTGTCCAGGACAGTTATTGGTTTGTGATAAGATGGAATTCTTTTTTTTGTGTGTGGAGCAAAGTTAAACAGACCAAACTTAGTTGTTAGATAAAACTAAGTATTACAGTTCTGAATGCTGGGTTCACCATTATGGCAATCATGAAGGATTCCTGATACTATCTGTGTGCTGCATTCATAACCTCTGCTATTTGTCTGAGTAAACGTCAGAGCACTCAAGGAGATAGTGATATTTAACAGACTACCTCATACCAGAAGAGGAGGGGTAAAGGAGAAAAGGGCATGATATTTATGACTCTAGGAACTATAAGTTGTAATTTAATGAGATCAAAGCATGTGCTGTTTATTTGCTGCACTAACAGCTTTGAATAAAATGGGTAGAAAACAGACAATGTACTAAAAGTTCAGGATATTTAAAAGCTATAAGGGCTGTAAAATCAAAAGCATATTTTCAGTGGAAAAAGATTTCTGATTTTAATTTAATATGCTCTTAAGATTAAGTAATTATAAGAGAAAAACAGACATAAGAAATGATAAGTTTCTACTTTCGTCAGTTGCATACTGGATTTTTTTCTCCTTCCCTCTCCCTTCCCACTTCCCTATTGTTTCATAATAATTAATATAAAAGAATTGATATATTTCAGAGTATCTTCTATAAAACTTAGCTGATTACAATGGCTCCATGGTTTCAGTTGTTGAAAAATGTGGAAAGACATAGAAGTTTGTTCTACTTTGTAACCTTGACAGAAGAAAAACTTCTAGAAAACCAACCCTTTTTAAATTTACAGAATTGTAAGATACTATATCTGAATATAAGTTTTAGCCATATATCTTAGTTTAATTATATTTTTATCAATAAGGCTTTGTATCTTAGGAATGAGTCTAGAACAGATCACTAGTATAAAACAAGCCATCTAATTAATTTCTAAGTTGTTTAGTTCATATAGGTGAATCTTGCTCTAAGAAAACCCAATATAAAAAATTAAAGAAAATTGGTTGCAAGTTTTCTTTTAAAAATCATTTTAGTGCACAAAAAAGCAGCTTGAAAGCAAAGTTTTAGAACATCATGTGTAAAGAAAAATGTACATTATTTTAAATCTAATATCATTGTGTCTTTTAAAAAATCAATTTAGCGTATAAGACTTTTTTTTTTTATTAATCAGGTGGTGTTTGACTAAATTCCAAATAACAACACAAATATTAGTCAAATTGAGATTAAAATTTTGAGGCCTTCTAACAGATGCTTTCCCTTAGTCTCCAAAAGTTTTAAAAAGTTTAATTAATTGCTGAATTGACTGTCTTTATTTTTGTATTCTTTAGTATCCATAGTCAATTTAACTGTTAACCCATGTTTTTGAATATTTATCCAGGATGGATATATTAAGAGCAATAAATTCTTTTATTCAATAAGTTCATTGAGTCAAAGACCATCTAGCTTATGAACTAGAATAATGTTTTTTTATATTGTCTTACTCGTTTTCTAGAATATACTTGGATCTGAATTTATAATGCAGAATTAACCCATATTAATCTCACAAGTTTAGGGTTGTTAATTAAGTCAGTTAAGTTTCTAGCCCCAAATATGCTGTTCTTCTAAAGTTAACATAATGCCAGTGACTCACCAACTACTAAGCTTTATTTTTTATTATTGGTAAGGAAATTGTAGTAATCTGTAGTAATCTGTTTACATTCAAATGAGGAGCATCTATCTGTCACATGGTTGTCTACAGGGTTGTGGTTATTTCTTTGATTAGAATAAGCCATCTGGTTCAATCAGTGATTAAACCCTTAGCACTATACTTTCCTATATACTATACAATTAGCACTATACTATACTTACCATTTTCTATGCAGTTTTACAAATTGACTATGAACTACTATCGTGCCATTAACAACTATCTGTTTGGCCGACATTGACTGTTCTCACCAAGTTTTTAATTTATTTTTTATTGCCATTTGCTGTATCCTGAATAAATCACCTTTGATTTCATCAAATCCTATTTTAGGCAAAGATGAGTCACATTTATTTAATATCATGTTCATCATTATTTTCTTCTTATGTTCATTAAAAGTTTTTAGCACCTCTTAGATCCCTGAATGTATTAAGGTGCTATGGGATAAGTATGAAACGTGGTACCTTTCCTTGAGGTAGTTCATTCCTATCACCATTAGGATTTCAGACCACTTTATTTTAAAAGTAGAGAAAATAATCATAGAACCACTTGAATTCACCTTGGTGGTGGTTTAGTCTCTAAGTTGTGTCTGACTCTTGAGACCCCAAGCACTGTAACCTGCCAAGCTCCTCTGTCCATGGGATTTCCCAGGCAAGAATACTGGAGTGGGTTTCCATTTCTTTTTCCAGGGGATCTTCCCAACCCAGGGATTGAACCTGGGTTTCCTGCCTTGCAGGCAGATTCTTTACTCACTGAGCCACCAGGGAAGCCCTGAATTCACATTAGTAGTAATAATAGGTAACAATGCCTAGTACATAGTAGATGCTCAACAAATACTTGCATGGATTATTACATACCAGGCACTTTGTTTTGTTAAAAAATTATATTCCTATTTAACAGATGAGGAACTTGAGGCAGAATGCAATTAAGTAGTTGCCTAAAGTTACACAACAAGGAAAATAGAGGATTGCAATTCAAATTGCAGAATTTCTGCACAGCTCCAGAACCTGTGATCTTAACCATTCTACTGATAACAGGAGCAGATAAGCAGTTTATCCACATAAGTTTCTTCTCTGCTTTATTCACCATTAGAAAGCATATATATTTATTAAAAGGAGAAGTTGCCAGTATTAATCCTCCTAAACTACCAGGTTTATGTATCTAGACTATGTATCTAGACTAATATTTCCATTACCTTGAAACTCATCATTAAATACTGCTTCCTTTGGGCTTTGTCATTCGGCCCTCCTCTTCTCCAACCTGAGCATCAGTTTCCATCATCTGTACCATTAAACACCCCACTTAGTTCTTGTATTTCTAGTCTTTCAGTGTCCATTACTTCACGCAGTCCATTGGCCTGTTCCTGCATACACATAATTCCCTGCATAGTATTTCTCATTTATTCTGTTTCTCTTAACTTTACCTTTTTCTTTAAAACTAAACCTTTCACTGTAGTCTTCCTAAGGAGGTGCATGAGTCAGACCATACCAAGTGTTGCTTTTCTCTTTGTATTCTCATTTGCAATATGAGTTTAATGATATCTGCCTTTCCAGTTTTATATATTGTGCATGTGTGCATGCTCAGTCACTCACTTGTGTCCAACTCTTTGTGACCCTAAGACCATACCCTGCCAGGCTCCTCTGTCCATGGGATTCTCCAGGTTAGAATATTGAAGCAGGTTGCCATGCCCTCCTCTAGGGGATCTTCCCAACCCAGGGATCGTACCTGTGTCTCTTATGTCTCCTGCATTGGCAGGCAGATTCTTTACCACTGAGCCACCTGGGAAGCCCCTTTTAACAAATATAATATATGGAAAAGCACTTCAGAAAGTTTATCATGCTGTAGAAATTTATGGCATTATTGTTACATGCAAGTAAAATTAGGTTAAAATTAAGGTAAATTTTGATGGATTTGGTTTTTCTGCACCAAAACTATAAAGGGTTATTTGTATTGACTTTCAAGACAACTGAAACATAGCCTCATCTGATAAACTTTTTTCCGGATAGGAAAGTGTGAAATTTCTTCCAACTTATTAATTGCTTTTTCTCCCTTCATGTTTGAATTATATTCTGTTTCTTCAATGACTAATTCTCTTCTTCAGATCTTCTATTTATCTTGTTCATATCATCTCTAAATTTCATGGAATCGTAGAGATCATCTGATTTATTGGTTTTAATCTTTCTTTGAATTGTAGAACCTTCTGTTAAAGATTTGGAGGCTCAGTATTAAAACAAAGTAGACCCCAGTGTTCATTGCAGCACTGCTTATAATAGCCAGGACATGGAAGCAACCTAGATGTCCATCAGCAGATGAATGGATAAGAAAGCTGTGGTACATATACACAATGGAGTATTACTCAGCCATTAAAAAGAATACATTTGAATCAGTTCTAATGAGGTGGATAAAACTGGAGCCCATTATACAGAGTGAAGTAAGCCAGAAAGAAAAACACCAATACTAACACATATATATGGAATTTAGAAAGATGGTAACGATAACCCTGTATGCAAGACAGCAAAAGAGACACAGATGTATAGAACAGTCTTTTGGACTCTGTGGGAGAGGGTGAGGGTGGGATGATTTGGGAGAATGGCATCGAAACATGTATAATATCATATGTGAAACGAATCACCAGTCCAGGTTCAATGCATGATACAGGATGCTTGGGGCTGGTGCACTGGGATGACCCAGAGAGATGGTTTAGGGAGGGAGGTGGGAAGGGGGTTCAGGATGAGGAACACGTGCACACCCGTGGTGGATTCAGGTTGATGTATGCCAAAACCATTACAATATTGTAAAGTAATTAGCCTCCAATTAAAATAAGTAAATTTATATTAAAAACAAAAGAACAACAACAACAACAACAAATAAAACAAAGGAGATCACTTGTGCTTGAAGGGAGAATTGAAAGAACACTGGAGCCATGCATGTTGACTCTTTCTTCTCTATCAGCAGCTATGGAGGGGGGCCGTGGAACCTCTAGGACTTCTTGGAGCACAATTTAAAAACCACTAACTGGATCCAACAGTTAGGTGAATTACTCAATATCGAGTAGCTTGTAAAAAAGAGTCTCTATTTATCATCACTTTGTACCACATACTGTACGAACAGTACAATAATATTCTAAACAACCTGTAAATTTTATAATGTTAGTTGAAATTCTTCACGTAGTAGATGTTGTGATAATTCCTCAATGTCCAGTGCGTCTCATATGATCAGTCTGACTTTAAACTAATTAATATCATCTCCAATCTCCATGCCAGTATTTGGTTCAGGAATGAGCATGTGATCTAATTCTGGCCAGGGGGAGGTGGTTCAAAGAAAAAATATCCTTACTCTTTAGAAGGTGCTCCACGAAGGGACTATGCAATGAGTTGCTATGCAATTCCTAAATTACCTCTTACTACAGAATAAATTTCATTTTATTTATGAAATTTATTCTTTAAATTATAAAACCTTATCATTTAAAGGTTTAAGTATGGTTTTCTGATAGTTATAACCCAAGCATCCTGATACTAATTCATGTTTTTCATTACAGAATATTGTATTTTGTACAAAATGATATTTAAAATACAAAATCTATTGATTTTAATTATTTGTGATACATTGTCTTTGGGTACAAATAAATTCTTCTGGCTCCCTAATTGTCCTATTTTTCTCCCCAATTCATCTAAAGCTCTGTCATAACATCTTTCTTTTCTTCAATTAGCTCATCCTCCTTAATGCAGTCATTCACTTTATGTAGATGACTTCATATCTATATTTCCAGCCTACATTTCTTTTAATCTGCAGTTCTGTATTTTTAGCTGCTTGCAGGTCATCTCCTTTTATGACTTACTGTAGTTTCAGGGTCACCCACCCATTGATTCTTCATTCTTTCCATCCTTCCTCCTCTGACCCTGCCCCCCCACCAAAAAAATTCATAGAACTCTTTCAAAGGAAACCATCTTGCTGCCTATAAAGAACTCATCACTGATACACTGAAACTTTTTTTGAGGGAATTTATCATATGTAACCTTTTATAATTTGAAAAATAATGAATTAATTTTCTTTTAGAACAGTAACACCCTATGACTTAAGTTTAGTGATTTGTGCTTTTTGGCTTTCTTAAGAGTCAGTCTCTTAAGAAAGCTCAAAATTGATGCTTGTGAACTATGGTATTGGAGAAGACTCTTCAGAGTCCCCTGGACTGCAGGGAGATCAAACCAGTCAATCCTAAAGGAAATCAGTCCTGAATATTCATTGGAAGAACTGATGCTGAAGATGAAATTCCAATGCTTTGGCCACTTGATGCGAAGAACTGACTCATTTGAAAAGACCCTGATGCTGGGAAAGATTGAAGGTGGGAGGAGAAGGGGACAACAGAGCATGAGATGGTTGGATGGCATCACCTGCTCCATGGACATGAGTTTGAGTAAGCTCTGGGAGTTGGTGATGGACAGAGAAGCCTGGCATGCTGCAGTCCATGGTGTCGCAGAGTCAGACACAACTGAGCCACTGAACTGAACTGAAGAGTCAGTCTCAGAATATCATCCATCTCTTACTTATCTTTAATAGATTTTTCATCTGTTTCATCAGTGAAGCACCTTTTTCATTTTCTTTTCATTTTCATGCTTCTCTTTTTCACATTTCAGTTTCCTATTCTCGCTTCATTTAGACAGTTTGAAATAATCTTTTTCCTTCATTTCCTCTGCCTATTTGATTATATCTTCCTTCAGAATGTCTCATATTTTCATTATCCATTTTCCAGTAGTATGGACATTCATCATCTCATTCCTGGATTAATAAAATACCTCTTAGCCAGTGTTCTTTCCTTCAGTTTTTGTTCACTCTTTCTGCCAGACTAATTTTACTAAGTCATTCTTTTAATACATTGTCTGTATATGCCTGACACATCTACTTAGCACATGTGGAAAGACTTTTAAATTGAATGGTTCTCCTTTGTCTTTCAAATCAAGTCCCAAACTTTTTTCCAGCTTTATTGAGATACAGTTGCCATACAACATTATTTAAGCTTATGGTATACAATGTGTTGATTTAGTCTTAAACTTCTTAAAATTAGCTTTCTGGAACTTCCATGATCTGGTCCCAACATTGTTTCCTAGTACTTCCTAATAAGTATCTTCATTCTTTGTAATCTAAAAGTCTTTGTTTCCATTATCATAATTCTTAATTTTCCCTGTCTTTTTGCCTTTTTCTCCTTCATGTTCCTTATAGCAACTTGAAATGCCTTCTTCCAATTTACTTGTATTAAATGGGATTGAGTCGGGAAACATGGTACATTGGAATGGGAAATTGAGAGAAGTCTGATGGAAGAGCCATTTACAGACTTGTAGGTCGGGTTAAGGGAAGCCAACAAGGGATAGAAGCAGTTGGGGAATGATTACACCTCCTAGACCTGGTGATGACAAGGGAAGGAAACAGATCCTGGAACCTGGAGAGAGCTATAGGTAAAGCTATTGAAGAAAGCTGCAAATCAGAAGCTGTGGCCTTTGGTAAAGGTACAGAGCTGTTGCCAGTTTGTGGTCATGTAGGGAGGGAGCTGGGAAAAATACCTCAATCACTCTGTCTTCCTAGCATACTGATTACTGGTGCCTCCCAGAGATTGAACCCAACAAAGGGAGAGGAAAGGGAACTTGCTTGCGGTATCCACAGATGCCAGCCACACAGGTCATAGAGAAAGAGTGGAAAATGAATCAGGAGGTACAAATGCAGGATATCCAGTATGCTACTTACTCTTCTAGGCTCACCAGCTTCATTTAAACTTCTTTCCTTATTCAATACATGCTGATTGTTCTCTTAGTGCATAATTTTGTCTGCCTGCTTTTTGGAGATAGGAGAATAAAGCCCTATCTCTTGACCCATGTGGTTACTTTAGCAGTCATTTTATGCAGTATACATATCTAAAGGGGATATGTGAACTGAGAACAATGAATTTTTTCTCCTGGATTTTGGACTAAACCCAAAGAGATTTAATCAGGTGAGTTTCTGTCTAGGTGGCTAAGGCTGTAACATAGAATTCTGGAGCTATTGAGAGCCCAGTTTTCTGCTACTCCTTTTTCAGCTTCCTTGATACCACACTCTCTTGGTTTCATCCCTACCTCTGTTGAGTTCTGTATTAGCAGCTTATTTAATCCATGAATCTTGGACTTTTTTAGAACTCAGTCATTTGTCATCTTTCCTCTTACTAAAAGTGGAGTGATTGCACCTGTTTCAATAGCTTTACATACTATTCAAAAACTAATACATGAGAAATGTGTTTATTTTAGAAAAAAAGAGAAAATACTTAAAAAACAAAATGAGGAAAATAAAAATTTCCTATAATCTCATCATCCTAATGAACCAATTTCAGTTTTTAAAAATTGAAATGTACTAATAAAGATTTTTAATTGTAAGATGATTTTTTTCAGCAAAGGAATTTGGATGTTGTTCATCTCAGACTTGGAAAATTGTCAACAGCCAGGGAATGCATATCCAGAACCGTAGCAGGAAACCAACTTCCACCACTAAGCTGTTTTATACTACTTATACCATCGCTGTTGACCATAGTGGATACTGCTACTGCTACAGGAGTACCACTGTTGTTCATGGAGGCTTGACACGACTAGCATGGCCTCTGCTTCTACCGACTAGTTCTGGATCCAATATCCAAGATAGGTGTTGCTGATTAGCAGAACCTGATATCATGTTTCTGAAGCTAGTATCTGGCATTTGTGGCTTCTCTTGGGGGCTTTCAGAGTTCAAAGGGAGTTCAGTCGCTCAGTTGTGTCCAACTCTTTGCAACCCCGTGGACTGTAGCACACTGGGCTTCCCTGTCCATCACCAACTCCTGGAGCTTGCTTAAACTCATGTCCATTGAGTTGGTGATGCCATCCAACTATCTCATCCTCTGTCATCCACTTCTCCTCCTACCTTCAATCTTTCCCACCATTGGGGTCTTTTCTAATGAGTCAGTTCTTTGCATCACATGCCAAAGTACTGGAGCTTCAGCATTAGTCCTTCTAATGAATATTCAGGGTTGATTTCCTTTAGGATTGACTGGTTTGATCTCCTTGCAGTCCAAGGGACTCTCAAGAGTCTTCTCCAATACCACAGATCAGAAGCATCAATTCTTCTGTGCTCAGCTTTCTTTATAGTCCAACTCTTACATCCATACATGAATACTGGAAAAAACCATAGCTTTGAGTAGATGGACCTTTGTTGGCAAAGTAATGTCTCTGCTTTATAATATGCTGTCTAGGTTTGTCATAGCCTTTCTTCCAAGGAGCAAGCGTCTTTTAATTTTATGGCTTCTGTCACTGTCTGCAGTGATTTTTTACCCCCAAGAAAATAAAGTTTGTCACTGTATCCATTGTCTCCCCATCTATTTGCCATGAAGTGATGGAACCGGATACTGTGATCTTAGTTTTTTGAATATTGAGTTTTAAGCCAACTTTTTCACTCTCCTCTTTCACTTTCATCAAGAGGTTCTTTGGTTCCTCTTCACTTTCTGCCATAAGGGTGGTGTCATCTGCATATCTGAGGTTATTGATATTTCTCCCGGTAATCTTGATTTCAGCTTGTGCTTCATCCAGCCCAGCATTTCACATGATGTACTCTGCATAGAAGTTAAATAATCAGGGTGACAGTATACAGCCTTGACATACTCCTTTCCCAATTTGGAGCCAGTTCATTGTTCCATGTCTGGTTTTAACTGTTGCCTCTTGACCTGCATACGGGTTTCTCAGGAGGCAGGTCAGGTGGTCTGGTATTCCCATCTCTTTTAGAATTTTCCACAGTTTGTTGTGATTCACACAGTCAAAAGCTTTATTGTAGTCAATGAAGCAGGAGTTGATGTTTTTCTAGAATTCTCTTGCTTTTTCTATGATCCAACAGATGTTGGCAAGTTGATCTCTGGTTATGATGCTGTATAATCAAGAAAATCAGATCCTTGAACAAAACAGCAGTACTATAGAATACACACCCCCTCAGAAGTTGGTATTTCTGGATTTAAATGTATTCAGATGTATCTGTTAAACTCCATGAACATGTAACTTCACAATGTAGACTTCTTTTATGTCACCGTAAATTCTGTCCTTTGTAATGATGCCAGAGTTATTTTTCTAAAAGGCACATCTTGTTATGTCATTCTCTTAAGCAAAATCCTTCAGTGGTTAATTCCTCATTGTCTGTAAAATTAGAACTCTTTAGCTTGGCCTACAAATCTTTTGATACTTGAATTTTGCCAAATTTCTAGTCAAAACTTGTTGTTCAGACACTAATTCATGTCCGACTCCTTGTGATCCTATGGACTGTAGCTCACCAGTTTCTGCTGTCCTTCACTGTCTCCCAGAGTTTGCTCAAATTCATGTCCATTGAGTTGGTGATGCTATCTAACCATCTCGTCCTCTGTTGCCCCCTTTTTCTCTTGCCCTCAATCTTTCCCAGCGTAAGGGTCTTTTTCAGTGAATCAGCTCTTTGCATCATGTGGCCAAAGTATTGGAGCTTCAGCATCAGGTCTTTCCACTGAATAGTGTTGGTTTCCTTTAGGATTGACTGATTTGATCTCCTTGCTGTCCAAGGGACTCTTCTCCAGCACCACAATTCAGAAGCATTAATTCTTCAGCACTCAGCCTTCTTTATGGTCCAACTCTCACATCCATACATGACTACTGGAAAAAACCATTGTTTTGACTATATATGGACCTTTGTTGGCAAAGTAATGTCTTTGCTTTTTGGTACACTTGTGTAGGTTTGTCAAAGCTTTCCTTCCAAGGAGCAAGTATCTTAAATTCCTCCCTTTTACCCATGACATACTAGTTCTGGTCTTATTATTTTAGTTCTGTTTCCTTGAAAAATACCATGCTTTTTCATGTTTCTGTACTTTTCTGAATGTTTTGGCCTGGAATATCTACTTATTTTTTGTCCTCTGCAAAAATTTATCTTTACAGACTCAGTTTAAATACCACTGTCCTGTGTAATGCCTTCCTCATGCCCTCGACCAAACTGTTTCATCCTTTAAACTTCTGTACTTTCCTAAACTTTTCCTGTTAAAACACTCATCACATTATAATTATTTCTTAAATAAATTTTTCTTATTAGCTGCTAATAACTTGGAAATTGATAATCTTTCATATAATCTTTTATCTTAGAGGATTTTTGTTGAATAAGTCATCTGGGAAAACACCCTACTTCTGGTTGATTAGTTCATTTAGTTCGTGTATTCTTTTTAAGAACAAAGATCATGCATTCTAGCTTTGTGTCATTGTGTTTGCCTATTCTGTAACCACAGACAGCATTTCCACATTGGCTAATTATCTCGCAAGGCAAGTAGGGAAAATAGACCTTAACGGGTCAGTCGTAGTCACTCAATTGTGTCCAACTCTTCGCAGCCCCATGGACTGTACTAGAATAGATTTAAAATGAACTTTAAACTCTCAGAAAAGTGCCTTGCTTTAATGAAATATCTATACTGAATTCTTTGTTTGATGTTTTTTATGTTAAGGAACTTAAAACAGTAACCTCAGACTTGATAAAGACCAAAGTCACATGTCAACAACAGAAGATGGGAGCAGAAAACAATTTAACAATTAAAGAACAAAAATTTCAAGAACTTGAAGAAAGACTCAACATGGTATTTATTTAAATATATCCTTGTTTATAAAATTAAAATTTTTGTAAAATTTATGAGATTATGTAAACAATTTAATAAGAGGAGTATGATACAAAATTTTCCCTTCTTTGTAGAGTTAATATACATAGTAAAGAAAGATTTCATGAATTTTTGAAAAATTGCTAGATACCTTTTGGCATTATCTATCTATAACCACTTTATTTTTACTTTACTTTGGTGTCCAGTAATCAGGGCTTTCCTTGTGGCTCAGCTGGTAAAGAATCCGCCTGCACCAGCCTGCAATTCAGGAGACCTGGGTTCAATCCCTGGGTTGGGAAGGTCCCCTCGGGAAGGGAAAGGCTACCCACTCCAGTATTCTGGCCGGAGAATTCCATGGACTGGATAGTCCATGAGGTCGCAAAGAGTCAGATATGACTGAGGGACTTGCACTTTACAATTCCTTTTAGAGGTAATACTCCCTGGTGACTCAGGCAGTAGAGTCTGCCTGCAATGCTGGAGACCCAGGTTTAATCCCTGGGTCAAGAAGATCCCCTGGAGAAGGAAATGGCAACCCACTCCAGTATTCTTGCCTGGAAAATCCCTTGGATGGAGGAGCCTGGAGGGGTACAGTCCATGGGGTCGCAAAGAGTTGGACATGACTGAGTGACTTCACTTTCACTTTCAGGTAATCGTCTGGCATAATGATATCTTCAGGAAAGCTTTTTGAGATGAGAAATTTTGTTGTCTTCAACATTAACACTTATAAGTTTGCACCAGCCTGTATTGAATCTCTAACACCATCTTCACTTCACTAGAATCATTAATTCAACAGTAGACAAACATTGGTACTCTGGAGTAAAAATAGGTCATGATACTCCTGAATTTGTTAAGTCCTGAATTGAATGTATAATTTGCTGAATGTTGTATCTTAACTTTAAAATTATTCAAATTTTTAGGAATTGGAATTAAATAAGAAGATCAATGAAGAGATAACCTGTATTCAAGACGAAAAACAGGCAAGCAATCATGAGATATTTTGGAAGTCAGTAAATATTCTGAAAACCAAATACAGTATGGAAGATAAACAACAAATTGAATCATGCCTAGGTCAATTCCTAGCACTCAGTAAACACTCGGTGTATATTGAATAGATCACATATGTACCTTTTAAACCAAGTCTAACCTGTATTCACATAAAAAATAAATCAGGGACTTCCTTGGTGGTCCAGTGGTTAAGACTCCACGCTTCTAATGCAAAGGGTGAAGGTTCGATCCCTGTTTGGGAACCTAAGATCCCACATGCTATAAAGTACTGCCAAAAAAAAAAATCAGAGGAGAAATGAGGAGATGGTCATCTAAGGGTACAAACTTCCAGTTGTAAAATGAGTTAGTTCTAGGTATGTAATGTGCAGCATGATGTCATATTTGAAAGTTGCTAAGAGAGTAGAGTTTTTTTTAATGAGATTCTGAAGACATGTTTAAAAATACTTATTTAGTTGAGGTCTAGTTGATTTACAATGTTATATTAGTTTTAACTATGCAACAGTGATTCAAAATTTTTAGATTATGCTGCATTTAAAGTTATTATAAAATATTGACTGAATTCCTTGTTCTGTACAATATATCCTTGTAGCTTATTTATTTTTTACAGAGAATAGATCTTAAATGTTCTCCCACATACAAAAAAGTTGGTGATTATGTGTGGTAATAGAGATGTTAACCTTATTTTAATAATTATATCACAATACATATGTGTATCAAATCATCATATTTTATACTTTAAGCTTACACATATGTCAATTATATCTCAATAAAGCTGGAAAAAGATTACACTAAAATAATTTATAAATAAAGTATATAAATATAAATCACTGTTTTCCTTAGTTTAGACTACTGGTACTCTAGTAGATAATTATTGAAATGTATTTATCCTTATAGCATGCTTTTATAGGACATTATACTCTCATTTGAATTTCATATTTATAATTATTCTATTCTTAGAAAAAGATATGTGAATAAAATTTCTCCTTTTTCTTTTTTTTCTCTTCTGATTTTTCTCTGTTTGATCCTGAATGCATACCAGGCCATCCTCACCCGTTAGCACTATGCCATTTTAGTAGCGATATATTTACTATTTGAGGAGAAAGCCAACAGTAGTTTTGTTTTGAATACTTTACATTTTTCAGTAGTGTCTCAGAATCCATGTCCCATTTCAAAAACTTTGTTAATTATTTGAGGAACTCTTAGAAATAGTACTTTGTAAGAGATCATATAATACAAATTACATTAAATATTAATAAATGTGCCATTAGTTTATTTTAATATATTGTTTATTATGGCATTGAAATTAAACTGTAATAAGAAACTAGAAAATATATTTTAAGAATGTGAGTTTAGAAACATATACCTACTGCCTTAAAACTTTTTCAATTAATATATCATATTTATATTTTTTTAAAGGGTATCATCATTTCTTTCCAACAATTGCAGCAGTTACTTCAGCAACAGACTCAAGCTAATACTGAAATGGAAGAAAAATTGAAGGTGATAAAAGAAAATAATTAGGATATATATATATATATATATATAAAACATACCCTGATTTTATATATATATGCATATTTTATCTAATGAACTTTACCTGTTTAGTTGCTTTCATATGTCCAGCTTTATCTGAGATTTTTAATTTTAGGGGTAAAGTATTGACCTCCTTCATCAACTTGGTATCAGTGTCCAAAGAAGACAAAAAAGAGCATTTTTTTAGCGTTTAAGTCACTAGTTAAACATTCAGTTTTAACAAGTAATTGATTTAATTTTGTAACAGATTGGGTATTTTTTCTCAAGATTCAAAACTGGAAATAAAAGGTGACAAGTGACACCACATTCTAGGAGAGGAATCAGTGAGCTTTCAGAAGTGGGGTGGGAGGCAGATCCCTTTTCACAAGACCATGATAGAACTGGTCCTTTACCACAGCAATCACCTCATGATCTTCTTCCCAGTATGTATAAGAAAATGACTGGGGAGAGGAAGAAGTTATGGGAGTGTTTTGGGAATGAGGGTTCATTAAGTGATACTTTTCTCTTACATCCCTAGTTTAGAGAGATGTCTTTCCCCTCATGAATCAAAATGAAGGAGTCTACAGGAAAATTATGTAAAAATTGGGGTACAAGAAGGGGAGACTGCCATCTTAATTTTTTAGATGGATGCTTGTGATGCTATTGAACCTAAAGGTTCACTGTGGTGCTGCCAGTAAATTGTGACAAATTCATTTTGTGGGAGAATTTGATGTATATTTCTTGAAGTTTGGAAGTTGTACCAAGAACATCTAGACTGATGCCCAGGTTTCAGTCTAGAAATTTCAAGGAGTAAAGTTTTTGGAGGAATCTGTTCCAGTGGGACTTGAAGTGTGTATTATGCTTGTTCTAACGCTGTATGGCCCTAGAAGGGTCATAAGCAAGAACATGGTGGTTCCTTGGCTTCACATGAAGGAACGTAGTGGTTAGTGGAAGAGCAGAAACTGGCAAGTGATGGGATGTCTAACTCAAGAGGAGTTGGGGACATGTTCCACTGTGGTGGCCAGTGGAAGATATTTGTGCCCCTCTGAAGGGATTCTTGATAATGAAGCATGAAGCTCAACATTTCCCAAGAAAAGTATATTCACCTCCGATGAAAAGACCACCATCAGCAGAGGCCTGGACCAGCTTCATGAGAATGTAACCAGTATAGTTGCATAAGGCTGATAGCCAGAGGAGCCTCAAGTTTCAGGTTTAATATTCTGTGGTCACTTCCTTGACATTTTTATTAACTTTTATATTTAAATGTATGCTTTGTAAATTAAGTCTGATGGTAAAATGGAACTTGCACCAGGGCTTGAAGCCCCAGCTTTGGCATTCTCCAGCCCCCCATTGCCTCCAAGGAACCATTCTTGGCTGCTGTCTCTTCTGCCCTTTGGTGCCCTGGGCCCTGCACAGCCTTATCCTCTCTGCTCCTATCTTGCACCACTCTATGTTGGCTGGGTCACACTGGTGGATAGAGGCCTGTGTGTTCTATTGTCATTTACCAATGTTTGGGCTTCCCAGCTGGTGCTAGTGGTAAAGAACCTACCTGCCAATGCAGGAGACATAAGAAAGGTGGGTTTGATCCTTGGATCAGAAAGATCCCCTGGAGGAGGGCATGGCAACCAGTATTCTTGCCTGGAGAATTCCATGGACAGAGGAGCATGGCAGGCTACAGTCCATAGGGTCACAAAGAGAGGGACACAACTGAAGCAACTTAGCATGCGCACCCCACACTGGCAGAGGCCTAGATGTAGCAGGGTGGGTCTGAGTTGAGTACATGTGCCCTGCAGCATCTTTTCCCCAGGTTGACCATGCCTAGCACATGAGGTAGGTGTCTTGGCAGGAAGTGAGTCCTCAGTCCAGGTAGTGAGCTGCATCCCTGCCTGGCAGTTGCAATCCTTTAGGGGTTACCCATCTGCCAGAGGGCCCATGGGATGGAGAGAGTGACTTCCCCAACTTCAGCCAGAACGCCAGAGGGCCCATGGGATGGAGAGACTGACTTCCCCAACTTCAGACAGAACATAATACATGGGTCTTGCAGCTTGCAGGAGGTAGAACTCAAAGCTAAGTTGTGTGGTGAGGCCCTTAGGCATCTGTGAGGATCTGTCTTTGGCCTTTGACTATCTTATCCCAGGGGACATTAAAGAGAAAATAAAAAGCACCTTGACAGGTGGATAGGGGTAGAGAGACAAAGAGAGATGGAAGAACCATAAAGAAAAGGTTTAGTATCAGTATCTTTAATAGCTTTTTTTTTTCTCTTCTTTTTTTAAATTTTGCATATGGCCCCAGAAATTATACTGAATCCATCCTCACTGAACGAAACCAAACTTAACCTGAACAGTGAAACACTATCTTTTCACCATTGATGTTCTATGATTAGTTATGTAAAGAGAGGTTTGCCTCGCTCATTTCTCTTGCCTGCCCCCCCAATACTGTACAAATTTCACCTGGAAGGCAGAGAGGGAAAACTTATGCTAGAGCCAAATCTCTCCCTTCTTTTAACCCTTTCACCTACTCCAATAAAAGATTTTTAAAAGTTTCATAAAGTCCAGTTATCTGCAAATATGAACAAAGCTTGTGGAGGTGATGGAATTCCAGTTGAGCTATTTCATATCCTAAAAGATGATGCTGTGAAAGTGCTGCACTCAATATGCCAGCAAATTTGGAAAGCTCAGCAGTGGCCACAGGACTGGAAAAGGTCAGTTTTCATTCCAATCCCAAAGAAAGGCAATGCCAAAGAATGCTCAAACTACCACACAATTAAACTCAAATCATATGCTAGCAAAGTAATGTTCAAAATTCTCCACGCCAGGCTTCAAAAGTATGTGAACCACGAACTTCCAGATGGTCAAGCTGGATTTAGAAAAGGCAGAGGAACCAGAGATGAAATTGCCAACATCTGCTGGATCACTGAAAAAGGCAAGAGTTCCAGAAAAACATGTACTTTTGCTTAATTGACTATGCCAAAGCCTTTGTGTGGATCACAACAAACTGTGGAAAATTTTAAAGAGATGGGAATACCAGACCTCCTGACCTGCCTCCTGAGAAATCCATGTGTACATCAAGACGCAACAGTTAGAACCAGACATGGAACAATAGACTGGTTCCAAGTTGGGAAAGGAGTACATCAAGGCTGTATATTGTCACTGTGCTTATTTAACTTATATGCAGAGTCAGTTCAATTCAGTTGCTCAGTCGAGTCTGACTCTTTGCGACCCCCTGAATTGCAGCATGCCAGGCCTCCCTGTCCATCACCAACTCCCAGAGTTCACTCAAACTCATGTCCATCGAGTCAGTGATGCCATCTAGCCATCTCATCCTCTGTCGTCCCCTTCTCCTCCTGCCCCCAATCCCTCCCAGCATCAGAGTCTTTTTCAATGAGTCAGCTCTTTGCATGAGGTGGCCAAAGTACTGGAGTTTCAGCTTTAGCATCATTCCTTCCAAACAACACCCAGGACTGTACATCATGAGAAATGCCAGGCTGGATGAAGCACAAGCTGGAATCAAGATTTCCGGGAGAAATATCAATAACCTCAGATATGCAGATGACACCACCCTTATGGCAGAAAGTGAAGAACTAAAGAGCCTCTTGATGAAAGTGAAAGAGGAGAGTGAAAAAGTTAGCTTAAAACTCAACATTCAGAAAACTAAGATCATGGCATCTGGTCCCATCACTTCATGGTAAATAGATGGGGAAACAGTGGAAACAGTGACAGACTTTATTTTGGGGGGCTCCAAAATCACTTCAGTTGGTGACTGCAGCCATGAAATTAAAAGACACTGCTCCTTGGAAGAAAAGCTATGACCAACCTAGACAGCATATTATAAAGCAGAGACATTACTTTGCCAACAAGGTCCGTCTAGTCAAAGCTATGGTTTTTCCAGTAGTCATGTATGGATGTGAGAGTTGGACTATAAAGAAAGCTGAGCACTGAAGAATTGATGCTTTTGAACTGTGGTGTTGGAGAAGACTCTTGAGAGTCCCTTGGACTGCAGTGAGATGCAACCAATCCATGCTAAAGGAGATCAGTCCTGAATATTCATTGGAAGGACTGATGCTAAAGCTGAAATTCCAATACTTTGGCCACCTGATGTAAAGAACCGACTTATTGGTTTAACCAATCCAACCATTTCATTTTGTGATGAAATGGAGATCCACAAGAGTCAAGCAGTATAGTTCAAGGCCCCAAATTAGTGGCAAAACCAGAATTAAATCTTTGTCTCGATTCTACTTCAGCACTATTTCTACAACATTACACTGTTACGATATATTTCCTAGATCTGTTGGAAATTCCAGTCTTGCTGTATCAGTTATACAAAGACCACAACTTTCAAATTGCCCTTCATCAGCTCTAAATCAAGTGTTTATGTATTGTTGAATTCTACAGGGCCTATGGTAGTCATAGATGATATATTAGGTCAGTGCAAAGGTAATTATGGTTTTGGACTCTGAATTTTAAATAATTATAACCAGGCTCAAACACATCTTTATTAATCAAAATAGGAACCATTACAGTCAACACATTTTTTACCAACAAGAGATGTTTGTTTATTCCTGTAGCATAAAAATCAGTGCTTTGGGATTCAACAAACTCTTGGAAAGCAGCCTCTTGCTGGTTGTGGAAGCATTTTTCCCTGCAAAAAATTGTAGACAGCTTGAAGAAGTAGTAGTCGGTTGGTGAGAGATCAGGTGAATATGGCAGATGAGGTAAAACTTTGTAGCCTAATTGGTTCAACTTTTGAAACGGTTGTACAACATGCAACTGGGCATTGTCACAGAGAAGAGTTGGGCCCTTTCTGTTGGCCAATGCTGGCTGCAAGAATTGTCATTTTCGATGCTTCTCATCAATTTGCTGAGCGTACTTCTCAGATGTAATGGTTTCGCCAGAATTCAGAAAGCTGATTGGATCAGACCAGCAGCAGATCACCAAACAGTGACCGTGACTTATTTTTCGTTCTTGTTTGGCTTTGGAAAGTGCTCTGGAGCTTCTTGTTGGTCCAACCACTGAGCTGGTCATCACTGATTGTTGTATAATATCCACTTTTCTTTGCACATCACAATCCAAATTGAGAAATGGTTTGTTGTTGTGTAGAATAAGAGAAGAGGACACTTCAAAACGACAATGCTTCTGATTTTTGGTCAGCTCATGAGGCTCCCACTTACCGAGTTTTTTCACCTTTCTAATTTGCTTGAAATGCCACGTGACCATAGAATGTCAACATTGAGTTCTTGGGCCTTCTCATGTAGTAGCTTCGGTGATCCTCTCAGTTGGTCGTTGTCAGCTTCCAGTGGCCCGCCACTATGCTCATCTTCAAGGCTCTCGTCTCCTTTGCAAAACTTCTTAAACCACCACTGCGTTGTACATTCAGTTCCTTAGCCAAATGTGTTCATGTTGTGATTGTCTCCACTGCTTTGTGACCTGTTCTGAACTCAAGAAAAATTTCTCGAATTTCCTTTTTGTCTAACATCATTTCCATATTTCTGTAGACTAAAGTACATATAAAATAAACAGCAAATCATTCATTAGCAAAAAACATAAGGGAAGAAATGCACATCAAAATGATGTATAACAACCACATTTATTTAAGAATGGATTCCAACAGCAAATGGCAAAGTTCAACAGTGCAAAACCATACTTATTTTTGCACCAACCTAATAGTGTCTTTGAGTTAATGATGACAACAACTGTTTCCAGGATTTTTAGCTATAAATGGAAATATTTTAGTTAATCCAAATGCCTCTCTCTTATACTAGACCCGTTATTGCCTAAGCCTTGATAGTAGAGAAACTAGATTTCATGTAGTAGTAAAATTTCAAAGTATTGGCAAGAACGAGATAGAATTGTCTGCTTTTTATTATAACAGTTAAGGGCATTAAAAAAAATAGTACCATCTATCATCACTTTCATTTTATAAAAGATAACATTTTAACACCAAAAGTATATTAAGGATGTAATATCAGATAAAGGACAGTCCTTTATAGGAAAACACATTCAATGACCTTACATTGACATTTTTTGCCATGGACTAGTGAGATTTTTGTCATGGATCAGTTCTTGTTTACAGACTGGTGTTGGAGAACCACTGATATATAGTATAACAAAATATTAATGTTGAACTGTTGCTGAGGATTATGCTGCATAGATATCTTAAGTGTTTTCCTGAGGAGCATTCTAATTCCACCTGTACTAAAAGGGATCATTACTCTTCATAATGGCCTGCTGTTTTTCAGTGCTCTGCAGTCATGCTGTCATCTGTCTTATTTTTTTTAAAGTACAGTTTGGAGCATAGAAGACCTAAATTCTCATGATAGAGAATATTTTTTACTGTGATTTAATTATAGTTTAGTCCAGATAAAAGTATAGTTATGCTGCTATAATCATAGTGTTAGGAAGACTATTTATTTAGTTTGCTGCTATAGTCATAGTGTTAACATAGTATTAACCAGAATAATTTACTTAGTTTTTGGTATATTAAAGCATTAACTAGTGGTTTTATTTTGATTTTCCACAATATATATTTTGTCAGAGAAGGTTTTCAAATTTGTTAATCCAGGTGCAGATAATACCAAATAATTCCCTGGTAGAATATAAATTCCATAAAAATACTAACATTTTTACTAATATAGTATAAGAGCCCAAAAAAGTTTCTGACACATAATAGGAGCTCATTAAATCTTATTAAATTAATGGGTGATTAACAGTGAGTAAATTCAGACTCTGCAAGTTCAGATATTGCCAGGTCAGGGCTTCTGGTTAAACATATTGGATTGAACCTATACATTCCCTTCTATTTCCTTCTGAAGCTGCAATAAAATGACATAAAAACCACAAGAATGCAGAAATGGGGAGAAGAAACAATAAAAATAAAGTTTTAAACCAAATGGAAAATTAGTCATTTACTCACCAAATGAGAGAAAGTAAAAACCCAAGTTAAAGCAACAGAAATTATCAGGAATTGCAAGCATCATGTGCCTCTAAAGTAAGATGCACAACTGGTGCCAGTAGCTAGAAGGTCTGCATGGAAAGCTATTGCACATTCAGATTCTTCTCCCTAATCTGCACAGTCACTCCCTATCTTCTAATGGGCAAAAGATAGAGAACTAGTTGGAGTGTTTGAGGAGCAACTGAGACTGGAAAGATCCAGTGGTGTGCTGGAGGCAGTTTGTACCGGGGAGAGCTGGTTATTAGAGCTGTTGTCATTTTGTAAGCTGGTTTAAATAAGTGGTAGCTTGAATTAACCACAGTGAGTTGTTTTTTTTAACTTTAATGAGATTGGCAAATGCTACAAATAAGGCTTTGTTGAGACCTAGTTTACTAGCACAGTACAGAGAGTATTATTTTAAAAATAGTTTGGAAAGTCTATATACTGAATTCTGAAGCCTCCAAGCAGTCTCCCCATTTGGAGGACAGTTAAGTGCCTTGTAACATCCAGGCAGCAGAATGGAAGATTCTGTGGCGACTAACCTGCAATTAAGGTCTCCTGATGAAACAGTTCAGCCAGGTCAATGCACAGTGAAGCCACCACTGTAGTGAAAAAACTTTGTAGTTGACAAAACTTTTAACTGGCTATTTAATACTTCATTCTTAAATAGGAACAAACAGTTAAGGATCACTGGGTATTTGAAAATCTCCAGTGTGAAAAACAGACAAAACAAATAGGGTAATGAACAAAAACTTGGAGAAGCTAAAAAAATATACCCAGTTAAGAGAAATATATTTGTTAATCCAAAAACAGTAATTTAGGATCTAAAAAACATTCATAGAATAAAATATAACCCTTAAATATATTAGCATACATAAAAAGTACAATGAAAAGTTTAGAAGATAACATAAAAAAATAAGAAAGTAGAACCAAAAGACAAGAAGACGGAAAATAGGAAAGGAAGAAAATGAGGGGGTTGTTGAAGAGGTCTGGTGAGTTTCAGAGAGAACAGAGAGAGTGGAAGGAGAGCAAATGACCCAAGAGATAATGCAGGAAAGTAACCCAGAATTGAAGGATCTGAGTTTGTTTTGCTTACCTAAACCAATGCATATCATTATGAAATTTCATACTAAAAGAGAATATTATAAAACTCTCTGGGGGTGGGGGGACGGGCAAAAAAAGTAGGTCACCTATGAAGGTCCAAAATGAGAACGGCAACATAATGGCTTCAGACTTCTCATTGGCAGCCCTGGAAGGTAGAAGATGATAGAACCATGCTTTCAGAGGTTCCAAAACAGAACTGTACTGTATTTAGCCAAACAAATAAGTATTGGTAGAATAAACAAACTTTCAGACATGCAAGGTTTCAAAAAATATGATACTTGTCTGCTTTATCAAAAAGTAATAGCTTGCTTTACCAAGACAAGGGAATAAACCAGGAGGAAATCATGGGATCTAGGAGACAGGAGACCCACCACAGAAGAAAAAAGGAAATTCTCAAAGATTGCCTGATCAGTGTAGCAGGATGAAAGAACAGTCAGTTCACATTGTAGGATAAGGATGGAATGTCTCCAAAACATGGAAACAGAGAATACCAGATACAGGCACTTTCTTTTAGATGGGGGTATAGTTACAGACAGGAAATGACTGATATATCTAATGTGCTTTTAAGAACATAATACTTTCGGTCATTTATTTTTACTAGGATACTCTGTGGTATACTCTCCCACATCTCCTCTGAATTTTTTGATTTGTCTGTCTTCTAAAATAGTGTTACTAATATAAATAGATACTGTAAATATTTGTTAGAATGTTAAAGTACTAAGCACCTATTAAATAATACCCTTGTATATATTTAGAAACTTATTATCACAAGTGAAAGTGAAGTTGCTCAGTCATGTCCAACTCTTTGCGACCTATGGACTGTAGCCCACCAAGCTCCTCCATCCATGGGATTCTCCAGGCAAGAATACTGGAGTGGGTTGCCATTTCCTTCTTCAGGGGATCTTCCCAACCCAGGGATCGAACCCAGGTCTTCCACATTGCAGGCAGGCCTTTTAACCTCTGCACCACCAGGGAAGCCTATAAATCAAGATGAAATCATATTACCTATAAATCAAGATGAAATCATGACTTCTTTAAAAACATTTACATTGTCCTAAAATAGAGACAGTCAAAATAGGTATTCATTGAGTGCTCTCAAATTGCATGGTTCTTTATGAGCCAGAGGAGAATCTTTGTGTTAAAATTGTTTTATCAAATGTTTTCAAAATTTTGCATAATTATGTCATCACATACTGATATTCTGTGTAGTAATTGAGGACTTTTTAAATAGTTGAAATACTGTGAAGCCTCTAAAATGAGATCTTAATAGTGATATGGAAGTTAAGCAAGATATATTACTCATATTTTTAGAAAAGCAAATGGCAGCACAACAGAGTATGTATAGTATGATTTGAAAGATATATACTTGTATGCTTATAGACAATTTTTGAAAGGATACACAAGAAACTACTTTACCTCTGGTGGGGAGAGCTGGAAAACCAGTAGAGGAAAACTTTGCCTTTTCTCTCTGTATCCTTTGTGTGGCTTGGATGTTGACCCTGAATGTACTTAGCTTTAGTAATGATAAACAAACTAACATAGAAATTCCGGATACATTAGATGCAGCTAGAGTTTTACTATTTGTCTTTTTACAGAATTTTACTTGGATTATCAGCAGATACTGAAGAAACCTAATAATATTGGTGATACTGGTTTAGTATCTTTTAAACCTTTGTCTTAGAAAACAGTGATAATTTTACTCTTTAAAGGTTTTTTGGGGAAGGGAAGAGGAGAGTGTGGTAGTGAATATATAATATGTTAATTTATGAAGTAATAAGTTAATGAGTGAATACTGACGTTCTACTAAAAAAGTGTTAATTTGAAATTAAAAATTTTAATTGTATTTAAGAGTTTTCCAGCCAATTAATTTCTGAAATAAATAGATAGGGAAAATATATTCTGTGATAGTTAAAAAATTTTAGTAGGGTTAGGCTGGATTATGCTACATTTCATATTTTTCAGTGCTGTACTTTATATTACTTTTTTCAGTACATTAAAACTTATGCAGTGAAACTGAATAATGGCAATGTTTTTATACCCTTTTATAGCCATTTCTTTTTCATAACCTCCCCCTATTTCCTGTTAACTAAACTATAAGCACCTTTCTGTTAATTTATGAAAATTATTGTTGAGATAGCACATTATCACTGATCTGTATGGCACTTTCAGCATGTTAGAAGCAAAGGTCCAAGCAACATAAAACACATCAAAATTCATTAATGTGGTATTGATTATTTTTTGGATAATTAATTTTATTGCAGACCCTTGAAAGAGATAATGAGCTGCAAAGGGAGAAGGTAAAAGAAAATGAAGAAAAGTTCCTTAATCTTCAAAATGAGCATGAGAAAGCACTAGGAACCTGGAAGAAGCATGTAGGTTTATTTAATAGTAAAATTTTTAAATATTTTAAGTAGTTGTAGACATTTAAAATAACAAATGCTAAGAAAATATTGCAAAAATATTGTAGGAATAAAGTCAGACACATTTTCTTCTTGCACTTGTATTTCTAAAAAGTGAATGTTTTTAAAGCTAAATTTAATAAAATTTTCTATAATGCTTTCATACATGAAAAACCACACATATACATGTGTATATTTATATGTATTTTGTATGACTTTTCATAGGTGACAAAAATTAATTTTCCTTTTCATAAAACTATTGATAGTGTTTTAATAAATGGTTATAATAAGGAATTATATCATTATTATTGTTAGCTGATCTCTTTGGCTTTCCTCAATAGTTTCATTGAGTCATATTAAAGCCATGTTTAGAACATGTATACAGTAGTTGGGTTCTTTAGTATTAACATTTTATCAAGAGAATTGTTATGTTATTAACATGATTATTTGCTTAAGGCACAACTCTTTTATTTTACAGTAAATTTTAATTTCAGTGAAGTAGATAATAAAACGTGTAAAGTAATATAAAGTTGTGAAATATAAGGTTCACTTTAAAGACTGGTGAACCCAAAATCAGTTGTTCTATTTATTATCTATTTTTATTGCCTTCAATTCTTTTAAAAGAATTTAAAAAAAATGGAAGGTAACTATAAGTTTATGAAGCTATATTTTGGGAAAGTAAGATATTTTAAAGTATTATACTAGTTATACTATAAAATTCTAACACTGTATTAATATAGTTTGTAATAATATATATCTGTGTACTATTCTGTGGTTGAGTTTGTTTGATATAAATTGTTATAAAAGTAATTCTTGATTTTTTGATCCATTTGCAGCTAACATGTTCTCTTAATTTGTATTTTGGAGAGATCAGATTTTCACTGATGAATTTGACAAGTTTTGCCAAATTCTCAAAAAGTATTTTGTAATTCATTAGATCAGAATACTATAAAATGCTTAATGATCCCCATATAGGTAAAGTTCATCATTAAGCAACAAACATAGTAATTTTCATTTTAGCTTCAGCTAATCTGCCTTGCATCCTAACACTTCTGTCTCATTTCTAATGTTTAAAAGACCATGGAAATAGTACTGTCAGGGTAAGGAAAACTATGATGTAAAAAGAGACTATAAACTTGAATATGCCAGTCATGCCCCCCAAACTTAGTTGAGATAAGAAAAGTAAACGTGTATTTTTCCTACTGATATTTCAGCTATGTTCCTCCCCTGGGTCGGGGCAGGGGGTGTGGGGAGGGCAGGAGTCAACTGAATTAAGAGAAATAAGCATTCAGCTTTCCTGGTGAGACCTGTTTATAATTTGGATGAAATTGGTTTTGTCTTAGGATTTTTAGCATCTGCATTCATTTCATTTCATGCTTCAGTACTAAACAGAACATAGTTAAATTTTTTAAAAGCTGCTTTGGTTCTATAGGAGTTTTCTTGAGTGGGAGGTCAGATCTACTCTTTAATTGTATTTCTGTCTCTCTGTAAGCATTTCACCACTCTTGAGTGAAGGGTAATTGTAGTATTGCTACTGAGGTCAGATCAAGATAGGTTTTTTAAAAAACTAAAAGATAGTAACAAGTATAAGATGAAATCATATATACTGCTGTTTTTTTAAATAGTGAAAGAATACTGTACAAATCAAACAGTGAATATTACTAGACAATATATTTTAAAATTCATAGAAATGTCATAAAGAATGTGGTATGTATACCTGCTTTTATTTGGCCAGTTATATAGCCAATAGATATTTATAGGTAAAACAGTAATAAATGGAGATGTTCAGAAATTATTTAGAGAAAGGGGGTGTCACAAAAGAAATTCAATTCACAACATTTGTTGAGCATCTGTTATGTGTTAGGCACTATACTAGGTGCTGGATTTTCAAAGGTGCCTAAAATACAAAGATTATTAAAGAGCTCACACTCTCAAAAGACAGATAATTATTAACTACAATAGTATGGAGTGTTTTTAGTAGTATTAGTATTAACAAATTACTATGAAAGCACAAAATAAATTGTATTGTTTAACTAGGTTGTAGAAAGTTTTAGAGAAAAGATGGCCCTAGAATTTGGACTTGAAAGATGAATAGGGTTTCACCAGACATAAGGTGCCTGCTTCTTATACTTCTCACTCCACTCTGGGCATTCCATTTAAGAAAGGGGATAATGATGGAGGCATGAGATTGCTTTCTCAAGGATGAATGGTCTGATCTAGAATGTGACATTGCAAATGAGGTTGAAATCATCTTCTGAAGAGTTCTTTTCTAAGTAAATTGAATTTTATTTTATAAGTAATGGGAAGCCATTGAGATTTTTAAAGCAGAAAAGTGACTTAGATCTGCAGTTTAGAAAAATAACTCTTGCAGTAGTATGGAGAATAGCATTATGGGAAGAGATCAATAAGAAGAATATTCTAACCATGAGCCCATGAGGATGTGAATTAGGGCAACAGTAGTGAGGATTGCAGTCCATGGGGTTGCACAGAGTTGGACACAACTGGGCGACTGAACAACAACAACAGTGAATACAGAGAAAAGAGACAGAGGCAAGAAGGACTGGAGGTAGAATTAGCAGGATTAATCACATTTTATATATAATGGATTTTAAAAGGGAAAGGAGTCAACTCTGATTCTGAGATTAGTATAATAATTTATGCAGATTAGCAGAATAATATCACTAAATGACATAAGGAATGTGAAAGAAGCAGCAGATTTGGTGGATGAAAATGAGTTTAGTTTGGAAATTGCTTAACTTACAGTGACTGCAGGACATCTGACTTGAAATTTATATCATGTATTTGGCAACATGAATCTAATCTTAGGCAAGAGGTTGGGAGATGAGATAGAGATTTAAGACTTACTAGCATAGAGATGGAGAAGGCAATGGCACCCCACTCCAGTACTCTTGCTTGGAAAATCCCATGGACGGAGGAGCCTGTTAGGCTGCAATCCATGGGGTCGCTAAGAGTGAGACACGACTGAGCGACTTCCCTTTCACTTTTCACTTTCATGCATTGGAGAAGGAAATGGCAACCCACTCCAGTGTTCTTGCCTGGAGAATCCCAGGGACTGGGGAGCCTGGTGGGCTGCCGTCTATGGGGTCACAGAGAGTTGGACACAGCTAAAGTGACTTAGCATAGCATAGCATAGCATAGAGATGAAATTTGAAGGTATAATAAGATCATCTATGGAAGGAGTGGAAGACTTGAAGAGAGGGCTAAAGAAGAAAGAGCTTTGGGGAATGCCAGGATTTTGTGAGTGGTTAATGTGGGAGAGGGAGCCTGACAAGAACAGTGAGAAAGGTAGGAGGATGAAGAGGGAGTGGTACCATGAAATGAAGAAAAGGGGCTGTTTGAAAATAAGTAGTCTACACAGTTGTGCTACAATGCTGTTAAATGGTATGAAACTTGGAACAAGTCCTTTTGCTAATTTGAAGGTCATAATAGAAAAAAAAGTTAGTAGAACATGAGGGCAGAAGTCTGGTTGTTAAGGAGTGAAATTAAAGAAGGAAAGTGATGTCGCTCAGTTGTATCCGACTCTGTGACCACATGGACTGTAGCCCACCAGGCTCTTCCGTCCATAGGATTTTCTAGGCAAGAGTGCTGGAGTGTGTTGGCATTTCCTTCTCCAGGGGATCTTCCTGACCCAGGGATGGAACCCAGGTCTCCCGCCTTGCGGGCAGACACTTCACCATCGGAGCCACCAGGGAATCCCTTAAGGAGTGAATAGAGGTTAGAATTTGAAAGTACCAAGAGTGAACTTTAAGAAGTGAGGGAGAGAGTAATTGAGTCAAGAAGAAAAAAGTTATAGTCATTACAAGAGCGTATTTGTGGGCTGAAAACATGCTGGTATGGTGGGGAAAATTGAGAATATCTAGGAGAGAATAGGGAGAAGGTAATAGCAACCCACTCCAGTACTCTTACCTGGAAAATCCCATGGACAGAGGAGCTTGGTAGGCTGCAGTCCATGGGGTTGCTACGAGCCAGACACGACTGAACGACTTCACTTTCACTTTTCACTTTCATGCATTGGAGAAGGAAATGGCAACCCACTCCAGTGTTCTTGCCTGGAGAATCCCAGGGACAGAGGAGCCTGGTGGGCTGCCATCTATGGGGTCGCACAGAGTCGGACATGACTAAAATGACTTAGCAGCAGCAGCAGCAGGAGAGAAGAGATCTTTGCTTGAGTTAGACTCGAAGGGAGATAAGAGAGGACAGGATAGAGAACACAGGAAGAGTTGAGCCCTGGAGAAGAAGAACCTTGCAGAGATAGGTAAAAAGATGGTTAAAATAGGTAAGGTGAAGGGAAAGTAGTTGGTGAGCTCATGTCTGTTAACCCCTACAAGGAAAATTACATGCATTAGTAGAATTTTTGGTAGTTTAAAATTGTTCAAGAGAAACTTTTGTAATATTTTATGACAAAATAGTATTTTTCTTTTTCCTGGAACTTATTTTGTCTCATATTTGAGGTTCCTATGAAGGAGAATCCCACCAAGAAAAAGATTATAAAATTTTATAGCCAGTAGAAACTAGTTTGTAGATATAAGTATTATGCTGAAGTGTCAGTTTCTAATTGTAGTACTTAGTACTCAGTATTCTTCATCTAGTTGAGTTGAAATCTGTGTATCTAATTTGCAACAAGAAAACAAAACTTTAAGAAAGCAATGAAATGGTAACCTTTACAGAATTTTTATAGTAAGTTTTATAAAAGTTAATTTTTCATCTGTAACAAGAAGTGATTTAATGTAGTACTTAAGAGCACAACTCCTAGGCTTAGCCTTGCATTTGAATCTTGACTATCACTTTCTTTCTACCTGATCTTGGGCAACTTACTTAACGTCTATGAGCCTCACATTTCTCACCTGTAAGTTGGGAGCTGATTTTTAAGAGTATGAAATTATGTTTATTAAGTACTCAGCACAATTCAACAAATGGTAGCTTTTAATATTAGTAATTACTTGGGGAATATTTTCATTGTTTACAATTTCTAAACACTTGTGTTAATGAAGTATTTTTATATACAACTAATTTACATACATGTTCATTTTGGTTAAATGTTATATATTAGGTTGAATAACTTAATGGAGAAATTAATGAGATTAAAAGTGAGTTATCATCACTTAAAGAAACTCATACTAAGTTACAAGAAGATTATGATGAATTATGTGATCAGAAAAAGTTTGAGGAAGACAAGAAGTTTGAGGTAAAATTCAAGTATGTGGGGTATAACCTCTTAAAAGAAATTAGGACCATTGCTGATTATTTTCTCCATGGTTTATATTTTCACTTTCTCAACTTCTAAAAATGAGTGTATGCATATAGTCTGTAGTACATTTTAAATTAATTTTTTATACAATATGACATAGGATTAAGAATCATTTCTTGGACATGAATCTTCAATTTCAGCATATACATTTGTGGATAGACAATTTAACATTTTCTTTATTAATGTAGCATTATAAAAAGTCTTAAAATGTGGTAGTATAATTCCTTCAATTTTGTTGTTCTTTTCCAAAATTGTTTTGACTATTTTGAGTCCTTTGCATTTCCATATAACTTTTAGAATCAGTTTTATCAGTTTCTAAAAGAAAAAGTCTATGGTATTTGAATTTGGCTTGTGTTGAATATATAGATTAATTTACAAAGAATTTATATCTTAACATACAATTCATGACATGGTATATCTTTGTATTTATTTAGATTTTCTTTAATACCGCTCAGAAATGTTTTGTAGTTTTCATTGTATAGGTCTTGCAAGTATTTTGTTAAATTTACCCCTGAATATTTCATGTTTTGGGCTCTTAGTATAAGCAGTATTTTTAATATGAGTTTTTCTAATTGTTTCTTGCTATGAGATAGGGTTAAAACTGATCTTTGTACATTGACTTCGTATTCTTTCACCATTTTAATTAATTCGTAGTATGTTTTTCTTGGTTGAACTTTGGAGTTTTCTTTGTACATAGTATGTTGTCTGAGAATTTAAGGCAGATGATTTTACATCTTTTTCTTCTCTATGCATTTTATTTTTTCCTCAACTTATTGCACTACACTAGCTAGGACTCTTAGGTACAGTGTTAAATAAAGTTGTAAAAGTGGACATGATTGCTTAACTTTTCATCTTAGATGTCTTTCATCATTTCATAGTCTATTGAAAGTGAAAGTGACAGTCACTCAGTCATGTCTGACTCTTTGCAACCCCATGGACTATATAGTCCATGGAATTTTCCAGGCCAGAATACTGGAATGGGTAGCCTTTCCCTTCTCCAGGGTATCTTCCCAACCCAGGGATTGAACCTAGGTCTCCAGCATTGCAAGCAGATTCTTTACCAACTGAGCCACAAGAGAAGCCCAAGAACACTGGAGTGGGTAGCCTATCCGTTCTCCAGCAGATTTTCGTGACCCAGTATTAGTCATAGATTTTTTTTTATATGTGCTCTTTATCAGATTGAAATTTCCATCTGTTCCTAGTTTGCTGAGTTTTTATCATGAATAGGTATTCAGTTCAGTTCAGTTCAGTCGCTCAGTTGTGTCCGACTCTTTGCGACCCCATGAATTGCAGCACGCCAGGCCTCCCTATCCATCACCAACTCCCGGAGTTCACTCAAACTCACGTCCATCGAGTCGGTGATACCATCTAGCCATCTTATCCTCTGTTGTCCCCTTTTCTCCTGTCCCCAATCCCTCCCAGCATCAGAGTCTTTTCCAGTGAGTCAACTCTTTACATGAGGTGGCCAAAGTACTGGAGTTTCAGCTTTAGCATCATTCCTTCCAGAGAACACCCAGGGCTAATCTCCTTTAGAATGGACTGGTTGTATCTCCTTGCAATCCAAGGGACTCTCAAGAGTCTTCTCCAACACCACAGTTCAAAATTTTGTTAAGTGCTTTTTCTGTATCTGTTGATAAGATCATTCTGTTTTCTTTATTCTGTTAATGTGTCAACATTAACAATTAATTACATTGATTGATTTTCAAATATACCTTGCATTCCTGAGATATCTATTGTCCTTTTAATATATGGCTAGATTTGCTAATGCTGTGTCAGGGGTTTTGAATTGATGAGGAATATTGATCTGTAGTTTTTGTTCATTTTTTCTTTTCATGCTTTTGGTCTAGTTTTTGTATCGGAGTAATAGTAGCCACCAACCATGCAGCAGGGTTACTGCAGGGTTGGGGGCACTGAGTGTAGCAGTACATACATGGGATCTTTTGAAGGAGGTCTCCATTATATTCATTACCTCCACCACAGTTTGGCCCCAGGTAAATAGCGGGGAGGGAACACAGTTCCACCCATCAACAGAAAATTGGATTAAAGATTTACTGAGCATGGCCCCGCCCATCAGAACAAGACCCACCAGTCATTCACTCCCATCAGGAAGCTTCCATAAGCCTCTTATCCGTCACCATCAGAGGGCAGACAGAATGAAAACCATAATCACAGAAAACTAACCAGTCTAATCACATGCACCACAGCCTTGTCTAACTCAGTGAAACTATGAGCCATGCCATGTAAGGCCACCCGAGATGGATGGGTCATGGTGGAAAGTTCTGACAAAATGTGGTCCACTGGAGAAGGGAATGGCAAACCACTTCAGTATTCTTGCCTTGAGAACCCCATGAACAGTATGAGAAGGCAAAAAGATAGGACACTGAAAGATGAACTCCTCAGGTCAGTAGGTGCCCAGTATGCTACTAGAGATGAGTGGAGAAATAACTCCAGAAAGAATGAAGAGACAGAGCAAAAGAAAAAATATCATCCAGTTGTGGATGTGACTGGTGATGGAAACAAGGTCTGATGCTGTAAAGAGCAATATTGCATAGAAATCTGGAACGTTAGGTCGATGAATCAAGGCAAATTGGAAGTGGTCAAACTGGAAATGGCAAGAGTGAACATCAACATTTTAGGAATCAGTGAACTAAAATGGACTGGAATGGGTGAATTTAACTCAGTTGACCGTTATATCTACTACTGTGAGCAAAAATCCCTTAGAAGAAATGGAATAGCCATCATAGTCAACAAAAGAGTCCGAAATGCAGTACCTGGATGCAGTCTCAAAAACGACAGAATGATCTCTGTTCATTTCCAAGGCAAACCATTCAATATCACGGTCCAAGTCTATGCCCCAACGAGTATTGCTGAAGAAGCTGAAGTTGAACGGTTCTGTGAAGACCTACAAGACCTTTTAGAACTAACACCCCAAAAAAGATGTCCTTTTCATTATTGGGGACTGGAATGCAAAAGTAGGAAGTCAAGAAACACCTGGAGTAACAGGCAGATTTGGCCTTGGAGTACAGAATGAAGCAGGGCAAAGGCTAATAGAGTTTTGCCAAGAGAACATACTGGTCATAGCAAACACCTTCTTCCAACAACACAAGAGAAGACTCTACACATGGACATCACCAGATGGTCAACACCAAAATCAGATTGATTATATTTGTTGCAGCCAAAGATGGAGAAGCTCGATACAGCCAGCAAAAACAAGACCAGGAGCTGACTGTGGTTCAGATCATGAACTCCTTATTGCCAAATTCAGATTTAAATTGAAGAAAGTTGGGTAAACCACTAGACCATTCAGGTATGACCTAAATAAAATCCCTTATGATTATACAGTGGAAGTGAGAAATAGATTTAAGGGACTAAATCTGATAGAGTGCCTGATGAACTATGGATGGAAGTTCATGGCATTGTATAGGGGATAGGTATCAAGACCATCCCCAAGAAAAAGAAATGCAAAAAAGCAAAGTGGCTGCCTGAGGAGGCCTTAAAAATAGCTGTGAAAGGAGGAGAAATGAAAAGCAAAGGAGAAAAGGAAAGATAAAGCCATTTGAATGCAGAGTTCCAAAGAATAGCAAGGAGAGATAAGAAAGCCTTCCTCTGTGATCCATGCAAAGAAATACAGGAAAACAGTAGAATGGGAAAGACTAGAGATCTCTTCAAGAAAATTAGAGATACCAAGGGAACATTTCATGCAAAGATGGGCTCAATAAAGGACAGAAATGGTATGGACCTAACAGAAGCAGAAGATACTAAAGACGAGGTGGCAGGAATACACAGAACTGTACAAAAAAGATCTTCATGACCCAGATAATCACAATGGTGTGATCACCACCTAGAGCCGGACATCCTGGAATGTGAAGTCAAGTGGGCCTCAGGAAGCATCACTATGAACAAAGCTAGTGGAGGTGATGGAATCATTTGAGCTGTTTCAAATCCTAAAAGATGCTGCTGTGAAAGTGCCAACAAATTTGGAAAACTCAATATGCCAGCAAATTTGGAAAACTCAGCAGTGGCCACAGGACTGGAAAAGGTCAGTTTTCATTCCAATCCCAAAGAAAGGCAATGCCAAAGAATGCTCAAACTACCGCACAATTGTACTCATCTCACACGCTAGTAAAGTAATGCTCAAAATTCTCCAAACCAGGCTTCAATAATACGTGAACTGTGAACTTCCAGATGTTCAAGCTGGTTTTAGAAAAGGCAGAGGAACCAGAGATCAAATTGCTAACATCCGTTGAATCATCGAAAAAGCAAGAGAGTTCCAGAAAAACATCTATTTCTGCTTTATTGACTATGCCAAAGCCTTTGACTGTGTGGATCATAATAAACTGTGCAAAATTCTGAAAGAGATTCCAGACCACCTGACCTGCCTCTTGAGAAATCTGTATGCAGGTCAGGAAGCAACAGTTAGAACTGGACATGGAACAACAGACTGGTTCCAAATAGGAAAAGGAGTACATCAAGGCTGTATATTGTCACCCTCCTTATTTAACTTATATGCAGAGTACATCATGAGAAATGCTGGGCTGGAGGAAGCCCAGAAGAAACACTGGAATCAAGATTGCTTGGAGAAATATCAATAACCTCAGATATGCAGATGACACCACCCTTATGGAAGAAAGCAAAGAACTAAAGAGCCTCTTGAAAGTGAAAAAGTTAGCTTAAAACTCAGCATTCAGAAAACTAAGATCATGGCATCCAGCCCCATCACTTCATGGCAAATAGATGTGGAAACAGTGTCAGACTTTATTTTTGGGGGCTCTAAAATCACTGCAGATGGTGACTGCAGCCATGAAATTAAAAGACACTTACTCCTCGGCAGAAAAGTTATGACCAACCTAGATAGCATATCAAAAAGCAGAAACATTACTTTGCCAACCAAGGTCCATCTAGTCAAGGCTATGGTTTTTCCAGTAGTCATGTATGGATATGAGAGTTGGACTATAAGGAAAGCTGAATGCCGAAGAATTGATGCTTTTGAACTGTGGTGTTGGAGAAAACTCTTCAGAGTCCCTTGGACTGCAAGGAGATCCAACCAGTTCATCCTAAAGGAGATCAGTCCTGAGTGTTCATTGGAGTGTTCAGTCCTTCCAAGGACTGATGCTGAAGCTAAAACTCCAGTACTTTGGCCACCTGATGCGAAGAGCTGACTAATTTGAAAAGACCCTGATGCTGGGAAAGATTGAGGGCAGGAGGAGAAGGGGACGACAGAGGATGAGATGGTTGGATGGTATTACAGACTCAATGGACATGAGTTTGAGTAAACTCCGGTAGTTGGTGATGGACAGGGTGGCCTAGCGTGCTTCAGTCCATGGCGTCTCAAAGAGTCAGACGTGACTGAGCAACTGAACTGAACTGAATACTAGCCACATAAATTGAATTGGAATGTGTTCCTTCCTCCTTAAAGAGTATTGTGTTGAACTGCTGTTGTTTACTAAATATTAGATACAATTCATTGGTGAAACTATTGAGGCTTTTTCTTTGTGGGAATATTTTTAGAAACAAATTTAGCTTTTAAATTATCAGATTATTCAGATTTTCAATTTCTTAATATGCCAGTGTGCAGAAAACAGTTGACATAGCAGGTTTGCAAAAGGCCTCTGGAAGACCTGCTTGTCAGTTTGGCTGTTGACTGATAACTGGAAATTGGATTTGGGGAGGGTTCCCACCATTTCCTAACAGACAGGAGTGATTCACTGTGCTTAAACTATTAAGTAGTTTACTTTGAACGTCTGCTTTCTTTCTGAAAGTCAGTAGTTTTCGTACATGCAAGGCAGGGAGTGACCAGCGGCCAATTAAGCTTTGAGCACCAAGTCTCTAATGAGCTTCCTAGTAGACAAAAGTTCACATTTGTGGTCACAATTATTGCTGCAGGAATTAAGCATGTCCTCTGTGACTTCACTAGGAGAAGACTCTTTTTATTTTTTGGAAATTGGATAAATTTATTCAGTTCAATTCAGTTGCTCAGTCATGTCCGACTCTTTGTGACCCCATGGACTGCAGCACTCCAGGCTTCCCTGTCTATTGCCAACTCCCAGAGCTTGCTTAAACTCATATCCATTAAGTCAGTGATGCCATCCAACCATCTCATCTTCTGTCATCATTATGTAACGTTTTATGTGGGGAAGAACTTATAGAACTTAGTTCCAAAATTCATGTGAAGTGAAGGGAGAGAGTAAATGACACAAACAGGAGATACAAATCAGCTGATTTCAAATTCAGATTATACCTACATGCCATAAGAGAGGACTCTTGAAAGAAGTTTGTACCTCGTTTCTTCCAGACTTCATCTCTTGTGCCTTTTCCCTTTGCTGATTTTGCTTTACATTCTTTACTGTTATAAATCTTAGGAGTACAACTGTATATTGAGTTCTTTGAGTCCTTATATCAAATCACCAAACCTGGGGGTGAACTTGGAGACCTCCAGCACTGTCAATTTTGCTGATTTTTCTCCTTCAAGGAACTTGTCATTTTCATCTGAGTTATCAATTTATTGGTTATTGGCCCTTCTTCTTCTCTAATATAAACATTTAAAGCTATTAATTTTCCTCTAAGTACTGCTTTAGCTTCACTCTACAAATTCTGATGTATAGTGTTTTCATTCTTACTCAGTTGAACGTATTTTAAAATTTCTCTTGTGAGCTCTTTGACCCATGAATATGAGTTGGATCTATAACCTTGCTGTTTAATTTCCAAATATTTAAGAATTTTCCAAGTATCTTTCTGTTAATGATTTCAAATTTAAGTAAGACTTTTTTTTTTTTTCCCAATACCAAGACTTGTTTTTGGCCAAGTATATTGTCTGTCTTGGCAAATACTTCATATATTCTTGAAAAGAATGTATATTCTGTTGTCGGTTGGTGGAATGTTTTATAAATGTCAGGTCAGTTTGGTTGATAATATTGTTCAAATCTTCTTTATCCTTACTGATTTTTTGTGTACTTGTTCTGTCAGTCAATGAGAAATCATTAATTATAATTGTGAATTTATATTTCTCTTTTCAGTTCTGTCAGTTTTTGTTCACGTGTGTTTAAGCCCTGTTATTAGATGTATACACAGTTATAATTATTATTACTTTCTGATTAATTAACCTTTTTATCATTTAACATGTCCATCCTTATCCTAGTAATATTATTTTGTCTGGTATTAGTAAGCTACTGCATCTTTTATGATTAGTGTTTGCATTATGTATTTTTTTTCACCTTACTTGTGTGTAAGGTGGAGAAGGCAATGGCACCCCACTCCAGTACTCTTGCCTGGAAAATCCCATGGATGGAGGGCCTGGTGGGCTGCAGTCCATGGGGTCGCTAAGAGTTGGACACGACTGAGCGACTTCATTTTCTCTTTTCACTTTCATGCATTGGAGAAGGAAATGGCAACCCACTCCAGTGTTCTTGCCTGGAGAATCCCAGGGATGGGGGAGCCTGGTGGGCTGCCATCTATGGGGTCACACAGAGTCGGACACGACTGAAGTGACTTAGCATAGCGTAGCATGCATGTAAGGAGTAGATCTCACATGGCAAGAGAATTTTAGCTGAGTTGTTAAAAATAACTAAGAATTTCCAGATAAAGATTTAAAATAGATGAAATAGCATGAGCAAAGAATCAGAAATGTGAAATATCGTAATTCAGTATGTAAACTAGATGTCTGTTTAGCGAGGCTGCTGTAGAGGTTGCTAGCAGTGCAGTAAGTACCAGGAGAAGAGTTGAGAAGAGACTGAAGACAGACTATAAATGGCTGTATAGACTGTTCGTGGAACTTTGTTCTTGACCATGTCATTTGGGGGATTTTAAACAAGGGAGTAAAGTGATTAGATTACTTTTTTAAAAATATCATTTTGGTGATGATATGATTAGACAGTGAGACAAAGCTAAGACACAGGTCCCGGCTTGGAGAATACTGAAGTGGTTCAGGCAGGAGATATTTATTGCTGTTTTAATATTCATAAATGTACTATAGCTTGTAATATTACTTGTAAGTGGCAAGTAATTCCTACTTCTGATTGATTATAAAATGAATATAGACTTCCTTCATAAGAAGTTGATCAGCATTATTTTATTTAATCGGACTATAAATCATGTTTTTAAGAAATGTAGATAGTACAGACACTTTAAAATAAGAAAGTGCGGGTGAAGGCGCCAAGATGGCGGAGGAGTAGGATGGGGAAAACACTTTCTCCCCCACAAATTCATCAAAAGAGCATTTAAACGTCGAGTAAATTCCACAAAACAACTTCTGAATGCCGGCAGAGGACATCAGGTACCCAGAAAAGCAACCCAACTCCTCGAAAGGAGGTAGGAAAAAATATTAAAGACAATAAAAGAGACAAAAGAGGGAGGGACAGTTCCGTCCCGGGAAGGGAGTCTTAAAAAGAGAGAAGTTTCCAAACACCAGGAAACCTTCTCACTGCCGAATCCGTGCCGAGCTTTGGAAGCACAGAGGACAACATAACAGGGAGAAAAAATAAATAAACAATTAAAACTCGCAGATTTCGAGCCCTACGGTAACTCCTCCAGCGGAGAAGCAGCGCAGACGCCTGCATCCACCATTAGCAAGCGGGGGCTGGGCAGGGAGGTGCGGCGCGGGCTGCATCACTGAGAGTAAGAATCTGGCCTCAATACCCTGAGCACTATCTGAGCGAAATAATTTGGGCTAGCAAACCAGACTGTGGGATATCTACCATGCGAAAAGCCAGCCCTAACCTAAGACACCGCCAGCCCGTGCACGGAACAAAGGACTAAACAGAGGTAGCCGGCTGCAAACCTTCCCCCTCCGGTGACAGGCAGCCAGAGCCGGAAGGGGGCAATCGCAGCCCCAGAGAGACATTATCTATAAAACTGGCTTCTTTGCTAACTAAAACTTATTGGGGGTCTGGACGGTCAACATCTGCCTGAGAAGGTGCGCCGGTTTTACACCCAGATAACCAAGTGGCGGGGAGGAGATAAGTCGCAGCATTGGCGCTCGCCAAACACCTCATCACCTGAGCTGCTCGGACCTGGGAAGAGCACAAAACGCAGCCCCAACTGAGTCTGCGCCTCTGAGGACTACCTGAGTGCCTGAACCTGAGCGGCTTGGACCTGGGAGGTGCATGCAACCCAGGGCCAGCCTCGGATTGTTCCCGGCGGAACAACCTAGAGCCTGAGCAGTGTGGGCAGGGAGGCTACACGCGCCGTGAGCGGGGGCAGACCCAGTGTGGCTGAGGCACTGCAAGCGCACGCCAGTGTCATTTGTTTGCAGCATCCCTCCCTCCCTCCCCATAGCGCGACTGAACAAAGAGAAGAAATACAGCTCCACCCACCAGAACACCGACACAAGCTTCCCTAACCAGGAAACCTTGATAAGCCACCTCTACATACCCACACACAGCGAGGAAACGCCACAATAAAGAGAACTCCACAAACTGCCAGAATACAGAAAGGACTCCCAAACTCAGCAATTTAAACAAGATGAAGAGACAGAGGAATACCCAGCAGATAAAGGAACAGGATAAATGCCCACCAAACCAAACAAAAGAGGAAGAGATAGGGAATCTACCTGATAAAGAATTCCAAATAATGATAGTGAAATTGATCCAAAATCTTGAAATTAAAATGGAATCACAGATAAATAGCCTGGAGACAAGGATTGAGAAGATGCAAGAAAGGTTTAACAAGGACCTAGAAGAAATAAAAAAGAGTCAATATATAATGAATAATGCAATAAATGAAATTAAAAACACTCTGGAGCCAACAAATAGTAGAATAACAGAGGCAGAAGATAGGATTAGTGAATTAGAAGATAGAATGGTAGAAATAAATGAATCAGAGAGGATAAAAGAAAAACGAATTAAAAGAAATGAGGACAATCTCAGAGACCTCCAGGACAATATTAAACGCTACAACATTCGAATCATAGGGGTTCCAGAAGAAGAAGACAAAAAGAAAGACCATGAGAAAATACTTGAGGAGATAATAGTTGAAAACTTCCCTAAAATGGGGAAGGAAATAATCACCCAAGTCCAAGAAACCCAGAGAGTCCCAAACAGGATAAACCCAAGGAGAAACACCCCAAGACACATATTAATCAAATTAACTAAGATCAAACACAAAGAACAAATATTAAAAGCAGCAAGGGAAAAACAACAAATAACACACAAGGGAATTCCCATAAGGATAACAGCTGATCTTTCAATAGAAACTCTTCAAGCCAGGAGGGAATGGCAAGACATACTTAAAATGATGAAAGAAAATAACCTACAGCCCAGATTATTGTACCCAGCAAGGATCTCATTCAAGTATGAAGGAGAAATCAAAAGCTTTTCAGACAAGCAAAAGCTGAGAGAATTCTGCACCACCAAACCAGCTCTCCAACAAATACTAAAGGATATTCTCTAGACAGGAAACACAAAAATGGTGTATAAACTCAAACCCAAAACAATAAAGTAAATGGCAACGGGATTATACTTATTAGTAATTACCTTAAACGTAAATGGCTTGAATGCCCCAACCAAAAGACAAAGACTGGCTGAATGGATACAAAAACAAGACCCCTACATATGTTGTCTACAAGAGACCCACCTCAAAACAGGGGACACATACAGACTGAAAGTGTAGGGCTGGAAAAAGATTTTCCATGCAAATTGGGACCAAAAGAAAGCAGGAGTCACAATACTCGTATCAGATAAATTAGACTTTAAAACAAAGGCTGTGAAAAGAGACAAAGAAGGTCACTACATAATGATCAAAGGATCAATCCAAGAAGAAGATATAACAATTATAAATATATATCCACCCAACATGGGAGCACCGCAGTATGTAAGACAAATCCTAACAAGTATGAAAGGAGAAATTAACAATAACACAATAATAGTGGGAGACTTTAATACCCCACTCACACTTATGGATAGATCAACTAAACAGAAAATTAACAAGGAAAAAAAAAAAAACAAAACATGTATCTATAAAGCTCACTAAAGCAAAGCACAGTAAAATGAGGTATGGCAATAAAAGGTGTTAAATTTATCAAAAAAAAAAAATACTAATAAAGTGCTGAAAAATTAAAGCTGTCAATTCTGTAATAGATATTCATTGAAAGTATCTTTTGAAATGGGGGTGAAAACACCTTCAGAGAAATGAAAGCTAAGGAAGCATGCACGAGCTATAAAAAATGATAAAGTCCTTTATGAATGATGATAATATCAAAACAAAACTGGGAAATACAGGAAGGAGTAAAGAGCACTACGAACAGTCAATACTTGGATAAACATTAGAAACTATTCTCTTTTCTTAATTTCTTCATGGTAAACTATCAACATCATATTGTGAAATTTTTCAGAAAAAAAAAAAGAATATGGTATGACATAGTTCTGTCTTAGATATTATGCTAGTGGGATGAATACTGAAAATAACTAAAGTACCTCATGGTACATATTTTCAAAAAAAAAAAAAGAAGACCATGGTGAGAATTTTTCTCTCTCTCTCTGACAGGGGGAGAGGTGAAAAAAATAAAAATAAAAATAAAATAAAATCTAAAAAAATTAAAAAAATAAAATAAGAAAGTGCGTCGAGTTAGAACAGCTTCCGGCGGGGTCTGGATGTTGATGTCCTGTATCTGATGCCTTGTTGCGCTCGAAAGTAAGTGAGCTCCAGAGGAGTGCGGAGAAATTCAAGTCTTTGCTGCTGTAACTTCATCAGCCCGCCAAGATGGCAATGCAAGCGGCCAAGAGGGCGAACATTCGACTTCCACCAGAAGTAAATCAGATTTTGTATATAAGAAATTTGCCTTACAAAATCACAGCTGAAGAAATGTATGATATATTTGGGAAATATGGACCTATTCGTCAAATCAGAGTGGGGAACACACCTGAAACTAGAGGAACAGCTTATGTGATCTATGAGGACATCTTTGATGCCAAGAATGCATGTGATCACCTGTCAGGATTCAATGTTTGTAACAGATACCTTGTGGTTTTGTACTATAATGCCAACAGGGCATTTCAGAAGATGGACACAAAGAAGAAGGAAGAACAGTTGAAGCTCCTTAAGGAGAAATATGGCATCAACACAGATCCACCAAAGTAAACGTTTTCTGCATTTTCACTTTGGACTAAAACCACTATTTTTTTTTTTTTAATGCTGAATATTGTGATTTCTTATTTGAGATTGAAAAAGACCCACTTGAAACTGATATATGTTAGAATATATTATGTTAATAAACTTGTAGCTTTTGGTAAAACAACAAAAAAAAAATAAAATAAAATAAGAAAGTGAAGATCATGCATAACCCCAGCCACCCAGAAATTATTAAAATTATGGTATATGACTTCCAGAGTTTTCCTGTACATCAGTTTGTATAGAAACAAATAGACATACATATATATGTACTTCTTAAAAACTAAAATAAAATCATACTTTCTCTGATGTTCTGTAGACCATTTTTATTTAGAAATTTATTTTATTGTGGTAAAATATATAACATAAAATTTGCCATTTTAAAGTGTTAAGTTTAAAATTACAATTATAACTCAATGGCATTAATTACAGCTACAATGTTGTATAGTCATCACCACTATCTATTTCCAAAATTTCATCATCCCAGACAGAAACTGTGTAACCATTAATCAATAACTTCTGATTTCCCCCTCTCCTCGGGTCCTGGTAGCCTCTCATCTACTTCCTGACACTGAATTTGTCTATATATTTTATATAAGTGGTATTATACAATATTTGTCCTGTTTGGTTTCTTTTATTTAGATGATGCTTTCAGAGTTCATGCATGTTGTAGCACTTCATTCCTTTTTATGGTGGAATTCCATTGTTTGAATATACCACATTTTGTGTGTTCATTCTTCTGTTGATGGACACTTGGGCTTTGCTGTTGTGCTGTTTTGAACATTGACATGCAACTAGCTGTTTGAATCTCTAGTTTTAATTTTTGGAAGGTACATACCAAGGAGTGACACCAAGTGACTTCCACTTCCTGGTATTCATGTTCTATTGTAATACCCTCCATAGAGTTGGAGTTGGATCTAGTAACTTGCTTCTAGTTAATAGACTACAGCAGAAGTGATGCAATGTTACTTCTGAGATTAGGTTATAAGAAGACTGTGGTTTCTGTCTTGGGTGAACACCCTGTCTCTCAGTCTGTCTCTCTCTCTCAGTCTCTCTCTCTCTGAGACATATAAAAAAGTCCCAGCTATCCTACCAGAGAGCCCATATAGTGGAGACGCCCTAGAGGATAAAAGGCCACATAAAAGAGAACTGGGCACTCCAGCCAACAGCCAACACAACTGTTACCCATGTAAGTGAGCCTTCTAGAGGCAGAAGTTCCAGCCCCAAGTTTCAGATGATAGCTTGACTAGACACTCATGAGAGACCGGGGTCAGAACCATCAAGCCAAGCCATTCCTCATCCATCTAAAAGATGAGATAGTAAATGTTTGCTATTTTAAACCACTGTTAAGTCTTAATATGGCTGACCCTGGAACAACTCAGGGGTTAGGGGCACCAACCCTCAGAACAGTAAAAAATCTGTATATAACTTATAATCAGTCTTTCATAAAAATGGTTCCTCCATATTGATGGTTCAGCATCCACAGATTCAACCAACTGCAGATGTATAGTACTAGAGTATTTACTGTTGAAGGAAATCTGTGTATAATTGGACCAGTGCTATTCCAACACATGATGTTGACATGTCAACTCTGTAAGTATCCTTCTAGGATTTCACAGTAGGTATTGAAACAGGATTTGAACCTATATTTATCCAACTCCAAAGCTCCTGGCAACTATCATACTATTTTTCTCAATCTCCTTTGCAAACTTCTCTTTTGCAAGTTTCTCTTTCCCTGCCTCTCCTTTGGGGATTTTCATTAGCATTTTATTCTTTCTTCTCAGAGTATACTCTCAAATCAGTCTCATCAACCAGTATGTCTGCAGTTGCCGTCTATCTGCCAGCGATCTTCAAACCTGTTTTTCCAAGTCAATTTTTCTCTTAAAAGCTCCCAATCAGTACATCTAAATGTTCACTAGACATCTCCACCTTTTTGTCTTAACTCTTCAGACTCAAGAGATTCAAAATGAACTCATGATATTTTTCTCTAAACCTCCTATTCCTGTTTTCTAGCTCAGTAAATAACACTCACCAGTCTCTTAGGTACCCACTCTGACCTCTGCAAGTCAGTCTTGACTTTCCTCTCAGTTTTTATATCCAGTCACTCAACAGTTGATAGTAGCTCAGTACATAATTCATGCATCTCTTCAGGCTTTTCAACTTTACTGATATCACCTGGACTGCTGTGGCATTCTTGTGATGCATCTCTCTGCCTCATGTATTGTTTCCCCTTAATTCAGTGTTTGTCAGATACCAAATGCAACTTATTAGTGATTCATGGAAATCAGCCTAGTAGTTTATGACTGGCATTGTTTTAAAAAGGAAATAAACTAATGTAGTATAGAAAACATTAGAATGTATCTCATTGAGTGGGTATGCTCATTGTGTTATGAGACATACTTATTTCTTATTGCAGTTTTTAATTAGTGAAGTTTGGAAAACAATCCATTCTTTATACTGTAGCCAGAATGGTCTTTCCAATCAGCTCATATTAATAACCTTATCTAAAATCCTTCAGTGACTTCTCATTGACTTCCTGGTAGAGTCTGAACTCCTTAGCATGCTCTTTGGGGGCCTTTAATGATCTAGGCCTAGCTCAAGACTCATTTCTCCCCATTCTTCTCACAGCATCTAAGCTCATGCTGAAGTAAATCACAGGTAGTTCCATGAAGTAGAACTACATGAAATGACTATAGTTCTGCTTTTTTTTAACATCTGTAAATGCCATTTCTTCTCCCTGGAGTGCTTCCTTATCCCCATCTATATTAAAATTGTCTGTTATTTCTTTTCCTATCTTTCCCAGTTGACCATAAATTTTTTGAGGATAGTGACTATATTTTGTTCATCATTGTATCCCAAAGCCTAGTGCAGTGCTTCCATGTAATAATGTTCAATATTTTGGGGGAATAAAAAGATGTTGAATTGCATCACTATTTTAAAGATGCATAGAAACACCAAGCACTCAAAACAATTTGCCTGCCATGACTACTTTGCTTTTAATAAAGGAGTGATTCTTAATATGTGGTATTTGTAATAATGTGGAATGCATGTTTGAAAACATCTAAGGCTCTCCCATTTTATTTAAATATGATAGACTTTAAATGAACTTAGAGTGATCTTGTTATAAAGAGGAATATATTAAATGTAGTAAAAAAGTCATTTGGCTTTCAAATACAAATTGCTGGATGATTAACTGAAATATAGATTCCACTTTCATTAACAAAATTTGTTCAGATATTTTATGCTTTTTAACAATATGTTTTTACATTAAAGGAATCTTTTCCATTTTACACTAGAATCTTCCAGAAGTAAACACTGAAATGTCAGTGGAAAAATCAGGAAACACCATCATACAGAAATATAATTCCAGGCAAGAAATAAGGGAAGAAAATACCAAGAGTTGTTGTTTAGACACTGAATACAAAGAAAAAGGGGAAACAAAAGAAGGCCCATTTTTAGAGGAAATCATTATAGGTAATAAAGGTAACCCAGTTATATTGATGTTTTCTAATTTTTATATTGGTCTTTCAGGGGGATATCAATTTCAGTCTTCACTTTGAGGACCTAGTAGTATAATTGGAGAAATACTTTTCCATTTGTATGTCTTAACAAAAGGACTTGTATGTCTTTTGAGCTGTTCTTTAATAGTCAGTATTCAGGGGAAAAAACACATTTTTGCTTTCCTTTCTCATCACTTACTCGTTGGCTTTTTGCATTCTGGTTTCTGCTTTCGTTTCTTTGCTGAGACTGTTCTCTGAGCTACTAGTAACCTTTTGATGACCAAATTCTAGAGCACTTTTCTTAGTTCAGATTACCTTTCTGTAACCATTGAAATAATTGACTAATTCATTCATATTGAAAAAGAGTTGTTTAAAGAAGGTAATCTGAAGGTGTTCAAACCTAGGCTGAACAACCACTTGGTGGGGATGTTGTAGAGAGAATGATTGGATTAAAAAGACCCTTCATGGCCTACAGATTATTGTAACTATACTGAAATTTTGAAATCTGTGGTTAAAACCCAGATGAATAAAATTAATATCTTAAGTAGATATTCTGTACATTTTGCCCAAAAGTATTCCAGATTTTAAAAATATTTACAAGGTAGTGAGCAAAAAAGTGAAGAAAAGAAACCAGCTGGCAACTTCTGGATCTAGGTAATAAGAGAAATTACAATATGACTATTAGTGTAAATTAATTTTTATCTAATCAGCTGTGTGTTTGTATGGAATTGTACTGTATATGCAAAAGGAAGTAACAGACTAGAGAAATAACCAGTTTGTAATGCCCTCAACTTACTTTTTTAAACCAAAACTACTTTCTCTGTTATGAAATACAAATTTAATATAAGTAGAACCAAATATTTTACCATGCTTATTAAAGGGAACTCACTATTTATGTAAAACTGATGTCATTATGTTTGTATAATAGCTTGCCAGTGAAATATTTAAAATTAAATATATTTTTTAAAAACAGTTAATATGTGTTATAAAAGCAGGCTTTAGTATATAACCCAAAATTTTACTGTGTTCTCTTTATAACAGACTTACAGCTTTTTGAAAAAAGCTCCAAGAATAAAATTGATATTGTTGTGCCACAGGATGAAAACCAAAGTGAAATATCCCTAGGCAAAACCCTCGGCAGAGAAAAAGAATTAATTAGTGAAGGACAAACCTTGGATATTACCAACTTTACAAAAGTGGTTACTACAGAAATAAAAAACAAGGTGGACTTGGAGAAAGATAATGAGGGTACAGAACTTAAATCACCAAGTATTCCCTTTGTAGTGGCAGATTCATCAATGGAAACAGAAAAGATCCATCTAGAAAGAACTGAAGGATTAGATCTTCACCATGCAAATACACATCTGGGGGTTGAAAATAACAGCACATCATTTAACAGTATTTTAAATGAGATGGCTTGCCATACAAATCATAAAAAAGATGTTTCTGAAGATGAGCCATTCAAACAACAGTTGAGATTGTTTCCAGGGACTCAAGAAAATACCACAGAGAAGGTAATTACAAATAGCCACCAAATCAAAACAGATCTGGATTCTTCTGTAGATATAAAAAGGAATCTTGTCCAGCCTCAGAAATATAGTTTACAGGATTCAAATAATGTTATGTTAGATGATAAACAATGTAAAATAAGACAGACACAACTGTTAAATAAAAAAAGTGAATGTAGCCTATTGCCATTTAAAGAAACTTCAGATGTTCAGCAAGTTGGTGAAGGTCCTTCAGAGCAACCTCAACTAGCTATTCCTTGTGATACAGCAATCAACCACCCCATTTCTTCTGCTGTTTTCAGTGACAATTTGAATGTACTTTTAAAGAATTCAGATAAAATTGTTAATATCATGCCTATGTTGGTGACACCCAACTCAAGCCCTGGGAAAAGAACTATATGGAAAAATCTAAATGATATGCAAAACAGTCAATTTGAGAACTGTTTGGGGTGTCTAGAAAACAATGTGACTCTTTCCCATCTTCAAATTAACAATGAGAATATAGATGCTTCACAAGCCAAAGATATGAAAACTGCTAGTCATGTGAAAACTTCCACAGAAATGCAGTTTTCCAATAAAGAAAGTCAGATTGATGAGAATCAGATAACTGAAGTTAAAAAAAAAGACTACTTCCCTAATGAAAGACAGCATACATTGTTAAATAGTACAGAGAAAACGGAGTCATTAAATGACATTGTTTCAGGAAAAATTTACAGTGAAGGACAGCTGGAAGAATCATGTTCATTTCACATAAAGCCATCTGGAGATTTAGTAAACATAAGTGGAAGGTCAGCCTTTGATCTTTCAACTTCAGATAAAAAAACTGAGAAAACTCTAGTGTATGTGAATTTTTTAGGCCCTAGTTCTTGGTCAAAAGTAAATCAAATTGAAAGTCAAACAGTGAGCACTTCAACATCTAGCATTCCTTTGTTGCTGAACGAGAGACCAGTAAGTCTGTTAGAAAACAAAAAGACTGTTTCGATGACACTTTGTAAAAATGTTAGTGTGGATGAGGCCAGGAATGATGTTGGACCAGGTAAGAAAATAATTATTTTAAAAATTGCTTTTCTACTTATTATTCTTGGTAAAAATTTTCCAGATTGTTTAATATGAAAATTTATATTACTATATATATTATTTTGCCTAAATCTAAAGACTCTGTATATGTGTGTGTATATATATATATATATATATAAAAAAGTAGGAAAGGTTTTACTTAAATGGAAGCAGATTTCTTTTCATTTAAATCTGAACCAGTATTATCAACATAACATGTACAGAGGTCAGTTGCATTTTGGAAATTAAAAAAAAAAAATCCTTTTCATTATCAAAGAACTGAAACTAGCAAAAACAATCACATTTGTGTCATTGATTTTAAATTAGGACCATCTACCTAATCCAAGTCTCTTTTTTTTTTTCTTACTTTCTAGAGCAAATGCAGTAAAGTTGTTGATAAGGCTTCTGCCTGCATTCATGTTTACTCCTTTTCTTTCTATACTAAGAACACACACAAAACAAGCTTCCTTCTCTCAGAACTGTTTTAGTTTCTCTCGCTTTCTTCTAATTTTTCCCTCCTTCCTTAATTTTTCTGTTTTGTCTGTCCCTTCACTAGCACCACAAATCCAGCTCTTTGTTTTTTTTTGTTTGGCAAGTAATAGTGAAGTGAAAGTCACTCAGTTGTGTCCAACTCTTTGCGACCCCATGGACTGCGTAGCCTACCAGGCCGCTCTGTCCATGGCATCTCCAGGCAAGAATACTGCAGTGGGTAGCCATTCCCCTCTCCAGGGGATCTTCCTGACCCAGGATGGAACATGGATGGATCCCTTGCATTGCAGGCAGATTCTTTACCACCTGAGCCACCCAGGGAAGCCAAGTGAAAGTGTTAGTTGCTCATTTGTGTCTGATTCTTTGTGACCCCATAGATGATAGTCCACCAGGCTCCTCTGTTCGTGGAATTCTCCAGGCAAGAACCCTGGAGTGGGAAGCCTTTCCCTTCTCCAGGGGATCTTTTCAACCCAGGGATCAAACCTGGGTCTCCCACATTGCAAGCAGGTTCTTTACCATGAGTCACCAGGAAAGCCCCAAGTAATAGTGAGGTGTAACATTACCTTTCATATCCTTGATATATATTGTTTGAAACAGTTTAAATTTAATCCCTTAATAGTTATAGATCAATATTGATACATTCAAATAGTCAATATTTCAGATTGTAGGGACTGTTCTATTCTTTAGAGTGTAGTAAAGACTACCACATGATATAAAAACATCCTCCAGAATAAAAAAAGAGGGATGGGGAGGTAAATGGATGACATACACATGACTTAATATTGAAGGTACTGAAACTAGGTGAGAAGTACATTAAGGTTCGTTCTCTCTACTTTTATGTACTTTAAAATTTTCATATTAAAGACATTTTAAAATAGAAATGCAGTATATCTCATGTATAGGTATTGTATAAATGTAACAAAGATAATCACTGTTTAAGAAGTATAATAATAATAAAAATGTTTATTTGCTAATAGCAATCTCAACATGTTTAAGTTGTTGGGGCTGTTAGACAGCCTTAGATTTTTAGGGAAATTTGCCTTGACTTCCCTGGTGGCTCAGACAGTAAAGCATCTGCATACAATGCGGGAGACCCAGGTTCAATCCCTGGGTCAGGAAGATCTCCTGGAGAAGGGAATGGCAACCCACTCCAGTATTCTTGCCCCCACCCAAAAAAAGGGGGGCTCAAAGAAATATTTGGGGCTTCCCTGGTAGCTTGGATGGTAAAGCATCTGCCTACAATGAGGGAGACCTGGGTTCGATCCCTGGGTCTGGAAGATCCCCTGGAGAAGGAAATGGCAACCCACTCCAGTATTCATGCCTAGAAAATCCCATGGACCAAGGAGCATGGGCTACAGCCCACAGGGTCACAAAGAGTTGGACACGACTGAGCGACTTCTCTCTTCTTTGCCTGTTTAACAATATGCATTTAGACCCATTACAGAAATATGGCTTATTAGGAAAGCTTTGCATGGCCCCTCTGACTTTAACAGGCTTCTTTTAAAAAGGAAATTGAGAAAATTTTAAAAAGAAGTGGGAATTAAAAGCAAAGCAAGTATATCTTATTTGAATGGAGAAGTAATTAGGGAAAAATACAAAACACAAAAACACTGTAAAATCTCATTTCACAAACTCATTTTCCTAATATAATAAAATGCATTAACTTCAGATTCCATTAATTTTGTCTGTCAAATGCAGCAGTTTAATGCTGTTAGTCAATGGACAGATCTAACATTTACCATTTTCTTACAAGTCTTTCCTTCTAAATTAAATCTCAGTGATAGGATGCAAGGAGAGATGACTAAAATTCTATAGTAATTCAACTTGTAAAATACTCAGACTCATAAAAGATACTCCTAAATATCTTTTAGCCTTCAAAGACATGTTGCTCTAAATTGTTATCTATTTATTAAAACACAGTGACCCCCTACTAGACAGCCCTTTGTTGGCCTTCTTATAGTCAATTTCTTTTTAAATATAATTTAGAAATCTTTCAGTTGGTTCAGACTTTTCCCTTTGTATTAGTAAGATGTTTACTATATAAATGTTTATATGCATAGGCAGTCCAGTAACCAGGGGAATAAGGATAACATTTTAATGTATGTTATATTGTTTGAGAAGATCCTAACACTGTGTCACTGGTGGTAATGTGAAATCAGCAGGTTTTTGAAAGTAGCAATAAAATGTTTTCTGAAATGAAGTACCTAATGTAAGAGCAAAGTCTATGAAAACCAGTATTCAATATAAGAATATAGAAATTGTTACTTTTAAAATACCAAAGCATGGGATCAGAGAAAAACAAGTTTAGTCACTAAAATGAGTCCCTGGAGAATAAAATTCAGTTGTCATTTCCTCTTTGTCAACCAGATACTACCAGCATTAACAGAGTTGCTGACACTTTGAATAACTCAAGTATCCATCCAGATCCCAGGGGAGAGCCCAGTGAAGAGAGGAATGCAATTGCAAAGACTTTTTATGATTCTTCTTTTCCCACAGAACATGTAAGTCAATTAAAAATATTGCCGAGCAGACCTTAGTGAGCTAATTCTACAGATATGTGTAGAACTGTATGCATCTGGATGGTTTAAGACCTAACTGATCTCCAAAATAATATCAAGAGGGCAACATGGCACCATTTTTCACAATTAAGGTTGATGGAAAACAGCAGGAAAAAGTCACAGTGTATAAATCAAATAGATATAATCCAGCCTGTTTGGGGAAGGAGAGTGTGAGGTAGTGTATCATGTACTTCTATTTTTTAGTCACCTAAATTTAGGAATAGTGGCATTTGAGCATTTACTTATTTAAACTATTAAAAAATAGTTGACTCATTTGAGCATTTTACATTATAATAAAAGCTGTCTTAAGTTGTTTTTAACAGTGCTTAAAGGTAATTTATATTATTTTCAGAAATTGACTATTCCAAAGGAAGAAATTTGTCTATTTTAAATTATTTCAATTAAAACACAGTATGTGAAAGGATCAAATATTCATAAGTATATGATATCAAGTATGGATATAAATATTAAGCAAAGTATTTGTAGACGTTATATGGCTCCAAGAGTCCATTTGTCATATGAAAAGCAACTAACTACAATCAACAGGTTTTTGTTGGGTTTTTTTGGAAAATTTCTAAGTTTTTAAACTTAAGTGTGCAAAACTTCAGTGCAAAAATGGCTGTATTGTTCAAAGTCTAAAAAACAAATACAGCTGCTATAAGGAACCCAAAAAGGTTAGGAAAAATGACAAAAAAGCAACTGCATAGTCACTGTATATTTTAAATGTTAAAGATGCACATTAAACAACTTTTTTGAGCACTGTTACAAAGTGAAAATCATAGCAGTAACACAGCCTTATGAGTAAGTTTCTAATAGTACATTTTATTTCCATTTTTAAATTTGAGAAACCTCAAGTAAGGTAGCCTAACTGTCCCTTTGGGAAAGTTGAAACTAAAATCAGGATCTGCGTTTTTCACCTTTGCATAATTGAGCTCAAAACCAAATCATTTCAGCTTGATGTGCAAATGTTCAATCTTTAAACTGTGGTGACAAATGCACAGTAGACTAGGCACTGGGAAATCTAAGTTCTGACCTTTAGCTAATTGGGTAAGTCATAGAATCAAATCAAAAGCAAAAAGAGGCTTGAGTATCAAAGGTAGACATCCATTCTGATTGGGTTGAATACTTAACACTTCTAACATAATTGTTCTATTTTCAAACAGTTTAAGGGTATGATGGAAATTTCACATCGCCCTTTCAAGCCCATTTTTATTTAAAAAAAAAGAAAAAAACCCAATAGATAAGTTCTTTGTAGTGCATCCCTAATGCTTTTTCTGTAATTAGTTAAGAATTTCTAAAATTTAAAATTTTGAAGAAATATTCCCACAACAGCTTTAAAACCATATTGAGGCAGTGACACAAATGTGAAATAATTTTCCAGAGCATTAAGAACAGTTTGCAGTGGACTTAGACTAGGTATCTTGGCTGTTACATGCTACATTCTCAATTTTTCTTCTCAATTTTTGTTAATAGAAAAGTCTCTTCTAAAAATACTGGTGTGGGGAACACACACTAACTGTCTGTTTAGAAAAGTGATCATCACTTGGTGTCAAGTAATGTGCTCTGTATCATTGTCCCAGCTGATGCTTGGTTACCAGTTAACATTTAATATGGGACAAATTTAAAAGCAGGTGAGCTCTTTTGCTTAGTCTACTGAAAAGGCTGTGATCCCTGGATTAAACAAGACCAATCTAACCTCTTTTACTTATCCTTTTCTACATCACAGGCTGTTGAATGACAGCTCATGGGCCATATGCAGCCTATTGCCTTGATTTTGACAACAGTAAAAGCTTATCAGAACAGCCACACCCATGCCTTTACCTGTAGTTCTACGGCTGCTTTTGTGTTAGTGACACAGTTGTGAGGGAGGCCACTTGGCCCACAAAGCCAAAAATGTTTACTCTGGCTCTTTTACAGCAAAAGTTTGCCAACTCTTGTTCTAAACGAAAAGTGAATTTTATGAAGACTTATGGCCAGAAAGGGAATATAAGTTCTTTAACTTTTTCAACATATTTTTATGTATACTGTCCACATCAGTCTTGTAAAATTCTGGGTAGTTACATTATGAGTTAATTCACTTTTCTCCTGTAGACCCAGAGTAATGTTTTTTTTTTATTCTTAGAGGGGGTTCGGTTGGCAGCCTGCTGCAATCTTGATTACACACAGGAATGAGGATGGGAGAGAGGGGCCAGAGTAAGCAGTCACTTGTTTACACATTCAGTATTAGGTTCATTCAGAATTTTAAAATGTAACCACAGGCTTAAAGAAAGAGGACTACTGCTACTAGGCTGGGGAAAATTTTAGGCTAAAGAGCAGATCTTTTGAGTCAGGCAGAAAGAGGTGAAGAGGTGATTTTTTAAGAAGGAAAGGAAGGAGCAAAGATACATGGCAACATGTGTATAACTAGAATTACTGCTGTAGGCTGCAAAACCTAAGTTAAGCTAAATAGGACAAGTTAAGTGTAAACTGTAAAATTATATCCTGCTTCTCTCTATGGCCAATCCTTGCTTCTGCCCCTCCCACTAAGTAGGAAAAAGGGAAGTGTAATGTGTGAATGTCTCCCTCCTTTTTCCATCAAGTCAAAAGATACAGATTTTGGGAAATTGGGTAGTTTGTACTTGGTGTCAAAGCACCAAGATGTTTCTAGCATTTTGTTGGCAAAACAGGACCATTATGTCATACATATCATCAAATCATTTTACTCCAAAATTAGTAGCAACCTAGCTTTGGATTTGGTCTACTTCTGTTAACTATTCTCAGTACTGCATGAGGCCGACACACTACCCACGCATGGATGACTTTAATTCATTTTGGCTCTGTGAGCCACATAAGGTATGTTGAACACTTACAAGCCAGACATTATGAAAAATACATATTTATGTGCAGTTTATCCAGCTACTCTTTACAGAATAGCATTTTGTAACTAAAAGAATCTGATGAGAAAACTGAGGTCCACAGAAGTTAAATGAATTGCTTAAGGTCTCCTGGTGGTCCTTTGTTGATACTTTTGTTTTCATCTGTATTTCACAAAAACATAGGCAATGAGACAGACATGAACCCAGCATCACTAAGGATCAGAGGCTAAGACTCTGAGGAGACTGGCGGTTGACTAGAATTCGCAGGAACCAAACAGAGCAGTCCAAAAGGACACATCCTTTAGGGAACTGAGATAAATGTAAATATTTAAATGCAGTTTAAAAAATTGTTACTGTATGATCTCACTTTGAAAATACATTACAAAAATATGCCACTTTTAACTGAGTACTGCCTTACATTATTTTCCAATCTAAGATCTTCACAAAGATTTATGAACAAATGACCTTCATTATAGCTTAATAACAGTAAACATTTTCTAACAACTCAAATGTCCAACAATATATTAAATTATGGAACATGGAGTATGATGGAGCCATGGTCTTTCTAGAGGGAAATGTTAAAAATGTTTTTAACCCAGCATAGACAATCATATAAATGATCCAGATTTTTAACAACTATATATAGAGAAGAGTCTAGGATATTTATATCAAAATGTTTAATGGTGGTGAATACTGGGTAATTTTAATCAAATTCTTATTCTGTTCTGTACTTCAAAAATATATTCCCATTCAAGAAAAGATTTTATCTGAGAATCTAAGAAGACCATAAAAGATTTTTTTCAAAAATTGAATTTTGTCACACCCTGCAGCTTGTGGGGAATTCCCTGACCAAGAACTGAACCCGTGCTCCCTGCAATGTAAATGCAAAGTCTTAACCATCTGCACCACCAGGGAAGCCCTCAAATTTATTTCTGATAGGGATAAACTGGAAACATGTCAACAATAGGTCCTAGTTGAATTATCACACATCCATAAGAAGTGTCTTGCAGCACTGACATTTGCTTATGAGAAGGCTGTATTGTATAGGAAACAATTCAGAAGGAAAAACTGATATAAAATTCTACAGAATGGTCAACATTAAAATATAGAGGATAAAAATAGAAAGACTAATAGCAAACAATACCAAAATGTTGACAGGTCTCTCTGGATAGTGGATTACTAGTGATTTTTAGTTTCTTTACACTTTTCTGTTTTCTAAACTTGTAGTTAATTATTTTATATTCAGAAAAAACCTTAAAAATACTTCTTTAACACAGTATTAGAAGTGTGACCCAATGTGGTGCCTTGGAAACACACCAACTTAACACCTCATTGCGCTTTCCTGTTTCTCCAACAATGGTGCTCTGAAGCCTAAGAGGAAACCTGAAGTAAAAGGCAGTTTCTATATGGCAGTTTACTTCCGTTAGCATTTAAAAATTTCCCCAGCCTTGATAGAAGATACAAAACATAGACTTGTTTGGGAAGGGCAGGGGAGTAGCAGACAAAACAGATTTTAATCTGCATTGTTTTAAATATGTTTTCTTTCAAAGAAAGCTTAAGACCTTTAAGAAAACATTTGTGGTATCTCTGGAGTATATCTTGAAGAGCTACTTGAAGATCTTGAAGAGCTACTACATAAGCCTACAAATTCACAGTTTATAGTTTTTTTTTGGTGCCAAAATTACTAGGGTGGTAGCTGGAAAATAGCCAAGACAACAGTGGGTTTTTATCACATACCCCTAATTGCAAAGGCTGAAGGATTTTCTTTAAATGCTTATTGATGACTGGTTAGAAAATGAGTAATAATTTCAGTGGTAAAACAAGTTTGGTATTTCCTAGGTGAAAACAAAGCCTCTGAAATCAACTCCGCTACAAAGCCATTTTCAGGCAATCAAGATTAAAAATACTGATTCAGATGTGTCTTCTGGTGAAGATGACTGGCAGCACTTGGTAACAAATCAAATAAATGAAATTGAAAAGTTTCTAAGCTTAGAAAATAACAACCAACCTAAAAAAAGAAAAGCAGAAGAGATGGCAGAAAAAACAGATTAAAATAATGTTGATAAATGCTTTCAGAGTGAATTATTTAGTTGAAATATCGATGTGGTATCAATTGGAATACAATTTATATCTAAAGCTTTATAGTTGTACTCACTTTACCAACTTTTTTCTTTGATGAAATTATATTACTGTTGTGTTTTCACTCAATAAATGCTTCATTTAAGATAGCTAAGATTGCAAGGTTTGATATTAGCACTGAATGAATGTTAGCATTTAATTCCCTTTAGTTAAATTTGTCTTTCCTCCATATACTCAAAGCTCTTGGTGCATCTCAAACCCCTTCCTTACAGAACACAACATATGTATTATACAAAATAGACAGTGACCCTTTGTGATTTATTACTTTGTATGCTCTGAAGATGGTTATTTCTTTTAAATATGAGACAATAAATGTCCAGACTGTAGTCAGATTTTAGCCTATATTTTACTATGATTTAGATTTTCCAAAAAGAGCAAAACTATACAGCATAAAAATTCAGGTGTCAGAAAGACTCAAAAGGCTGTTTTTCACTTTGTTCAAATTTTGTTTCCAGGCATTAAGTGTGTCATAGAGTTGCTGCCACTGCTGTTTTCCAAATGTCCGATGTGTGCTATGACTGGAAAAATTAAAAATAAAGTTATTAGTCAACCTTTTGTCCTTTGGTATTCTTTTATAATACAATACACTTGTATCTAGTTAAAACAGCAAGGTTAAATATATATAGGAGACAATATAGAGTTGTAAAAATGACTATAAGGTTTTTTAAAACAAAACAAAACAAAAAAACCTTTATTTGCCATACTAACCCTAAACCAGGCTTCCCTTGTGGCTCAGCTGGTAAAGAATCTGCCTGTAATATCAGAGACCTGGGTTCAATTCCTGGGTTGGGAAGATCCCCTGGAGAAGGGAAAAGCTACCCACTCCAGTATTCTGGCCTGGAGAGTTCCACGGACTGTATAGTTCATGGGGTCGCAAAGAGTTGGACACAACTGAGCGACTTTCACTATTCACACTAATCCTAAACCATCTATTTTCCTGAACTACATAAACCAGACACAGAAGTCATTAGTATTCTAGCCAGTGCTGAGCCATTAAATGAAATGTGCTGGAAAATAGGACTCTTTCATTAAATAAGCTAATCACATTCAGTCTGAACTTTAATAAAATTATGATAAATAGGAACTATTTAACTACAGTCAACTGATAAGAATACACCTTGGTTCTCTATAAACATTTAAGTGAAATAGAATAAACTGTTCTACAAAATGCTGCCAAGTATTAGTGTCTTACCTGACAACAACTTTTCTCTGGGTTTGATCAATTTTGCAGTAGACCATTTTAGTTCTTACAGCTAGAAAAAGGATGTTTTACATGACTTATTATATGGAAAAATTCCCAAGGAAAACAGTCTAAAGCATGAAACTATGACCAAGTAAACCATAATAAAACTTTACAGTTTCCCAACACTATTTTACAAACTGGCTCTTTGAAGCGCAGCAGTATGATACAACCAAAAGGAAGGCCACATATATTTGTCCTCTGGTTTGCTGCACCTATCTGTATTAAATATCACATAACGATTTTCAGTAAGAATTCTAGTGTTCATCCTGAAATCACAAAACAGAGGAGGCAGGAAACAGTTTCTTAATAAGGTATTATAGGACTGTTTGAGACTTAAGAGCATTCCAATGAAACAATGTCAATAGTTCCGTGCATTTTATTAATCTTAAAAAATCCTAATTACATTGCACTTTATAAGGCAATTATTAAGGCTTCCCAGCCAACACAGGAGACCTAAGAGACATGGGTTTGATCCCTGGGTTGGGAAAATCCCCTGGGGAAGGAAATGGCAACCTAATCCAGTTTCTTGCCTGGAAAATTTCATGGGACAGAGGAGCCTGGTGGGCTACAGTCCACGGGGTTGCGAAGAATGGGATGTGACTGAGCACAGCACACAATATAATTATTGGAGGTCCTATTCCTAGGCCAATCACAAAAATGTGATAATGGTTAGTATTTTCAGATCATTTACTGAGCTGGCACATGCATTAATTACAGGCATTAATTTATTTAATCTAAACAACCACAAATTAACTCCTACATTCATGTTTCACAGCTGAAGGCCTAGTCTCAAACACAGGTTTAATACTAAAATCTAGGCTCTTAACCACTACAATATACCACCGCCCTAAAGGCCTTTTGTTCTACATGACTTCAAGGAATAGATACACACCAAAAACCAAATGTGCTCATTCAGTCGTGTCCGACCCTTTGTGACCCTATGGATTGTAGCCTGACAGGCTCCTCTGTCCACGGAATTCTCCAGGCAAGAATATTAGAGTGGGTTGCCATTTCCTTCTCCAAAAAAAACCACAAAGCAACTTACTGAATGTAATCCCACTGAATTTTCCAGTACTACAAATATAATCTGCTCAACTACTAAACTCAGTTTCAGGATTAAAAATCTTATGTTTCATAGGATAGAAGGAAATTCTAGAAAAGAAAATGTTCCAATTGCCTTACCATCAATAACAAATGCTTCAACATCATCAGCTCCAATCTGAAGTTCTTGTTGCATTGTGTCAAAAGAAATTTCTTTATTTTCCACGGCCATTCCCATAAAAGTAAGCAGTCTCATTTTTGCCATATTCTGTTCATGCAGTAGGCCTGAGAAACACAGCAGTGAAGCCAGATAAGCATCCATACTAATTACAGCCCTGCATGGTAACAACGCTTCTGTAAAATTGTGTCAGTGTTAATTTTCACAAACCTTCTTGTATTTGCAAACCATAAACTGACCCTACAATCATATTATGGAGCATTTAAAATTATTTTTCTATAACTACGTTTCTTTATTACTTCAGTGCCACAGGTGACACATTCAATGTTAAGATCAGGCTATAAAATGGTATTTTTAGGCCCTAAACATTTTGCACATTTTCTATTTTTAGTATTTATTTTATATATCTTAGGAGATAAAGTATACAAAATACATTTCATAAAGAACATTCTCATTAAACTAAATTACTTAAAACTTATTTTTACTAATAAGCTCTTCATTTAAACACAGGATTCTGTATCTATTGATACTTAACTGTTTTCTGTGTTACTGGTAAGCATGGAATTTTAAAATATTTTAACATACATTCAGTTATGAAAACATTAAATTTCTCTTTAGACCACTTGGGATTTAATACTTAAAAGTCAAACTGCAGAAGTATATATTTAACATTTACAGGTTTAAAATGATTAGTACTAGATAAAGTAATAGTGATAACCTGTTCTTTTTAAGGCAAAAGTAGAAAACTACAAATAATTCAAATTTTGCCTTATAATTTCTAATGAAATATTATAATTATTCGGATCACAAACAACTGTCAGACCTAAAAGCAAACTACCTAGTCCCCATCCTTTCTCTTTAAAAAAATTAAAATTGAGGAGTAAGATTAAGTGACTTACTTATTGGTACAAAGTGGCAGTACTAGGCCTAAAAAACAAGTTCATTTACAAAACAACTAGAAATACAAATATATACAAATCCTGAATACCCAAACTATCTATTTCTAAACAGAAGCCGAATTATAACACACAGATTACTCTTATTTCATGTTAATTTCTTAAAACATTTCTAAAGTTAATTTAGAAATACTCACACATTCCTTTTCTCTGAACTTTCAAATTATGTAAACTCAGCGAATGACACACTCTAGTAATAAGAGCCTCAAGTTTGTACTGGTAAAAAAGTTCTAAGTACTCCATAAATAAATTTGAAATTTATAACAATATTAGCAGAAGACTAGGGAAGCCCATTAATATAGGACATAATTGTTAATTAGCTGTAATTATGATGCAGGCTTTCTATTTGGCACTGATTCAACAAAAACATGATCATCATAACTCAAATGAATGAGGTACCCAAGTAAGTATTGCTAAGCAGATTTAATGGAAACCTACAAGCATCAAAAAATCAATTAGTGCACATTAACCCTAATTAACAAATGCAAATTAGATGCTGATTAACTTTCTGAAGCAAGAAGGTAGCAACTGGACAACACTAGATTACATGTGGACATGTTAGGGCAATTCAGTTGACACAAGTCGTGCTACTGTTGGCCCAAGCTGTCCGTTAATAAAACGAAGTGTTCTGAGAATAACTGATGCCACCTGTGGCATCTACACATTTATAATCCGACTTTCAGCTGTAATAACATCTTAATACATTTAAAACCCAAAAATAAACATTTAATATGATGTTTTTCTCCAAAACATCTTTTACAAACAAATTACTAATAAATGATTGCTAATCTGCATAGATTGTGACAAACAAAAGGCCAAACAGGGAATCTGATTTGTGGTTTACACAGAAATTATGTTTTTCCTATCACAGAGAACAAATACAAAGTTTATTTGTATACAATATTTGTTAATATAAGAAAATTCCTTAACATTACCAGTTCTATGGACATACATATTGGCCTCTTTTAATATGATAAAATGATAGGAATTCCTAAAATTTCTAAGATATAATTTAAAATACTAATGAAATTAAATTTATTTTACTGCTACTCCTTGTGCAGTTACAAGCTTACCATAAATCAAAAAACTTATCAGAGGGAAGATTATTTCTCAAATGAATTATGTAAAACCATGGTCTAACTCATGGAAATCTGCATGTAAAAACACTTCAAACTGATGTTTAAAACAAAGAACCAAATTTAAAGTCTTTAGGATTCTTGTTCTCAAAATCAAACTATGAAGCCAGTAAAGTATGAGTTAAAGACTTGTAGAAAGCTGTGCTTTGTTTCATGAAAGTAGATTACCTTCAACGAGGAAGTCACAGTGTTCTGTGTCATATTTCAATTTTAAAGTTATAAAAAAATCTAATTTTATGGAAACATTTATTCATTACTAATATGTCAAAACCTTAATGCAGTAATAAAAAAATGTGCATCATTGAGCAATTTCTGCATTGTCACTGACCCCTGTCTTAAAATGCTGCAATATAGAAAACGTAATTTTAATGCATGCAATAGCTTATGAACCAGTGCTCCTTTGAAACAGTCAATTACACATCAATGGGGGAGTGTCAAAGTGTTAATTACTACTCCTTTTTCTTTGGTGCGTAAATAAAGAGGTTGCTGACATTAACATTCCATCACATAACTTCATGCCACAAAACAAATTAACTGGGACAGAATGTGGTTTTCTGGGTCTAGTGCACCTGGCAAAGCACTGCACACAAACACACTTGCATCTACTTTATCTTGGTGTATTTCAAACGCCTTATTATGTTCAGGATAATTCAATCTTCCCCAATTCCAATGGCTGCACAAAAGTTATAGGTGACAGAAATTAATGATTACCAAATTGAGGACTAATAGTATAATCAAAGTAGATTATAAATGTATTCTTTATCTACACTTCAACCAACCAGGAAGACTAAATTCAATTTTAATATGGAAAATTACAACTGGCCTTTGTGTTCTGATCATCGTCCAGTAGAAAAACTAAGCACCTTAGCTTTATTTGTCTTCACTCTCTAAAAAACGGAGTTTTAGAACAATTAAACCTGTTCAACTACAGATTTCCTAAGGTTTCTCTTTTTAATTTTAGCCATGTTAAAAACATGCTCCAGAAAGAAAACACTGAATATATATGCAGTCTGCTCAATGAGGATGAGTAAGATTCAATTCAGCAACATTTACTGAACTCTGTTGGTCTAGAAAGAAAACTTCAAGATAAAAATCACAAAGCTTAAACTTACTATGCTGTCTTCAACAAACTGTCACACAAAATCACCATAACTCCACATCTAACTTCATCTACAGCTTCACTTAGATCTGCTTAGGAATACAGTATACTTTGTTCATTGGGGGCAGTGATGGAGAACCAAGTGTAAGACTGTATTAGAAGGAAAAAAGCTATCTGCTACAATTATGTGACTGTGGCTTTTTAAAAGAAGTACCAAAAATTTCAATCACCATGCATCTAAGGAATAAGATACACCACTGGTTAGGGTAATCTACACATAAGGCCATGATTGTATTTTCTCAATCATACATTCCTATCTCTCCCTACCCCTCCAAAGAATATTCCCCAAAACTTACCAAGTGAATCAATGAAGTCTTTATTATTCTGATAAAACTTGACATATGATGCCAATTTAGCACTCACAAAAATGGTTAAAAGCTATACAAATAAAGACAAAAAAAACAGAATCAAGATTTATTCTAGCTATTTAGGACACTGACTCCCAGCAAGGAGACCCTACATTTCAATCTGTTTGATCAAATTACCATGTAAATCTGCTTTCATCAAATTCACTTAAGATGAAAGAATCAGTAAATACAATGAGCTCTAAATGATTTACCCCAAAAGATGGCAGTAATGACGTAGTACTAAAAGAAAATAATCCGTAATGTATTTATACTAGAAAACTGCATTCATGTGCTTTTAAATATCAGACTTATTTTCCTAATTGGGGGCTAGCAGACACTATATAAATGAAGAAATTTGTATTCTCTAAGTTCATAATAGAGAAGATGAAGGAAAGAAAGGAAGAACAGGAGTGTTCAGCAGCGGAGAAAAGCTAAATGTTAGTCCTAAATTTCAGTCTGTTCCTGATAAAAAATGAATAAATAGTTCTCTTTCTAGATTTCTCTGAGTTGTGTCCATTAATACAAAGAGTTCTGGGTTCAGTATGTTAGATTGAGGAGAAAACACTTTTCACATTAAGGATAAATTACTTACATCATGAATAAGCTCGCCTTCCAAAAACTTGACTGGTTTTAACGTAAGAAGATGGTCAAAAAGGAATGCATTTGGATCTTTCAATGCTCGCACAATACACCTTAGTTAGAAAACAAAATCAAAGCTCAGAGTCTTGAAATTCAGGTACATTTCACTAGCTTTGCAGACTGCAAAATATATTCAATTAAGTGAAATATCTAAGAGTTTGATATACATGGCATAAAAAAATTACAAAACTGGGGTTAAAACAGGCCAATAAATTGATCAGTGACGCCTGTTTTAACCAAATTATTCAGACAAAAACATAGTTGAAGAGAAAGCACCACCAAAATAAAGAATAAAATAGCAATATTTTACCATTTATGTCAGACATTAAGTGCTTTAACATATATTATCTTATTTCATCCTCACAGCACCCTGAGACACTTAACAGTATTATCAAGCCCACTTTACCAAAGATGAAACAAGCTCAGAAAAGAACATGCCTGGTTTTAAGGGCTAATTAAGTGGTCAAGTATTTGAATGCAGGCATTCTAACCTGAGTCGACGACGATCTTTTCCACTAACTACCCTTTCTACCAACATCCATTATATACAAGTTCTTGGGAAGCAATAACCCTATGAAGAAATTACCACAATTTCCATTCCATAGAGTTAAAAAACTGATCCTACTCTTATCGCTACTAAATAGACCTAAAAGTGCTTGAAGCAGTTCTCGTTAGCAATAAGTTAATTTTTATACAAATGAAACCTTTCCCCACCAAACCAAGATCAAGTTCTACTACTCAGGTTGGGAACCCCAATTGCAGGAATACCCCAAATAGCAAACACTATATGGCTATTTCACATGCATTCTGTGGTTCTTTCAATACCCAATCTTGAATTTTGGTAGCTACATTAGAATCATCAAGAAGCATGTGCTATCAAATGGCTTTGGATCACTGGTGGATGCAGGCATGACCTCCACTATATGACCAAATACTCTAGCTTGCCTCTGCCCCAGTGACGACAGCCATCACTGGAACACCATGGTAAACATTACCTGTGGGCATCAACTCGAGCCTGGGAAGCATTGTCCTCCGTGTAACTGCCTAACAATTCCACCATAACTTTTGATGCGGCATCACTAAAAAGAAATACAACTTTAGGAACTTCAGAGTGTCATTACTGCCATTCATTCATTAAAAAATATTTACTAAGTGCCAATATTGTGCTGATGATATACATACACTGGTGACTCAGAGACACAGTTCTTCTCTATGGAAAGTCATGAACTTTCCTTCTAGTAGGAAAGAGAAACAACTAAGGAAAAATAACAATTAACAAGTACGTGCCATAAAGGAAAATGGTGATGTTATACAGTAATAGGGAGAAGGCAATGGAACCCCACTCCAGTACTCTTGCCTGGGGAATCCCATGGATGCAGGAGCCTGGTGGGCTGCAGTCCATGGGGTCGCAAAGAGTCAGACACGACTGAGTGACTTCACTTTCACTTTTTACTTTCATGCATTGGAGAAGGAAATGGCAACCCACTCCAGTGTTCTTGCCTGGAGAATCCCAGGGACAGGGGAGCCTAGTGGGCTGCCATCTATGGGGTCGCACAGAGTCGGACATGACTGAAGGGACTTAGCAGCAGCAGCAGCATACAGTAATAAGAGTTGAGAGAGGAAAGAGCAGGCTATTTCATACAGAGTGAGCAGGGAAAGTCTCTCTCTGAGGAAATGACACGTAAGCTGAGATCTGAAGGATGTAAAATAATTGGCTATGAAGAGTATTGGAGGTGGGAGGCAGGGGCTGGATGACTTTCCAGGCAGAGAAGACAAGCTATAAAAAGGCCTAGAGGAGAAAAAGTTTTTTTGTCTGAGAATAGTACGGCTGAACCTGAGCCAACACCAGATATTTAAATAACTCCACTAATGACACCCTTCCAATTAAATCACCCCCAGAATTATATGATCAATTTTGACTGCAGTGAAAAGTACAAAATAATTAAATGCATCAGCTCAATCTGAACTTAGAAAATGTTTATCTTCACCGTTTATTTCTTCTTTTAAACTGATAAAATCTTCAGCCAGTTACAGAAAGCTTCAGTTTGCTAAGTAGGAGAAATACCCTTTTCATTTGCTAAAAACCCTTCTCTTCTCCCCACATCTGGATTCAACCTGGATAAAATCAGTAAGAGCTATACCATTTATTTTTAAAAAGTTAAATGACATTCTAAAACTTCCCACAAAACTAAGGTTCAAATATATTACCTTGTTGGGGGGAGTGGGAGGAAGGCTCACAAGGGAGGGGATATATATATATATATATATATATATACACTTATGGCTGAATTCATGTTGTACAGCAGAGAGAACACTGTAAAACAATCACCCTCCAATTTAAAAAACAAATTACTATCCTGTGATACACTGCAAGCACGGGCACACTTTCCAGTTTTAACAGCCACAGTATACTTCAGTCGAATACATCTTTTTAAAGAAAATCTGAATTCACAAATATCAAATAGTCCATTTAAAGAGCACAGTATCTGACATATTAAAGGCCTCCGAAGGTATCACACAATTTGCACTCATCAACCACCAATATGAATAAAATCAGGAAGGAGGCACCAATAAGTGTAAGCATTTCTTACTAAGAGGGCAAGGTAACTCCCAAGAAGCAAAAACAACAAAATGACCATTTTCTGTGTACTAGGCAAAAACCAAATCTTAAAACTTAAAGCAGCAGCATGACAGAAATTTACAGAGTTTAAATAAGTATCCTCTCCTAGTTCCTTAAGCATGGGGAGCATTCACCGACTCAGGGCCCATCAGTGCCCAAGACCTTGGGAATGCAATGGTGGGCAGACAAGGTTGCTAACCTTCCCTGAGCTTTACTGCTTTGTGGTTTAGTCACTAAGGCGTGTCCAACTCTTCTGCTATTCCACGGACTGTAGCCCGCCAGGCTCCTCTGTCCATGGGACTTCCCAGGCAAAGATACTGGAGTGCACTGCCATTTCCTTCTCTAAGGGATCTTCCCAATCCAGGGATCGAGACTACGTCTCGTGTCTCCCGCACTGGTAGGTGGACTCTCTACCACCGCACCGCCTGGAAGCCCTCACTGAGCCTACATCCTCATAAAGCTCTTAGCTGAGGGTACAAGGCGCCATGTGAGTGGAGGGCACTGTAAGTACAGGAGGAGCACTTCAGGCAGAGTGAAGGAGCTGAGTGTGGGTCTAGACCACATAGAGGCCAGCTTTCCACAAAGCACCAGGCAAATATTTTGGCTTTAGAGGTCACAGTCTCTACCTCAACTATTCAAATCTTGGCGAAAGCAGACATAGATAATACATAAAAATGTAAATATGGGCATGTTCCAATAAAATTTTATGGACACTGAAATTTGCATTTCATATAATGGCCACATTTTAAGAAATAGCCTTTTTTTGACTCCCCAACCCCACCCCAATCAATCAGTTAAAAATGTAAAAACCATTCTTAGCTTGTAGAACATATAAGAACAAGTTCCAGCCTCTCTGGTCCAGACTGGGAAAGAGCATGGTGCTTTTGTATCTGACACAGTTCACTATGTCTAGAGTATGATAACCAAGAGGAAGAGTATGTGGGTGGGTGTGGGTGTGCATAAAAAAGAGGAGGAGAGAAATGGAGGGAGGGAGTATCTATATAGAGAAAGCAAACTTTTTGTAGTTTGTCACTGCACCATACAAAAATGGCAAGATTATTGTCACATTCGCCAAGTCACACTACAGCAATAAACGGAAGCCCACGTCAGAAAGGACTTCTGTATCAGACTAAGAATTTTGTACTGTACCCTAAAGAAAATGTAAACCTGAAGAATCATATGCTGAAATTTGTTTCACTGTAAATAGAATAAACAAAAGATGACTTCAAGATGTCTAGCTAGGAAAATAGACTAATTCAGAGAGAGAAAACAGTAATTCATTTTGGTCATACTGAGTTTGAGGCAACTGTGTGTGCTCAGTCACTCAATCACGTCTGACTGTTTGTGACCTCATGGACTGTGGCCCACCAGGCTCCTCTGTCCGTGGGGATTCTCTAAGCAAGAAAACTGGAGTGGGTTGCCATGCCCTCCCCAAAGGGAATCTTCCCAATCCAGGGATTGAACCCAGGTCTCCTGCATTGCAGGCGGATTCTTTACTGTCTGACTCACCAAGGCCAGGCCGAAACTAAATAGAAACAGGTGGAAATCAGCTGAACATAAAGACCTAAAGTTCAGAAGAGAAGCTGGGTTGAAAGCCTGGGAAGGGCATACACGCTATAGTTCCATAAACCACCGCTTCATATTGCCTTACGTCACTGCTTCTTACATCTACTGCTGTTGCAACACGTTCGTTTTCCAGAAATAGTCATCATTCACCTAGCACATACATACTGAGTGCCTACTCTTGTCAGACACTGTCCTAGCAATGAACAAAAAGTTAAGGCCCTTGTGAAACTTACATTCTGGTGGGGACTAACAGATAATAAACATTACAACATAGAAGGTCAGTTAATAATAAGTGCAATGGGAGCGATAATAAAAGAGGGAAGGTAGGGGGGAAGCAACGCAAGGGTAGAGGAATGTTGTTATTTTCAGAGACAGCCAAAGGCCTTTCCAATGAGGCAACAACTGAGCAGATCTGAAGAAGGGAGGGAGCCACAAATGAGTTGTGAATGAAGCGAGACTCTAGACAGAAGCCCCAGAAGTCAACTGAAGGAAGCGTTTCAACAGGGAAAGAATGCTCACCTGTGACAAATGCTGCAGGTATTTCTTCATACGTTAACATTAGGGTGTGTCTAGGAGGGGACGGATGGGTACTGATGTCCTATCTCAATTTCTCTGAGAACTAGCTTTGGAATTCTTTAGAAGGTGACCTTAGTTACTTCCTTTTTATGAATAAAAGACTGAGGATCTACTAAATAGCAATCAGAGACACCACCCAATGAGTAGTCATCAACGACATACATCATTTTAAACGACTGTACCAGAAGAAAAAGACTAATTTTTTAAGATGAGCTTGAAAAAAGTGAAAAGGATAATGACAGGAATAAAATATCTAATATTCACTGAGTGCTTTCTTAATAATAAAACCACTGTTTTAAGAACTTCGTGTATATCTTATTTAATCTTTCCAATAATGCTATTGGGTACTGCTGCTGCTGCTAAGTCGCTTCAGTCATGTCCGACTCTGTGCGACCCCATAGACGGCAGCCCACCAGGCTCCCCCGTCCCTGGGATTCTCCAAGCAAGAACACTGGAGTGGGTTGCCATTTCCTTCTCCAATGCATGAAAGTGAAAAGTGAAAGTGAAGTCGCTCAGTCGTGTCCAACTTTTAGCGACCCCATGGACTACAGCCCACCAGGCCCTCCATCCATGGGATTTTCCAGGCAAGAGTACTGGAGTGGGGTGCCATTGCCTTCTCCAGCTATTGGGTACATACTACTATTATTTCCATCTTGAAGTTGGAAATTGAGGTATACAGATTTATTTAGGGTCATACAGCTAGCCTGGAGGTTCAGATGGTAAAGAATCTGCCTGTAATGCAGGAGACCCGGCTTTGATCCCTGGGTTGGGAAGATCCCCTGGAGAAGGGAATGGCAACTTACCCTAGTATTCTTGCCTAGAGAATTCCATGGACAGGATCCTGGCAGGCTACAATCCATGGGATTGCAGAGTTGGACATGACTGAGCAACTAACACATAGCTAGTAGGAAGGCCAAGGTTCGAATCCCAGTAGTTTTATTCCACTGCCTACACATTTATAGTGTATATTAAAATACGGATTCCTTCTCCAGTAGCTTTCATGCCCTCCCTATTTGAAATGGTCTGATATAAAACTAACACTTATTGACAACTGGCTGGAATGCTGCCACAAGTGTGCAAGCATGTAACAGACAGTAGCCACTGATACAAAATGAAAAAGGCTATTAATGCAAAATCCCCTGCTTACTTCTTTTATAACAAAACACTGCAACTTTCACAACAAAAATATAATTTTCTCTTGTATTATTAAATGTAAATGGCCTGCAAAAACTTACATTAACGTAACAGAAACACTATTATTGATTTTCTCTAATATATCAAACACCCTAGCACTGAAAGCCACTAAAAATTGTGCAATAAAACTAAACTGAAGACTGATTACTTTTTCTAAAAGTTTTTAACCACTATGTGAAAAGAGAAATTGAAAAGCTAGGTCAAAATGGCAGGATTATCCTTCAATACTGATTCTAAAATCTGGGCCAAATCTATCATTTGGTTGCACTCATAACTGGCTGAGGAATAAATCTTTTGGGCATGCAGTTTGCTGGGCTAAATACAAGCCTTAGAAACTCAAGACCTTGCAAAAGCACAATAAGATTCAGTATAGTCTATTGCAAAGTTGGGCTTCCTTGGTAGCTCAGATGGTAAACGTCTGTCTGCAATGTGGGAGACCTGGGCTCGATCCCTGGGTTGGGAAGATCCTCTGGAGAAGGAACTGGCTACCCACTCCAGTATTCTTGCCTGGAAAAGCCCACGGACAGAGGGGCCTGGCTGGCTACAGTCAATGGAGTCACCACGAGTCGGACATGGCTGAATGACTAACACTTTTCTTTCACTTTCATTGCAAAGTTTCACCTCAGGGACACTGTTTACATAGGAGACACTGACTAAGGGGAACTGACTGCTAGACCCTCACCACCATTAAACAAAAGCGACAGCACTACCCCGCACTAAGACATCAAAGCTTAGTCTAATTAAATAACTTAGTCTGATATTACACAGCTTTGGGATTAACAGCTGTACCAGTTTTAGGAAAGCAAGTTTTGCTTTTTAGCAAGTTTAAAGACGGGAAAAACTATTTCAAACTTTGCAGTTATCTTGAATTTAGTAGGTGAAATTTACACAGAGATTTATAGCACCTCCTCAGAGAACAAAGAAAGAGCAAAAGCACTTATCCTACTTGTCTTCACAGTGCATCAATTCTGAATACCTTTTCTTACAATCCACAAGTGCCTCATAAAGTAGTCTTAAAAGGGTGTGTTTTTTTTCAGTGGTGAGGTTCCAGTCAGAAATCCATTTTCTAACCTACAACGAGATTGACAAAAGGAGAAAATGCAGTGACATGGTGAACATATTTGCTTCTTATTTCTTATAAGCAGAACAAGTATTCCACATGGTAACTCACTTGATCCAGCTCAGTTGGAATATACTGGATGGCCCCACAAGATGCTGCCACTTTAATGAGGCTGCAATACACTGTATATCTTACAGGAGTATTCTTATCCATCCCATGGAAAAGGTTGCTTAGCCTGGTGAACAAACAATAAGGCAGTGCTTGAGATCAGTGACTATGCTGAGTACACTGAGGCCATCCGCCCTGACAACAAACTTCGCAGAGATACTGTCACGAACATCACACTGCAAGGAGGGAAATGGAGCCCAAGACACACCACCAATAAGCCACAGCTGAGAGTCAAGTTCTAGAATTCTGTTTACAAATAAACGACAGTAACATGAAAACCCCATAGAAAAACTGAGCCTCTTTCAGTTCTTAACTTACAACTGCAGTCTCAGAGACGGACGTTCACCTTCCCGAAATTTGACCAGTTTCTCACATAGGCTTTCAATCAGAGCTTCTTGCTTATCTGGTTCCAGGATCAACAGGAGGGATACCACGCTGTTCATCACACTTTCAACATCTACACGTGTATGGATGACACAACAGTGATACTATAATATTTAATGTATTGAGTTAAATATGTATTTCCAGAATTTTAATATACCAAAGACCACTGAACTTAAAACTTAAAAAAACTTAAAAACAGAGAACATGTGAATTTAAAATAACCAGCTCTGTTGTACCATTATCATTCAGAAAACAACTTCCACATTTTATTAAACGAGGAAGAAGTTACTACCCAGGATCTGGTTTTCAACCAGTAAAACAGAAGACTGATTTACACGTCCTTATACTATACAGTTTCAGTTTTTACTGGCAAGATACTATTTATATGCCAAGTTTAATCTCAAACCTTAACCAGAGATTTTAGGACTCCTAATTTTCAAAATTTCCCATTTTATCTCAATAAGTAGAGGATGAGTCAAATGATTAGCTTTTCAATTACCTGAAATTGCCTCCCATTTGATACTGCAAACCTTATGAAGAGATTCGTATTTCTTCTTTAGTTCATTCTGAAATTACCAGTATTTACTGTGTGCAATAACACTCAAAAAACAGATGTGAAAAAGATGTTTTCTCAAAATAGGCTTACTTCACAGGTTTAACAGATGAGAATAAACTGAAAGTGTGTGCAAAGATTAAAAACAATGGTGCTTTTAAAGTTCTAAGGTCTAAAACAAAACAAATATAATTCCTAACAAAGTTTTTAAAAGTAGGTCTATGATTAGTAATAATACAAAAAATTTAAAAACAAACCTTTATCATCTTCCTTCAGACATACATCGCAGGCTTCAATAATCTGAGCTAAATCTACATGAAGTCCACCTTCTGAATTCTCTTCTGAAATTTCAGCTCCTTTAGACTTCAAATAAGCGCGAAGTTCAGCAGCCTGTTGAATCAAATAAGATTGTTCTATATTTATTAGATGAACTATAAATTACAAAAGGCAAGCTCTAAAAGCATTCTGTCCTGTTTCTTAAAAAAATAATAAACAAAATGTGAATATCACATTTAATGATGACTTAAAATTATATTAAAGTTTCTCTCCCCAGCTCATCCACCATCAGTCTCAAAGGGCTCAGACGGTAAAGCGTCTGCCTACAATGCGGGAGACCCAGGTTCAATCCCTGGGTTGGGAGGATCTCCTGGAGAAGGCAATGGCAACCCACTCCAGTATTCTTGCCTGGAGAATCCCATGGACGGAGGAGCCTGGTAGGCTATAGCCCATGGGATCCAAAAGAGTCAGACATGACAGAGCAACTTCACTTCACCTCAAACAAGTAGCTACACAAACCCCCATTATGACCCCCACACTTATCACCTTCAGAATTTCTCTCACATGACCTATATATCCTGATGGATTTTCAGTATACAGCAAAAGCCTTTCTAACATAGTCCAAGCTTTTTTGGGGGGCAAGTGGGGAAAGGGAATAAGTGATCTGTTTTAAAGAAGTGAAGTTTTATTGCTCAGGTCTATGTAACATGGGTAATTTAAAAAGTTACACACATTACCCTGGTAAGGGAGTAATCATTTGTTAAGTAAATGTTTGAGGACCTATCTGAGATAAGCCCTGTGAGAGACATAAAAATAAGAAGACGCCTTTGAATGTCGCCCTTAATATAATGTTTCTATCAAATTGCATCTATGCATACCCGGATCAGAAAGCACTGTTGGGCCTATAAACACGTAACTACAGGACCACATCAAGTATTCAGGCATTTTCTACTCTAACGCACACATAATATTTAATAACTTATTCGAGGACTTGGATTTATGGCAGCTATACATGAATGTAAACGGTGTTTAAGATAATAAAGAAATGAAATGGAGATGCAGGGACACCACCAGCACATGTACAGGCATCACATTTCTAATCCCACAGCTATGTCTGGCCACCTAAGTACATGAAACCTGCAGATCTGACAGCGCAATCTTTTCAGATAACATAGAAACTTCACATGACTTGGTATAAACAAGATTTCATAAAACAAATCTCACCATTTCAGAGAGCATTAAAATACCACTGTATATTTCTCTATGAAGGAGACATAGTACGGTGCCCCCCTCTTTCTGCTTTGCATGCACAAAGCAAACTATTCAATCAACACTTTGCTGTTTTCATCTGGCATCCCTACTGGTCACAGGTGGTTATTCTAATCGGAGAACTTGATGGAAGTTAAATTCCTGAAGCAATCATCTATTTACCCAAAAGGAATGGCTAGGGTGAAACAAGAACAGTAGCATAACCTAACTAGAAAAGACACTTTAATATAATCAATGGCAAAACTTCCTGCATCAACAACCCTTTTCCATTTAAAACAAAAACAAAAACCAAGTAACTTCTCTTTCCCCAATAACCTAATAGCCTATTGTTGATAACATGATCTCATTCCTCATCAGATAGGCTTTTTTTCCTTACACGTCTTTTCTAATAATGCTCAACTCCTTCCCTAGCTTTTTACCCCCCATTTTTCTTTCCCTTACTCTGCTCTTCAGGTCTGAAAGTTATCTTAGACTAGTAATGTTTTCTCTTCTATCGAAACCAAAATTTCCATGTTAGTAGAGTAGCAGAAAACTACAGAATGGCAACACTTAAAACTTCGGAGAATAGTTTTCAGTTCTGCAAAATTAACGAGAAACTCACTTCGAGTTTAGTTGAACTTGAGACTTCTCCGTTTAAAATGAGAAGCATTACCCATGCATACATACCAAAAAGCAAACAGAAACTTAAAAATATTAAGACCGTTCAACAGGTGTATGCCTCAAAAGTCTGGGGGTGGAACTGATGTTATGCTTTCAGAACTCTCACTCTTGCTCAAGTAAGACTATAAAATACAGTCTACATACGGTCACAAAGTAGTAAAGCCATCTTGATCTTTAGTACCAAATTTTCCCCTGAACTGCTTATGCCTTCTGAAGATTCGCCACCTCCCACTCCGGATGTGGCTGCATTTCGGGGACGGAAGCAGATACCCGTCTCAATGAGTCAAAGTACTGTGTCGACAGACAGAAGTGACTACAGGCTGGAAGAGTCCCGACGCCAACCAGGAAGTAGGCTGTCGAGCCTGGGACCCAGCGCTGGGAGCGCCGGCGGGCGGGCTGGTGCAACTCCAGGCTCGCAACGTGCGCCCCTGCCTCTCGGCCTGCCCACTCCTGGGTGCGGAGGAGACAACCGCGGCTCTCGACTCCGGGGTTGGCTCCGCGGGGCAGCGTTCCGCCCGCCTGGCCCGGGCTCAACCCCGACTCGGCCCCTCACATCCCTGAGTCTACCCCCACCTCCCACCCTGGAGGCATCCGCGGTCCGGGAACACACCTGATCTTCCTCGCTGATGTCGATGAACGCCGGGACACTCATGGTGAACGCCCGGGCACCGTGGACGTTGCGCTCCCAAACCACGCCGACCGGAAAAGGGAGCTGGGCCGCGCGGCGGCGCCTCACAACTGCTTCCGGGTCACCCACCGCGGGTCTTGCGGGGCGGGGTCATCGACAAGGGCGGAACCACAGAGACCAATCCCAGCACGCATTCTGGCTGGGGGCGGGGCAGAGGGGAGCTGGGGCACGCTCAAGGGGCCTCCTCCCTGGACTGCCTCCAGCCGCCTGTAACTTCGGTAGTGGAGTTGCGGGCTGTGTTTCGAGTTGCTGCCGAGTTTGTGGCTCGCGGAGCCTACCTAGCATTTTGAAGTTTTAAGGCAATTTTTTTTCGACTTATAATTTAATCCACTTTTAAACCTTTATTGAGGGACTAAGTAGCAGGCAGTGCACTCTGCCCTGGGGATAGCAGAAGTTTTCAAGGTAAACTCCCGCACCAGCAGCTTACATTCAGTGGAGGCACACAGAACACAACAGTACGAAGTATACTAGAAATGCTGTCCTGGATGGCATCCTGATTAACAGCACAGGCTGCCGAATCGAGTTCCTTGGGGTGGAATCCCTGCTGTACCGTCTGATGGATTTGTGATTTGGGGTAATTGCTTAACCGCGGCGTTTCATCTTCCAGTTGGAAAAATAAAATCAAGTACTTACCTCTTGGTGGTATTGTGAGAACTAAGTAATAAATAAAGCAATTAAAACACGGTGAACTTTGGATGTCTTAGCTATTATTCAATAGTCACGTAACAGTTAACTGGCACTACTAAGAGAAAAGCAGAGAAAGGAGTGGTGTGTGCATGCCTTTTAGGATAGAGTGAGCAAAGAAAATGGATCGAGTATTAATGAGAACTGAAGGAAATGAGGAAAGTACCAATGAATAAATCTGCCGGAAACCTTTTTATGCAGAAGACAGCAAGGAAGGGACTTGAAGCAGGTACAAGGAATGTGTCTATTTTGGACATTCCATATAAGTGGAAGCATAACAATATGTAGCCTGCGTCTTTTTTCATTTAACATGTTTTCACGGTTGTAGCATGTATTAATCCTTCATTCCTTTTTATTGCTTAATAATATTCATTGTTATGCATATACCATATTTTGTTTATCCATTTATCAGTGGGAACACATTTAGGTTGCTTCCATTTTTTGGCTACTATGAACAATGTTTTTAGCAACATTCATGCACAAGATTTTGCAGGAACATGTGTTTATATTTCTTTTTCCTAGGAGTAGAAATCCTAGGTTATATGGTAACTTTATGTTAATTTTTTTGAGGAGCTATTTTCCAAAAAGGCAGCAGCTTCATTTTTAATAGTCCCAAATAAGAAACAACCCAAATGTTCATCAACAGGTGAATGGATGGAGTTTTCTGGCCATCCAGTGGTTAGGATTCAGCACTTGCACTGCCATGGCTTGAGTTCAACCCCTGGTGGGGAACTGAGATCCCACAAGTAGCATAGCATGGCCAAAAAAAACTCCCAAACACAAATGAGTGTATAAACAAGTTGTTATATATTCATGGAATACTGCTCTGCAATAAAAATGATGAAATATCAATACATGCAACAATACAGATGAATCAAAATAATTTATTGTGTGAAAGAAGCCAGACATACTGTATGATTCCACTTATATAACCTCTAGAAAACGCAAACTAGAGTAGCAGCACTGTAGATTGTCGTTGCCTAGATGAGGAGGACTAATATTTAAAAATAGTATCTCAGATCGAATTAGTTTTTAAATGCATCAAAAAATTTAGCTTTGTTTTGTTAAACAAAATAAATGTTCTGTGGGCTTTTTTTTTTTCCTTTTTAAGGAAGACAAGTCTCTTTAACTTAGACAAGTGGTACAAGAAATATTGTCTATTTTTCTATAAAAGGCATGTTTCATATATTCTAAAGTTTCAGATAAAAAAGTAGCGCCATTTGAAGAAATTTGGAGCTAGCTGAAATTTGAGCAGACCAATTTCAGCTTGATCCTATGGCTAAAACTAATATACAGGTCAAATGGTGTGTTAAAGGCAATAAAATGAGTTGTCATTTATGCTGCCACAATAGCAACCTATTATTATTGTGTCATATTCTTTAATAGAGTTTCTTGAAAGTATACCTCGAAATTTTCAAAAAGTGAATTGAACAGGTCTCCTATTTTCTAAAAGGGAATATTTTCTAGATTATTTTTTTATGTGAATAATACAACCAAATATTTATAGTTTTTTTTTGTTTCTTAATTTGTCTGCTTTTGCTCTAGTAATATCTCCTTGTTTTTTCTAATTAAAAATTATGGAAAACCTAGGTTTAACTATATTTTTAATTATCTTATTTGAAAGGACCATATCAATATATTCACATGAAATTTTATCATTGGAACAAAATTACATATTTTGTAAGAAGAATTCTTTGTGTGATATTGATACCCAAAATTTGTCTTCAAGTTTGTATCAAGTATCTCAAAACTATGGAATTATTCACCTGATAAATAAAAGTATATTTTTATGCTAAAATAGTACATGTAGTTAATTACATAAATAGTAATGCTATATTTTAAAGGATAACTTATTTGAAATGAGCATTATATATAATAATTAATCATCATTCTTTTACTGAATCAATATTCTCTGAACACTGAGAAGGTGGAAATGTTCTCATTATTCCATTCCTTCACTTATGGAAGTGGCTGATACAAAGAAAGTGTAATAAATAGGTGTTATATTAGTGAATGATATCATAAAAGTTAACCTTAATTAGCATATAATAAATCTCTGGTCTTTGCTTTAAATTTTAATTTTGAATGAAAAATAGATGACTACAGCCATTCTAGAAAGACATGGAAAAGAGTGAGGGAAAATGGTGTGACAGAGACTGCTACTTGTCAGCCTGCTGTCCATCCTCTTATTCCTTAGTTGGAAATCCTCCCTGTAATGTAGGTGTGGCAATGCCCCCTTTCTTGCAACTAAATTTATCAACCTTATGGCTGGGGTAGCCAATGAGACGTAAATGAAAATCTGGGGAGGAGCTTCTGGGAAAATGCTATAAAAGGAGCAGCCTCAGTCTGGAAGCTGACTCTTCTGTCCTTGGCCTTTTCTGTTTCTTGTGGCCTAAAAGCACATGTACTTGATGGTGGGAGTTTCAGTAACCAAACTAAAACCAAGATGTGATCTTAAAGGTAGAATCTGTGATAATAGACAGGAAAGCTGGAAAAGCCTTGTCTTAAAAGTGAAAGTGTTAGTTGGTCAGTCATCTCCGACTCTTTGCAACCCCATGGACTGTAGCCCTCCAGGCTCTTCTGTCCATAGGAGTCTCCAAGAAGAATACTGGAGTGGGTTGCCATTCCCTTCTCCAGGGCATCTTCCTGACAGGGATCAAACCCAAGTCTCCAACATGGCAGGCAGAGTCTTTACAAGTCTAGATGAGCCATCTAGACTTGTCTTACATAAGAGAAAAATAAACCTCCATCTTGTTTAATCTACCATTATATTGGATTTCTCTCATATTCAACTGAATCTAATCCTGATTGACACAGAGAAAAAAGCTTGAAATCTAAAGTCATAATTTTGTAAATAAAAAGTTTATTTAAGTGTAGGTTAGCACATTTTTGTAATGTGTATTTATGGTGGGAATCTCTCTTAGGGCTATTGTGATATAGCACTGAATTTACAAACCATCTATCATATTAAGGTCTCAGAGATTAAGGTCTCATCACTAGTATAAAATTTAATTATTAGTTATAAATCTTAATAATTAAATTTTATACTAGTGATGCAACATATGATTACAGTGACTTTGTAGGTGAAACAATGAATGTTTAAGCCAGTTAACTGGTGGCTTACTGAAATGTATTGGATCTGAGCTGTAGATTCAGCAGTGGAACCAATACAGTGCCAGAGACCATTAGAAAACATGAATCTACTCAGTTAACTTTCCCAAATTCATAAGGATAACTTCTTCATTTCACATGACATAGTCAATAACTGAAGCATTCATAAATCTGTTGAAGCCAAAGAAGACACATTCATGATTTATGTTTTTAAAATAACTTTAGAAAGACATGTTTAGACTAGAGGGAAAATATTAACATAGTCATCAAGGGGCATATCATCTGCAAACCATGAGAATGCAAGAGTAGTTTTATGAGCTGATAATTTTTACATTTTGGGGAAAAAATTATTTTTAGCTTCTGTATAAGCCACACTAACCACAATCCTGTGAGGTATTATTTTTAAAGTTTTATTGAACAGAGGCTCAGATGAATTAGGCAGCTTTGCCAGCATGAGACATAGAGCATCAGTCAATATGGATTTCTATTCAAGTCTGTCTCACTTGAAAGTTGTTTCTCTTGCCTCTTTTTTTGTGGATTGGTGATGATTTTATTTCCAAAATAGAATGTAAGAGTTCTTTACCTGATATGGAATATGTACTTTCAAAATAAACATTTGTATTGAAGTGTAACATGTTAAGAAAAATGTGCCAATCATAATTGGATACTTTGCTGAATTATCACAGTGAGTATACACATGGAACCATTATGCAGGTCAGATAAAGAGCATTCATTAGCCATTGGGGAAATGCAAATGGAAACAAAAATAAGATATGCTTTCAAATCCATAGAATAGCTGTGATAAAAAAGACAGGCAATAACAAGTGTTGATGAGGATGTGGAGAATTTGGAGCCCTCATACACTGATGATGAGAATGTAAAATGGTACAGCCACTCCAGGAAAGTCTGGCAATTTCTTAAAAGGCTAAACATAGAATGGTCATATGTTGCAGAGTTTCCTCCCCTAGGCGTATATCTAAGAGAACTGAAAATGTATGTCCATGCAAAAACATATATACAAATGTTCATAGCAGCATTATTCATAATAGCCAAAAACGTTCATAATAAGCAAATATCTATCAGTTGATGAATGGAGAAACAAGATATGGTATATTTATACAATGGTATATCATTTGGCAATAAAAAGGAATGATACCACATGAAAGAAACTTAAAATATTATACTAAGCGAAAGAGGCCAGAAACAACACATGTTATATGATTCCATTGGTGGTGTGTGTGTGTGTTGCGGGAGCAGGAAGAATGAAGAGGAAGAATGAAGAATGGTAACTAAAGGGTAAGAGGTTTGTTATGGAGTGAGACGAAAATGTTCCCAAATTGATTTAGGTACTGGTTGCACAACTCTGTGAATATAATAAAAACCATAGAATTATAGGTTTTAAATGGGTGAAGTGTGTGGTATGGAAATATCAACAGAGCTTTTTTTTTTTTTTTTTTTAAATAATGTACAGAAGAGGCAGATGGGGAAAGAAATAGCATCTTCATTATGGATAGAGATAGATAATATGCTTTGGTACAGTGGTTTTAAAGACAAAGAAATAGAACTTGAATCACTTCAAGTATATCAATCTATGTGAGTGCTTGAAGTTTTTATCTGTGTTCAATATATAAAACAGTGAAACAGAAAACTGAAAGATGTAATATTTTGTATGGTAAGTGTGAGTTTTACTTCATACGTAATATATTTTCCTGAATTTGAACAATATCTTTAAAATAAAAATTTCTTCTTTTTAGATTGTTAATTATTTAAAAAATTATATACATATATATGTGTGTATAGGTGTATACTGGAGAAGGCAATGACACCCACTCCAGTACTCTTGCCTGGAAAATCCCATGGACGGAGGAGCCTGGTAGGCTGCAGTCCATGGGGTCACTGAGGGTCAGACATGACTGAATGACTTCACTTTCACTTTTCACTTTCATGCATTGGAGAAGGTAATGGCAAACCCACTCCAGCGTTCTTGCCTGGAGAATCCCAGGGACGGGGGAGCCTGGTGGGCTGCTGTCTATGGGGTCACACAGAGTCAGACATGACTGAAGTGACTTAGCAGCAGCAGCATAGGTTTATACATGTTCATAAAATTTAACTAAAAAATGATTTCACTGTCTACATTCTTTATGGTCCCAGTTATATAGTTTTATTTCATAACTATCATCGAAAATGATTTTGTCATGTAGTTGAGTAGGTGTTTAAAAATAAACATGCCACAGACATTTCTGCTCATGTCATAAATATATTGCTCAATAAATCTTCACATACAAAAATACCAGAACCAAAAGAGAATAAAATAAGAACCTCAAAATACCCTATTGTGTGCCCCTCCAATCACAACATTCCTAACAATCACAACACAATAGTGGTAAATACTATTAAGATTTCAAATTGCATGGATTAGTTTGCCTCTTTGTGTTAAATATAAATAGAATCACATGATATGAACCCTTTGGTTTCTGACTTCTTTTGCTCAACTCTGTTTGTGAGACGTATCCATTCGCTGCATGTGGTGGTAAATGGTTCCTTCTCACTGTACACAGTATTCCATAGTGTAAATGTATTACCCTATATTATCCTTTCTATTGTGAATAGGCATTTGGGATGTTTCCATCTCTTGTAAGATTCGTAGTGCTCCTGTAAATATCCTACTATATGTCTTTCGGGGAACATACCTTTTAGTTAGGTGTGTGTCTAGGGATGAGGTTGTTGAAACACAAGGTATATGTATGTTTGCCAAATAATTTCTAGAGTGGCTTTACTATGTTAAACATCTTTTTAATAAATGTATTTTCTGCTTTATCATCCAGAATCTGCTTCTGTTCTTTGTATCCAAGAACCTTCTTAATATAACCACTATTTAAATACTGGGAGATTTTACAGTAAAATACAGATGAAAAATTTATTGTGAAAAAGGTAACGGTCAACAGCACTGGGTTAAAATTCCTAGTGTTAGTCACTCAGTTGTGCCTGACTCTTTGCAACCCTGTGGACTGAAGCCCACCAGGCTCCTCTGTCCATGGAGTTCTCCAGGCAAAATACTGGAGTGGGCAGCCATTCCCTTCTCCAGGGAATCTTCTTGACCCAGGGATCAAACTTGTGTCTCTTGCATGGCAGGCAGATTCTTTACCATGTGAGTTACCAGGGAAGCCCCAAATTCCTACTTGTCACCAATTGGTTGAGGCCACACAGTGACCACTCCCTTAGCCAAGGTTGGTGCTCTTTGGTTTGCCTCAGTCCCCACCACACCCTGGGGCTTCCCTTGCAGCCCTCTCAGTCAGTAAAGAATCTGCCTGCAGTGCCGGAGACCCAGGTTCAGTTCCTGAGTTGGGAAGATACCCTGGAGAAGGAAATGGTAACCCACTCCAGTATTCTTGCTTGGAGAATCCTGTGGACAGAGGAGCCTGGCGGACTACAGTCCATGGGGTCCCAAGAGTCGGATATGACTTATCGACTAAACCACCACCACACCCTAACCATTCCACCTAGCCTAGTTCAGTCATTTATTTTACAAGCCTAGTCAATGAAAGCCCCTGAGTTTAGAATCTCACACAGTACAACTACTTTAAAAGTCTTTGTAACAGCAAATCTGATTGTCGGCCTCTATTTAAAGCTTTGAATGGTTCCCCATTGCCTATAATGGAAGTCCTCAAACTTAGAAATCACCTAGAGAGCTTTGCAGACTGTTGATCTTTCTGAGCTCACTCACCGTTCTTCTTGGGATTCCAAATCATTCCTGCCCTGCTGCTGCTGCTGCTAAGTCACTTCAGTCGTGTCCGACTCTGTGCGACTCTATAGACGGCAGTCCACCAGGCTCCCCCGTCCCTGGAATTCTCCAGGCAAGAAGTGGGTTGCCATTTCCTTCTCCAATGCATGAAAGTGAAAAGTGAAAGTGAAGTCGCTCAGTCGTGTCTGACTTTTAACGACCCCATGGACTTCGGCCTACCAGGCTCCTCCATCCATGGGATTTTCTAGGCAAGAGTACTAGAGTGGGATGCCATTGGCTTCTCCGCATTCCTGCCCAGGGATCTGCAAATTTTTTTTTTTTTTCCTGCAACACACAGCCTGCTGGATCTTAGTTCACCCACCGGGGAAGGTCCCCGGATCCTGACACAATAAAAGATCCTAACCACCGGACCACCAAGGAATTTTAACGAGGACCTTCTAAAGCAATCTGAGACAAGTGCTCTTTAAATCACAATGGCCGACTGGATTAAATCCCAACCCTTACCATAGCATATAAAGGGCTATGTACCTCAGAACCTACACACACACACACACACACACACACACACACACAGCATGCCCACATGCACACCCCAGGTCCAGTCAGGTTGAACTGTTTGTACTTTCTTACTCACCAGCCTGTTTCATAGCCTCAAGCCTGTGCTTGTGCTTCTCGCTTTACCTTGAAAGTTCACTGTCCACTGGTGACCACACACTAACTTTCAAGACTCTGATCAAGCATCACGTCTCCTGAAAAACCTCGTGTGGTGTGCACACTTCCCTCTTTCTGTCTCCTTGGAGGAATGAATCACCCCCTTCTTTGTCTGCCCTCTCTCCTGTGTGTACATCTATATTCGATCCCTGCAACATTACACTGTATTCATATGTCTGTCTATCCCAATAGTCTAGGAGCCTCAACAGTCATGGCCCTGGCTTCCTAACTAGTCTTTGGAGCAAGGGTGTAGCGCAGTGCTTGATACTCATCAGATGACTTAACAACACTGAACTGCTCAAAGAAAAAAAATAATAGTCTCTTGAAATGAAGCCAAGTACCACAATTCATCTCTAACTAGATATATCTCTAGCTATGAAAGTTCTTTTCAAACTATAAAAGGACAAAATAAAGAGCTTAATGAAGGAAAACATATCAAATTTCTGCTGATCCAGAAGCTCCATGAATGAGCAAGATTAATATTTCAAGACAGATTCTCTAGGATTTTCTTCTAAAGTCTCAGGAGATCAAGGTCTAATGCCCTGACTCCAGACTGTTTTCCTCTCTAAACTATTAACATCAGAATTAATTATTTCTGGTAGTTTTTCATGACAGGGAAAGGGTGTTCTGAAGCATAGTTGTTTTGGAGGTAAAAACAACCCAATTACAGCCATGCTCCTTTATACTCAGGAGCTCCATTTCCATCTTCTGTATAGATATAAACAGATTTTACTTCTCTGGCCTTATATTCCATCCCTATATATACCCTAATATTAAGCTATAAAAATTCCTTGTAATTTCTCAAATGCAAAGATTCTCCCCACCTCTGTCTGAACTCAGTGAACTTGTGCACGGCTGTCAAGGCTCTCTTTACATATTGCCCTCTGGATGAAGACTAAGCCTTTCCTGTCTGCTGTTTCCATCTACACTCAGCCGGGCCCCGCCTCACTGGCTGCTCCTTATCTGTGCTCTCATCTCCCCCAGCACATACCACTATCTGTGCAAGCGGCAAGCTGCTCCCATCACGGTGCTTTAGTTCCCGCCCCTTCTCCTAGACCAGAGGGACTGTATCTCATCTCTGCAGTCTCAGTGCCAGAATCGCATTTGCTTAATTAATGCTTTCTGAATTTCCTGTGCATTGATTATGTATCAGACTCCATTCTGGGTACCTGAGACACACCAGTGAACAAAACCAGCAAAGGTCCATGTCCTTGTAGGGCTTACATTCCGTCAGAGAGAGACAGATGGGAAGAGTTAATAAACAAGCAAATCATATATTATGTTGGAAGGTGATAAGTTCCACAGAAAAAAAGAGAAAAATATTGATCAGGGTAAGGGGGAGCAACAGGCAGGGGCTGGTTAATAAAGGAGTGGCCAGCTCACCCAGTGGTGTAAAGTGGAAGTGTTACTTGCTCAGTCGTGTCCGACTCTTTGTGACCCCATGGACTGTAACCCACCAGACTCCTCTGTCTATGGAATTCTCCTGGCAAGAACCCTGGAGTGGGTAGCCAGTCCCTTCTCTAAGGGATCTTCCAAACCCAGGGATCCAACCCAGATCTCCTGCATTGCAGGCCAATTCTTTACTATCTGAGCCACCAGGGAAGCCCCTCACCCAGCAGAGGAGAATCCAGAAGCAAGAATGTGAAGGTTTCATTTGACCTACATATAGGGGGCTGAACGAGAATTTCTCAGGCTGGAAGGTGGTAATGAGAGGTTTAAACCCTAAAGAGCAGTCCAGGCAGAGGACCCCGTGTGTCCAAAGGCACATGGCCTTGAGAATTGTTGATGTGATGGCGGAAGTTCCGTGTGGCTGGGGGAGGGTGCAGTGCTGGGCTGAAGCAGTGGAAGATGAAGTTGGTGAGGAGCATGGGGCCAGGATGTGAAGGGACTTGTATGCCCTGCTAAAGAGTTTGCACTTTACCCTGTAGACAGCCGGAGTCCTGTTGATGATTTTATGCAGGGGAATGTCATGTTTATATTTATTTTTAGGAAGATAATTCTGGCAGATGGACCAGAGTGGTGAGAGACTGGGCAAGTCACTTAACCTTTCCCTTCCTCTATTTTACCATCTATCAAGTGAAACGAGGCATATCTGTTCTACTTACCTCGTAGGATTCTGGTGAGAAATAAATGAGATAAGAGATGTAAAAACGCTTTGAAAAGTGGATGGTACTGTAAAAATGCAAGCTGGTGCTATTGTTATTTCAGCTGTGCTGTGTTTGGGAATGTGGTTTCAGAGAGGCCCAAAGAATCAAGGAGCGAAGCAGAGGGACGACCCCATTTCTGTCTTCCTGAAATAAAACCCAATAATACTTTAATTTATTAAATGCCTATTTTGGCTCTCTGCTGTGCAAAGAGCTAAGGGGGTTTTATAGAAAATAAACTAAACCAACCCTGGGGAGTTTATAGTCTAACTGGAGAGAGTTGGTACCTCTAGCAAATGAAAACAAGTATGTTAAAATATGATCCAATGCAAAAGGAAAATGCTGGAGGAGGACAGAGATGGAAGGAGTCAAGAGAGACTTCCTTTGAGAAAAGAAAGTCATGAATTTACTCTAATGCAGATGGTGATTTGATAAATAACAAAATCGCCATTAGTCCCCTCTCTCTATGAGGCAGAATGGTCAGAAGAACTAGGGAAACATCTCACCAGGTAGAAAATTGCATTTCATTATCGGTTGCATCATACAGATCATCTTTCTAAAAGCAATGAAAACAAATTATGACATTTTCAAAATTATGAGTTCAGTTCAGTCGCTCAGTCATGTCCGACTCTTTGCGACCCCATGAATCGCAGCATGCCAGGCCTCCCTGTCTATCACCATCTTCCAGAGTTCACTCAGACTCACATCCATCAAGTTAGTGATGCCATCCAGCCATCTCATCCTCTGTCGTCCCCTTCTCCTCCTGCCCCCAATCCCTCCCAGCATCAGAGTCTTTTCCAATGAGTCAACTCTTCGCATGAGGTGGCCAAAGTACTGGAGTTTCAGCTTTAGCATCGTTCCTTCCAAAGAACACCCAGGGCTGATTTTCTTTAGGATGGACTGGTTGGATCTCCCTGCAGTCCAAGGGACTCTCAAGAGTCTTCTCCAACACCACAGTTCAAAAGCATCAATTCTTCGGTGCTCAGCTTTCTTCACAGTCCAAATCTCGCATCCATACATTTACTTGGTAACAAACACGAATAAGCCTCATTACAGAAACATCTTGGGTCCATCTACCTAGTGCTTTTCCATTCTCAGGTATGTTTGGGATAAAAACAGATTCTTGGCATATGAAACTGTTTCTCTAGGCTCCTTTGTGAATGTAAATCTCCTCCTTTGAATTATACCTTTCTATCTCCTGCTAGCACATGCTGTTCATAAATATATTACACTGACAATTTTATGTCCATCTGTATTTTCTTTTGTGGAGATGATAAGGTGTGTATCTTTGTAAGACAGGCAGAATCCATGATGTTTTGAGGATATTGATAAACAATGATATAATAATTAAGCTTAGTAAGAGATATATTAACTTCTTTGAATTGGTAAATTATCCTTTTACTCAAGGTTTTTGGTTAGGAATTATATAACCTTTAAAATACTACTTTGATAAAGCAAGCAGTCAACGGAAATGGAGTTCTTCTTATGTGAGATTTTAGTGCATACTTAGAATGTGCTATATGGCAGCCCACTCCAGTACTCTTGCCTGGAAAATCCCATGGATGGAGGAGCCTGGTGGGCTGCAGTCCATGGGGTCTCTAAGAGTCGGACACGACTGAGCAACTTCACTTTCACTTTTCACTTTCATGCATGGAGAAGGAAATGGCAACCCACTCCAGTGTTCTTGCCTGGAGAATCCCAGGGACGGCGGGGCCTGGTGGGCTGCCGGGTCGCACAGAGTCGGACACGACTGAAGCGACTTAGCAGCAGTAGCAGCAGCAGCATAGATAGTTCTAAGTATGTGCTTAGCATGTGGTCATCACCTTATTAAACCAATAACCTGACAAAGGAGACAAGATTTACACACAAGAAGCAGTTGGTAAAAATACACTATAGTACGTGCATGGATACTAAGTCGCTTCAGTTGTGTCCAGCTCTTTGTGACCCTGTGAACCATAGCCCACCAGGCTCCTCTGTCCATGGGATCCTCCAAGTAAGAATACTGGAGTGGACTGCCTCCAAGGAATCTTCCAAATTCAGGGATTGAACCCATGTTTCTTACATTTCTTACAAATTGGCAGGTGGGTTCTTTACCACTAGTGCCACCAGGGAAGCCCACATTATAGTATAAATTGTACTAAATTATGGGCATAAGCTAAAAGAGCTATGGAAGTGAATTAGTTTAGTTACAATTTTTTAATTTCAGTGTTGATCTATCAATGAATGCAACTGATAGTGAATATAAAATATGACTATTTCCCTTGCCAAGAGTCTGCTAAAATGGAAAGATTATAGCTTTGGCATCCAGTTGACCTGGGTCTTAATCTAGGCTCTGATTTCTTTGAGCTGCATGGCGTGTGGCAAATTATTTACCCTCACCAATGAAATGCAGCTATTAATAGTAACAATCATGACTTTTGTAGATCAGTTCATTTCAGTTCAGTCGCTCAGTCGTGTCCGACTCTTTGCAACCCCATGAATCGCAGCACGCCAGGTCTCCCTGTCCATCACCAACTCCCGGAGTTCACTCAGACTCACGTCCATCAAGTTGGTGAGGCCATCCAGCCATCTCATCCCTCTGTCGTCCACTTCTCCTCCTGCCCCCAATCCCTCCCAGCATCAGAGTCTTTTCCAATGAGTCAACTCTTCACATGAGGGACTTTTGTAGATAGATAATGGCAATTCCTAAAAGGAAGTGCAGTATATCATCATCTTTGTATTTAGTTCTGCCTCTTACCAGCTACCCCGAAAAGCAGCCATTGTTAGGTATTTTCCTGAGAGCCCTCCAAAACTAGGAAAAGGCAGTTGCTTTCCTTGAAATTTAGGATAACTGTCCTTAGGCTCTGAGAGTGTGCAGTGGAAGTATGGTTTGATAGGTGGGGCAGGATGAATTATGAAGATGCTTGAAAGTCAGGCAGAGTTCTTAAGGCTCCAGGAGAAGAACAACAGGAGTTTACTGGTAGGTCTCAAGCAGGGAGGTGTCAGGATAAAAGGGATGGAACATGGAGAAGGTGGGGAAGTGAGCATGGAAAGAAAAAAAATTAGATATGAGATATTTTAAAATACCATTTTGTCCTCTTATTCTAAATGTAATACATGCATTGAGGCAAGTTATAGCCCACCAGGCTCCTCTGTCCATGAGATTTTCTGGGCAAGAATACTGGAGTGGGTTGCCATTTCCTTCTCCAGGGGATATTCCTGACTCAGGGATCTAACCCTTGTCTCTTGGCAGGCAGATTCTTTACCACGAGCAGCACCTGGGAAGCCTCGCAGCAGGTCAGGAAGTACACAAAATGTAAAGAGGGAAATAATTACCACAAGTCCTTCACCCTGAGATACTTGTTGCTTATGTTTTGTCATATTTCTTTTGAGTCTCTACAGTCATTACCCCTATTAGACATTTGGGGAGAATATTGAAATAAAGATGATGTAAAGCTTATATGTTATGCTTCTGGGACGCCTTCTTGGATTTTCATGCAGGATTTATTCTCTGTGCTTATAATATTTTATACATATGTAGCAGGAGCCCCCAAATAACTTTAAACCAAATGAAATTAATGTAACTAATGTCGGTTATTTTAGGAGTGACTTTAGAATTCTTCTTTAAGGGAGGATGGCTCTTTTAATTGTAGGAAAAGCAACTTATAATGTGCCTTTTGAGTTATGCAAAAAAAAAAGCAAATCCTGCTTTGGGATAGAGCAGTTCAGGATTAGTTGCTAAATTGTTTTTTCATAGCAACATAAAAGACAGTTTGGCTGCTATCAGGGAGTATTTCAGTAAAAATTATTATTTAAACAGGACTTCTGCTTTCAGGGACAAGGGAGAGATTTGGGGATGCTTGACTTGGGTGAAGCCTGAGGACAAGCCATTGAGAACTTCTGTCTTAAGGTTTATGAGCTGACTCTTGTAAGCCAACAGTAGTAGGCTGAGGCCTGAGCAAAGAGATGTCCTGTAAGTGACTTCCTGGAAAGGGGTATCATTAATGAACTCTAGGTTCTAGCGATACTTTTGTAAACACTATTTATCAGCAGTGACTTGCAGAATTTAAGGAAGCAATTGTAACAGCTAGAAGTGCCATAGACTTATGGGAACATAGCAGCCTGAAGAAATGAGTAAGACACTTAAGACACTTGCATGGATAAGATCCTTAATATATCAGGTACATACTATTCTGAGACCTCCACAGATACTAATTCCTTTAATTCCAGTAACAACCTTATCATCCTCAGTTTATAGATGAGGAAACAGAGGCAGAGAGAAGTTAAACACCTCAAAGATACCTAGGAATTAGTGGAGACTCAAGTCTGCTCTTAAGCACTGAATGCTAGTCTGTTGGAAAGGGATCATACCATCTGTAGACACACAGGATGGTAGTTCAGGCAATGTCCATGGAGAATCAAGGGAGAGGGAACATACAAAAACTGGAGAACTTAGGAACTTGCATCAGAGCATTTGCTAGGTATTTTCATTCATGCACCTCTCCCGTCCACCAGGCTGATTTCCTCATGGACAGGATTGTGTCGTGTTTCCTCTGTAAAGCACAGTGCCTGGCACATAGGTGTGCAGCAACACTCAGAAATATTTACTTCAAAGAGCACATGGGACACATCAATGATAACTCCAAAGTATTGAGTCTTGATAGCTAAGACAAGGATGGTGCTACTGAGAGAGAGCTAATTCTTTAGTTGAAAGATCCTTACAGCTTAATAGGGCTTCCCTGGTGGCTCAGACAGTTAAAGTGTCTGCCTGCAATGCTGGAGACCCAGGTTCGATCCCTGGGTCAGAAAGATCCCCTGGAGGAGGGCATGGCAACCCACTCCAGTATTCTTGCCTGGAGAATCCCATGGACAGAGGGGCCTGGTGGGTTATAGTCCATAGGGTCACAAAGAGACAGACACGACTGAAGCGACTTAGCATATACATAGCTTTTCTTCCTAGAAAAGTCTGCATTAGGAGATGGGCTGAATTTCACTTGTAATTTTCTCTCCAATGCCAGGGTACAATACAGCAGGAACCAATCTGAGATTTACTGCCTCGAATATTATCAAGATATTTGAGAACAGTTAATAAGAGCAATCTATGAACTTAGTAGGATTTATAGCATGTTTAAGTCTTCTGTCTAGCCCTAATATATAACAAAACACAGTGGGACATTCAAGTAAAATTCATGTAGAATGCAAGGTGCACAAAATAGCTAGCTAGTGCCCCAGTGCCTGAACTTGAAACTTCTGTTCCTTACTAACAAGTCCATGGGGAATTGTAGACTCCTAATATACTGCAGCTAAAGACCTTTCACTGCATTTAGCTTAAACTAAAACACCCTGAATAATCTGTGTTTAGTAGTATTGCTATTATTGTTGTTGTTAGGTTTAAGCCAAGAGCAAAAGCAAGATTTTACCTTAAAACCGAAAGACAAATATGAAAAATTCAAACATAGGCAAAAATGGAGAGAATAGTATGAAGGCTTCTCATCCAGTTTCAAAAGTTAGTCGTTTGTGGCCAATCTTGTTTCATCCACTTGTCCGTACTCCATTCCAGACTAATATGAAGCAGATTCTAATTACCCAAACACCACATCATTGTAGCTCTAAATGATAAAAACTCTTTTTTTAAACTTAACACACCTTAAAAATTAACCACACTTCTTTAACATTACTACCTATCTAGACAGAGTTCAAGTTTCCCTGATTGTTTTTTTTTTTTAATTTTATTTTATTTTTAAACTTTACATAATTGTATTAGTTTTGCCAAATATCAAAATGAATCTCCCTGATTGTTTTGTTAGATTTTTGTAGTTTGCTTGAGTAAAGGTGCAACTAGATCTTATCCCTTGTGATTGATTGTTAAGTCAATGAAATCTCTTTTAATTTACAGGTCCCCCTGCATGTCTTTTTTTTTTTCCTTGTGATTTTGGTTCTGAAGGGTACCTCGCTTGTGGATTTTAAAAATTGGGTCTAAGCAAGTATTTTTTTAGCATGTTCCCTTTTTCCCTGTATTTCCTGTGACTTGATTATTATTAAACTCTAAGGTTCTGATTAGTTTCATTTTAACAGGATGTTTTAGAAGTAGTGGTTTATAGATGTGTACTTCTATCAACAGGTATGTGAACCTGGTTATTTCATTTTTGTGATATTAGCAGCCATGGATCATCATTGCCTAGATTCATTAATTCATTAGGGGTTGCACAGTTCACTGATTCATTAGGGATTACCTTGATTTTTCTAATTCCTTCAGTGTTTATCAGCTGAAATAATTCTATAAAGAGAAAATTCCTCTGATCAACTCTTTGATTACCCTGGGATATAGTTCATATAAAAAAAAGAAAGACAGATATTTGTTTGAGTCTTTCTCTTTATTTATCACATTTTAAAATAATAAGCTGATGCCCCACCATCCTTTAAAACTGTCAAGGAATCATTTCAAACTCATGGACTTATATATACTTTATGTATTTCAACCCATTATTATTATTGGCCAGTGGGGTCTTTTGCAAGTTGTCTCTTGACTGCTTTTAAAAGCCGTCAGGAGCCTTTAAAGACTTTCTAACTTTCACAGAGAGATGTTTCAGGCTCATGTTGTAGATTTCCTACCTTAAACCTGGAATCAGCTATTTATCCAAGGAGTTATGGGTCATTTAGAGGGAAATGGTATTAATAAACCACAGTCTGAGGACTAGAGGTCCTAGGACTTGTTTGAATTTTAAAAATTCTAGATCCAAATGCCAAAACTTTTCAATATTTAGAGCACCAGTCATTTAGAGGAGCTCACAAGAATATTTCTCCCCCCATGGAGAACTACTACTTAGATAAAGCACTGTGTTCTTTGAGCATCCAAGTTTAGAAAGAAAGCATACTATCTAGAAGGAAGTAATAATATAATTAATTCACACTTGGTGCCTATGACAGGCTGAATGTGCATTACTGCCCCACCCGAAGATATTACCTGATATGACAAAAGAAACTCTGTGATTAAAGACCTTGAGATGCAGAACTTATCCTAGATTACCCTGTTCAGTTCAGTTCAGTTCAGTTGCTCAGTCGTGTCCGACTCTTTGCAACCCCATGAATCGCAGCACGCCAGGCCTCCCTGTCCATCACCAACTCCCGGAGTTCACTCACTCATGTCCACTGAGTCGGTGATGCCATCCAGCCATCTCATCCTCTGTCGTCCCCTTCTCCTCCAGCCCCAAATCCCTCCCAGCATCAGAGTCTTTTCCAATGAGTCAACTCTTCACATGAGGTGGCCAAAGTACTGGAGTTTCAGCTTTAGCATCAGTACTTCCAAACAACACCCAGGACTGAAATCCTTTACAATGGACTGGTTGGATCTCCTTGCAATCCAAGGGACTCTCAACAGTCTTCTCCAACACCGCAGTTCAAAAATATCAATTCTTTGGAGCTCAGCTTTCTTCACAGTCCAACTCTCACATCCATATATGACCACTGGAAAAACCATAGCCTTGGCTAGATGGACCTTTTTTGGCAAGTAATGTCTCTACTTTTTAATATGCTATCTAGGTTGGTTATAACTTTCCTTCCAAGGAGTAAGCGTCTTAATTTCATGGCTGCAATCACCATCTGCAGTGATTTTGGAGCCCCCCCCAAATAAAGTCTGACACTGTTTCCACTGTTTCCCCATCTATTTCCTATGAAGTGATGGAACCAAACGCCATGATCTTAGTTTTCTGAATGTTGAGCTTTAAGCCAATTTTTTCACTCTCCTCTTTCACTTTCATCAAGTGGACCCTAAACGTAATCCCAAGTGTCCTTAAAAGAGGGAGGCAGAAGAGGAGAAGGTGATACGGCAAGAGAAGCAGAGACGGAAATGATGCGAACATAAGCCCAGTAATGCCAGCAGCCATCAAAAGCTGGAAGAGGCAGCTAATAGATTCTCTAATGGAGCCTCCAGAAAGAATTGGCCCTGCCGACACTGATTTTAACCCCACAAAACTTATTTTGGACTTACATCTTCCAGAATTGTAAGAGAATAAATTTCTGTGTTCTAAGCCTTTAAATTTGTGGTAATTTAGGACAGAGGAGCCTGGTGGGCTACAATCCATGGGATCACAAAGAGTCAGACACAACCGAGGACACACACATAAAAACATAAATTAAAAGCAACAGTAGAAAACCAATGTAAAAACTTACCCTAAAATGAGAGGTACTTGGGCGATATATAGGCTTCCCTAGTGGCTCAGACCGGAGAAGGCGATGGCACCCCACTCCAGTACTCTTGCCTGGAAAATCCCATGGACGGAGGAGCCTGGTGGGCTGCAGTCCATGGGGTCGTGAAGAGTCGACACGACTGAGGGACTTCACTTTCACTTTTCACTTTCATGCATTGGAGAAGGAAATGGCACCCCACTCCAGTGTTCTTGCCTGGAGAATCCCAGGGATGGGGGAGCCTGGTAGGCTGCCATCTATGGGGTCGCACAGAGTCGGACACAACTGAAGCGACTTAGCAGCAGCAGCAGCAGCAGCACTGGCTCAGACAGTAAAGAATCTGCCTGCAATGCAGGAGACCTGGGTTCAGTCCTAGGGTTGGGAAGATCCTCTGGAGAAGGAAATGGCTACCCACTCCAGTATTCTTGCCTGGAGAATCCCATGGACAGAGGAGCCTGGTGGGCTACCGTCCAAGGGGTTGCGAAGAGTCGGACACAACTGAATGACTAACACTTACTTGGGCAATATATTTTGGAGTTTTTTTGCTTTTCCGCTCTTGTCTGTACCTTGGGCTTCAAAGTCTTGTCTGGAAAAGACTATTGCTCTTAGATCCCTTCCAGGGTCAGGGCGATGCTATCCCGCAAGAACCCCAGGGTCACCTGTCTGGTCTGCACCCAGTAGGTGTCTCTGTGGATCTTTCAAAGGCCAGTCTGCCTCACTTATCCCCAGGCCTGTTCGGCCAGGCTAGAGGAGTTGCTCCGTCTTTCTCAGGCTTGTTCCCTGCTTTGTTCTCCTTTGTGTCCCTGACCTTCTGCTCTGGTCAAGGCTTCCTATGCTCCCCTCCCCCTGGTCTCAGGAACGATATGATAAACTCATTCACTCTCAGATATGACTAATGATATCATAAAAACAAAGCAGGAAGCAGAAAAGTTGTGCCTTAGAGCAGGGATCCCCAATCTCTGGGATCTGATAATGCCTGATGATCTGAGATGGAGCTGATGTGATGATAATCGGAACAGAGGGCACGATAAATGTAATGTGCTTGAATCACCCCCAAACCATCCCCCCACTCCCACGGAAAAGCAGTTTTCCATGAAACTGGTCCCTGGTGCCAAAGAGTTTGGCAACTGCTACCCTGGAGGGCCTCAGGGGTCTGGTGAAGGGCTCATGCTAAGAAGAAAGAAAGTAAAAGCACTAGTTAACAGGGTAGTTAAACTTCACTTTCCACCTCTGTCTTAACAACTTGAACTTGGGCTCAAGCAGCAGTGGAGGTGATCTGCAGGAGGTCTGACTGCAGGTAGCCATCGCCAGGTTGTAAGGACTGCGTGAAACTCACAGCAGCTGTCAGATGCTAATGTGACGGGTTACCTGGGGCCGGCAGCAGGATGGAAGGAGGGACAGCCAAGGCTCTCAGACCCACTGCTCTTAGTTATAACAATGACTGTTAGCAAGTAATAAAAGAGCTTTTCATCAACCATCAACCGTGGAATAATTGGAAACATATTTTTGTGAGGAAAGAAGAGGTAATGGGATTGTGCCGTCGTCGTAGGAAGTAAGGAGCTGAAAACAATTGCTTCTTTAATAGGAGTTCAGAGACTGGCGCTTCGACCTTGCAGTCTTTGTGGTTTACAGGAGAAAGTGGGAACCAGCCCGCTGATCGAATGCTTCGTAAACTCTCCCCCTGACTTATGGTTTCTAAGACAGACGCGGTACATACTGGCTGCATTTGGCTTCATGCTTGAAAAGTTTAAATAAATAATCCTTCACTTCAATTCCGCAGCTATCAGGGAAAATGATATTGTTTTTACTCATCCTGCAAGGGGAGGCACTTCTGAAGTGTCCACGCTTTCAAGCAGAAAGAGAGCATTTCTGCCAATGAAGCGTGGAGTGAGGTCCCGAGTCACCAGCCGAACTTTTTATCACAAAGGAAAGATGAATGCTCCCATCTAAGTCTCGGCTGCTTGCTATTTTTCCTATATATGGTCAGTGGTTTCCATAGAACCGAGTGTGAGAAAGGCTTTAGATAATGATGTTTTCTTCTCTTGGCTAACTGAAAGTTTTTGATATTTAGGTGAAAAAGTCAGAATGCTTTGTTGGATGGGTTGTAAAATTCATGAGGGAGCAGCAAATTCACACTGGTGTTGAGCAGCCTCGAGGGGCCATGGCAAGGTTACTGTACTTAGGAAGAAGGGAAATGAATGTTCTTTTAAAATTCCGCAAAGTCCCTTTCATAAAAGTGTATTAATCCCCATTAAAAAACACAACTTGATAACTTTGACTTCCTTTGGCAAAATAACCGTGAGAGTTTGCTATGAATTGGACATCAAAGAACCAATAAATTTAATGAGTAGTTTTCAACACTAAAGGCTCACTAGCCAGTACGTTTCACTATTACTATGTCCATGTTAAGACAAAAATAATCTCTTGTGGAGATGCTTCTCAAGCCTTAATACAAAGAATATGCCCGTGACCTGTCTTACAAATAGGTAGGCTAGCGATATAAAGGCTTGTGGCCAGGAGTATGGCTCACAGTGCCTAGAATGTTGTCATTAAAGATCAATTGCTTTCCGCTAAAGTCTTTTCTAGACTCTCTGCTCTGCAAATGCAAAGGATACTATGTAAAGTTACACATTATCCAAGTACTTTTCTCTGGGAAAATGGGAAGGCTGTTTGGAAGCTTTGAAAGAAATAGGGGTAAAGTGAGTTTGAAAGTTTGGGGAAGAGCTCAGCAGCTGAAGGGATAAGCTACATCCTCTTCAAGTCTTTCATAGGATGCTCAGAATCTTCCCACTATCTCAGGGGTTGCAAACTCATGTGTCTATGGGGCATCTTAACTATTGCACCTTGAAGCATAAAATCCCACACCATGGAATATACCTTCCTTTTAAGAGACATGCAAGAATATGTCACATTACTGGTATCATATGAGGTTTCTTAAATTAATAGTCTTACAGAAGAAAAGAATTATTTCTTAGGTAGTCCCAGCAAAATTGAATCTAAGTAAGCCATTATATAACAAATTTTTATCTCATATAACAACATAGAGTGTTGAAGGTAAGGTTCTTCCTATGAGAATTCTACCACGTCTTTGAGGGGAGACTGGGTGGGTTGTTCCGATCTGTGTGAGTGGAACTTCTCATTTGAAGCTAACGGGGAGACCAGAACTAGGAGAGAGAGTGGAGTTTAGAATCTTGTGAAAATCCTAAGTTCAAAAAGCCAGTAGTGGGATGTGCAAACAGAAGTTGTTGTTGTTGTTCAGTCGTTAAGACATGTCCGACTCTTCGATCCCATGGACTGCAGCACACCAGGCCTCCCTGTCCTTCACTGTCTCCTGGAGTTTGCTCAGATTCATGTCCATTGAGTTGGTGGTGCCAGGCCTTCCTGTCCTTCACTATCTCCTAGAGTTTGCTCAGATTCATGTCCATTGAGTCGGTGGTGCTATATAGCCGTCTCACTCTCTGCCTGCCCCTTCTCCTCTTGCTCTCAATCTTTCCCAGCATCAGGGTCTTTTCCAATGAGTCAGCTCTTTGCATCAAGTGGCCAGAGTATTGGAGCTTCGGCTGGGTAGTGGTGTATACTGAAGTAGGGGTGTGGAGGCTTCTGCTGTTTGTGCTTTCCTTTCAGGAAGAGCTCGGGGGTGTGATGTGTAGTGGGTTAGGCAACTTAAAGGGCCAGAGTGGAAAGGACCATGGGACAATGAACACCCCAGTGTAATAGTAAGCATTTGATAAACATAGAAACTCACTGAAGTGAAGTGATCCACATATTCTCAGCCATATGGATAGTATACATAGAGTAATAAGCAATTAAGCATTTTCAAAACTAATTTTATTTTTGGCTGTGCTGGGTTTTCATTGCTGCTCACAGGTTTTCCCTAGTTGTGGCGAGCAGGGGCTACTCTCTAGTTGCGGTGCACAGGCTTCTCACTGCGTGGCTTTCTTGCTGTGGAGCACTGGTTTTAGGGCACTTGGCTTCAGTATTTGCAGCTCCCAGGCTCTAGGGCACACGTTCAGTAGCTGTGGCTCACAGGCTAAGTTGCTCAGCAGCATGTGGGATCTTCCAGGGTCAGGGACCGAACTCGCGTCTCCTGCATTGGCAGGAAAATTCTTTATCACTGAGCCACCAGGGAAGCCCAGCAATTTAGCATTAAAGATGCAAAGTTCAGCCTCTAACTATAAACTAAGGAAATTCCAAAGCCGTGTATGTTTAACAATATCACAGAGTAGATAGGCAGCTTCATGATGTGATGTGTTGGATGGATGGATGAATGCATAGAAAACCTCTAACTCCCAAAACATTCCTCCCATTTGCCATTCTACCATTATAGATTCCTTCCTTGGCCAACATATCACCACAAACAGCCTCTTTACATATGTAAATAAACCATGTTGAATATTAATATATTAGTTACGCAAACAAAGGTCATATCTGTAGAGCTGTGCAGTTTTCAAACTATCATCTTGTAAATATTCTGTATCACTTTTTAACATTTATGGGCAGAGATCAGGGAGGAAATGGGAGTTTTGATGGAGAGATAAGGGAGGATTAATTTGGGCGCAGAGGCCAGAGGTGACAGCTAGAGTGGAGAGACACATTAGAGGGCTCCAGGCATTGAGAGGGCACTTGGGACCAGCAGGGGCCTGGGCTGGCCAGGAGAGGGACCGCTGCCAGGTAACTTCACTACATTAGCATCTTTACACAAAGGTCTACAAGGTGTTTGCTGGCATTCTCTTTGCTGCTCGGATGTATGACTTTGATCTACTCTCTTAGTGAGTTTAGCAGCCGCACAGCCCTGCTATTTCTGCAGGCAAAAGCTTCATATATTGATTTCCAGTGACAAAAATCTTGTAACATGTTTTGTTGTTTTGGAAGGATATGGTGGGGAGTTACAGAACGATAGCTACAACCTTGGGATTTAGTGACTTAATTCAAGAATTTTTCTTTAGCAATATATGCTTTGAATTTAAAAGATAGCTTGTATGTATTATCTCCTTACTTTAGTTCCACTGACATACTCTCTAAATTCTAGATATTGGCAGGCATTTGCGGGGGGCGCTTTTTGCAATAAAGAGTCAAATAAAAACTCTATTTTAAAAAAACATAATGTGAGCCTTAATAAGGGATAAACCATTTAACTGGAGAAAAGACAAAGAAGAAAAGTGTAATAACCATGAGCAGCAATTTTTGGTTTGGTGGATTTTTTAGTGCTGTGGCTTCAAATGAATTTCAAAGTAAAGATGACTTTGGACAGTTGACCAAATGGAGTGTGTGAGTTTACATATTGATTTGGTAGCGATGATAGTCTTGTTAGAGCCAGACTGAAGGGGTTGGGTCACATTCCTTCCATGACATTTTAACGAGCGGTTTAGGGAGTGTGGCTGGTGTGGTGATAGTAAGTGGGGAGAAGTGGCAAAGATTAACTCACTATTCATTTGCCTGAGTGCAGAATTTGATACCTCACTGTGGCTGGTACTGTCAACACAATGGTAGAAAGTATAAATTAGATGATGCTCTACAATATCTTGTATGTAACAACTTCACTTACTGATTAAAGTGTTTCTTAAGGGTTTCAATTGTTAATAATAGTCCTTTCCCAAATTTTCCTATAAGGCTCCTGTATGGTTAACAGTATATTTGTGTTTTTGTCGAGCTATAATGTACCTACCATGAAATTTATCCTTTTAAAATGTGCAATTCAGTAGATATTTTTTCCAAAGACCTGTGCAACCATTACCCTTATATAATTCCAGAACAATTTCATCACTCCCAAAAAGAATACCCGTTCCCCATTAGCAGTCACTCCCCAAGTGTTTTTACAGTATTTAGTTGACCTACAAATAAAAGAGTAGAAGAGGTTGTTCAGGAATATATCACCCATGAGAATCAGGGGCTTAAGATGGACTCGTCAGATGTGTGAGGATTCCACTCTCTGATGAGCCAGCTTGTGGCCTGCCCTTGATTTTTTTGATTCTGGCCCAATTTTTTTCTAACTGCATGCAAATCTCAGCTGCTGTCAGAGTAGAGAAGAGCAATCTGGATAGTGAACAACTAAAAGTGTGAGATACACAGTGGTGTACACAGTTTTATATATCATTTTACATCACTCTCGTTCAAAAAAATCTTCCTTGGATTTTGATTTATTTTACTAGTTAATAGTAATAAAACTTTAATAACCTACTTACAAAGCCATGGATAGCACTTTAGAAATAGTGAGTAAAGAATCTAAAATAATATCTGGCCCCCAAACCACTAAACAAACCATGACTACTGTTCCTAACGATGATTTGTGCCCCCGTGTAATGTTTAATTCATAGTTATCAAAGGACTTTGTAAACCATTCATTATCTATTTTCAGGGGAATTCAGTAAAACTCTCTGGCAGGCTACAGTCCACGGGGTCGCAAAGAGTCAAACATGACCAAGCTTTTAAGTACGTCAGTAAAACTCTGAAAAATTTTGTGTTATTGCATGCTTAGTTGCTCAGTCGTGTCCAGCTCTGTGACCCTATGAAATGTAGCCTGCCAGGCTCTTCTGTCCATGGGATTTTCCGGGCAAAAATACTGGAGTGGGTTGACATTTCCTTCTTCAAGGAATATTCCCGGCCCAGGGATCGAACCCATGTCTCTGATGTCTCCTGCATTGCAGGTGACTCCTTTACCCACTGAGCAGAGAACCTTACAATATGCTACCAGTATATCATTGTTAGTGCAAGCCACAATCTATTGTCGTATAATTAACAGTGGATGTGGCCCAGTGGTAAAGAATCTACTGTGCAATTTCAGGAGACATGAGACCCAGGTTTGATCCCTAGGTCAGGAAGATCCCCTGGAGGAGGATATGGCAACCCATTCCAATATTCTTGCCTGGAGAATCCCATGGACAGAGGAGACTGGAGGGCTAAACGTCGCAAAGGGTTGGACATGACTGAGCGACTGAATACACACGCACACCTATCGGCTATACTGTTGATCCCTTGGATTGACTATACTAGCTAAACAGATATTCTTCCCTGGTGACTCTAAATGCTCTCCAAAAAGCAGCTTTCCCAGAAAGAGACAACTATTTCAGTTCTAACTTGCTCTTCCTTCCCTTGCCCTGCCCCATTCTCCATCTTTTTGTTTTCTTTGCTCTTGTTGCTGAAGTCCTTTGAATTTATGTCTGACCTTGGTTGCTTTGGTCTGTGATTAGTTCAAACAATATGATCTAAGGTTTATAGTATGCAAAAGCATTTAGAAATTTTACAAAAAGTTAATTTCTTGAAAGATTTAAAAATTCTTTCCACTTAGGTTTTTCCAATATAACATAAATGTTCTTGAAATTTTTTCTTCCATTAGGCTAGGTATTCATCTATGAAGTGAAGTGGAAAACTGAGGTCATCGCTTTTGATCTCTACTCTTGAAAATACAGAAAACAGGAAGAGAAAACTGGGATATCAGTTTTCCACGTTTCTAAATTAGTATATCTTTTACTAAAAAGAAAAAAGAAGAAAGAATTCATAAAATGGAGCCCACAATAGTAGATTATAAGTTAAATGATTATTTTTTAAGTTTGGAGAAATTTTCAGTTTATATCTTGACTGAAGGTTTAAGAATTATCCATCGCTAGCTGTATATTCAGTCTGAATGATAAAGGAATGAGTTGGTATTGGAGAAAGAATTCTCCTGGATTAGTGGCTAAGGCCACAAGATATCTTGGGAACATACACGATTAATCCACATTTCCTCCCATTCTTCTTTGAGAACACAACTGTGCTTTGAGTAAATTTGTGTACATCTTATCAGAGGCATAGCTGAGTATCTTTTTTTCTTCTCTTTTAACAGTACAGCTGTGGGTTTCTGGATGATGGTTGATGAATGAAAGCAAAATTTATGTAAGTACAGAAGCTACTCAACTGAATCTGTGTGTGGGAGAGGGGTCAAGGTTATTGGTAGAAAAAAAAAGAGAGAAAGAGCTAGTGTGAAAATGAATAAAATAATTTTCTCTTGACCCAAGACAAAGATTGTGTTCAACATCATGCATGTTTTAGTCAGCTAATGTTTGTTGTTGTTTTTAATTCTCCTGGTTGCATTTCTTGAAGAAGGGCAGTATATGTGGCTGTCAAATTTTTAAAAGTTTTCTGAAAAGGATTTTGGGTCATTTCATGGAGTTTTAAGAGACCCCACAGGAACCTCATTGAAACTCCTAGGATATGGCATTTAAACTTGGAAGAGATCTACTCCTTGCTACTCAATGTGATTCAAAGGCTAGTAGCATAGAATATCACCTGGGAGCTTGTTAGAGATGTAGAATTTCTAGCCTCACATCTGAACCCCTAAGTCAAAGCTACCTTTTAAATGAGACACCGAAGTAATTTACATGTACATCCATTAAAGCATGAGAGACTCGGATGTCGTCCATTTCTTTCCCCATGTAGGAACGAAATGGAATGAATGTCAGTATATCTGAAGATGATGAAATTATGACTATGATGATGGGTAAAGAAAGGTTTAAAGTTTCTATTTTAAGTGGGAAGATAACATTATAAACCAACACCAATCTACCGAACAAAACCCACAACAAAATGGTGGGAAATCAAAGAAGATGAATGTAGAAACCTTAACAGGAAGAATTCAGAGAAGCATCAAGACAACATCAAAAGCAATGAACAGCTGGAGGTGGGGGGTCAGGATACAGGCCAGATCGGGAATCACTGTTCCCAGGGAGCGGAGTGACCTAAGCATGATTCTATACGTTTAGAAGACAGGGGACAGTTCCCTGATGATTTTCAAACAGTCCTGGGCCTGTGGTTTTGTTGGTGGAAATTCCTAACCTGGGAGTCTACAAGAGAAGTCTGTAATAATACTGAAGTGTTTGTTTGTTTTAGCACAATTTTGTTTGAAGCAAGTAAGCTTTGTTTTGCAACTGTTGTAGCAGGTGTTTTTCTTAATCTTTCTTTTTTTCTTTTTTTTTTTAAGGAGAACTGCTGAGTTCAGAGGAAATGAGTACTCTTTTATTTAAATTTCCTGAGATTAGAGGAAGAACATATTGCCAAACAATGCCTCTTCACTTCAAAACCTCTCCTCATAAATTATTTGAGGATATCTTATTAAAAGTCTGTAAAATTTCCTATTAAGAATGGTTGATTGCAGTCCAGATCATCATAGCTTTGGTGCTTTCCCTGAAATACCACAGCTGTCGGGAAGAAATATATTTTGAGACAAAAGGTTTTGTTTCCCCAGCAATAAATTATTTTAGTGATATCTCAAGATAGATAAAACTTTCACTTATGTTTGAGTGAAGGAAGATCCTACTGATAACTTGTTTAAAAAAATCTATAAAAAGAATATGAGAATGTAGATGTAGATAGCAAATTAAAATCAGACTTCCTTTAAGTTAGCAAAGCAATTATTTGTAAAGCCAGTGAAGATTATTATTATGGATAATGAAATGATTTACTGGAATATTTGGAATGACATTCAATATGGCCACATCTCTGCACAACCTCAAGTTGGTATTTTCAACTTTAACCTTGAAGCCATTAAGAAAAAAAAAACAACAACTCTGCTCTAGTAATATTTTATGTAAATTGCTAAACAAAAACCTTGCCTATGGCGATGTGGATCCTAAATGAGATAGGAAATGCCTTGTCTGCAGTGCTGATGTAATAATCCACTGATTTCATTGCAGATGAGCTCTTTAAAACAAAGCTCTTCTCCCTAATTCTTTTGGTTCACCCTCTGTCAGCTGTTTCCCCCATCCCTAAACAAGGAGAATCTTCCTTTACATAGTCGTAAGGAAAGGTATCAATATTCTGTCAAAGACATTTGTTTTCAGAGTTGCATCATTACTGGAAGTAAGGGTGTACGTTGAGCAAGTTGCTAAAGATTTCTAATGTTGTTTATTTCCTGGGCTCATAAGACACTTTGTGGGCCAGCAGAACATTTTATTTTGTTTTCAACTCTGATGTAAAATCAATGAGGAAAATTTGGTATGTCTTCACTATTTCCAGAGTGATGTTAATTAAGAAATTTGCAGTCCATTTTTCATCTAGACCCTGAAAGCATTTCTGCTGACTTCTGGCAAATGCAGACCTTTAATATTTAAGTGATGGATATTAACAGAAGATAGAGTTGGGAGGTTTGAGACTTCACATAACTCAATAATGATATAACTCACTGACTAATGATCACAGCAAAGTGGTACAAAATGCTACTAAACACTGATAAAACAATAACTCTAAATGTGTGATAAAATAATCCTATTATTCATTCATTTGTTTTTAGTTTAGAGATGATAAATAAATTGTGTTAATGTACTTTTTTGAAATTAAAAAACTGAGGGCTCCTTTGTAACTTTTTAAAATAGGAAACTATGTGTCTCAACTCTGTATGATTTCAATACCTTCAGTCTATGAAATTTTTGTACCTTGTTTTGTCCCAGATATGTTTCAGTGTCTCCTAGTTTATGTTCTATGGGAACTTGAATAGAATTTTCATCCTACTATTGTGTGAAAATCGTATACCTCTTAATTATGTTGAATTGATTCATGGTGATTTTCAGGTCTGCTATATCCTTCTACTTTTCTGTATATTCATTTTATTAATTTTTGAGAGTTCGATGTTGAAAAACCAACTAAAATCTTAATTTATCTACTTAAAAAATTGTTGTAATATGTAGTGGAACTATGTATAACTCTGTTCTGCATTTTCTAAGTCTCCTATAAATGTGTTATTATACTTCCATAATATAAAAAAAAAGAAAGAGAAAAAAATATGTGTCTCAAAAGTACATACTTGCCCTTTCATAGAGTACCTGAAATTAAAAATGATACAGCTCTCTGGGTAGTAGAGTAAATATTATCATCAATTTTATTTATATTTGAACAACCTCGTTTTGCCTCGAATAAAGAATCCGCACATAGTAAGTGCATGCTGCCTTCTGCATCCTGCAGTTGTTAAAAGAACATTAATCATTTAAACAAGGTCACAAGCAACAAAGGCCAAAGAGGGTTCAAAGTTTACAGGTCCAGGCATTTATCAGGTAGAAATAGGCTACATTTCAATATTTTGTAAAATACCTTTTTATGAAAAAGCTATCAGTCATAGTATAGCTTGGCAAAACTCTGGTTATTCCAGTGAACAGAATGAATGATGACAATGAATCAAGAACCCCTTTATGAGTTTATGTTTTTTGCAGGACCACCATGGCTTGAACACACGTTTTTGATTTCTAGAAGGATGTGATTATGATGTGGGAATGGCTTCCTCCCTTTGGCAAAAGCAAAAGATATATCAAACTGGCCTCCACTTCTGATAGGCAGATTAGGATCAATTGGTTAAGGAAATCACAGAGCTGGTACCACTAAATACCACGAAAATTATTGTTTTCCACTGACTTTTGTGATACTTTAGATTATTTTTTATGGGAGAGGTATAAAACAGAATGCTTTGGTTTGTGTTTAGCTTCGGCTTGTATTTTACCATTTGATGGTGTCTTGAAAATGGATGTAGGTGTGTTGCATTTAGTCTGTGTATTTTCCCGATTTGTTATTGGCTTTTTCATATTCATTTGAAATGTTGATTTTAGGGACTTCAAATCTTTCAAGTTCAGAGAAGAAACAAATTCTTCTTTTCCCAATATAAGAAACTTTGAACTTAAATGGAGACAAGCCCTTTGGTATCTGGGTAATTTTCTAGCAGCTTTATTGAGATGTAATTCACACGCCATACAATTCATCCATGTAAGATGTGCAGTTCCGTGGTTTTTGTATGGTCACAAGGTTGTGCGACCCTCACAGCAATCAGTTTTACAACAGTTCACCTTTCCAAACGGAAACTGTACCCACGAGCAGTCAGTCCCTATTTTCTTCCAAACACCCCGGCCTTAGGCAACCACGAGTCTACTTTTTGTTTCTATAAATGTGCCTCTTCTGGATGTTTCATATAAATGGAATCATACAATATGTGGTTGTTTGTGACTGGCTTCTTTCACTTAGTATAACATCTTCAAGTTTCATTCACACTGTAGCATGTATTAGTATTTCATTCCTTTTCGTGGGCAAATACTATTTCATTTTACGGATATGCTACATTTTGTCTACCCATTCATCATTTGACAGAAATTTGGGTTATTTCCACTTTTTTTGGCTATGGTGGCTCATGCTGCCGTTAGCCTTTGTATGCAAGTGTCTGTGTGAACATGTGTTTTAATTTCTTTTAGGTATATAACCAGAAATGGAATTTCTGGGTCATATGATAACTCAATCTTTAACATTGTGAGGAGCTGCCAAAGTGTTTTCCAAAATGGTCACACCATTTCTGCATTCCTCTAAGCAAGGTATGAGGGTCCTGATATCTCCACATACTTTCTAAAACTTCTTATTACAGTCTTTTTATTTTAGCCTCCCTGAGTTTAATTTGTATCATTGTTACAAATTAACAATGACATTACAAATGTCAGAATTAGACACTGAAAAAAGTGTTATATTTAAAAAGTATTTGATTAGTAGAAAAAATATTTAATGAAATAATTAGACAAAAAAGTATTTAACAGAGATAGAGCAATTCAATTTATAGACTACTTTTAACTTTTTGAGGGTTTTCCTATCTTTTGGTATACTATACAGGATTAAAACCCCACTTCTAGAGTTATGTAACTACACCCCCATCCTCATGAGCCCCAGAGTTTTCTGTAGTAGTCACAGGAGAGAGGTTACAGGAAGGGCCAGATAATATGATGGGTAGATGGAAACAGTATGAAGTGCTTCATACATGCTGTCAACCAGGCTGAGTCAATACTGTGTCAACATTTTGTCAAAAATATAAATTAAATCACTAAAAAATTTAGCTAAATAAGATGCTTAGGTTCTAAGAAAGCATACTTTTCATTGCATATGTAGTCTTCCTTCATAAAAATGGATCATAATTCATTTAAACTTTCCTAATTTGGGGATGTGTAGGCAATCTCCAAACTTCACTAGGATAAATAATGCTGCAATGGATAATACAGCAATTTCTCTCATGCCAAATAAAGAACTGATAGACTGAATTTCCCATTGCTGGCTTTGGCTTCATGGAGATCCAGTCTGAGATTATCTCGAGATTGTGTGAAGTTGATGCAAAGCAGACGGAGCTTCACTTAGCAAGGGGCTCATCCGAAAGACCCCTGTGAGCCCACTAAACAGGGGCATTCCAAGAACTCAATTTATCTGTCTTAAAAGGTTAAGCTCTCATGTTGACCCTGCCAAGATTCAGACCTATGCTCCCAAGAAGGCTACATGTTCTGAGACTGCTGTAGGCCCCGAGTAGCCATTCTCTTCAACTATACCAGTGCGATTTCTTTATCCTCAAGGCTGGAAGGCAAGGATTCCGTGACCTAATGGAAATTTCTCTTCCCGTTTGAGACTATGCAAAAAAAAGACCTCTCTCTTTTTCCAAAGAAGTAGACTTTACTATGGTGGAAAGACTTTTTGAAAAAAGGCACATAGAGACAGCAGAAATAGTATGTTACACTTCAACATATAAATCAAATCCAAGAAGTAGCATACTAAAGTGAAGTGAGTACGGGATAGGAGTCAGAAAAACTTGAGTGAAGTCATCCTGTCTCTTACTAGCTGTGTGACTTTGGATGAATCACTAAACTTCTCTGAGCATCTCCTTTTTAACAAAATGCAAGAGTTTGGTTCAATGATTGCTATAGACTTTTCTACCTCCAAAGCTCTATGCTTTCCAAAACAAAAATATTATTAAACTAACAAGTGCAGGTAAATTTCTGAAGACTGAATGATGGTGGTGTACGTGACCAATTCTAATTTGTGTGTCTGTTGTGGATGTTACACAGTAGGATTTGTTCATTTTTTACAGTTTATAAAATAGTTGTATACATTCTGTGATTTGATCACTTCTCAGCAAGAGAGTTCCAGAAAAACATCTATTTCTGCTTTATTGACTATGCCAAAGCCTTTGACTGTGTGGATCACAATAAACTGTGGACAATTCTGAAAGAGATGGGAATACCAGACCACTGACCTGCCTCTTGAGAAATCTGTATGCAGGTCAGGAAGCAACAGTTAGAACTGGACATGGAACAACAGACTGATTCCAAATAGGAAAAGGAGTACATCAAGGCTGTATATTATCACCTTGCTTAGTTAACTTATATGTAGAGTACATCATGAGAAACGCTGGACTGGAAGAAACACAAGCTGGAATCAAGATTGCCGGGAGAAATATCAATAACCTCAGATATGCAGATGACACCACCCTTATGGCAGAAAGTGAAGAGGAACTAAAAAGCCTCTTGATGAAGGTGAAAGAAGAGAGTGAAAAAGTTGGCTTAAAGCTCAACATTCAGAAAATGAAGATCATGGCATCCGGTCCCATCACTTCATGGGAAATAGATGGGGAAACAGTGGAAACAGTGTCAGACTTTATTTTTCTGGGCTCCAAAATCACTGCAGATAGTGATTGCAGCCATGAAATTCAAAGATGCTTACTCCTTGGAAGAAAAGTTATGACCAACCTAGATAGCAGTAGCAGCAGGAAAAGCAGAGACATTACTTTGCCAACAAAGGTCCGTCTAGTCAAGGCTATGGTTTTTCCTGTGGTCACGTATGTATGTGAGAGTTGGACCGTGAAGAAGGCTGAGCGTCGAAGAATTGATGCTTTTGAACTGTGGTGTTGGAGAAGACTCTTGAGAGTCCCCTGGACTGCAAGGAGATCCAACCAGTCCATTCTAAAGGAGATCAGCCCTGGGATTTCTTTGGAGGGAATGATGCTAAAGCTGAAACCAGTACTTTGGCCACCTCATGGGAAGAGTTGACTCATTGGAAAAGACTCTGATGCTGGGAGGGACTGGGGGCAGGAGGAGAAGGGGACGACAGAGGATGAGATGGCTGGATGGCATCACTGACTCGATGGACCTGAGTCTGAGTGAACTCTGGGAGTTGGTGATGGACAGGGAGGCCTGGCGTGCTGCGATTCATGGGGTCGCAAAGAGTCAGACACGACTGAGCGACTGAACTAAACTGAACTGAACAGTTCTTTTTACTTAGAGAAACTAAGCAACTTGCCCAAAGTCATACATCTACTCAGTGACATGGCCCAGGGCTCCAGCCCATGTCTGCCCTATCTAAAGTCCATGTTCTTTCCCCCGCCTCACTATTCCCCCAACCCCCATGCATCAGCTGCTTTATATTTCAGGCACACTGAGGAACCATTAAAAAGGTGAATTTTGATACCAGATTCTTATGTGTGTGGGAGAGGGGAACACTGGATGTATATAGAGTTTCCATTGGTGGACAAAGTTGATACCTTTTCTTAATCCAGTCACTCCCTCTGATTACCACCCTCTTTCACCCTCAGTTCTATCATGGCCAAGTCCTTAAACATCATTTTTTCACGTCACCTTCGTTCCTTGGGCACTACAGTCTGACTTCTGCTCCCATCACTTGTCTTGGTAAGGTGGTCTGTGGCAGTTTGGCAGGAAGGGTCCCAGCCGACAATAGTGCTCCCTTCTCTAACTCAGCCCCAGTACTCGGAAACAGGTCCACACTGCCATTCTACACGAGGTTATCAAACCCCACAACAACAGCTGATCATTTAAGAATAGATTCATGACCTGATGGGCTTCTCAGGAGCCTCAGTGATAAAGAATCCAGCTGACAGTGAAGGAGGCATGGGTTCAGTCCCGGGCTTGGGAAGATCCCCTGGAGGAGGGGCAACTGATTCCAGTATTCCTGCTGGGAATATCCCATGGACAGAGGAGCCTGGCAGGCTACAGTTCATGGGGGTTGAAAAGAGCTGGACACAACTGAATGACTGAGCACATATACACATGACCTGACCTGGGCCAGTGTCCCAGAACTTTGAAACTTGAAAAGAAATCCAGAGGCCTGGAGTAATTGGAGCTGAGCTGGTAAATGGGAGTGTGCTGGGAACAGAGGACTCCAGATGCTCCTGCACAAATTCCTGCAGTTGCCTTGATTCAACTCTTCCTCTGACATTTTACCAGCTTCCCAGGTGGCTCAGTGGTAAAGAATACCCCTACCAATGTAGGAGACATAAGAGACATCAGTTCCATCCCTTGGTTGGGAAGATGGCATGGCAACTCACTCTAGTATTCTTTCTTGGATAATCCTATGGACAGAGGAGCCTGGTGGGCTAGAGTCCGTAGGGTCGCAAAGAGTCAGACATGACTGAATCAACTTTGCATGCTGACTTTTTACAAGACTGCTTTCTTTGCTTAAATTGCTTACCTAGGCTTCCCACCCAGAGACTCTTGATCAACACATTCATCAGTAATCCTTATTCCCTTTAAATTCAATGGACACTGTTGTTAGTTCCCTTTCTTGAAGCTCCCTGTTGGTCTTCATGACATTCCCTTCCCATTCTCTTCCCTCTTCTTGGATGACACCTTCTTGCTTTCTTCAGGGGGTCCTCTCCACCTTCTCTGCTCCCTAGGCGCCATCCTTAGATTCTGTTGCTCTGCTTATTCTAAATTTTCACTTGGGTGATCTGACTACTCCCATGGCTTCAGCTGCCTGCATGGGGCTCCACTCTAGCTGTCCTAAAATATTTTTCCTTAAATAAGTTGTCTTCCCTCTCTAGTCTCCCAGCCTTGGCTTACGCCCTACAGAGGCTGCCACCAGCTCCCAGTCCATTTCCTCTGGATAGCTCTTTTGCATCCTTGTGGATTCAGCATGGATTTTATTTCCCACAGCAGAGATCTTGCAATTCTTTTGCTCTCAATAAGTACCGAATTCACTTAAAAAACTATGCATGTCCTTGCACAAATTATGCTGACCATCAGAAAGTGTTATCATAAGTTTAGAAAGTTGCAAATGAGTTAATTTCTAGTTTACTGGAAATACTGACATTTTAAAACAAAACTGGACTTTAAATATTTTAAATACTTCAGTGATTTGATACTTTTCATCACCCTCTTAAAGATGGAACCACTCTTTAATAGTTTGAAATTTTGTATCATTTCGCTTTCCCTTTGTATTTATATTTTCATTCTACTTCTCACCTCCATGTAAATTATTTTAATCTTGAAAATCTTTCATTGATCAGTCTCTCATAGCTCTTTGCCACATAAATATGTAAATAAATTGAAATTTTAAAAGTCCCATGATCACAAAATTTTGTTACATTTTTTCCTTCTGGATTGAGTTTTCATTACAATTACATAGCACATGGCAGCACACAATAAAGCAAAAGATTATAAAATATATTACAAGTTTTGATAAATAATTATTAACCCCAGAAGTAAATGATTAATGAGACAGGCCTTCATAAAATTGATTTATATATCCACGGATCAGTTCAGTTCAGTCGCTCAGTCGTGTCCGACTCTTTGCGACCTCATGAATTGCAGCACACCAGGCCTCCCTGTCCATCACCAACTCCCAGAGTTCACTCAAACTCATGTCCATCAAGTCGGTGATGCCATCCAGCCATCTCATCCTCTGTCGTCCCCTTCTCCTCCTGCCCCCAATCCCTCCCAGCATCAGAGTCTTTTCCAATGAGTCAATTCTTCGTATGAGGTGGCCCAAGTACTGGAGTTTCAGCTTTAGGATCAGTACTTCCAAAGAACACCCAGGGTTGATCTCCTTTAGAATGGACTGGTTGGATCTCCTTGCAGTCCAAGGGACTCTCAAGAGTCTTCTCCAACACCACAGTTCAAAAGCATCAATTCTTCGGCGCTCAGCTTTCTTCACAGTCCAACTCTCACATCCTTACTTATTACCCAAATGAGATAACATTTCTGCATCAATTCTATTCCAATTTTTTTTTACACGTAAGCATTGCAAAATCTCAATCACATACAGAATCAAAGTGTTATTAAGACAATGTCATATTGACTCTTTGAGCCCTCCAAAATGACTGTTTAAAATAACAATTATCTAGCATAAAAATTATTTAAGACTTTCTTTTGTTTAACAACTCTATTATATGCTCCCTTAATTTTGTAAAAGGATTTGTGCTTCAGTTAGTGGAGTAATTTGTCTTCTCAATTCCTAGAGCATAAACCCAAAGTTTTTAGCAAAACTTACTGAATGACTCTTAATTATATCACTTACTTTTTCACCAAGCTGTATCTTATTTAACCCTCTATGTTCAGAAAGATTTGGGGAATATATTAAAAAAAAATTGATTTCAAAACTCCTTTGTTGATACTTTTTTTTCTTTGCTAAATATTTCTACATGCTTAAAATACATTTTTATCAAATCCTAGGAGCTTCCAAATATAATCATTCAACTTATGGAAAATATATAAAATACAACCTATCTGGCATAAATACTTTGGCCACCTGATGCAAAGAACTGACCCATTGGAAAAGAACCCGATGCTGGGAAAGATTGAAGGCAAGTGGAGAAGGGAACTACAGAGGATGAGATGGTTGGATGGCAACACTGACTCGATGGACATGAGTTTGAGCAAGCTCCAGGAGTTGATGATGGACAGGGAAGCCTGGTGTGCTGCAGTCCATGGGGTCACAAAGAGTCAGACACAACTAAGGGACTGAACTGGCATAAACAATCTTCACTCTTAAGGGAGATGCATTTGGTCTTTCTATGTGGAAAGAAATTAATTGTTTTATGGTCTGTTTGGCTTCGGGTTATGTGAGTGTGTGTTTGTTTTTTTTTTAAATAACATCATAACCGACCCAGTTATTCTGTTAATGTCCACATTTCCCTGACTTTGCAGCATCTTGTGTCTTGCTGGTATTTCTGAAGGACAATTATCAACTGGAAATTGAACAGAAGAATGAATTCATTCAATCTGCAGATTATTTTTAAAGCTATTTTCTTTGTACATGTTTACTGTATGGTTTATTTCTTTCAGTTAAGACTGGGTAAAAAATTAAATTAGATGCAAGAATAGAATTGTATTGATCATATGTTGATGGATAAGTTATACTGATTGCATGACAACCAGCCTCAAATAATCAGAATACTTACAGTTACTAGGTACTCAATAAATGCTTTGCTGAGGAAATCAATAATGAATGGGGAAAGAAGTCCCAAACAAATGTTAATAGTTGCTTGAAATTTTCCAGTAATCTATGTCCACTTCTTAAATTTCTCCTGTTTATATTTCTCTTAAAAGAAAATTAATATCAGCAACTCAAATTTAATAAGTTTCTACTAGGTGTCAGGCACTGTTTTAAGTGTTTTGCCTGTATTAATTTAATTGTCACACTGCTATGGGGTTGCTATAAAAATTAAAAGTGTATAAAGTTCTTACACAAACAGAAATCTGTATCTAATATTAAGAGATTTAGTTGATATCTTTCTAAATTTTATTTAACTGGGAAATGATATTATTCCCCAATCCTCTAAGAGTGCAAGTTACATATGTCTGCAGTTGTTACAAAAGCCTCTCAATTTATTTTATTTTTTAACTTTTTTTTTTTTTTTTTTTTTGAGTCATACCTTGGGGCTTTCAGGATCTGAGTTCCCTGCCTGAGCAGGGATTAAACCCAGGCTCTGACAGTGAAAGTGCCAAATCCTGACCACTGGACCACAAGGAAATTTCCAGAAGCCTCTGATTTTTAAATAACCAATTCAAATCCTTCCAGAACCTGTGCTGATAAGCCAAACTCTGTTTGTGTGGCATTTTGAAGTATTCACTTTTTTTCTACATAAATAGGATGCAACCAGGCACATTTAAACTGTCCAGTTAAATCTCCTGTGTCTGAAATAGTTGTTTTAGACATCTGACCCTCTGAATCTGCTCACAGTGGCCACGGGTGCCATCGTCCTCAACTTGCCTAGAGAAAATGTACACATTTGCAAACTATGGAAACTCTGGAAGTTGGCCGTTGACTCTTCACAGTTTGCATTTGTTGCTATTCATCTTTAAAACCTTAGTTATCTTACATCCTGTATGGATGGACAGCTCTACCCACAGAATATTTATCAAGGCCAGGCTATTGGGTGATTACTAAATTCTGTGACATCTCCTAAGGGTGTTTAACAGAGTAGAGCATTTTAGTTTCTCTTCTTAGCTGTTTTTGGTTCTCCTGGCATTGCCAAAGGGCAATCCTGCATCCATTCAAGGTTACGGGGTGTGAAATAATATTCTTGAGTACACAGCTCCAGTAGCAGTCCATTACTTATAAATTAGGGTGGCCGACGGTGTTGGTTTGCCTTGAACACTCTGAGTTTACGCCTCTTTTCCCAGCCTGCTGCCTAGTATTTGTACCAGGCGTTTCACGTTCTGATGGCATACTTTTATTAACAGTGGAATGAAAGGCTGGGATGTTTCTGACAGACTTCCACTTTATTCGAATTGAAATATAGTTGATGTCTATTTTGCAGTTTCAGGTGTTCTAAATAGTAATTTAACATCTGTGTGTATTATGAAATGATCGCCAAGCTGAGTCTGGTAACACTCTGTCTCCATACAGTTATTATGATATTATTGACCTATTCCTTACACTGTACATTACGTCTCTGTCATTTATTTATTATATAACTGGAGGCTTGCACCTCTTAATCCGGTTCATCCATTTCCCCCCACCTCTCCTCCATTCTGAAAACCCCCTGTTTGTTCTCTGTATCTATGAATCTGTTTTTGTTTTGTTGGTTTGTTTTAGATTTCACACTTAAGTGAGATCATGTGGTAACTGTCTTTCTCTTTCTGACATTTCACTTAGCATAATAGTTTCTAGATCACAAATGGCAAGATTTAATAATTTATGGCCTAGTAATAGTCCACTGAATATATCGGCCTCAGCCGATCCCATGAGAGTCCTGGCGCTGGGAAAGCCTGTCAGGGTTGCTTGAAATGAAGCCAGGTCTTTATTTTTCACCAACGTCTCCCATCCCCCTTACCAGTGACAAATTATAGGATGGAAACTGCCCCTGGGGCAAGAACATGACATTGGATAGGCAGCATGTTTCAGTGAAGGGCAATTCCTGGAGCTGGAACCAACTGTGAGCTGTCAACAGCCAACATTCCCAGCAGCCAGGGGAACCTTGCCACGGTCCTGCAGGGGGAATCTGGGTGGTACAGCATGCGGCATTCATGACAGCAACAATGAGAAGGAAGGAAGGAGGAAGGTGGGTTAGTTTTATAAAAATTACTGAGTGTTCATATTTCAAGAAAGTTGATCACCAAAGCTGTTGACCTAATCTAAAAGAGGTCATCCCACCTCCCCACAGCCCTGGCAAATGGAAATGTTTGAGCTGGATATTCTTATGGAAAAAATGAACCTCATCCCTTACCTCAAACCATACATACAAAATAAAACATCATCATAGCAGAAACATCATAGTGAAGTGAAAGTCCCTCAGTCGTTTCTGACTCTTTGAGACCCCACAGACTGTAGCCTGCCAGGTTCCTCTGTACCATGGAATTCTCCAGGCAAGAATACCAGATCCTGCCAGGTTCCTCTGTACCATGGAATTCTCCAGGCAAGAATACCAGATTGGGTTGCCATTCCCTTCTCCAGGGGATATTCCCAAGCCAGGGATTGAATCCAGGTCTCCCACATTGCAGGCAGGTTCTTTACAGGCTGAGCTACCAGGGAAACCAGGAAACATCATAACCCAAAAGTCAAAGTTAAGCCATAAAATCTTTAGAAGAAAATATAGAAGAAATTCTTTGTGACTTTGGGAAAGTAAAGATTTCTTAGAGAGGACACACATGCAAAGAACAAATCATACGAAAATTTGATAAATTTGATTTTGTTAAAATTAACACCTTCTCTTCTTCTTAAGCCACCGTTAAACGTAAACCACTGACTAGCAGACAATATTCACAATACGTATACCTTGCCAGAGACTTGTATCTAACACATATAATTAGTGTTTACAACTCAAGAATTAGACAAAACACCAATTTAAAAGATGTGAACAGAAATTTAACTAAAGGAAACATATGAATGGCCAGCAAGCATGTGAAAAAATAGTTCCATTTGACAGGAGCAGAGTGGGTGTTCAAAAGAATAGAGTGGAAACTCATGAATATCCAATTATACTTTATTAATAAAAAATGTATTGATCCACAAAGAAATATGTTAAAATACATATATATATAAAACTTTATTTTTATGCACCTTTTACTCTCAAATAATGATCTGGATGATAAATTATGTGGTCACCTCACCTGTGAACGTAACTCCGACTTCCCTAGTTGGGTATCATGAGTCTCCACTCCCTTCTCTTGTTTTTATTGAGATATAGTTCCTGTACAATATTATATAAGTTACAGGTGTACCACATACTGATTCACAATCTTTAAAGGTTATGCTCCATTTACTGTTATTATAAAATATTGACTGTATTCTGTGTGCTGTATACTATATTCCTGTAGCTTATTTTATACATAATAGTTTGTATCTTTTAATCTTCTATCTCTGTCTTTTTTCTCCCTCTTTTCTTTCCCCAGTGATAATAACTAGTTTGTTCTCTATATCTGTGAGCCTGTTTATTTTTTGTTATATTCACTAGGAGAAAGAAATGGCAACCTACTCCAGTACTCTTGCCTGGAAAATCCCAGGGATGGAGGAGCCTGGTAGGCTGCAGTCCATGGAGTCGCTAAGAGTCGGACTCGACTGAGTGACTTCACTTTCACTTTTCACTTTCATGCATTGGAGAAGGAAATGGCAACCCACTCCAGTGTTCTTGCCTGGAGAATCCCAGGGACGGGGGAGCCTGGTGGGCTGCCGTCTATGGGGTCGCACAGAGTTGGACACGACTGAAGCGACTTAGCAGCAGTTTATTTTAGTTTTTAAATTCCATGGATCAATAACATCACGCAGTATTTGTCTTTCTCTAATTTATTTCACTTAACATAATGCCCTCAAAGTCCAGCAATGTTGCTGTTAATAGCAAAGTTTCATTCTTTTTTATGACTGAGTAGTATTCCGTTGTGTATATTAATGCATATATTTACACCACGTCTTCATCCATTCATCTGTTGATGGAAACTTATTTTGCTTCTGTATCTTGGCAACTGTAAATAATGCTGCTATAAACATGGGGTGTATATATCCTTTAGAATTAGTGAGTTGGTTTTTTTTTCAGATTTTTTTTTCAGATAAAGAATGAAACTGCTGGGTCGTGTGGTAGTTTTGGGCTCCCCAGGCGGCTCAGTAGTAAAGAATCTGCTTGCCAATGCAGGCGATGCCAGAGACGCAGGTTCGATATCTAGGTCGGGAAGATCCCCTGGAGGAGGAAATGACAACCCACTGTTAGCATTCTTGCCTGGGAAATTCTATGCACAAAGGAGCCTGGCAGGCTACAGTCCATGGGGTCACAAAGAGTCAGACGTGACTGAGCGACTATGCGTGCATGGTGGTTATAGTTTTTTGAGAAACTGTCGCTTCCTTCTTTTTGATACACATTCTGCTCCTGTCAAATGGAACTATTCACTTTTCTACAGGCAGGTCTTGCATTTTTCTGCATCTTTGCCTTGATTTCTGTTAGTTCCCAATCCTCAACCCCATTCCCATTTTCACACTTGTTTCCTACCACTTTTTTCAAGGACCCAGCTTACTCTTCTGTGAAGCCCTTTTCTCTAACCAGATCTCTGTTCCCTGCACTTTAATTAGTTTGGATGATTTATCACATTTTACATCTGTAGTTCTTTAAACGCATGTTTCACCTCCTCTTCTTACCTCCAAGTGCTTTAAGGTCAGAGGTAGTATCTTATTCATCTTTATATCACCCATAGTTCCTACAGTGTATGTACTCAGTAAACATTTGTTAAATAAATATGTGAAAAAATAAACAAACCAATGAACGAATGCTTTGTTTAGCACAGATGCTGAGCATGATATCAGCATGTGTGGTGTACTGAAACAGACTTATAAGGCTTTTTTTTTTTTTTTCATTGAATTTGTGATCATTGGTAAAACTGACAAATCCATTTTAGGATAAGGTCTGTGGATACAGAGTAGTTAAAAATCTTTCTTTCTCACACTTGTGATATCTTGAGATTAATCAGAATGCTTTTGACATCCTGCTACAAAAAGAAGAGGGAAATTCTGAAATGTGGAAGTTCTATTCAAAAGGTCTTGATCCATGGTTTGCCTGTCCCCAGGACAGCCTGTTCCAGAAGAATCAGGACTCCAGCCAACAGCTCAGATATTGACGTGTGATGCCCATTGTTTGAAGATTCTGCCCCCAAGCTTCTTCCATGAGGAAGAGCCAGGATTTTATCTGATCATCATTCAGGTTGATCTATAAAGGCACACGGACATCATGTTTCAGAATTTTTGAGTATGCTGGCCATCAGTTCAGTTCAGTTCAGTCCCTCAATCATGTCCGACTCTTTGCGACCCCATGAATCGCAGCACGCCAGGCCTCCCTGTCCATCACCAACTCCTGGAGTTCACTCAGACTCATGTCCATCGAGTCAGTGATGCCATCCTGCCATCTCACCCTCTGTCGTCCCCTTCTCCTCCAGCCCCCAATCCCTCCCAGCATCAGAGTCTTTTCCAGTGAGTCAACTCTTCGCATGAGGTGGCCAAAGTACTGGAGTTTCAGCTTTAGCATCATTCCTTCCAAAGAAATCCCAGGGCTGATCTCCTTTAGAATGGACTGTTTGGATCTCCTTGCAGTCCAAGGGACTCTCAAGAGTCTTCTCCAACACCACAGTTCAAAAGTATCAATTCTTCGGCACTCAGCCTTCTTCACAGTCCAACTCTCACATCCATACATGACCACAGGAAAAACCATAGCCTTGACTAGACGGACCTTTGTTGGCAAAGTAATGTCTCTGCATATTGTCTCACACATAATACATGTTTGTGGTTCAAAAAATAATAATATGCTGCTGCTGCTAAGTCGCTTCAGTCATGTCCTACTCTGAAACCCTAGCCCATCAGGCTCCTCTGTCCATTGGATTCTCCAAGCACGAGTACTGGAGTGGGTTCCTTGCTCTCCTCCAGGGGATCTTCCTGACTCAGGGATCAAATCTGCATCTCTTAAGTCTACCGGCATTGGCAGGCAGGTTCTTTACCACCAGCATCATCTAATAATGTGATAATATCAGCCCAATAATATGGTAGTCTCTCCTTCTCCAAAAGGAATACATTCCAACACCCCAATAGATGTCAGAAACTGCAGATAGAACTGAATACTATATATACCATTTTTTCCTATGTATATCTATTTATGATAAATTTTAATTTATGATTTTAGCATAGTAAGAGATTAACAACAATAATAAAACTGAACAATTATAATAATGTACTGTAAAACAGAATGTGGTCAACCTTGGAATATTTTAATGCCTCTTTATCTGTTGAGGATGTAGAATCAATAAAATCATGGGCTTTTTTTCTTAGCAGCTCAAATGATGCAAATGTATTAACTTAGAGTTCTGAAGTTCTACATAAACTTATGTACAGGTAATACATGTCAGAAGTCTGATGTGTGTCTCACTGGGCTAACATCAAATTGTGGCAGGACTGGGTTTCCCTCTGGAGTACTGTGCCTAGTCACTTCAGTCCTGTCTGACTCTTTGTGACTGCATGGACTGTAGCCCTCCAGGCTCCTCTGTTCATGGGATTTCCCAGGCAAGAATACTGGAGTGGGTTGCCATTCCCTCCTCCAAGGGATCTTCCCGACCCAGGGATCAAACCTGTGTCTCCTGCATGGCAGGCCAAGTCTTTACTTCTGAGCTACCAGGTCCTTGCTTATTTAGGTTGTTGGTGGAATAGAATCCTTGCTGGGATCTCCATTTTCTTGCTGGGTGTCATCTGAGGGCTGGTCCCAGCTTCCAGAGTCTGCCTGCATAGCCACATGATTTAGCCTATGGCCCCCTTTCCTCTATTTTCAAAGAATCAGGGGCACTCTTAGCATATCAGAAACACTGGCAGGTTTGGAAGTATGGAGTAATAAAAGTCAAATATATGCAATGAGTTCTTAAAACGGTGAGAACATGAAAGTATTAACTAAGGATAGTGATATTAAAGCATCTCCCCAGATGCCTTATTAAGAAAGCCATTCTTACATCCACCATGAGAACTGGCAAAAGGTCAGTTCATGATTTCAAGACATATTGATAAATCACATGGGCATTCGACACTAGAAACCAAGACAAGAGATCTGGAATTTAGGAAAAAGGGATAACTCTTGAAAAGGCTCTGAATAAATGAAGAGAGATCCTTTAATCAGTTCTCACTGATTCCATAAAAGACATATAACTTTATGATTCTTATCACAAAGTGCAGCCACTCAAGTCTCAGTCACTTCAGTTCAGTTGCTCAGTCATGTCCTACTCTTTGCAACCCCATGGACTGCAGTACGTCAGGCTTCCCCATCCATCACCAACTTCCAGAGCTTACTCAAACTCACATCCATCGAGTCGGTGATGCCATCCAACCATCTCATCCTCTGTCATCCCCTTCTTTAATCTTTCCCATCATCAGGGTCTTTTCCAATGAGTCAGTTCTTTGCATTAGGTGGCCAAAGTATTGGAGTTTCAGCCTCAGCATCAGTCCTTCCAATGAATATTCAGGACTGATTTCCTTTAGGATGGACTGGTTGGATCTCCTTGCAGTCCAAGGGACTCTCAAGAGTCTTCTCCAACACCACAGTTCAAAAGCATCAATTCTTCGGTGCTCAATTTTCTTTACAGTGCAACCCTCACGTCCATACATGACTACTGGAAAAACCATACTTTGACTAGATGGACCTTTGTTGGCAAAGTAATGTCTCTGCTTTTTAATACGTGGTCTAGGTTGGTCATAGCTTTTCTTCCAAGGAGCAAGTGTCTTTTAATTTCATGGCTGCAATCACTGTCTGCAATGATTTTGGAGCCCCCCAAAATAAAGTCTCTCGCTGTTTCCATTGTTTCCCCATCTATTTCCCATGAAGTGATCGGACCCGATGCTATGGTCTTAGTTTTATGAATGTCGAGTTTTAAGCCAACTTTTTCACTCTCCTCCTTCATTTTCATCAAGAGGCTCTTTAGTTCTTCTTCACTTTCTGCCAAAAGGGTGGTGTCATCTGCATATCTGACGTTATTGATATTTCTCCCAGCGATCTTGATTCCAGCTTGTGCTTCTTCCAGCCCAGCGTTTCTCATGATGTACTCTGCATATAAGTTAAATAAACAGGGTGACAATATACAGCCTTGACATACTCCTTTCCCAGTTTGGAACCAGTCCGTTCTTCCATGTCCAGGTCTAACTGTTGCTTCTTGACCTTCATACAGATTTCTCTGAAGGCAAGTGAGGTGGTCTGGTATTTCCATCTCTGGAAGAATTTTCCTTTGTTTTGATCCACGCAAAGGCTTTGGTGTAGTCAATAAAGAAGAAGTAGATGTTTTTCTGGAACTCTCTTGCTTTTTTGATGATCCAATGGATGTTGGCAGTTTGATCTCTGGTTCTTCTGCCTTTTCTAAATCCAGCTTGAACTTCTGGAAGTTCCTGGTTCACATACTGTTGAAGCCTGGCTTGGAGAATTTTAAGCATTACTTTGCTAGAATGTGAGATGAGTGCGATTGTGCAGTACTTTGAACATTCTTTGTCATTGCCTTTCTTTGAGATTGGAATGAAAATTGACATTTCCAGTCCTGTGGCCACTGCTGAGTTTTCCAAATTTGTTGGCATATTGAATGCAGCACTTTCACAGCATCATCTTTTAGGATTTGAAATAGCTCAACTGGAATTCCATCACCTCCACTAGCTTTGTTCATGAAACTATGAGCCATGCCGTGTAGGGCCGCCCAAGATGGATGGGTCATAGTGGAGAGTTCTGACAAAACGTGGTCCACTGAAGAAGGGAATGGCAAACCACTTCAGTATTCTTGCCTTGAGAACCCCATGAACAGTATGAAAAGGCAAAAAGATAGGACACTGAAAGATGAACTCCCCAGGTCGGTAGGTGCCCACTATGCTTCTGGAGAAGAGTGGAGAAATAACTCCAGAAAGAATGAAGAGATGGAGTCAAAGCAAAAACAACGTCCAGCTGTGGCTGTGACCAGTGATGGAAGTAAAGCCCGATGCTGTAAAGAGCAATATTGCGTAGGAACCTGGAATGTTAGGTCCATGAATAAAGGCAAGTTGGAAGTGGTCAGACAGGAAATGGCAAGAGTGAACATCGACACTTTAGGAATCAGTGAACTAAAATGGATTGGAAAGGGTGAATTAAACTCAGATGACCATTGTGTCTACTACTGTGGGCAAGAATCCCTTAGAAGAAATGGAGTAGCCATCATAGTCAACAAAAGAGTCCGAAACGCAGTACTTGGATGCAGTCTCAAAAATGACAGAATGATGTCTGTTCGTTTCCAAGGCAAATCATTCAATATCATAGTAATCCAAGTCTATGCCCCAACCAGTAACGCTGAAGAAGCTGAAGTTGAACAGTTCTATGAAGACCTACAAGACCTTCTAAACTAACACCCTAAAAAGATATCCTTTTCATTATAGGGGACTGGAATGCAAAAGGAGGAAGTCAAGAAATACCCAAGAATGACAGATGAATTTGGCCTTGGAGTACAAAACGAAGCAGGGGAAAGGCTAACAGAGTTTTGTCAAGAGAATGCACCCATATCTGGGAGAAGGCCGTTCCTCAGGCAGGGTGTGCCTACTGGGTTTATGGACTCCCTGAAGGCCAGGGTGGCCCAGGTGACATGAACGAGGGGAGATTAGGAAGAGATGAGGGCAACTGAGGAGCAGGAACAGTAAAATTGAAGTTCAGGGAACACCTTCTAGAGGAAAAGATGATGGTGGGAGAAAAGTAAACGCTAAAATTAGATGACAGGCTTTGCTCATAGGCTAGATCTCAAGTCAAATCTACATATTCAAGGGCTTCCCAGGTGGCCCTAGTGGTAAAGAACCTGCCTGCCAAAGCAGGAGACACAACAGACGTGGGTTTGATCCCTGGGTCGGGAAGATCCCCTGGAGGAGGAAATGGAAATGCATACCAGGATTCTTGCCTGAAAAGTCCCATGGACAGAGAAGCCTACAAACCATGATGTCACAAAGAGTCAGACAGGACTGAGCAACAGCATGTACCCACTACATATCCCACATTCACTCCACAGCCAGGCAGGTGCCAGGTGTAAAAGAGGAATGAATAGTCTGGATGTCTAACAGGTTCTGTGTGGCTCACAGATCCATCTTCCACGAAATACCCCAGAGGTTTTCAACCATCTTATAGATACAACTAAAACTCAAGCCACCCTTTTAGGGGCTGGGAGGCCATGGTGTAAGTCTGTATCAGCAAAAAACCAATTTAAACAGGGTCATCCCCTACTTGCCCTCAATGAAACATCTCCTTGGAAGGAGATGCGAGGCCTGGCTTTGGATGCCCCCAAACTCTCTGGAGCTCTGGGGCTCTACTTCCGGGCCCCACGCCAGGGTGGAGCATATGTGAGCTGCTGTGCGAGGCTCCCGGAGTTCAAGGGCAGGCCTGGCTTTCTTGTCTAAGCTTGCTCAGATCTTCAGCCAGCTTACCCACTTAGGAAGTTCGCCTTGCCCTTGTGGAGAACAAACATTTACAAAAGATGGCCTGGAATTCTGCTCCGGTGTCATTTAGGGAGGCCAACTGTTCCCAAGGCTGCGGGCCAACTTTTCCTCAGTGAGAAGGCCCCTCTGTGTGGGCCCCTCATGACAGAGCTCAGGGTGCAAATGAGGTTGATGGTTTTCTGTTCTCTTCCCCTTACCCTTCTTATCTCCCATAGAAAACAAGATTCACGGTGTTTTCCCTCATTTTGCCTTCATTAATCTTACTAGGCGTCGGCAAAGCTTGTTCCCTGAACGCCCCGATGGGGAATGTTTTCTTTACTGAAGTTCACGATTCTCCTATTCAAATCACTAATTTCCATGGTTTCACCTCAGTGCTTTAGTGCTCTCAGGCCTTTCAAGAATGAGCTCAATTATCAACCCTGAGTGAATCTGAAACCTGATTCCGTCTTCTTATGATCTGATGAAAGGAATGGGGTTTTATAAATGTCACTAAAGAAACAGTCAAACCTAGACTGCTAGTGGTTGGCGAGGCAATAATTCCCCCCTGTGAATTTGTGGCTTATTAGCTTTCGAATATTTGAAGCAGATCAGTGGTCCGGTGGTCATTGTGTGTCTTAGGGGGTTAAGATTTTACCCTGAAAAACATTCCTTATAATACTTGGCATGCACATTCCAAAAAAAAAAAAAAAAATCCTATCACAAGACTGGCAGTTTTTAAATTAATTATTTGAGCTTGAACAATTCAAAAGCATCATCAAATTAAAACAAGGTAATTTGGCACAGAGGTTATTGCCCATCATGTCTTCTAATTACTTTTCTGTATTTTGAAAAAACAAAAACAAAACATTAAATGCTGAGATAATGAACTTTGGGGGCGGCGTTCCGCAGCAATCCCCTTGGTGATAGAAAAACAGTGCTGACTTCCAAACAGACCCAACTCATCTTTCCCAGAAAGATCTGTTTGTAGGAAGTGGCAAGTCAAAGACTCAGGCTCCTTAGGACATCTTTACAGCACCACAGCCACAAATTGCCCACACAGTTATGGAGCAAGGAGAATTTAAAAAAAAATAGACACAAGGGTGCTTTACAAAAAATTCAACTTTTAAAAGTAGAATTTACATATTATTAAGTAGATCTATTTCAGGTGTGTAACTTGAGTTTTGACAAATGTACACGGCTGTGCAGCCACCAGTGTGATCAAGATAAAGCACAGTTCCATCACCCTCCAAGTCTCCCTGTGTCCCTCACAGTCCGCACCCTCCCCCACTCCACTTTTCAGGCCCAGGCAACCACTGATCCATTTTCTGCCACTATAGATTAGGATCTCATATAAATGGAATCATAGAGTATGTACTCTTTTGTGTCTAGCTTCTTTCATTCATCAAAATATTTCTTTAAAAATCTGTCCATATTTCTATGTATGTCCATAGCTTGCCCTTTTTATTGCTGAACAGTATTTTATGGTATGCATGTACCAACATTTATTTTTCCCCCCCATGTTTTCTGTTTTAATAAAGTTACTATGAACATTTGTGTACAAGTCTCTGTGTGGACACATCAAGTCTTTTTGCAAGAATAAATGTAAGAAATAGAAAAGGTTTGTGTAGAGCCCATGAGTTCAGTTGTCAAAGGGGAGAGGTGGGTGATGTAGATGAGGAAAGCAGGGTAGGTATAAGCCAAAAGGGGTGGTGGGGAATCCAAAAATTTACCGTAGGAATAGTTTTCAACTCCTGGTATGTAGAAATCATGTTAAGAAATATGAAACAGTAATGGATTAAAAATGAGAGCTTTACAGATCAACTCATTCCTTTGGGTCAAGGAACAAAGCACCTTTTCCAGACTTTCCCTTTCCCACAAGCATCATGGCATTAAGAATCAAGAACATAAAATTTGGGCTTAGACAGTCTTGGGTTTGAATTCCTGATCCACACCCACTAGCTATTCATATGATCCTGAACAAGTCTCCCAACTCTCTGAATCTTACTTTCCTTATTTGTAAAATGGGGGTGATTTGATAACAGCTGTCTCATAGAGGGTGATAAAGAATAAATGAAATAAAGGCTTATTGGGGTTAGTCTAAACATTTCCAGAAAACACTGATTCTCTCCCTCACTTTGGCATAAGTTGCATGCCAGTCCCAGACACATTACTCCATCTTCTGTTATTAAATCCTCATTCTATTTTATTAAATAGGAAACGAGTTTCAGAGTGATGAGAATGCAATGATGAGTCCAATGATGAGGGTGGAGGAGGAGAACCACCACCTCTAGCTGGACTTTGTGATGCTTCCCGAAAGCACAAGCCCTGGCCCGACACTTTTTGAGACCCTGGATGTCTGTCCTCACACATTTGCCGTGAGTCTCACCTTTCCCGCATCACTGCAGCCTCTGCCACTGTCCACAGCCCATATGTCCAATGTTCTCAGGAGTAACTGGAGGCAGAACTTCCCTAAGAGCAGCTCTCAGGCTAACCTGAACCGGGCTTTCAACTCACTTACTGCTCTATACCGTTTTCCCAGGACCTGGTTCAGTGCCTGGCATGTGGTAGGACCCAGGTCTATGTGCCCTGAAGGAAGGAAGAAAGGAGGAAGGAGCATTCTGGGAACAACATAGCTGTTCCTAACGAGAACATTCTTCCTACTGCCTGTGTGTGTGCATTCATGCGTGTGCGCGCACACACACACACACACACAGCTTGAACCCATGAATGATTGCAATAAAATATAATTATATCCCAGTAAAAGGACAATTAGGCAGATTATTTCTATAGATGTGGTGTTGCTTTTGGGCTTATACAGTCTCTATTGAAATTTTTAAAGTCTATAGTCATTTGCTTTAAATTTTATATATTTTATATGTGTACACACACACACACATACACACACACCCACACACACACGTGTCTGTCTGAGCTGACTTACCAGAGAATAAAAGTTCAACTAATAAAAAGATTATATTTAGTTAGGATATTAAGGAATATCTGTGTGCTAAACATTTTCATTCTAATGAGATAACTTTCAACTCTAATATTTGTTGTTTGGTTTTCATTTGCTTATGAAAATTTGGGAGCAACTCCTACAAAGAACACATTTTTAGGAGTTTTTTTCTTCCCACATTAATGGTGGATATAAAACAGTACCAAAATTTTCAACTCCAGGCTGTGTTTGGCAGGAGAGGACCCATTACAAGAAATAGACCAAAGATCTTAAATGACCAGGCATTTGGTGACATGCTCGGCAGAACAATTTTTTGAAGAAACAGTCTTAGAAACCAGTAACTTCTTTCTGCTGTCCCTTCTTATCATGCTGGGGCTAGGTTTTTCAGTGTTGTAAGAGATTGACTTGTGAGTAATACAATCACACCTAGAGAGCTGAAAGAGACTCAAGGCAGCCCTGAGTTCCAAAGCTTCACTTTCCTGAAAAAGAAAGTGAAATATGGACTCTAAAAAACAAAACAAGTGAATGAACACAAAACAGAAGCAGACTCACAGAGAACAAACTGGTGGTTGTCAAAGAGGAGGCAGAATGGGAGATGAGTGACATATGTAAGGGAATTGAGAGGTCCAAACTCGTAGTTATAAAGTAAACAAGTCCCAGGAATATAAAGTGCAGCAGAGGGAATATAGTCAATAGTATTGTAATAACTTTGTATGGTGACAGATGGTAACTAGACTTACCATGGTGATCATTTCATAATGTCTAAAAATATCTAATCTCTATGTGGTGCTCCTGAAGCTAATATAATATTGTAGTCAATTATATTTCAATTAAAAAAAAAGAAAGTGAAATGACTCTTTTAGTTCACAAAATAAATAAGTGGCACTGGTAAGTCCAGAAGCCCAGATCTTCTAATAGTCATGCCAGTGTTAACAAATGTTATACACCTTTCATTTCGAAAAGTTTCAAACACAGGAAAGCAGAAAAAAGTAGTACAATGAACAATACACACTCCATATACATTCAACAAATGTCAATATTTGCCACATTTGCTTGATATTTTTCTCTTTCTGTCTGTACACCTGAGAAAAGTGTAAGACTTACATACAATTCTTTTTGTCCTTACAATATATCCCATTAAAGAATGGTGGATGGTGGTTTAGTCACCAGGTCATGTCCAACTCTTGCGACCCCGTGGACTGTAGCCCACCAGGCTCCTCTGTCTGTGGAATTCTCCAGGCAAGAATACTGGAGTGGGTTGCCATTTCCTTCTCCAGGGGACCTTCCTGACCTAGGGATCGAACCTGTGTTTCCTATATTGCAGGTGGTCTCCTCACTGCAGGTGGATTCTCTACTGCTGAGCCACCAGGGAAGCCCATTAAAGAATACTATACTCAGAAGTTACCTTAAAAATTCTTTTATCTGTATGGTTATGTATCAGTTCGATGCACAGTTAAGATCATTTATTCCTGTTTTGATTAAATTTGAGGGCTTGTTTCTTTCCATTTGATATAAGAATTTTTTAGAATATAAGCATTTACAGTGTTCAAAAGTCCAGGTGATACAAAAAATGTCCTTTCCTTTTTATATCCTTATAGAAGTCTCACTCCCTTCCTCAACCCCTCTCCTTCATAAGTAGATATTTTAATCCTACTGCAGTTTGTCCTTCCTGTAGTTCTATTTTAGAAAAATAAGCAAATACAAATATCTTAATAGTCTTCCTTCTTTCTTACATAAAAGGTAGAAATTACTATTCCTATAATGCAGTTCTGCATCTTCATTGTGTTTCATTCAACAATATATCCTGGAGACATCTCTGTATTGGTTCATCATTCTCTTTTATGGCTGCAAAACTTTCCATTATGTGGATGATCCTGACAGCTCCCTTTTAATGGACATGTGGGCCATCTCTGATCTTCTGCCATGAGATAATGCTGCAGTGAATAACTATTCTTTCATGCATATGCTGTTTCAAATTTGTGGAGGCTTGTTTTCAGAGCAGACTCTTAGAATATTGCTTGCCAAAGGGTAAATGCATGTATAATTTTAATAGATATGGCCAAAGTCTCCTCCATGGGAACATAGCATTTTGCATCGTACCAAACCTGTATGAGAAACTTGTTCCCACACAGCCTCACAGTGTTATCAAGCTTTAGGATTTCTGCCAGCTATGGATGTGAGAGCTGGACTGTGAAGAAGGCTGAGTGCCGAAGAATTGATACTTTTGAACTGTGGTGTTGGAGAAGACTCTTGAGAGTCCCTTGAACTGCAAGGAGATCCAACCGGTCCATTCTGAAGGAGATCAGCCCTGGGATTTCTTTGGAAGTACTGATGCTAAAGCTGAAACTCCAGTACTTTGGCCACCTCATGCGAAGAGTTGACTCATTGGAAAAGACTCTGATGCTGGGAGGGGTTGGGGGCAGGAGGAGAAGGGGACGACAGAGGATGAGATGGCTGGATGGCATCACTGACTCGATGGACCTGAGTCTGGGTGAACTCTGGGAGTTGGTGATGGCCAGGGAGGCCTGGCGTGCTGCGATTCATGGGGTCGCAAAGAGTCGAACATGACTGAGCGACTGAACTGAACTGAATAGGTAAGAAATGGTGTCTCAGGGCAGTGTTAGTTCAGAGTTCTCTTATTATGAAAGAACTTGAGCATTTTATTGTGTACTTAAAGAGTTATCTGTTTATCTTTTCCTATAAATAGTATGGTCATGTTTTATGCCCATTTTTTATTAAGTTTTTCTCTTTTTCTTAAGAGCCCTTTATTTTTAGAGAATTAGTCCTTGTTATAAATAAAAGTTGCAAATATCCCCACCACCATCTTTGTCTTTTGTTGTTATTACTGATGTAGTTTTCCTACGGTGTTATTTTGTTACTCAATAAAAAGTTTTTAATGCATTTAAATTTATTATTTTTCCTTTTATTACTTTCAGCCTTTGAGACATAGTTAGGCTTTCTTCACTGCAGATTATAAAGGAATTTCTTTTTGGTAGTGCTCTGGCTTTATTTTTTATTGATACATGTAGATCTTGGGTCCATTTAGCATTTATTCTGGTAACACTGTAAGTTTTTATACAAATTTCATTTTGGCATTTGACTTTTTCTCTATTTCATAGCATTTTTAAGATTAATCAATCAAATGTTTTTATATTTTATCATTGGCATCTTTTCTGCTTTTAAAAGTATAGTATACATTAACTGTGGTCAGAATGAAAAGCAAAGTATAAAGAAGCAGAGAAATCACTTTTAGGACCATGCAAATTTTCATTTTTTCCGTAATATTTTTTATTATTGTGATAATACCACCTATATAGCTTTTTTGGGAATCCACTCCAGTATTCTTTCCTGGAGAATCCTGTGGATAGAAGAGCCTGGTGGGCTGCTGTCCATGGGGTTGCATAGAGTTGGACAACACTGAAGCAACTTAGCATGCATGCATGCATTGGAGAAGGAAATGGCACCCACACCAGTGTTCTTGACTAGAGAATCCCAGGGATGGAGGAGCCTGGTGGGCTGCCATCTATGGGATCGCACAGAGTTGGACATGACTGAATCGACTTAGCAGCAGCGGCAGTAGCATACAGCTTTGTATCCTCCTCTTTTTCACTTAACATTCTAGCATAAGCACTTTCTGATGGTCCTAAAAGTGATATATTATTATGTACTTACCCATTTTCACCTTGTTGATATACATTTTTTGGTTCAGTTTAGTTCTGTCACTCAGGTGTGTCCAACTCTTTGGGACCCCATTAACCACAGCACTCCAGGCCTCCCTGTCCATCACCAACTCAGGGAGTCCACCCAAACCCATGTCCATTGAGTCGGCGATGCCATCAACCATCTTATCCTCTGCTGTCCCCTTCTCCTCCTGCCCTCAATCTTTCCCAGCATCAGAGTCTTTTCAAATGAGTCAGCTCTTCACATCAGGTGGCCAAAGTATTGGAGTTTCAGCTTCAACATCAGTCCTTCCAATGAACACCCAGGACTGATCTCCTTTAGGATGGACTGGTTGGATCTCCTTGCAGTGCAAAGGACTCTCAAGAGTCTTCTCCAACACCACAGTTTAAAAGCATCAATTCTTCGGTGCTCAGCTTTCTTTATAGTCCAACTCTCACATCCATACATGACCACTAGAAAAACCATAGCCTTGACATGATGGACCTTTGTTGACAAAGTAATGTCTCTGCTTTTGAATATGCTATCTACGTTGGTCATAATTTTCCTTCCAAGGAGTAAACATCTTTTAATTTCATGGCTGCAATCACCATCTGCAGTGATTTTGGAGCCCAGAAAAATAAAGTCAGCCACTGTTTCCACTTTTTCCCCATCTATTTCCCATGAAGTGATGGGACCGGATGCCATGATCTTCGTTTTCTGAATGTTGACCTTTAAGCCAACTTTTTCACTTTCCTCTTTCACTTTCATCAAGAGGCTTTTTAGTTCTCTTCACTTTCTGCCATAAGGGTGGTATCATCTGCATATCTGAGGTTCTTGATATTTCTCCTGGCAATCTTGATTCCAGCTTGTGCTTCCTCCAGCCAGCGTTTCTCATGAGGTACTCTGCATACAAGTTAAATAAGCAGGGTGACAATATACAGCCTTGATGTACTCCTTTTCCTGTATGGAACCAGTCTGTTGTTCCATGTCCAGTTCTAACTGTTGCTTCCTGACCTGCATATAGGTTTCTCAAGAGGCAGGTCAGGTGGTATTCCCATCTCTTTCAGAATTGTCCACAGTTTATTGTGATCCACACAGTCAAAGGCTTTGGCATATAAAAAGTCAATAAAGCAGAAATAGATGTTTTTCTGGAACTTTCTTACTTTTTTGATGATCCAGCGGATGTTGGCAATTTGATCTCTGGTTTCTCTGCCATTTCTAAAACCAGCTTGAACATCTGGAAGTTCAGGGTTCATGTATTGCTGAAGCCTGTCTTGGAGAATTTTGAGCATTACTTTACTAGCATGTGAGATGAGTGCAATTGTGCAGTCATTTGAGCATTCTTTGGCATTGTCTTTCTTTGAGATTGGAATGAAAACTGACCTTTTCCAGTCCTGTGGCCACTGCTGAGTTTTCCAAATTTGCTGGCATATTGAGTGCAACACTTTCACAGCACCATCTTTCAGGATTTGAATGGCTCAACTGGAATTCCATCACCTCCACTAGCTTTATTCGTAGTGATGCTTCCTAAGGCCCACTTGACTTCACATTCCAGGATGTCTGGCTCTAGGTCAGTGATCACACCATTGTGATTATCTGGGTCGTGAAGATCTTTTTTGTACAGTTCTTCTGTGTATTCTTGCCACCTCTTCTTAATATCTTCTGCTTTTGTTAGTTCCCTACCATTTCTGTCCTTTATCGAGCCCATCTTTGCCTAAAATGTTCCCTTGGTATCTCTAATTTTCTTGAAGAGATCTCTAGTCTTTCCCATTCTACTGTTTTCCTGCATTTCTTTGCATTGATCACTGAGGAAGGCTTTCTTATCTCTCCTTGCTATTCTTTGGAACTCTGCATTCAAATGGGTATATCTTTCCTTTTCTCCTTTGCTTTTCGCTTCCCTTTTCACAGCTATTTGTAAGGCCTCCTCAGACAGCCATTTTGCTTTCTTGCATTTCTTTTTCTTGTTAATGGTCTTGATTTCTGTCTCCTGTACAATGTCACAAACCTCCATCCATAGTTCATCAGGCACTCTATCAATCAGATCTAGTCCCTTAAATCTATTTCTCACTTCCACTATATAGTCATAAGGGATTTGATTTAGGTCATACCTGAATGGTCTAGTGGTTTTCCCTCCTTTCTTCAATTTAAGTCTGAATTTGGTAATAAGGAGTTCATGATCTGAGCCACAGTCAGCTCCCAGTCTTGCTTTTGCTGACTGTATAGAGCTTCTCCATCTTTGGCTGCAAAGAATATAATCAATCTGATTTTGGTGTTGACCATCTGGTGATGTCCATGTGTAGAGTCTTCTCTTGTGATGTTGGAAGAGGGTGTTTTCTGTGACCAATGCATTCTCTTGGTAGAACTCTATTAGCCTTTGCCCTGCTTCATTCTGTACTCCAAGGCCAAATTTGCCTGTTACTCCAGGTGTTTCTTGACTTCCTCCTTTTGCATTCCAGTCCCCAATAATGAAAAGGACATCTTTTTTGGGTGTTAGTTTTATAAGGTCTCATAGGTCTTCATGGAACTGTTCAACTTCAGCTTCTTCAGCATTACTGGTTGGGGCATAGACTTGGATTACTGTGATATTGAATGGTTTGCCTTGGAAATGAACAGAGATCATTCTGTAATTTTTGAGATTGCATCCAAGTACTGCATTTCGGACTCTTTTGTTGACTATGATGGCTACTCCATTTCTTCTAAGGGATTCCTGCCTGCAGTAGTAGATATAATGGTCATCTGAGTTAAATTCACCCATTCCAGTCCATCTTAGTTTGCTGAATCCTACAATGTTGACGTTCACTCTTGCCATCTCCCGTTTGACCACTTCCAATTTGCCTTGATTCATGCACCCAACATTCCAGGTTCCTATGCAACATTGCTCTTTACAGCATCGAACCTTGCTTCTATCACCAGTCACATCAACAACTGGGTGTTGTTTTTGCTTTGGCTCCATCTCTTCATTCTTTCTGGAGTTATTTCTCCACTCATCTCTAGTAGCATATTGGGCCCCTACTGACCTGTGGAGTTCCTCTTTCAGTATCCTATCGTTTTGCCTTTTCATACTGTTCATGGGGTTCTCAAGGCAAGAATACTGAAGTGGTTTGCCATTCCATTCTCCGGTGGACCACATTCTGTTAGACCTCTCCACCATGACCCGTCCATCTTGGGTGGCCCCACATGGCATGGCTTAGTTTCACTGAGTTAGACAAGGCTGTGGTCCGTGTGATCAGATTGGCCTGTTGTCTGTGATTGTGGTTTCAGTCTGTCTGCCCTCTGATGCCCTCTCTCAGTGCCTACAGTCTTACTTAGGTTCCTCTTACCTTGGACGTGGGGTACCTCTTCATGGTTGCTCCAGCAAAGTGCAGCCGCTGCTCCTTACCTCTGACGTGGGATAGCTCCTCTCAGCCGCCGCCCCTGACCTTTTGGTTACTGTTTTTTTGGTTACTCTTTCAATTGTATAATTAACTCTGTGATGACTGTCTACATGGTTCAATTTGGAAGAGAGGTTCCAGAAGAGGAATTACTATGTGAAAACTTAAGCACATTTTTTTAGACTCCTGATTTATAGTTCTGAATGCTTTCTAGAAACTTACAGCCATTACCATTGCCACCAACAACATATGATACTATCACTACAGCATTTTTGAGAAATATCTTTTCCCTTCAACAAACTTTTCTTTTTTAGATCATAGAGGAAGTGACATTCTTAGCATGGAGCAGATAAAAAAGTATTATTTAGAATATCTTTGCATTGACCAGTAAATTTAGTTTTATCTTCCTTAAATTTTGTATAATCCATTATAGTGAGATATTTACATAATCAAAGGGCTTCCTGGTAGTTCAGCTTGTAAAGAATCCGCCTGCAATTCAGGAGACCGCAGTTTGATTCCTGGGTCAGGAAGATCCCCTGGAGAAAGAGGCTACCCATTCTAGTATTCCTGGGCTTCCCTGGTGGCTCAGCTGGTAAAAAATTCACCTGCAGTGGGGGATACCTGGGTTCGATCCCTGGGTTGGGAAGATCCCCTGGAGGAGGGCATAGAAACCTGCTTCAGTATTCTTGCCTGGATAATCCCCATGTACAGAGGAGCCTGGTGGGCTACAGTCCATAGGGTCGCAGAGTCGTACACAACTGAGCGACTAAGCACAGCACATAATCAAAATACTACTAAAATTTCAGATGTATAATTTGCATCCAACTAATAAAAAATGTCTCATATTAATTCTTTTAGCAAATATTTATTGTTTTCTGTGTTCCAGGAACTACGTGGGTCATATGAGATACACCAGTACACAAAAGCCACCCCTTCATGTATTTAAGTTACTGGGCTGAGCCTTGAGGCATCTGAGTTTGCTACATCTTTTATACATTAGGCTGTCTTGCATTTATTCTTTTGCAAATATGTATCATTTATTTATCAAACACATATATGTTGACTGCTTCCATTGTGCCAGACACTCTTCTGGGATCTCAAGATAAACCAGTAAACAAAGACCCTCCCTCAGAGAATCTGTCTTCTAGAAAGGGAGCATGCAGTAAACACTAAATGTAACAAAGAAGTAAGCTACATAATGTGTTAGAAGGTGGTAAGCATATGGGTAAACAGAGCTTGGAGCTGTCAGAAGCAGCTTTGTACTATGTAGGCAGAGTCCTAACCCCCAGTCTCCTCCACTATTATTTCCCACTAAGTTCTCTTTGAGGGCAAAAATATTCTTACATCTTTTTAAAAACTTTTGTTTTTGACTAGTTTTAAGCTTATCCAACAAGTTGCATGAGGAGTGCAGCCTGTTCCTAGTTTCCTCAAATGTTAACATCTTACAGACTCACAGGGTAATCATCAAACCCAGGAAATTAACATTGATACAATTTGAATTTCACCAGTTTCCCTCCCCAGTGTTCTTTTTCTGTTTCAGCATCTCTTCCAGCATCTTACATTGCACCTGGTTGTTAATTCTTAGCCTCCTTAAGTCTGTAAGAGAGTATGATAGGCTTTCTAAATCTTTTATGACCTTAACATTTTTGAAGGATAACCGTTGTTTTGTAGAATATCTTTAAATTCGAATGTCTGATGTTTTCTCATGATGAGATCAAGGTTGTGAATTTTTGACCAGAACACTAGAAATTATATGATGTCCTTCTCAAATCAAGGGGACCATGATGTCAGTATATTTTTATAACTGGTAATTTTAACTTTGATCATTTGGTTAAGGTAGTATCTGAAGAGTTTCTCCACTGAAGAGTTACCATCTTTCCCTTTGAAGTTAATAGATATCTTGAGGGACATGTTTTGGGACTTTGCATTTTTTCCCATTTGTATTTTCCCTGCCCTCGCCTAGCCACTTCTCCAAGGAGCCTTGGTTCCTCTTTCTGGAGGATGATGTTTAGAGATCAAATTGCCAACATCTGCCGGATTGTGGAAAAAGCAAGAGAGTTCCAGAAAAACATCTATTTCTGCGTTATTGACTATGCCAAAGCCTTTGACTGTGTGGATCACAATAAACTGTGGGAAAGTCTGAAACAGATGGGAATACCAGACCACCCGACCTGCCTCTTGAGAAACCTATATGCAGATCAGGAAGCAACAGTTAGAACTGGACATGGAACAACAGACTGGTTCCAACTAGGAAAAGGAGTACATCAAGGCTGTATATTGTCACCCTGCTTATTTAACTTGTATGCAGAGTACATCATGAGAAACGCTGGGCTGGAGGAAGCACAAGCTGGAATCAAGATTGCCGGGAGAAATATCAAGAACCTCAGATATGCAGATGATACCACCCTTATGGCAGAAATGAAGAACTAAAGAGCCTCTTGATGAAAGTGAAGGAGGAGAGTGAAAAAGTTGGCATAAAGCTCAACATTCAGAAAACTAAGATCATGGCATCTGGTCCCATCACTTCATGGGAAATAGATGGGGAAACAGTGGAAACAGTGTCAGACTATTTTTTGGGGTTCCAAAATCACTGCAGATGGTGATTGCAGCCATGAAATTAAAAGATGCTTACTCCTTGGAAGGAAAATTATGACCAACCTAGATAGCATATTAAAAAGCAGAGACATTACTTTGTCAACAAAGGTCCATCTAGTCAAGGCTATGGTTTTTCCAGTGGTCATGTATGGATGTGAGAGTTGGACTGTGAAGAAAGCTGAGCGCAGAATTGATGCTTTTGAACTGTGGTGTTGGAGAAGACTCTTGAGAGTCCCTTGGACTGCAAGGAGATCCAACCAGTCCATCCTAAAGAAGATCAGTCCTGGGTGTTCTTTGGGAGGACTGATGTTGAAGCTGAAACTCCAATTCTTTGGCCACCTGATGCGAAGAGTTGACTCATTGCAAAAGACTGACGCTGGGAGGAATTGAGGGCAGGAGGAGAAGGGGACGACGGAGGATGAGATGGCTGGATGGCATCACCGACTTGATGGACACAAGTTTGAGTGAACTCCGGGAGCTGGTGATGGACAGGGAGGCCTGGCGTGCTGCAATTCATGGGGTCACAGAGTCGGACACGACTGAGTGACTGAACTGAACTGAACTAAACTGATGTTTAGAAACCAAGATCTAGGCACTGGATGTGAATGTTGAGACTGGGTACCATCATTTCTAGGTCCTCTCACAGTTAACTAGGAAATTATGTAACTATAAACCATTCATATATACTCATCAGTACCATTTATATCCACCTATATTTCTGTATGTATCTTTCATCAGGTTTTGATTTGTATATATATACATATATGAAAAAAAGTAAATGTTAGTAGCTCAGTGGTGTCTGACTCTTTGTGACCCCATGGACTGTAGCCTGCTAGGCTCCTCTGTCCATGGAATTCTCCAGACAAGAATACTGGAGTGGGTAGCCATTCCCTTCTCCAGGAGATCTTTCCCACCTAGGGATCAAACCCCAGTCTCTTGCACTGCAGGGAGATTCTTTACCGACTGAGCCACCAACATTGATATAAAATTATCAGTTTATACTGATAGCTTGGATTTCAATTCAACACCACAGGGTTCATGTTAACCTTTTCCTTTTCTTTATTTGCAACGGCTTTCACTAACAGTGAGAAATCAGGCCATGATTATCTATAACCTATTTATTTATTTGTCTCAGTAAACTTTTAATAAGACATCTTTACTAAATAGAAGACAATATTTACAGGTAGTTCTCTTTGTCTTTGGCCTGACAATATTCAGTCAAGATACTGTTTTCCATGGTTACTTAACTCAGCTCTTTTCATCCTCCTTCCTATAGTGTAGTTACACAACTCATTTGTAGTATTTGCAATCTACTTTTCCCTCTATATCCTGGCTAGTTTTTGTTTTATGTTTTAGGGCATATAAAAAAAGATATCTGAAATATTACTACGGTTTTAAAAACACGGCTATAGGAAAAGGTAGACTCAGAGACGCTATTCATCTTTTAAAATTCCTTTCTTGGTACCATATTGGCAGTTCAATCAACATTTGCTGAATAAAAGAATTAATTTATAACGTCAGTGCAAAATGTTGATGTTCTGAAAGCACAGTTATGATAGTATTTGAAACTAAAATGATGGTATTGGAAAAACATGGCTGGGAAAGAAAAATTTAGAAGAAAAAAATATTAACAGAATCAAGCTAAATCAGAGGGTAAAATGGCTTAAGAGTCTCACTTTGGCTTTTATGATTTAATTCTGTAGCTTTTCAATCAAACACTTCTAAGGAGTCATACACGAATTTGAGACGTGCCAAAAACGTGCCAAAAGACGTCTCAAAAACTGAATAACAATCATATCAGAGTTTAAGTTAGCCAGAAAGCAGTTACCTGCAATGCCATTTTTTAATCCATGTATATATATAGATTAAATTTCTACAGAATCTCAGATGTCTTCTTTCTGTTTTCTGTGTCTCATTGTAGAATTTAAAAAACTTTCAAACAAAAGAACACATTTAATTATTTAACATTATGAATCTGCATGCTTCCTCTAAGTAAATGTCATAACAGGCCACAAATAATTTAAATTACCAAATAATTTAAATTTCATTATTCAAAAAGTGGGGGGTTGGAGGACTGGGCAAAAGTTTTATTTCTTTGTGTTATCAGTGTTTGTGGGACATTTTCTATTGTCATTTGTTTTTCTAGGTCATGTTCAAAGAAAGTCAACATAGGATTCTTCATAAAGTCTGTAAGTGTGTTTTCTTTTTTTAGAGTGAGGAGATGAGGAACTAGATATAACAAATTACAATACATACTGTAGAATAGGTTTTCTGAGGATAGTCGAATTAGATCCCTATCAGCTAGACTTTTCTTGAATATGTTCATCCTGGCTTAAAAGCATCAAGTGGCTTTGAAGTTGCAGCCATTCATATGTGTACTTTTTTGCAGGCAAATTCACCAAAACAGAACCATTTCCCCAGCTCCTCACTAATGCTCTTCCTGGGCCCTCATCCCTCCTCCTCCTGCCAAATTGAGCTCTCAGAAAGAATCTGCATCAGTTTACTCCAACTTCCACGCATTAAAGTCCACAGGGTAGGGAAAAGGAGAAGGAAACCAGCCCTGGGGGTGGGGGATAGGTGAGGGTATTTGTATATACCAGGCACTGTGCTGGGGTATATTTACTCATATCTTAAGCCTCATGTCAAAAATGAAAAAAGAGTAGAGATTTCATCATCACGTTAAAAGAGTGTAAATGGGAAAGTAAAAAAAATATATATATATATTTTAATAGAGTCATCTCTTTTGTGAAAACTGATCTACTCAATCTATTGTCAAGGTTGGAAACAGCATCTTCTTTAACTTCTGCTTGACTCTTTCTTGTGTCCTGGCTGGTCTTGTCCCTGAATAATATTCAGACTCGGAACAGTGTTAGCTGAAGATTAGGTTGTTTTCACTGACAATCAGAGAAGATTCCATTCTCTGAGAGAGTTCACTTCACAGATATTTCCTGAGCTCCTGCTTCATGAAGCTCGTTTCCTGTGAAGGGGTACATGGGAGAAGATGCACATGGAGTAAACCATCAGCCCTATTTTCAGTTAGCTCACAGTCCAGTGGTAAACATACACAGAGCATGCTTGGGGAGTGTGCATGTGTGTCTACCAGAGTGGGTCTCCACGCTGTGCGATGTTTTCTTTCTAGTCTCCATCAGCTCCAGGAGTCTCACAAACCCCATGTTCCAATTTCCCTTTAACCTGCCATAAACATGGTCACTTTCTCTATCTCTCAGACAATAATAAATGCAGTGGGCCAGTGATAAGTAACTATGTGAGGGCTGCCTCTTTCTAGCTACAGGAAGCTTCCTTATCCTTGTTAGTGCTGGGCAGGATTTAGGGGCTTAAGCTTGGTGTCAGAGCACCTTTTTCTCTCCCTAGATACATTACTTTTTTCTCAGCTCTCATCTTGATTCACTCAGCTGTGTCTCTTTATCTATGCTCTTGTCTCAACGCAGGGTGGATATAAGACGTGTTGGTCTCTTGTCCCTAAGAGTTGAGAGAGAGAACCTAAGTCAGTCATCCTAAGAGCAGTCTCATCCCTTTAGATGGTTTTTTCCTGCCAGGATTGCTGGGGATGAATTCAGAGGAAGGGAAGATGACCACCGTGAACGTCTCCTCTTCCCTTCTGTGTCTCTCTGAAGTCCTTGGTATGGGGCAGGATTTGGCTTGATGCTCATTTTCTCAGAAACTGCCTAGGACTTGATGAGAAAGGTGACTCCTAACTACTCTTGGACTTGCCCAGCCAGTTTCATTAAAATGCCAGCTGTTTCAACAGCTGAATGTCTCGGTCACACCCTGTTTGTTGTGATGTGTTTTTCTGAAGGGCCCTGCGCTCCTGGCTGATGAGTTTGAGGGCTGGATCAGGGTAACCACAGAGTGGGCAAAACTTGTCTGCACACTCGTTTCCTCATTCTCAGGTAGGACCATGTGTTGGTAGTTGCAGAGATCTCTGAGAGGGAGATAGTGTCTTTTGCTGCGAGCTTTTCTTTGCACATGTCTCCAAATCTACAAAAAAGTTGAAGACAAAGGGAATATCTGAGGACAGGGCTATAGTGAAGTCGCTCAGTTGTGTCCGACTCTTTGCGACCCCATGGACTGTAGCCTACCAGGCTCCTCTGTCCATGGGATTTTCCAGGCAATAGTCCTGGAGTGGATGCCATTTCCTTCTCCAGGGGATCTTCCCAATTCAGGGATCAAACCCCGGTCTTCCACATTGTAGACAGATGCTTTACCGTCTGAGCCACCAGGGAAGTCCAGAAATAACTTTCAAACTTGCTACTAGAGTGACTCTCAGAGATAGTCCATGGATTTCTCCGGGCCAGAATACTGGAGTGGGTAGCCTTTCCCTTCTCCAGGGGATCTTCCCAACCCAGGGATTGAACCCAGGTCTCCCGCATTGCAGGCAGATTCTTTACCAGCTGAGCCACAAGAGAAACTCGAGGACAGGGAAATGGACCGTAAATAGCCACAAATACTCTGGTTTTACAGAGAAATAAAAGTTATGACTCTTTGATTTACTTCCCCCATCTCACAGGTTTTTGGAATTTAAAGCCTTGGACAGAAGAGGTTGAAACCTAAGAGGTAGTCACCAGGAAGACAAAGCTGATATTTCTATTTACTTTTTAAATGTTCTGCAGAACTTGTGGGTAAAGAACTCACAGCGCTGTCTAGAGTTTCTAGGTATTAGTCACTCAGTCATGTCCGACTTTTTGTGACCCCATGGATTGTGGCCGGCCAGGCTCCTCTGTCTGTGGAATTCTCCAGGCAAGAATATTGGAGTGGGTAGCCATGCCTTCTTCCAGGGGATCTTCCAGACCCAGGGATCCTGTGTTGCAGGCAGATTCTTTACCATTTGAGCCACCAGGGAGGTAAAGATGTCCAAAATATTTTGGACAGTATGGGAAAAGAAAGCAATATTGCAGATGTAATACTTAATCATCAAACTATATGATTGCATGTGTTTGTATAAACACTTCAAAAGTATTTTTATGATATTTACAAGTCATGGGAGGACATTCACAGAATAATTTCCACTTGTTACCTTAGGATGGGGGTAGCAAGGAGAGAGATAAGGGGGTGGAGGTAGGGAGATTATTAATTTTTCTCTTATACCCTTCACATCTGTTCAAATTCTTATAATAAGCTTTTATGTTTATATTTATAATTAGAAAATAAAGCATTCTATTATAAAAAGGAGCTGGAAGGTTTGCTTGTGCATCTGAGGCTGGCTGAAGTGGGGATTAAATGAGAGGCTTGCTAATCAGGTGGAAGAGTTTTGAGCCTCACTGAGCCCCTCGGACAGAGCAGGGGCTGCCCAATGGGCTGTGCTACCCCAGGGAGGAGGCCAAGGAGGCTGTGGGCAACAGGACTGTGGGAGCCTGCACTTCCTCAGGCCTAACCTCCAGTAGGTGTCATTGCAGACCCCCCGGGTGATCAATCAAGAGTCTGGTTAGACCTGGAACTGGAGGGAGCATCTTGAAACCAAAGTGAGCTGATAAGCAGGGAGCACTATGGCAGGGCCTAGAGTCTGGTATTGCTCTTAGTTATATATAGCCAACACTGAGCAGGCGTCAGGGGCCAGAGAGCATGCTGCTGCTGCTGCTAAGTCGCTTTAGTCGTGTCCGACTCTGTGCGACCCCATAGACGGCAACCCACCAAGCTCCACCGTCCCTGGGATTCTCCAGGCAAGAACACTGGAGTGGGTTGCCGAGAGCATGTTAGTGCTTGGCAAAGCTCTCCTTTCATCTGGGTTTCCCTGTAGGGTCAGATGGTAAAGAATCTGCCTGCAATGCAGAAGACCTGTGTTCGATCCCTGGGTCGGGAAGATGCCCTGGAGAAGGGAATGGCTACCCACTCCAGTATTCTTGCTTGGAGAATCTCATGGACAGAGGAGCCTGGTGGGCTACAGTCCATGGGGTTGCACAGTCAGAGACAAGGGAAGCGACTTAGCACACACGCACGAGCACATATAGCCTCCTACTTTTTCCAGCACTTTCTCACACCTGGTTAATCCTCTTTGGTCTGAAGTTTCCTAAAAAGCAGCAAGCATACTGCATTTCCTTCAGTCCTCCACAGGGTCTGATGTATCACAGCCCCTCACTAAATGTAGTTAGCTGTATTTATTTGTCGGACACATTACTGACAGGACTCAGACCCCAAAGAGGTTGGAATAGAAGCTCCCCAGGTCAAGTAGGGGAAACCAGAAGCAGATCAAGCCTTGGGGAGAGCCCTGGGAACACTACTTTGTGTGGAGAAAGAGTTCTAAATTCTTCAGCCCACTCTTTCCTCATATCATTCTCCTCTTCCTCTTCCTTTCCTTATAAAAACATCTGAGTTTGTGTCCCAGGATAAGAGAAAAATGCGGGTCCTACCCAATTTAGTTCTTCCTCTACTGATCTGATTAGAATAAACAAGAGCCTCCTAGGACTTGTAAAAAAAAATCCTTACTCAGATCTTGGATGAATTATTGCTGAGAGGTTTTAATTGGCTGTGGTTGGCTTCTGACCTCTTGTACAGATTGATTTATGAGGTGAATTTGCAATCAACTGTTGGAAAAATTGATAGCTTGGTAACAGACAGAAGTTGCTATTTGAATAGGGCTTGGAAAATATTTATGCCATCTCAGCCCCCACCACAAACACCCACTTTCATATCTGAAGACAGCACTCCCTAGGAAACTGATGCCCTAAGCTAGCCTTATGTGTTCTGTTTATAAAATCAGATACATGTTGCTATTTTCAAATCTGTAGGGAGGAAAATATTCAGTTAATATGTAGGATTATCTGTTTTGCTTTTCCTATAATTGTTTTTAAGCCTCCTACACAATTTTACATATAAAAGTTTCTCTTTCAACACAAAGTGCTTGCTCTTCCCCCCGCCCCCCACTATTTTAGTGTATTTCATGTGGTTCTTTAGGAGACACGACTTCTTCTTGTGAATCACTCTCTCAGGATTTGGACAGATTTGGACACAGTCCCTCAGACTGCAGGACGGCAAGTCGTCTTTCTTTACATAGAGGAGGAAGTCAGATTTTGAGGGACTGTGTGAGGCAAAAGAGGCTGTGAGTCCATGCAAAGTGGTGCAATGACTCTGCATCAGTCTATGTGCCTGGCCCTAGATTCTTTTAGAAAGTGGGAGATCTGTGCTCAGGGATATTGCTCTCCAGTTCACATTTCTTCTAGGATGCAGGACACAGTTCAGATCCAACGAGCCATTCTTTGAAAATGGTTTAGAAATAAGTGAAGCATTTCCTTGCATGACTTCCTATAGCCTGTGTGCTACACTGATTCACATTGATTATCAGCCACCTGTTACCTTGTCCCTGTCTTCTTTAGCCAATAAGTTTCTATGTTCCCAGCACTTTGCTAGATACAGAATCAGAGGCTAATAACTTACTGTTAACTTTGTTCATTTATTCATTCATTCAGCAAGTCTTTGAGTGCCTACCATGAATAACCTCTGAGCAGGCATCTGGTATACAGTGGTGAACAAAACAGAGGTGGCTCTTAACTTCGCGGGGCATAGCTTCTTTGGGAAGGCAGACATGGAACAAATAAAACACATGCTAAAAAAGAAAAAGAGCAGGAGGCTGTGGGGAACAATAGCAGAAGATGCTGACTCTACACTTCATAGTTAAAGAAAGACTCCCCGAAGAGGTGACGTTTAAGCTGAGACCTGAAGAAAAAAGCCAGCCATGAGAAGAAGGGGAAAATCATTCCAAGCAGAAGGGACAGCCTGTGCAAAGGCCCTGCATCAGAGTAGGACTGAGCAGGTACAACAAAAGAACGAAAAAGGACCTGTGTGCATGGAGCATAGTGAGAAATGCAGAAAGATGGATGACAGATGATCAGAGACCAGTTATTTAAGGGCTATACAGCCCAAAAGTTAAGAAGTCTGGACTTTGTTCCCTGAGCAGTGGGAAGATGTATTCATCCTTACAGAACCTCACAAAGACACTACATTGAATTTCTGGCTAAAATAGCCTCTTGCCAGCCTTAAGCCAAATTAAATGAGGTCATGTCTTTTCAGGGAGAAGGCAATGGCACCTCACTCCAGTGTTCTTGCCTGGAGAATCCCAGGGATGGGGGGGCCTGGTGGGCTGCCGTCTATGGGGTCGCACAGAGTCGGACATGACTGAAGCGACTTAGCAGCAGCAGCAGCATGTCTTTTCAGAAAGTTTACTGTATTTCTTTTGGTGTGTGTTCAATCCCTATTATATACCATATATATATGCTAAGGTGCTAAGTCACTTCAGTCGTGTCCGACTCTGTTCGACCCCATAGACAGCAGCCCACCAGGCTCCCCTGTCTCTGGGATTCTCCAGGCAAGAACACTGGAGTGGGTTGCCATTTCCTTCTCCAATGCATGAAAGTGAAAAGTGAAAGTGAAGTCACTCAGTAGTGTCCGACCCTCAGCGACCCCATGGCCTGCAGCCTTCCAGGCTCCTCCATCCATGGGATTTTCCAGGCAAGAGTACTGGAGTGGGGTGCCATTGCCTTCTCCGCCATATATATATATGTATATATATATATATATTGCACAATTTAGATAGTACTTGCTTGTGTTCACAATGTATCTTGATTTTTAATGACTTCATATTATTTTAATTGGGATGTGCCATAATGGATCTAGCCTGGTTCCTGTTAGACATTTGAATCAAATAACATAGTAACAATATTAATAATTTAATGATAAATACATAACAACATACAGAACTTACACATTAATATTGGCACACAGACACCTTATTACTTTCTTGGGGAAAATTCCTAGGAATGAAATTGTTGGGCCAAAAGAATATGTTTACTTTTATGATTGAATCAAAAGCACCAGACTGGAAAATACCAATTTACATGCTCATGAGAGAAACTTGAGAGTAGCCATTTCAACAGTTTTCAAATGGTATGTATTGGGCTGTAGAGAAAATGAGGAGTTACTCATGTTCACTAGGGTTGGAATCCTGGGTCTCATAAGCTTCGTGTAGTACAGGTAGGTACACAAACCTTACCCTGAAAGACACTTTCTTCATCAGTAAAACAGGGGAGATAATAGTATTTGCTTCATAGGACTGATGCAAAGTTTAAGAGAAATCAAGTCTGGAAAATGCTTAACAAAGTACCTACCCAGAGTAAGCATTTATTACTCTCTCCCCCTCCCTTCCTCCCTCCCTCTCTCTCTTTCTCTCTCACACATAGATACACACACACACAATCTTATGTTATGTTGTGAATTTGGATACTCTTTTGAGCAAATAGTAAAAAGAAAATTCCAGTCTTTGTTATCACATCTTTTAGGCATGAATAAAGGGTTTTTCTACTTTCTCTTGCAAACGAGAGTGTAATTTCCATATTCAAAGGTGAAATTTTTCCCACATGGATATTTCCTTTCTAAAGAGAAGACAAATCATCTTTGCCTACCACTGTGCTTAGAGACTCGGAGAAGGCAATGGCACCCCACTCCAGTACTCTTGCCTGGAAAATCCCACGGACGGAGGAGCCTGGTAGGCTGCAGTCCGTGGGGTCTCGAAGAGTCGGACACGACTGAGCGACTTCACTTTCATTTTTCACCTTCATGCATTGGAGAAGGAAATGGCAACCCACTCCAGTGGTCTTGCCTGGAGAATCCCAGGGACGGCGGAGCCTGGTGGGCTGCCGTCTGTGGGGTCGCACAGAGTCGGACACGACTGAGGCGACTTAGCAGCAGCAGCAGCAGTGCTTAGAGACTATCTGTTTTGGGTTTGAACCTTTCACTATTTGCTCACGTTAAAAGGCGAAAAATGTGGCACAGAGTTAAGAGCCCCTAAAGACCTGGGTGGGAAGGCTAGTTCTTGTCACTTCCAGGCCCAAGCGTGGCCTTGGGCTGGTTGCTCACCCTCTCTGAGCCTCATTTCTTCCCACTGTAATATAGGTAATGCCACCTCTCAGTGTTATGAGGATTAAATCAGAGTAACACAAAGAAGGCCTCTTAATCTCTGCTGTGTAGGAGATCAATAAATGTTGAATCCAAATCTCATATTTAGCTTCCAAGCAACAAGTACTGAAGATGTTAGCGGAAACTTCCTACATTCATGAGAAAAGACATCTGCTCTTGAGTCTAGCTCAGTCTTTTATTCCTACGATGATCAACTGCTTCTTCCCTTTCATAGGCTGACTTATAACCAAGATAAGAAAACACAAGTGATAAGGACACCGATGAATCTCCTGACACATCGCGGAGTTATTTGAATGGTTGGGTTGACCTGCCATCTTCCTCTTTTGTCAACCTAGAAAAACTCTGAAATGGCCAAGAGGTCCAAGGCAGCCAGTAGCCCAATGAACTGAAGAGTGGAAGGAATGCCTGAGTTCCTGGTGGTCCTGAAAGAGTGTCAACAAGCAAAGAACCACAGTTTCTCTAAAGTTTACTGTGGAAACCTCCATTCCAATTGGGAGTGATGGCCAGAACCAACTTGGGCACATACAGAGTTAATTTGAGGTGGCAGGCTAGGAAAAGGCCTATAAGAAAAAGCTTGGATCAGGACTTTAAAAATCATAACTCAAACCATGACTTTTTTGGAGATTTTTCTAATTAGGTTTTTCATTCTTGTAACTTCTAGAAAGCTCTCCTTTCACACCCATAAACAGGTAGAAATTCTCAAATTCCAAGTTCTTAAGCTATTGGCTAGCGCATGGGCTTTGAGACCAATTTATACCTGCAGCCCAGGTTGCTCTACCTTTTCTTGAAGTGTAACAACCATTTTGAACCTCTCTATCCATCTCTATTAGTGACAATTCCATTCTTTTACTTGCTGGAGCAGAAAACTTCAGGGTTTCTCTTGTCTCCTGGCTTTTTGTCTTATATTTTTTTCTTATATCCCTGCTCAGTCTGCTTGGAAATCCTATTTGCTATACCTTGAAAATATATCCAAGCCAATAAGACCCTTTTAAATGAATTATTATCATTGCTACCCCTTGGCTATAACCATCTCCTTCCTGATTATTACCATATTCCCATCATTGTTCGCCCTTGTTTCATCCTGATTATTTCAGTCTATTTTCAACACATCAGGAAGATGAACCTGTTTATCTGTCCACGACAGAAAATGTCAGAAACCTCCAGGGGACTTCCCTAGTGGTCCAGTGGTTGAGAATCTGTCATGTAATGCAGGGAGCTGGTTTTGAGGGACTGGTTGGAGGACTAAGATCACACATGTCTTGGGGCAACTAAGCCTCAGTGCAGCAACTACTGAGCCCACCTACACCCTCTGGAGAGAACTTAGACTTAATTTAGGTGTGGATTCCCATCCTGGCTCTGCCAGTTCAGGCATGGGTGGCCTGCCCATGTTCCCTCCATAACATCTGTCTCCTCATCAGAAGATGAGGGCTGTAAAAAGCGTTAGCCCAGAAAAATTTAAAACATCTTTAAGAAGATGTCTAGCACAGTTTTCAGTGAACCGTAATTATTATTTTTCATGTCCCTAAGCTTCGAAATTTCTATCAAAAAGGACAATGACCTTTTGGAATACGTTCCCTTGTGAGCTTGTCTGGGACTTCCTGGACCATGAACCTGTCCCACTACATCATGTCAAATGAAGCTGGATTGTGAGATTTATATGAAGCTGGATTGTGAGACTTTTGTCCTCTTGGAACTATGGAATACACATTCTTAAATATATTCAGGACCAAGGATTCTAGGGAGAGGCTATGAGATCGAATGGAAGGGATAAAGTGAAGGCTTCTGATTATTTCCCAATTGTTACTTTTCATCCGGCCTTCCTTTATTTGTGTCCTCCCTCCCTACTCCTCAAAATTTGAAGGCTTATGAAAATGAGCTGAGAGATCAAGGAAAATATTTGATAGACTTAGATATATCATGTAGTATTTATAGATTCTTTCAAGTCTTCAACATTTAAAACTTGAGTTTACTGTTATTAGTAAAACATCCCTGGTTGATTCCTGTTGGCTCACTATATATATATATATATATATATATATATATATATATATATGTATTACAGTTAGAACACGAGACAAAACCTTACATTAAAATGCTGACTATTCATTCAGCCTTTCAGATGTGGGTTCTTAGATGCTGATTTACAACTGCTTGAGTTGTAAGTTGACTTTTTACTAGCAAGTTCAAAGATCATCTCTCACTGCTTTTATTTTTTTATTTCATTAATTTACAATTATGAAGATGGAAAAATCAATAAAATACGGGTCTGTCTCTCAAGAAACTTTCATCTACCTACAATATGATCTGCTGAATCATAATAATCTATTGTTACAGATTGTCTTGATTTTTGTGATGTATTTGAATACTGTCCTCATTTAAGAATACTGGGAAACTTTTTATCTACCAAAGGAGCATGTGTGTGTGTTTGTGTGTGTGTGTGTGTGTGTGTGTGTGTGTATTCACTGCCCTCAAATCATTTTTTCGTGTTCTAGACAACCTTTTAAAAAAGTCCCTAAGTCCAGCTTAAGGTTTGGGAAGACATGTCCACTTCGGTTTCCTATGATGTTTTGTATTGCAGTATTATAGGCTAGATTATTAAAAGTTTCTTAGTTGTTTCCATAGTTTTGAAATGCAAAAGTCTTCTTATATCTTATGAATATTCTTTTATAAACTAATCCTTTTGTTCTTGGAAAATGTTTATAGTATAGATAAATAGACCCATAGGAGAACTTAAAGACTCTTAGTCTCTCACATAATGGAAAATATTTTATCCAGCTATGTTATTTATTATTTTATGAATTTTAATACTGTGTGCTTATTGATTTTAATTGCTTTTCTAGGTGATACACATAATTTGCAATGAATAAAAATTAGTTATTTTCTAAACTTTATTTCTCTTATTTATGTTTTATGTTTTGCTGCGTTGTACAGAACAAGGTTTTGCAAGCTCAGCACTGTTGATACTTTAGGCTGGAGAGTTCCCTGTTGGGGGGCTGTCCTGTGCATTGTACCACGTTTACCAGCATCCCTGGCCTCTACCCACTAGACCAACAGTTTCCCCAAAGTTGTGACAACCAAAATTGGCTCCAGACATTGTCAAATGTCCCCTGGGAAGCAAAGTTGCCACCAGTGGAGACCCACCGGTCTAGAATATCCAAAACATTCTGTAAAGGTAGCAGTGATACGGGTATCCCTAGCTCGCTTCTGATTTTACAGAAAATAATGCTTCCATTATAATGTTTTTCCATTAAATATATCAGTTTAACATACGTAGTCTTTGTGAAGTGAAGGAAATAAAAATCTACCCTTAAATAAAATGTATATTTGTGATGAGTATTGATTGTTAATAATGTAGGATAAATTCTTTGCAATCAAAAAGAATTAGTACACTTCAGTAGACCCCTAAGGACCCTGTCAGCTCAGATGGTAAAGAATCTGCCTGCAGTGCAGGAAACCTGGGTTCAATCCCTGGTTCGGATAGATCCTCTGGAGAAGGGAATGACAGCTCACTCCAGTATTCTTGCCTGGAGAATTCCATGGACAGAGGAGACTGGTGGGCTATAGTCCATGGGACTGCAAAGAGTTGAACACAACTGAGCGACTTAACATTTTAGGACCAAGGCTGGGTGGGGAGTATGGGTGTGTGTGTGTGTGTGTGAGTGTGAAGGAGTTGGATAGGGAGTGTTTGTTGTGTAACTCTTGATTCTAGACACTTGATCACAAAAGCAGAAAAGAATCTGTGCTAAGAGAACACAGCCAAGGCTCTTGCACAGTGAAGGGAAGGAAACCAAATACTGGATTATTGCTATAATTGAGAAATAGCCCCCAGGTATTTTGAGTAAAGGAGTTCTTTAGCCACTCCATTCAAATGACAATTTATGGCTCTTTTTGTTTTTCTGAACTTATTTTATTAGGCTTCTGCTTTCAACATTTCAAATATAATAATGAAGCTGACAGTCCCTGTTATTCACTTCCAATGGCCTTGAGAAGTCTGCTTCTGTGACTAAGGTGATGATGGCAGACTTGGCGAGGAGCTGGAAGGTTCTAATCAAACCTTCAAAAATCGCCTAGAGTCGGGGCCGCAGACAGACCGCACAGGTGAGAGGAAGCATAAATTCTGCGCCTCTGCTGCTCAGACTCCACTTGGCCTGAAGGGCCTCCCTCTGTGGGGGGCTTGGAGGCCCCCTGGGCTGGCGGATTTATGTCAGCAAGCGCAGCGCAGTAGAAAGAGATTAAGAACACTTTCAAAGGGTGCGGGAGTGGGCTGCTCCTCCGGCTGAGCGATCTGGGACACAGAGCTCAGTCTGTGAGGACCTGGGCGGATGCCAGCGAAGGGAGTAGGGCAGGCCTGAGGAATGGAAGGCCACTGGCCAATTGGGTGTTGTGATAATTATATCCTTGTTTCCTTGAAGGTACCAGTGTCCTTGATTTTCCAGCTTCAAAGAGCGCTGCCTCTGAAGTGGGGGGACGTTCACACCTGCTTTGCCACAGTGATTTCTGCCTTCCTGGCTGCAGACTCAACAAGACAACAATAGTTCAACAATAGGACATTCTCAAGGCCATATTCATGCACTAGGCAAAGCTTCTTTCCCACCCTTTCTTCCTAAATGGAAAGGAAAAGGTTAGTGTACTCCGCGAGAATTCAGCAATGAATACAACAGAATAGTTTTACCTTAAATTTAGATACTTTGGAGGTTGTTGTAGTTGTTTAGTTGCTATGTCGTGTCTGACTGTGACCCCATGGACTGTAGCCTGCCAGGTTCCTCTGTCCGTGGAATTCTCCAGGCAATACTGGAGTGGGTTGCCATTTCCTTCTCCAGGGGATCTCCCCGACCCAAGGGCTGGACCCATGTCTCCTGCATTGCAAGCAGATTCTTTACCGTCTGAGCCACTAGGGAAGCTAGGCACTCTAAATCATCGCACGCACCATCTTTATCCTCTCACCCTCTGATTCTCACCCCTCACAAAGGGACTATCACAGGAGCAGAAGTCTAGCAATAACTGGAGGTCTCAGTATACAATATACCGGGAATGTTTTGGTCTTTTCTTTTTCTCTATCTCATTCATCTTCAGAGAAGCTGTGCAAACAATATTTAAGAAGTATCAGCATAGTTCTACCTTCTATATTTTTCTTAAAGCATTTAGATTTCCACGAGACCTTTCAAGAGGAAAGTGATGTATTTATTTAGTTTTAATGGGACCCTGTTTGTCTACCAGGTGCAATGAACGGGATCTAGAATTGGGATTTCCACTAAATATACATTTACTGCCTCCCACCTAATCTTTCCACCCATCATCTGAACCCTCCCATCATTCAATGTACAAATTTAAAACCATATTCTGATTAATAAATTCCCTTTGTTAAAGATGAGATGACTGGTTTCTGGCATGTAAAACTTTCCCAAGAAGTAGACTGGATATTACACATAACTCCCTAAATCCTGAGCTCTAATGTTTCTCTGCTGTTGCCATCAGTTCTGGAAACCAAACCTTCCTTCTCCATACAAAGGCGGGTGCTAGTCAAAACCTGGAAAGAAGAATGAGGGAAATACAGTCTATTTTTGAAAGTACTTCTTGTTCTGACCCTTGAGAGTGATAAACAGTGGTCCTGTATACAAAGTATTCCCGCTTTTTAACTTTTGCTCTGAGATGGTGCAAATAAATGCTGTTAAGTTGATGAGTTTACAACTTGGTGTTATGTAAGTAATTAGTCTTTCTTCGTTGAAACATGCAGTCAGTCAGTCTGTCCCTCTTCCTCCCTTCTTCTGCCCTACCCTTCCTTTATCTCCATTGTATTAAGAGTGTTTCACTTCCAAGGATCAGAAGTAATGACTGCTATGATACCTGGGGGCAGCAAAAGCTCTGTCCTTCAGTCTGCTCCTACCCGTCACTTGGGACCCTGGGATCCTGAGCTCTTGCTGTGATTTAATAATGAGACCCAATGGGGCAGCCCAGGTGCTGTATCTCATACCCTTGCCGATTGCCAAGGGAACATTTAATCTGTTGGCTTTATTCAGTTATGCTAGTCTGGCAAACATACCTGGAGCTATAAATTATTTAGATGTTTAATTTATTTGGTGTAGAAGGAACTCTCTTATACCTTAGTTATCTAATAGCAGATGAAAAAACACTTTGTTTGCAAATCATAAAAGCTTTAACAGACTTGTGCCTTAAAGAGTAAAAGAGACTTTCCTGACCTGAGAAGTGTAACAGGGATCCAAAAAGCATTGTTAACACATTATCCTCTAAGATAAAAATTATGGTATAAATTCCTCTGGATTAGAAGTGAAATGTGAAACAAATGCCTTCCATCAGATGCTAACAGACAACCAGTCTGAAGTGAATTCGAGTGTGAACTGCCAAGAGGGATCAGGAGGGGCACAGCAGGGTCCTTTGTCACAGTGCCCATCTCCTCTGTGACAATGTATATTCATTATAAGGACCCAAGGGAGGGGGATATTTTAAATTGTTGGAAATATGATATAACCTAAACCCTATTAGTATACAAAATTACCATCTAACAGTGAAACATATCATTGCTTTATTTATTCTTTGACTTTGCACCTAGCACATTTCATTAAATTAGAAACTCAGTACATGTTTCATTAAAATAGAAACAGATAGCACAAAGATATTATTGTATAGAGCAACCATTGTCACATCAGATAGGTCCCCCACCCTGTTTTACCCATTCTCTTGATGAAAAATGACTGATCTGAAGCAAAAATAAATTATCTATAGCAACACAGAAATATAAACAATATAATAATAAATAATTACAATTAATAGTATAATACTAAATATAATAATAATAAACAATGGGAGTACAGAAATTCTTTGTAAAATTTTTCTTTTATTATTGCTTTGTTTTCAAGTTACATCTTGAATCAGGGAGTATTATTGGGCTTTTGTTTACCATCATCCAAATATTTAAACAATTTTCCTTTCTCAGTAGGAAGCAGCAGAGTTTTTAGATAAGAATGTGGTTTCTGCAGTAGCCTGAGTCTGAATTCTTCACTTTATTAGACGTGACATTGGAGAAATTATTTAACTTCTCTATGTCTCCATTGTCTAATCTGTAAATCAGGGACATTATCTTTCTCATAGAGTTCTTACGTAGTAAAGTACATAAAACAGCATCTCACCTTTAATAAATGCTAAATTGCTGCTATTAGTCACTCACTAACGTGCTTTGGATTCATTTCTTCGTATTCATATAATAAACAATTCTATGAGGTAGTTATTATTCCGTTTTACTGGAAAAGACATTTACTCCTGGACCCACAGTTAAGCACATCCAATTCACGTCTTTAAGTCCCTGTGGCGTTTCTGATTTCTGGAGCCGATTCTGAGACACAGATCTTGGTAACCGGAAGTATAAGGGGCGTGCTCGGGGGCGACATCTGTTGGCCGAGGGAGCAGATGCACGATTATGCAGCACCTGTGGCCGCAGCCAAGGCCACCCTACAGGAGCTCCAGCACAGGCCTGGCCCACCAGCGTTAAACCTCAGTGGGGCAAGAGGTTGGCTGTTTGGCGGAATCTGCCGTCCTTGGATGTAGGCTGCTCCGAACAGGAGTGTGGGTTTGGGCAGAGCAGCTCTCTTCAGCCAAGGGCTATCTCCAGAGAGGGTCTCAGTTGAAGGGGCGAGCAGCAGCCAACACTTGTAGCAGCTGGGGGCGTAAGCACTTGGGTCTTCAGGGCAGGGATCTGAGCAGGGGGTCAGGAGGGCCACACCTCTTCCGTCTTTGGAGGGTGCCCAAGGTCGTCTCATTGCCCATGGCGGTTCTTTTGCCCAGAATCTCTCAGACCCCATTGGTGTTGGGGGAGTCTAGGAAGCATGTGGATGGACTGTCTTTGTGAACTCCACCAGGTGCTTGGTGACTTGAGATAGCACAGCTGCTGCCAACCAGCATCAGACCTGAGTAAACCACCCATAGGCCCTGGCTGCCCAAGTTCATAGTCTCCTTACAGCTGGCTATAGGACTGCTCATTTAAAAATGCTTAAGTAAAACAAATTTTAAAAAATCCAATCTTCGAGCAAGCACTTTTTATGGTGTTTATGTCATGATCCATAGGCTAGAACTACAGAATTTTAAAACCGGAAGGGGCCGGAGAGATCCCATTCCTCCATTTGGGTTGGGTTGGCGGGGAGTGATTTAGTCAAGGTCACACAGCAAGTTAACTGTTACACACAATGGGATTGGGACCATGAGCATGAAAATTGATATTCTCAAGTAGAGGTTAGCTGTTTGCCAAAGAAATTATAAAAACAAATTCTTGGCTGAAAACTTGAAAGGATAGGTTTGGAATGTTATCTTAATGCACACTACAATCTTGAAGTTTCTTGTCATATCCTAGATAAAGCACTGTGTTTATATTTTACCCATTTCCATGCAAAATGGCTTCTAAAATTAAATGCCAAGAATTCTCACTGACACTGTGTGGTTCACGTTTCATTGATTGTATTTTGTTATTTTACTATTTTACAATTAAAACCATCCTCTACTCCTAGCACTACAGTTTTTCTCTATGTAATTGATACAATACCATAAATACTATGTGGTATTGGCAATCTTTGAAGAATGAATTTTAAGTTTGAGAGTGGAGTCTTATCTTAAAATTACTTTCAGAAAACGTATCAGACACACAGAGCTGTCAGGTTTAAAACTGTACCACCAACTTTATGTTAACTTATTATCTCAATATTCTCTGGCTCATGGATACACTTACAATCACAAAGATTAGTGCTTAGCCAAAAAAAAAAAATTTTTTTTTAAGTTTTCATTACCTCCTCAGTACACTACCTGGTTGGAGTTAGACGTTTAAAAATCCCATATGATTGTTCAGCTCTTCAGCAATGTTAACCCTTAAATTTTCAGCAGAAAACCTACTGAACAGTATTTGATGACTAGGAATAGTAAGAGTTTAGAGTTGAGGTTCAGAGCACAGACTGCCAATCCATACTGCCTGAGGTCAAAGCCTAGTTCTACCAGCTGTGTAACTTTGGGCAGGTTATTTAACCTCTATAAAATGGGAATAATATTTGTACTTGGTTTTTGGGTTTCTTGTAAGGATTATATGAGATAATACATGTAAAGGGCCTAGAATGGTGCCTATATACAACAGTGCTCAGTTGATGCTCTGTCATTTAGAATTGCTTTTTATACTATAGAGGATTAAGCCTTTTAAAGGAAAGTTAAAGATGCAGATTTGAAGACTAGATACATCTAAGTGATCCGGTTCAGTTTTTGATGCTTACAATGGAGCTCCTAGGTGAAACAGAATTATAAGCCTCGTTAAGACTCTAAAGATTTATTCCACAGCCTGATGTACATAATTTATGAAGCAGTAAATTCCCAGCTTTTAACTGTAAGACATTTGATTCTGGAAATCCAAAAACCATGTTCTAATAGTGAGCTCTAAAAATCATTCTCAATGTAACTCCATGAAAGCAGTGACTGCCAACCTTGTTCACCAGTGCATGCCCAGCCTTTTACATACTGGCATTAGTACGAATTTAGTATGTGTAGAATGACTGACCAATTGACTATAAAAGGTAATGCCCTTTAATTCATAGAATTTTAGAGTTAGAGGGGGTCACCTGCTAATGGAGTCATAAATAAGGAATCTGAGGATAAATGACTTAGAACTAATTAAACAATTAGCTGTGTAGAAGCAGGATCCAAGATGTTGACTCCAAGCCTTGGACACTCAAACAAGTAATTTCCTTCTGCAGATTTTTGCTAAATGTATTCCTAGAAACACCAGTCTCTTGGGATAGTCACGGAGTAGAGTGGAAGGAGTTGTACTGTGGGCAAAACTTTGGGGAAGTGTGGGGTTAAACTAATTAAATTGTGAATTTCAGCATTCTGGAGAAGGTTTGGCTATAAAACCCCTTAGAAATGAGGATCTTTTGGAATTGATGGTCCATGAAACACATGGGAGAAGACTGGCCAGTAGGTTTCAATAAATACTGATCATGCCCTGACTACATGCATCATGATAGAAACTATACAAAAAGTTACGGCGAGTTAGACTCCAAAGAGGTCCTGGGGCATTTCTGGGAGTGGAGCAGGGTCAGAGAAGTGGCAAGGGCAAGAGACAATTATAAAAAGGCATGCATAATTTCAGTCTATGTCTGAATTTGGGAACAACCATGAGAAAGGCTCAAATAAAAATGCTACAGGGATTCAAAGTTGAGAGTGCCATGGAAGAAACAGCATTTGAGATGAATCTTGAAAGATGGATGTGAGTTTCTTCAGTAAATGTGTGCTAGTTTTTGTTTATCTGAAACGAACTTTATTTTACTCTCATTATGAAATGTGGCTTTTCTGGATGTGCAATGGATAGTTATTTCTCTTCAACACTTTGAATAATTATTCCACAGACTCCCTGCATCCACTATAACTCTTGATAAGCCTGACAGTCTAATTGTTAGTCCTTTGCAGTCCTTTTCTCTGCAGGTTGCTTTTAAGATTTTCTCAGTGTCTCTGGAGTTCCCCAGTTGCCTTATAACACATCTAAGGCATAAATTTCCTTTTTAATTTATCTTTCTAGGGATGTACTGTATTTCGAAAGCCTAGGTCTTTCTATTGGTTCTGAAAAATTCTCAGCTATCTTTGTTTCAGATATTATTATATTATCCAGCCTCTCTACTCTCTACTTTCAAACCTGCAATTAAAATTTTAATTATTAGGTTATTAAATTATTAGAACATCTCATTCTATCTTCCATATCTTTAAATTTCTTTTTTTTTTTTAAATTTTTTTGCCAAACATCAAAATGAATCAAAATAAATTTCTCTTTATTTTCCATTCCTTTTTTCCTGTGCTACATTTTGAATGTTTTCTTCAAATATTCTTGAATTCGCCAATTATCTCTTCAGATATTTAACATGTTCATTAAATGTTTACTTTCAACCATTTTATTTTGTCTCTTTTTTATTCTTTTCCAAATCATCTTTTGTTGTTTTCTTATCTTTGGTTTTCCACTTCTTATTTATTTAAATTTGTCAAATGTAGACATTCTATGTTAGTAAGTCAACAGAATGTAGTGGGAAGAGTGCAGACTCTAGAACCAACTGTCTGAATCCAGATTGTAGCTCTACCACTAAAGCTACCCAGGTGGTGCTAGTGGTAAAGAACCCACCTGCCAATGCAGGAGACATAAGAGACATGAGTTCGATCCCTGGGTCAGAAAGATCACCTGGAGCAGGGCATGGCAACCCACTTCAATATTCTTGCCTGCAGAATCCCATGGACAGATGGGTGGGCTACAGTCTATGGGGTTGCAAAGAGTTGGCCATGACTGAAGCGACTTAGCATACACACACCATTTAAGAAAAGTTGACCCGGAATAAATTACTTAGTCTCCCTGTGCCTCAGTTTTTTCCTTTATAAAATGGGGATAACAGTAGTACTTGCTTCATAGTGTTGTTATGGGAATTAAGTAAGTTAAAATTGGGAAAAAAACTTTACAACAGAGCTAGCACTTAACTGAAGAAGTGAAGTGAAGTTGCTCAGTCGTGTCCGACTCTTACCGACCCTATGGACTGTAGCCTACCAGGCTCCTCCATCTATGGGATTTTCCAGGCAAGGACACTGGAGTGGGGTGCCGTTTCCTTCTCCAGGAATCTTCCCAACCCAGGGATCGAACCTGGGCCTCCCGCATTGTAGACAGACGCTTTTACCGTCTGAGCCACCAGGGAAGCCAGCACTTAATAATTGCTCTAAACACGTTCATAAATGAAAATATACATCCAAATTTCTCGGGGTCTAAACTAGATGCTTGTTTTTCCAGTGACTCACTCTCTCTTGGTGGTCTGCCTCCTTCTGTGCTTGGTGATCTTGGATTCAAACTCATACCTGGTGACTCTTGGCTTTCCCACTGAGTATTTGATTCTGTTGGGAACAGAAGGAAAACACCAACCTGAGAACATACTTCACCCTTTTTAGAGGGTCCTGGCCTAAGGAGGAAGTGTCAGGCTCTTGGCTTCCCGTTCTTCTGATACTTTCGGGTTCATGCTGTGCCGCAATGGTTCCAGCCCTTAGGATAACCCAGTATTCTTATTTTCTTAGCCCTCTTGGTTCCCAGTTCTGGTTTCAGCTCATATTTGAGGATAAGAGCTGTCCCTGGACAATGACTTTACTACTTACAAGCCCAACAGTCCATTTAAAAAGTGATCCAGGAAATTCCCTGGTGGTCCAATAATTAGCACAGCACTTTCACTGCCATGGCCTGAGTTCATTCTCTGGTTGGGAAACTGAGATCCTGCAAGCCATGTAGCAAAGAAAAACAACAACAACAACAGAGAAACAAACAAAAAATCCAGTTCTTTTGTACTTGGAAGGGCTTCTGAGTATCTAGTTATCTATACTGCCAGAAATTACCTCCTGCTTCGAATCAGTCAGCATAGGTTACCTTATGCGGCAGCAAAAAACAATCTCCGGTGGCTTAGAAAAACAAAGGTTTGTTTCTTTTTATGCTACACATCCATCCCAAGTCAGTCCCGTCTCTGCTCCATGGGATCCGTACTCAGGGATTCAGACTGATGGGGCTTTGATTCTCTGGAAGAACATCAATCCTGTAATGGGAGCGAGAAAATACGGTGACTCATACTCCGGTTGTTATGGGCTTCCATCTGGAAGTGACCCACATCATTCACTTTTAATTAGTCAAGGCAAGTTCCCCCCGGCCACACCTAACTCCAAGGAGGTGCCTAGGAAGGAGAACTGGAAATATCAGTGAACATCACTCACAATTACTACACGCTTTTTACACCTAATATTATAAACATCCTTATCATACGGGCTGCCCTGGTGGCTTAGTGGTAAAGAATCCATCTGCAATGCAGGAGACATGGGTTCAATCCCTGGGTCAGGAAGATCCCTTGGAGAAGGAAATGGCAACCCACTCCAGTATTCTTGCCTGGAAAATCCTGTGGAAGAGAAGCCTGGTGGGCTACAGTCCATGGGGTAGCAAAGAGTCAGGACACAACTTAGCAACTGGCCAACAAGAGTTCTTATATGGATCTGCTAACTAATCTTTAAAAATATTATTATGAAGCTCTGCAACTAAAGAATGTAAAAATATTATAATGTGTGTGTGCTCAGTCACTCAGTCCTGTCCAATTCTTTGCAACCCCATGGATTGTAGCCCACCAGGCTTCTCTATCCATGGGATTTCCCAGGCAAGAATACTGAAGTGGGTTGCCATGCCCTCTTCCAGGGGATCTTCCAGACCCAGAGATCGAACCCACGTCTTCTGCATTGGCAGGCAGATTCTTTACCACTGACCCACCAGGGAAGCCCCAAACATAACATTTATTTTAAAGAGATGATGAAGGATGTTCTGGAGAGAGAGGGCAGAGGGAGGATGTCTTTGAGAACTGATGAGTCTGCAAGAAGAAATTCCCTGTCAGGAAAAAGTGCAGAATCATCTAGAGGGGATTCATCCTCTGCCTCCTGGCAGGGTCTGGAAGGTCAGCATCTGGTGGGGAGGGGCTGCACATGTTCCCAGGGAGGCTGGACCCCAGCTCCCCTGGAGTCCCTCCTGAGCCCCAGGGGAAGTACAGAAGTACCTGGTCGGCCTGGATCAGAGGGCAGGGATTTGACTTATCAGCAATTAGAGCAGGTCTTAGCATGTGGTTAGGTGTTCAATAAATATTTGTTAAGTAAATGAATGATGATGATAAGGTCAGGCCTTGGTGTTGCATAAAAACCTGGACTTCTGCATGAGCCTGTGGATTGCAGAGAGGGAGGTGGCTACCTTTCTCATAGACTAGGCAGGATGGGGACTTGGAGTTAGAATTAGGCTGATTTGGCTTCCCCAGTGGGTTAGCCCTAAAGAATCTGCCTGCAATGCAGGAGATGTAGGAGACGTGGGTTTGATCCCTGGGTTGGGAAGATCCCCTGGAGGAGGAAATAGCAACCTACTCCAGTATTCTTGCCTGAAAAATTCCACGGACAGCAGAGCCTGGAGGGCTACAGTCCATGGGGTTGCAGAGTTGGACACGACTGAAGGACTGAGCACAAGCATGAAGGAAAATAATAGCAACATCTTGCACACTTGTTAGGCATTTTTTAAAACTATTTCCCTGAATCCTTTGTAATGTGTTATGTAATATATCATATTTGTAAATGTAACTTATTTGCAAATAAACGATAGATATTTATTGACTACTGGATAAAGAATTTTCAGCACATTACTCATGAACAGGGTGAAGTGAAGTGAAGTGAAAGTTGTTCAGTCATGTCTGACTCTTTGTGACCCCATGGACTATACAGTCCATGGAATTCACCAGGCCAGAATACTGGAGTGGGTAGCCGTTCCCTTCTCCAGGGGATCTTCCCAACCTAGGAATTGAACCCAGGTCTCCCACATTGCAGGTGGATTCTTTACCAGTTGAGCCACCAGGGAAGCCCCACTCACGAACAGGGTAAGAGCTGTAATTCTCAAAGTGAAGGTACAAAGCTTCAGACATGCTTCCCAAGGGCAGCCTTGGGTGTGAGTCTAGTCTGTGGTAAACCAACAGGCGCCCCGCTGGTCTTACCCAGGCTTTGAGGCCTCAGGTCGCAGTAGAGAGGGTTAGGGGATGAATATAGCAAACCTGGGTTCTACTCTTAGCCCTGCCACTACATTGTCTCAGGTAAATCCTTCCATCTCTTCTGTAAAACAAGTGTTGGGTTCAATGGTCCCTAAGACAAGTTTGAAGTTCAGCCTATATGCACTGGGTCTGGCCATTCCAATCATCCCCAACTGGCTCAGGTATCTACTATCCACTGCTTAAATGTTTTGAATGTCATCCCTACTCTCAAGTCTTTGCCATGTGAGGACAAGTTTCTCTCAGGTTTGCAGCAGACAGAGGTAACCTGGCTTGTCAGAAACAGAAGAATCGCAGGAACCCATCCAAAACATTAGCTTATCCTGATTATAAATATTACTCCTGATGATTCCAGGAGCAATTGCTACGTGTCATATAAAACTGACTTCTTATCACTGACTCTGTGCTTCAATTTTCCATTCTCTAACCTCCTCTAAATTTTTTCTTTCTCCCTTTACTATAAAGTAATATTTTCCTTGGCTTCAAAATATGTGACACCTTCCCCATAGTTGTGGAAATAATGGGAGGCTTGAGCCCAGAGCATCTGAGGTTCTCTCATGGAGCCTCACTGTTGCCCCTTGGGAGAAATCAAAACACGAAAAGAAGGCGCTGCTGTAGCCAGACAGCCAAAGAGTAGTTTGCATTCTTTCATCTCCCCGTATCTTTGCCAATATTGTTTCCTCTGCCTGAAAAGTCCTCTCTACACCCTTTCTTCGGGTAAGTTTCTATCCACTCTTCAATGTCCTCAGTCTATGGTTATTTTTTCCATAACATTTGCATACCTTGATATTACAGAACTTAGCACTCTGTAGTATAAGTACTATTTGTAAGTCAACTTCCCAACTTGGAGAATCTACACCGTCTGGAAAACCTGTGTTCATTTTTTTTAATTTTTTTTTTAATTGGAGGATAGTTACTTTACAAGTTTTGTTGCTTTCTGCCATACAACAATGTGAATCAGCCATAAATATATTTGTGTGTGTGTGTGTGTCTGTGTATCTCCTCCCTCTTGAGCCTCCCCCACCACCCAACCCATCCCTCTCTTCTTCACAGAGCTCTGGGCTGGGCTCCCTATGTTATATAGCAGCCATCTATTTTTTAAAAATTTACTTATTGTACATATTTTGGGCTGTGCTGGGTCCTCATTGCTGCGTGGGCTTTTCTGTGGCTGTGGTGAGAGTTCCTCTCTGGTTGCAGTGCATGGGCCTCTCACTGTGGTGGTTGCTCTTGTGGAGCACGGGCTGTAGGGTATGCGAGCTTAAGCAGTTGCTGCATGTGGACTCGGTAGCTGTGGCTCCCAGGCTCTAGCACACAGGCTCAATAGTTGTAGTGCTCAGGCCTAGTGCTCAGCAGCGGGTGAGGTCTTCCTGGATCAGGGATGAAACCCGAGTCTCCTGCGCTGGCAAGCAGATTCTTTCCCACTTAGCCCCCAGGGAAGCTCCTGCTCTCTCTTTCACACACAGCAATGCTACTCTCACAATTTGTCCCATCCTCTTCTTCCCCCTCTGTGTTCACAAACTCATTCTCTACATCTGCATCTTTATTCCTCCCCTGAAAATAGGTTCATTGGTACCATTTTTCTAGATTCCATATATGTGCGTTAATATGCAATATTTCGGAGAAGGCAATGGCACCCCACTCCAGTACTCTTGCCTGGAAAATCCCATGGATGGAGGAGCCTGGTGGGCTGAAGTCCATGGGGTTGCTGAGAGTCGGACGTGACTGAGCGACTTCACTTTCACTTTTCACTTTCATGCATTGGAGAAGGAAATGGTAACCCACTCCAGTGTTCTTGCCTGGAGAATCCCAGGGATGGGGAGCCTGGTGGGCTGCTGTCTACGGGGTTGCACAGAGTCAGACACGACTGAAGAGACTTAGCAGCAGCAGCAGCAGCATGCAATATTTACTTTTCTCTTTCTGACTTCATTCTGTATAACAGGCTCCAGGTTCATCCACCTCAGTTCAACTGACTCACATTCGTTCCTTTTTATGATTGAATAATATTCCGTTGTATACATGTACCACAACTTCTCTATCCATTCATCTGTTGATGGACATCTAGTTTGTTTTCATGTTCTGGCTATTGTAAAGAGTGCTGTAATGAACATCGGGATACATGTGAAAATCTGTGTTCTAATATCTAGCATGATACTCTCCCTTTTATTTCTTTACAGTAGACACAGTCTTATCACCTATGCTCCTTTGGTCAGCCAGTCCGGGTCATAACATTGCCAGAACACAAAAGCAATGGCAGAAAGGGAGCCCAGAACAGAATACGCAACATACACTGCAGGACCCGTGCAACTCAGCTCACCAGCTGGAAGCAGCCACAGTACTGTGTTAAGAACGCTCAGAAAAGCTCCTTTGCTCTAGATCTCATTGGCTGACAGCAACTGATGACCCTCAAAAACTGGGACACCCACTGCAATTTTATTTTGGAAAATATCTCAGATATAAGTAGTGTTATAATGAATTGGTTTTGAAGGGGGTACTACTAAATATTAAAATTATTTCCTGGTATTTGATCCTCAGAGGTTCTATACCTGTCAACAGTAAATCTCCTTTATTTAAATTACCTTGACAGGCTTTTTGTTCCTGTGCCATCAGGCAGTCCTGTGCAAACAGTATGCCACCTGTATTAGTGTTCTCCAGAGAGGACCAAAAAGATGTCCGTGTATACACAGAAAGAGATTGTAATGAATAGGCTCACATGATTATGAAGACTGGCAAGTCCAAAGTCTGCAGGGGTGGTAGGCCATATGCTGGAGACCCAGGGAAGAACTGCAGTTTGAGTCCAAAGGCAGTCTGGTAGCAGAATTCCATCTTCCTTGGGCAAGGTCAGTCTTTTCTCTATTGAGACCTTCAACTCAGTGGTACAGACCCATGTAATCTTTTTTGAGACCTACCCACGTTATAAAGGGTTAGCTGCTTTATTCAAAGATTTAAATATTAATCTCAGTTCAGTTCAGTTACTCAGTCATTTCAGACTCTTTGCGACCCCATGAATTGCAGCACGCCAGGCCTCCCTGTCCATCACAAACTCCCAGAGTTCACCCAGACTCACATCCATCGAGTCAGTGATGCCATCCAGCCATCTCATTCTCTGGCGTCCCCTTCTCCTCCTGCCCCCAATCCCTCCCAGCATCAGAGTCTTTTCCAATGAGTCAGCTCTTCGCATGAGGTGGCCAAAGTACTGGAGTTTCAGCTTTAGCATCATTCCTTCCAAAGAAATCCCAGGGCTGATCTCCTTCACAATGGACTGGTTGGATCTCCTTGCAGTCCAGGGACTCTCAAGAGTCTTCTCCAACACCACAGTTCAAAAGCATCAATTCTTTGGCGCTCAGCCTTCTTCACAGTCCAACTCTCACATCCATACATGACCACAGGAAAAACCATAGCCTTGACTAGACGGACCTTTGTTGGCAAACTAATGTCTCTGCTTTTGAATATGCTATCTAGGTTGGTCATAACTTTCCTTCCAAGGAGTAAGCATCTTTTAATTTCATGGCTGCAATCACTATCTGCAGTGATTTTGGAGCCCAGAAAAATAAAGTCTGACACTGTTTCCACTGTTTCCCCATCTATTTCCCATGAAGTGATGGGACCGGATGCCATGATCTTCATTTTCTGAATGTTGAGCTTTAAGCCAACTTTTTCACTCTCCACTTTCACTTTCACAAGAGGCTTTTTAGTTCCTCTTCACTTTCTGCCATAAGGGCGGTGTCATCTGCATATCTGAGGTTATTGATATTTCTCCCGGCAATCTTGATTCCAGCTTGTGTTTCTTCCAGTCCAGCGTTTCTCATGATGTACTCTGCATATAAATTAAATAAGCAGGATGACAATATACAACCTTGACGTACTCCTTTTCCTATTTGGAACCAGTCTGTTGTTCCATGTCCAGTTCTAACTGTTGCTTCCTGATCTGCATATAGGTTTCTCAAGAGGCAGATCAGGTGGTCTGGTATTCCCATCTCTTTCAGAATTTTCCACAGTTTATTGTGATCCACACAGTCAAAGGCTTTGGCATAGTCAATAAAGCAGAAATAGATGTTTTTCTGGAACTCTCTTGCTCTTTCCATGTCACAGAAACATCTAGAATGATGTTGACCAAATATCTAGGTACTGTGGCCTAACCAAGTTGACACAGAAAATTAACCATCACACCCCCTCACATTCAATCGTTAGCAATGTGCCTTGAGGACCACATTGCCTATGACTGAAGCCACATCCAGGCTTAACAGGAAAGCACACTCTTATAAACTAGTGATGTCTGCTCTGAGCACAGAAGGGAAGAGAGGCAGCCTGGGTCATATATTTCCTATTCCTACAACAGAAGTTTGGTTTGTATTTACTGAATGAGCAAGTGACAAATCTTGTCCATTTTGCCATTCAACCTCGGACAAGCCTTGATTCAAGATGTGTTTAAATTGAATTGTTTGACATTAATCAGGCAAGCTGACCAAATTCTCATGCTCCCTGTGTATATGCACAAGAATGCTCCCAGCAGCTTCATTATCAACATCTCCAAACTAGAAATAACCCAGAGAGTTCATCAATGGTACATGGCTAAATGAAAAATATTGTGCTATAATAAACACGAACTATAACTACATACAACCTGGATGACTCTTACAAACACGAGGTTGAGCAAAAGAACAAAAAGAGCAAGGCCTTAATTCCATTTATCAAGTTCCAACACATAAAATTAAACTCTGTTCTATGTAGATGCATACTTAGGTGCTAAATAATTGTCTTAAAAAACAAAGCTATGATTCCCATAAAATGTCTGATAGTGGTTATCTCTAGAAGCATAAGAGATGCTATGAGGAGAGAATTCACAATATTACACTTCTTGATTTGGGTTTTAACTTTAAAACAACATGTTAAAATGCTTTTTTGTATGAGTGTTAAACATTCAAAAAGTTTTATTCTTCCACCTAGGGTTCCCTTATGCCAATTCCTAAAAAAAAAAAAAAAAAGAAGAAGAAAAAGAAACAGGCTGGTGTAGAATTAAAAGAAAACTCAGCTACAATTAGTGGCAGTTCAGGCCTATAGGGGGCGCTCTCATGCCCTCCAGGGATCCTTAATTACCTCAAACAGGAAGAGACTACCCTTATAGCTCTCCTACATCTCCCACAGGCAAGTGTTGCCTACTTCACTGTCCAACGGGAAGGAAAAAACCTCTCTCCCTGAAGGATTGTGCAGCCAATCCCAGACTGGAGCAGTCCAACCAATGAGAAGCTTCCACGCTTTGACTCCCAGCTTCCTCCCTCCCAAGTCTCCCCTTTCCCCTATAAAAGCTAGTTTCCCTTCTTTGTTCCCTGGGTTTGCCTACGGTCTTCCACAATTTAATACTCTGAGTTGCAATTCCTCTGGCTATTACCGAAAAAACTCACTTTTGCTGATAAAATAACTGGTGAAAAGTGAAAGTCGCTCAGTCATGTCCGACTCTTTGTGACCCATGGACTATACAGTCCTTGGAATTCTCCAGGCCAGGATACTGGAGTGGGTAGCCTTTCCCTTCTCCAGAGGATCTTTCCAACCCAGGGATTGAACCCAGGTCTTCCGCATTGCAGGAGGATTCTCTACCAGCTAAACCACCAGGGAAGCCCCAAATAACTGGTGCTATTATATTATTAAAGCTGACACAGGGAACCCCAAGAAGCTGACCCAATCCCTGTTTAGCCCCTGGCCAAAGAGACCAGTGCATTCACTCTCCAAACTACTTCCCCACTGGTGTCTACTATAGAGCTTTTTCTGTTTTGCTTCTTTCCCCAGAACAGATGTCTCCATTTTAGTAATGATTAGATTTACAATATAACAAATTCAACAGTTGAAAGTCCTAAAATTCATCCTCAGTGAAACTTGCAAAGCAGCTGCAAAAAAGATGAATGTCACTCATGGGATCAAAAGCCTAGAAGGATTTCGTGGAAAAGTTTAGCAATATGTGCATGCATGGCCTATTCTAAGCTGAAGGCTCTGTCAAAGGATAGTGGCCCCCTATCTCACCATGAGCTGAAAGTGCCTGGGATAACTGCCCTTTGGAAAGCTGCTGGTTCCTATGCAGAAATCTTGCTACAAAGGACAGGTTCTCATGATCCACCTTCTAGGATCCTAGGCTGAAAATTCAGAGTTGAGCTTCCAGAAAGTTAGAGAAAAGGCAAGGTGATTTTAAGGGCAGGTGCTTGAGGTTTACTTTCTTCATAGCTTTCAGTACTTAGAAACTTGCCGTTAAATATGCTTTCTTCCCTCTGGAAAACAGATTTCCCCTCTCTCTCACCTCTGCCTGGGGAATAACAAATTTCATATGGAAACCTGAAAACCCAAAGAGAAATATGCAATGCTTCAGACACCTCGTGTCGGACTGGCTGTCACAGACCCTGGTTTGGGTCAGGCTGTTTAAGCTTCTTTGGAACAAGCATTTATCTACTGCGGGGTCATTTTATAGATCCATTAAATCTACATTTTCTCTTGGGCTCCTTTCCTCAGCTCCCCTCAACCCTGCTCTAGTCACACACTCTAAAAACCCCCTTAAGCCCCAGAAATAAATCTCTATAAACTGCCAAGCGTTCAATCAGGCTTTTACTGTATCTCTTTGCAATTAGAATAAATTTACTGCTTGGAGAGATGGGGGGAAATATGCAAGGTACTCCTTGGATAAATACACCGCAGTGAGAAAAGTAGAGACTCTGTGAAAGTTATCTCGGTGAATTCAACAAGAATCAAGGTCACTGGAGCTGCTACATACCAGGGAATGTTAATTAATGGGCCTGCAGCTGGTGGTACCACTTGGCTGCTCTGCTCCAGCTGCTTGCTCCATATTTCTCTCGTTTGTAGGACCATTCTTGGATCAAATCCCATCTCTTTTTTTCCTCCAAGTACAAAAAGTACATAAGTCTATCCTGGAAGGATGCCAGCCTTTCAGAGAACTGAGTAAAGTGTTGTTTCTTGGCTATTTTTATCTCCTTTTTAAAAGAGAGGTCATGCTATCACCTCTGGAGCTGGATTACTTGTAATCGGGCGTTCAAGCTGTGGTCTGAGGTCACCACTCTGGCACCATCCACGCGGAGGTGTCCTGAAGTTGGAGAGCAGCGACCGGCACTTGTAACTTCCCCTCAAACAAAAGCGGAAAGCACCTGAAAAGATGCACCTATCTCCTTCACTGCACAGTCTGCATTTTAAGCCAGGCTGAAGGCAAGGTGAAAATACAACCCAAGGCACTCGATGTTTCTGAGATGAAGAGGGAGAGAGAAAGAAACAGGAGAAAAAGAAGAGAGTGACAGAAGAGGCAGAAAGTATTTCCAGGGTAGTTAATATCATTTGAATCTGCTGGGAAGCCTTAAATGAGACCAGGCATGTAAACCACTTAGCTGGACACAGGCAGCTATTGTTAATTAAAATAACAGTTCAGATTTGAGGTAGAACAGACGTGTTCAACACGAACTAGGGGCTGCACTGGCTTGGGACTGTATTTAGGCAGTGCGTTATTCTGGTTAAACCTGGACTTTGGAGTCAGAAAGATCTGGTTTGGAGTCCCTGCTCAACCATTTAAGCCTCTGCGTGTCACTTGAGTGCTTAGTTATTTCTTTAGACCTCAACTTTCTCATCTGTATAATGGGGCTAATAATAGTATCTGCCTCAAGGCTGCTGAGCAGATCTCATGAAATACAGCATGTGGGACCTTTGGCACAGTGCTTGGTACGTGTTAATCTCAATGAATACTCATTGTGGTAATTGGGGCGTTTATGACTGTTTTCATAGGTCAGAAAGGGAAGAATTACAAAAAGTGTTTCAGGAAAACAGTTTGCCTCTCCTGGCAGGTGAAGATGGCTTAAGAAGAGCAGTTTTTCCAAAGCAGTGAAAATGGTCCTGCTAGCCTCTATTGCAGCCCGGCTTGTTTTTCTTCTCATTTGGAAACTTTCTTTCCTTCAGTGTTACACAGTGAGGAGACTGGGCGTTCTTCCCACAATGACAGACATGCAAATCTCGCCCAGAAATAACAGGGAAAATGCCTGACTCTGCTTCTTGAAGGAATTCTCCAGGTAGCCATTAGCCATAAACTCCAGGCTCAGGGCCCTGGAGATGGCTGCGCCCACTCCCCCCAAGCCAGGCGGGCTGTCTTCAACTTGGGCCGGCTCCTTTATGAGAAAGACCAGCTTTACTGAGCTTTACTTTTTAAAGGGGGGGAAAAAAAGAACATTCTAAAAAATTAGGAACTGTTCTCCATTACTACTTCCAAACTGTAAAATGATATTTGGGTCTTTTAAAAGACTTGGGAAATTTACTGAAATTAAGGAATATGGATTTAAAGGGAACCTTGGGGGATTAGATTTTTTTCTTCTCTTTGAAGCATTTGAAACAACTTTAATCTGCTTTCAGAGTGCTATGCAATTTGGCATGGCATTCTGGGAGAGTGTTGTTGCGTTCTTCCTGGAACTGATACTTTTGTGCCCCTTTTAAAACCCATTTAGAGAAATATTTAGAGTATAAAAAAACACTTGAATTTAAAGAACAAGACTATTCAAGGTAAAGGAATGGCTTCTAAGATGCTTCAAAGAAAATTTTAAATTTCTATTTTGGGCAAAAGAAAATCCGACAGAAACCTAGCTGGATATGCAGCCTCGAAGATATAACTAATTCATATAGAATTTCCTGGTTGTTGGTCCTCTTATGTAATTATATAATAAATAATATGTACTTTACAAAATGCAGAACATTGTATACACACTCATGTAACAGCAGTGCTATAGAAGGCAAGTTTTATAATTTTTATTTTATTGACAAGGAAACTGAGGCTCAGGGAGTTCAAATTTTGCTTAAAGAAAATGTTGGGTTGGCCAGTAAGTTCATTCAGGTTTTTCATAAGTTATTACAGAATCCAAGTGAATTTTTTGGCCAACCCAATATATTAATAGTATGCCGAGAACTTCAACTTGGGACTCTAGGTTTTAATCCCAATATTTTTTCCATCACCCTGCCATGTGGTCTAGGCAGCCCCAGTCAACCTTGGATGGCTGTTTCCTGGTCTGTGAGATGAGAATAATCCCTCTTTAGCTTGCTTTCAGGGACTGGTGGATAGATTTTCCAGGGCCAAGTCCACCTATGATGTGACCAAGAAACAGTGAATGATACACCTGAACGAAATACAATTGGCCTTCGTTATCCGTGGGGATTTGGTGCCAGGAGCCTCTGCAGAAGCCAAAATCAGCGGATGCTCAAGCCCCTTATATTAAACAGTGTAATAACTCAGCCGGAGTTATTGAGAGGTTTCCCATTCACGGACAGGAAGGGCAGACTGCTGAGCCCAGAGAAATATTGCTAACACCCTGTTACCCCAGGAATGCTCCAGAGCTCTGCAGAAGATAGACTCTGAAGCTTTAAAATGACATTGGTTTCAAAGGACAAGTGCAGAATAGTTACAAAACTCGTAGGGGACCTGGAAGCTGTGAGTAATTGTGAATCGCTCATGATCCCAGGGGCTGGAGAACCCGCAGAAGGGGCAAATAGGAAAGTGAGGGCACAGACTTGTCCGTCTGGGGCCTTAATTCCCTGAAGCCATAAAAGAGATAAGTGTATTATCAAAAGGAGTGGAAACTCAACAGCTATGCGATCCTAGAAGAATGTACGGTTTTAAAATGTCTAGGAAAATAAGATATTTCTCCTATTTATTCAGTTATTGCAAAAGTATATCTATTGTCAACATAATTGATAGAGAAGTGTAGCATGAGAAAGTGACATTTCTCCTTTCATCTGCTCCTCCCCTAACTCACCCACTAAACTTCACCAGCTCCCAGTCACGTACTCCGCGTCTCCTATAGTTTTTCCCTTTAATACTGTGTGTGTGTGTATTCAGGCGCATGTTATACAGATTCACATATGTGTTTTCAAGCCGAGTCTCACTGCACCTAGTTTTGCAACTTGCCTTTTTCTAACTTTATAATGTATCATAGATACTTGCTCCAACCGACCTCTCATTCCCTCCCCCCAGCTTTACTGAGATACACTTGACAAATCAGAGTGGTATGTATCTGAGGGGCTCAATATGATGATTTGGTGTTTATATATACATTGTGAAATGGTTACCATAACTGAGCTAGTTAACATGTCCATTACCTTACATAGTTAGCATATTTTTCTATGTGGTGGAAAGCTCTACTCTCTCAGCAAACTTCAAGAATACAATACAGTAACTAGAGTTACCATGCTGTCCGTTAGATCTCCAGGACTTATGCATCATGCAGGACTGAATCTTTGTGCATTTTGATGACTATCTCCCCATTTCCTTCAAACTCCAACCTTAGGCAACCACCACTTTAAAATTTCTGCTTTTATGAGTTCAGCTTTTTTAGAGGCCTCCCTCTATTCTTTTTAAAGCCTGGAGAGGGTTCTATCGTATGGCTATTCCATAGTTTACTTAACCCCCTTTCCATGGATGGAGATATAGGCAACTGCTGTGCTTTTTTTCCCGTTAACTATTACAAATAATGCTTCAGCATATAACAGTGAGGGGTTCCCCGGTGGCTCAGGGGTAAAGAAACCGCCTGCAATGCAGGAGCCGAAGGAGCCATGGGTTTGATCGCTGGGTCAGGAAGATCCCCTGGAGGAGGGCATGGCAACTTATTCCAATATTCCTGCCTGAAGAATCGCATGGACAGAGGAGCCTGGCAGACTACAGTCCATAAGGTCACAAAGAGTCAGGCACAACTGAAGCAACTTAGCATGCACACATAAAATGATGGTTTATTAACATAAAAGAAAACACTCTAGGGATAAATGGGCTAGGGCAAATTTGGGAAGATAGTTCATAACAAAACTCTTACTGTTTGAGCCCAGTGTGGGAAATCAGAGGTGAGCAGAACCTTCTCAGTTTAGCTCTTCATTGTGTCACAGTGACAGCTGGCATGGAAGAACGAACCCAGGGGGAAAAAAAGAAGTTAAAGAAAGGAAAAAATAAAGCATGGCAAGATTTTGAGAGGTCAGGTGAATTGAATTAAGGATCATTATCAAATGTACAGAAACTGTACAGAGAAACTATCTATAAAGCTCAGATTGGTGGCATTGTAAGATGGAAAATGATGGTGAGGCGGGAAAATGTTTGAGCATATAGTCTCCATGACAATCCCTCCCCACCCCACCAGGATAGGGGCTGTGTCTAGTCCTTCATAGCCTTGATACTGGGCATAATTCCTGACAAGTAAAAAGTGTTAATAAGTGCTTTAAAAGCAAGGAATACTTCTCTCCAGAGAGCAAAGCCTTTTGGACATAAGCCAGCAGAACCTATCTGAACATAGATAAATCTTGATTTGTGATGTAAAAATTAACTTGAAAATATAAAAATATTATCTTGAGTTGAATTGCAGTAAGTTAAAAAATAGTTTCACTAAAAAGTCTCTGTAATTTACCTAACATATGTTTCTCTGCTTACTGTTCTTTGTGTTTTAATTCATTGCCTGCTCAAAAATATATTCAGTTGTAACTGAAGAATAAATTAAAAAAATTTTAAATTGACCCCATCTTCTTGAACCCATCACTAAGTTGTTTTGTGTCTAGTTGCCACTTCTGTCAGTTGGCTGATTTCTGCTTCTTGGCTTCAGCATCCATGCTCCTAAATGAAGTAAAAAGAATCAAGTGCCCCATGGCACATCTTCAGCCTTGTTAACCAGGAATTCAAGAGAAAAGTTTAAGACATAATCCTGTGTGTGATGGTCCTATTGATTAGGTAACTATGTTCCAGTCAACAGGAGATCAGATAACTTGACTTGGGTGTGTGTGTACATTCCCGAAGATATTTTTATGAGAAAAGGATAAGTGAAAGATAAGCAAACTGATGTGAGGGATTTACTTTTAAAGGAGAGAGAGAGAGAAGAGTCAGCTTGATCATCCTCACCTTCTGCATCAGAGTCAGCAATTTACCAAAAATACACCAACGGGAAGATTGCCAACCCCTGTTCTTCATCAGTTGACTTCTCCAGAGTGGAAATCCATACTCATTATGACCTTAACATACCAGGGGAAGAAAGATGGAATTAAATTCAGTAGAATGGCTGGTATTACATTTCAAAGCTCCATATATTCATTCATTCCATAAATATGAGCAAAACCACTGGATAATCAGAAAGACCATTCTTTCGTCATTCTGAATCAGCAGGATTGTTCTGCAGTGTCTTTTAATGAGTTCAGTACCCCCTCAACCCCGCACCCCCCAAAACTCGCTGAATCCTCTTTCTCCATTTGAACCGAAGTCCTGGTTCATGATGAGACATGCTTCAGAGTGCTCTTGTCTCACTGGCAGGGCAGGCAGGGCGGAGCTGGAAGAAGATGTGAGGAGCCATAGGAACTGCAGAAATTCTTAAGTCACCTTGGCAAAGCAGACATGCTTTACCCTCTAATGGCTGACACAGTAGCAGCAACGACTACTATGAGACTCGACTCAACACAACTTGACTACAAAAGCATTTCAGGTGGTGCTTATATAGGTTATGAGACGGCACAGTGCTATACAAATGATCTCAGCTGTTACATAATCATTGTTTGCAAAACGTGGGCCAAGAGTGAGAGGCCGTGGGGGTGAGAGAGCCTGACTACTGCTGTCTTGGCTAATTTGCTCTTTCCCTACAGCTCTGAGTTGGCTTATGGAGTGAATTATCTGCAGTGTGGTGACCCAGTGGCCTTGTAAAAGAGAGAAGGAGTGATCAGGAAGTCATCCTTTAAATTGTCATTTTGGCAGGGTGGCTCAGAGGGTAGAGAACTAGGCTGGGGTCAGAAGTCTTGGGTTCCAGGCCCTTATAGCGCTGTGTGACTCTGGGCTTCAGTTTCTTCATCATAAAATGAAGAGTTCAAAGAGGTGACTGGGATATGGAGTTTAGTGCCTTCTATTAGTGTATTGTTGTTTTCCAGTCGCTAAGTCATGTCTGACTCTCCAAACCCAGGGACTGTAGCCCAGCAGGCTCCTCTGTCTGTGGAATTTTCCAGGCAAGAATACTGGAGTGGGTTGCCATTTCCTTCTCCAGGGGAATCTTCCCAATCCATATCTCCAATCAAATCCATATCTCTTGTATCTCCTGCATTGGCAGGCAGATTCTTTACCACTGTACCACCTATAGGATAAAGGATGCTGATAAAATCATATCCAGGTAAGTTTCCAAATCCTAAAGACTTATGAGTCTTTATAGAAATGAAAACAAAACTCTAGAGATTCTAAGGGGACTTTTCAAGGACACCAGCCCTGGGGTGGGTTTTTCACCCCAAATCAGGTGTTCTTTGTACTCAGGGATCCTGGTGAGAGAGCTCCTTCCTAAACTAAATCAGCTGTAAGCCCTGTTCTTCCTGAAGGCCAAGATAACCTGGAGTTTGCATCAAGATATACATCTGGCATAGGGTGCTATGCCAGCAGTTCCATTTCCAGTGTTCTGCCCAGAAAGGGCTCTACTGGTATCCCCCTGAGCTCTATGAGACCCACCCAGGGCACTTAAGCTGGGCTCCATCTTCCCTCAGCTCCCATCTCAAAAGGAAACCTCAGAGTCTCTCAAAGAGAAGTCTTTCATAGGACTGTTGATTGGGGTTGAAACTGAACTCCCTGGCCCTGACTGAAGACATCATTTGTCTCATAATTGTGACCCATTTGGAGGAGTTAAGAAAGCCTCAGCTCTTGGACTCTTTACTTCTATAACCACTGTCAGGCAGGTGATGTCTCTTGTTATCTTTTGGTAATTTTAGGTACCTGAGTTGTTCTAGAAGAAGAGAATCATAAAGATGAGTTTTCTGAATTGTTTCTTTAATCTGATTAGATTGAAAGGCACTAAGGACTGTATTTTCTGTAATAAAGGGGATACTGACAGTCCATGGTATGTTGCGGCAACAGAGATATACAAAATAAGATCACTGAATACTCCGAAACAAATACTTGTAAAAGGCAAGTTTCTTCAAAGGAAATCCATTGCTGGCTCTTACATAAAAGAGTTGTCCTCTCCTACCCTCAGGCCTTTCCCGATAAGACAAAGACTTAATGCTGCCCTGAAGAATTTGACTTTGGAAATGGCCGGTTTCACTTTGCTGAAAGCCCTGGGGCTGGGAGCAGCAGCCTGGAGGCAGCCTGTCTTGTGTTACTTGGCCAGGAGAAATCTCTTGAGACAACATGAAATTATGTCTCTTTGGGTCATTTACTTTTCTCCTAAGAGTCAGTAAAATAATAACACCAGCATAACAATAGTGATCACTCACATGGCCCTTGCTATGTGCCAAGCACATAGCTCTTAGCCACAGACAGATTCATGTTTTTAATTTTTACAACAACCTTATGAGGTAGGTATTATTATTAATCCCATTATACAGTTGGGGAAATGGAGGCAAAGTCAAATAGCTACCAAGGAGGTATGTAGGATTTGAACCCAGGAAGTCTGGCTCCAGAAGGCAGGCTCTTAGCACACTTGGGTGATGAACAGGTTTGGACTGAATCCTGGCCCCAGGGATAGGGTCTTGGACTAGACCCTGAAACTTCCAGCCTCTGCCTCTAAATTTTAACATAGGAATGGTAACAGCTCCTGCCTGATAGAAATGCTGTGAGACTGAAACGGGTTGATAAATGTAAAGGCTTTGGTCCAGGGCCTGCCACATCGTAAGGGCTCAATAAATGCGCTTCCCATCCTCTGAGATGCTAACGTGCAGTTGTTGCAAATAATATTTTCTCCCAGTTTGGAGCCTGTCTTTTCATCTTCTTAACAATATCTTTTACAGAGCAAAAGCTTTTAATTTTAGCAAAGTATAATTTATAGATTTCTTTCCTTTTATCAACTGTGCCTTTGGTGTCATATCTAAGAGCCCTTTATCAAGTCCTAGGTCCTGCAGATTTTCTCGTAAAATTTTTATAGTTGTGAATGACTTTTTGAAAGGGCATTTTTTTTCAAAAAAAAAAAAGAAAGACCTGCCTATTGTAGATCATTTGGAATATAAGGAAAAACTCAATGAGGAAAGTTAAAATCACCAGTCAAACCAACATACAGAAATACATTTGGTATTAGATTTAAGGTCTTTCACCTTTAATAAAAATGTCACGTCTTTTATAATGGGGAAACAGAATCCTCCAACAGTAAACTGCATTATTGAGTACCAACCGGAGTGCGGATGGTAGGTGCTTCTCTTAACGCCAAGATCAGCTGGGGGAGTTGCCATTCAGAAAACACTAAGAACTACTGACCCAAACAGTGAAACTCATGTTTATGAACTGCAGCTGTTAGTCACAGGCTGTAATTGCCCCACCAGATAAAGAAGCTATTTAAGAGAGCAGGTTGCTATAGCTGAAAAGAAACAGAAAATAATCTTTTTGGAAATCACAGGATTGTAACTAAGGGGAATGTCAGGTTTGAGTGTGGAATGGATCTTTGTGTATTTGCTGACTTGGAGACGGACAGGCTGATCTGGCATGAAGACAGTCCAGCCCTGGCTGCTGTTCTGTTTTGCTGGAGAGTAATTGAGGAAGGCTTCCCTGGTGGCTCAGCGGTCAAGAATTCGCCTGCCTGTGCAGGTGATGCGGGTTCGAGCCCTGGGTCGGCAAGATGCTCTGGCAAAAGAAATGGCTACCCACTCTGGTATTCTTACCTGGGAGATCCCATGGACAGAGGAGCCTGGCAGGCTACAGTCCATGGGGTCGCAGGAGACATGACTGAGCAGACACACACACATACACACAGTTGGCTGAGGATCCCTTTTCCAAGTCCAAGTATGTGGGGGCTTCCACAGCTAGAATCCCTCCAGCCTACCCACGTCTGATTCTGATACCCGGAATTCTGCCTCTTGTCCCACCCCCATCACCTGTCTGACTTGCCAAGTCAGCTGGTAACACCTGTGATCAGAGCACTGGCCTTTATCAGTGCACTCTCGCCCCCTGCCCCTCCCATCCCACCTCTGCACAGAATACCTGAGGTGGTCTTAAAATAAACCATTAGACATTTCACGAGACATCCCTCCCTACCTTCATTGCCAAACTTCTGAAAAGCTGATACATTTCGAAAGGGCATTTTGAGTAAAAGATGTGAGATTTGCTATTTAAATTGTTTAGTGAAGTTAAGGAATAATTTTGAAGTTTAGATTTTCATGTATCAAGTTTGCACCCAGTGGAACATATACCTGCAAAGAAAATTCTGTTTCTTGATTACCAAGTAAGTATCAAGTTGGAAGAATTTTGAGGAATCAAGTATAATCCTAGGATGGTGGCTGATACAAAAAATTTCATGAAAACTCAGATTAAAAGTTAATTATGTGCTGAAAATTGAAATCTAAATGCTCATCCAAATATATATAATTATAAATTATTATATATCCATTCAGAAGCTTGAGATTTATTGCCATAGAAAGGTGCCTACATATACCAAGTTTTAAAAAATTGGTTATAAATGAACAAGTAGAATCGGATCCTATTTTTTAAGAGGCATTGGGAAAGACATACGGTTTTCTCCCTTTATCCAAGGCGGTTACAGTTTAGGACTCCCAGTTGGATGCCTGAAACTGTGGATAGTACTGGATCCCAGATATACTTTTTTTTTCTGTACATACAAACCAGTGGTAAAGTTTAATTTATAAATATATAAGGTACAGTAATACATTAAGGACAATAATAATAAAATACAATAATTATAACAATGCATCCATGCTAAGTCACTTCAATCGTGTCCAACTCTTTGCAACACTATGGACTATAACCCGCCAGGTTCCTCTGTCCATGAGATTCTCCAGGCAAGAATACTGGAGTGGATTGCCGTGCCGTCCTTCAGGGGATCTTCCCAACCCAGGGATCCAGCCCTTGATACATCTCCTGCATTGGCAGGAGGGTTCTTTACCACTAGAGCCATCTGGGAAGCCCCAATTATAAGAACACACTGTAAAAAAAAATATACGTGAATGGTCTCTCTCTCTCAAAATATCCTAGTGTACAAATTTAATGCTTTTTCCATCTTAACTCAGCACTCTCACTCACTATGGCCCTAAGTTTTTCAGTTAGAGGTGCAACAGCAAAACTAACATAAATTTCTTTTTCCTTCGTCACAATTCCATGGATAGAAAACTTGTTCTTACCATTGATCTGAGCAACTTCAGCATGGTAAAGATTTTTTTCCATTACTTATTAAATCTAGAACTTTCACCTTTTCACTTTGAAGGAAGCACTTTATCACTTTACTCTGGCATGTCCAAATTGCCAGCATCACTACACTAATGAGCTTTGAGGTCATTATTAACTAGTAGGGGTTCCTTGAACATAAGCACTGTGATGCCTGACTGTTGGACTGATAACCAAGATGCCTACTATGTGACTAAAGAGCAAGATTTCACGGACACAGAGATAATTCTCATCCAGGGCATGTCCGAGCTCTGGGCCCAGTTTTATCAGGCTACACAGAGTTTAAGACTTATAAATTGTTTATTTCTGGAATTTCCCACTAATATTTTTGGTATGTGGTTGACTATGAGTAACATAAATTGTGGGAAGTGAAATCTTGACTAAGCAGGGACTTCTGTATACCAAGAGAATATTGGTAGTAATCTCTGGGTCATTCAGTTATGACAAATTTTTTTTTTTTTTCCTGAGTTTTCCCAAACTAATTGCATTGTGCTTGTACTGCCTTAATAATCAGAAAACAAGAAAGAAAACTAATTCCCAGCAATGGTCATAAGGTGGCGTGTTAAACAGAAGTGTATCTGTAGTTTACAATTTTAATAGTTTTGTAAGTTATAAAAAACTCATAGTTAAAAATATTCAAAAGGGAGAATAAGATGAAAAATAAGACTCTTCTCCTTGCAAATCCTCAGACCCCGCCCCCCACATGTAACTACTGTCAGCAAAAAAATATATATATATAGGAGAAATTGAATAGACAGAGCAGATCTGAAATATGGAAGCTAATGGTAAGAGGCCCCAGACAATCTTGAAGAGAAGCGAATACAACTCACCAGCCACCACCTAGCCCACTCTCAGGACATTCCTTCATGATCATATGCCACTTCACATAAAGGAAATCACCCTCTTTACACTTTGAACACATGGGTTCCTATAGACACTGACACCTAGCCAAGCATGCAAATTAGCATGGATTCTAAATTCCAAATGAATCAAATCAAGTTTGAATGTTGTAGCACATTGGGTAGAGAGTCACAGAAGCAGCAGACCCTGCCCCGGGGTGTGGGGAAGGCTCTTCCTTCTCTCCCACACCCACCACCCACCCCATCCCCCGCCTTGCCCAAATGTGCTTATTTACTAGCTTAATATTTGACACTTTCTCATCCCCGTGTGTGTGTGTGTGTGTGTGTGTGTGTGTGTGTGTGTGTGCTCAGTCGTGTCCCACTCTTTGCCACCCCATGGACTATAGCTGACCAGGGTATTCTGTCCATGGGATTATCCCGGCAAGAATACTGAAAAGTGAAAGTGAAGTCACTCAGTTGTGTCCAACTCTTTTCGACCCCATGGACTGTAGCCTACCATGCTCCTCCATCCATGGGATTTTCCAGGCAAGAGTACTGGAGTGGGATCTTCCCAACCCAGGGATCGAACCTGGATCTCCTGCATTACAGATAGACGCTTTACTGTGGGTTGCCATTTCCTCCTCCAGAACATCTTTAGATGCAGGGACCAAACTCAAGTCTCCTGCACTGGCAGGCAGATTTTTTACCACTGAGCCACCTGGGAAGTCCCACTCTCATTCCCCATGCTTTAGCTTAAATGTCAGTTACTCAGAGAAGAGACAAATGGACTTGGCTAAATTGGTGTCACTCCCCCATACCCTTTATCCTCTCACCATTCCTGATAGTATCCTTGGGAACACCTATCACCATTTGTACTTTGTGACTTTATGTATTTATGCCGGACCCCTATCTCTCCCCTCTCCCCGGGTTGTAAACTTCACAAAAGCAGGGACCCTGTGTGTGTGTTTATGTGTGTTTAACAGCTGACTTTGTTTAGTCAGCTTTCAGTCTATAATAGGCATTTAATAAAACAATGTCAAAAAGATGGAAAATTTTTACAAGTCCATTTTCGAGCTGATATTCTAATTTTATAAATGTTTTAGATAATGGCTGACCCTTAAATGCTAGGTTCATTCATTTCTTCCTTCAGTCAAGCAACAGATTTCTGTTAAGAGCCTGGTATTTGCCAGGCCTTGTGCTAGGTGTTGGAGATAGAGGTGCCCAGCAAGGAAGACAAATCAAAACAGGCAAATACGTCCTAGGGAGACATGAGCGTAATACAGGTTTTAGGGAAGCACTGAGTTAGCAATTTCCTGAGCTTTATGAGAACCACAGCTGATTTTTTTCTTCACTCATGTCACCCTGTGGCATCCATTTAAACTCAACAACTTCATATCCAAAACGTTGATTGGGGTTATCTGTGTATCTGTAAGTTTGTATAGAAAAGATGATAATCAATTTTTTTTAACAGAGACTAAATAGCGTAAGAGAGTGACACCATAGCAGACAAGTGAGAAACCAGACGAATAGTTTTAAAAATGACCTCTGCAAAGTAAGGCTCTATAAAATGCATTCTCTCTCTTTCCTCCATCCTTTCCTCGCTCCCTCCTACTTCCTCTCTCACACACAGTTCAGACACAAGACATGGAGAAGCAAATGTTTTCTGACTCGATGACTTCAGCGGATTAACGCTCCTTTGAAAGTGATATTGCTACAGCCATAACGTGTTTATGTGTAACACAGACATCTTTATGTATAACGCAGACGTGTCTGCACGGGGAACATTAACATCCTGGCCTTGTCATTTAGTGAGGTAGGAAGTTCAGCCTAGAACTCGAGATCCCCAAAGCCTTGGGAAATCTTGATACGGGAGGAGGCAGCGGGAGAGAAGAAGGGAGATTATTTTAAGGGTTATTTCTCTTTTTTTTCTAACCCTCCTGGGCTTAACTCCTACTCTCAAGAAACAATCCTTTGCCAGCACAGCTGGGATGGTTGTCAGGCAGAGGTATCCTGGCTGAGGATAGCAGTCATCCAAAAAGAGAGTCAATTAGAAGATGCTGGTAAATCACAGAGACACTGAAGTGAAAGTTCCATTTTCTAAGAACTTGATGGCAAAATATTTGAGACCTTGACACTCCATCCCCAAAGAAACAAATTAAGAGTATGTTCTCAAGAATGTTCTTTACATATCAAAATATATCCTGGAAATTATCTTTTTACTTTAATACTTTAAAACTATCTTTCTTTGTAAATCATGAAAGTTACCCAGGCTTACTATAGCAAAATCAAACAATTCAAAAGTATATCAAGTAAAAAGTTAAAGTCTAGCCCTCTCCTCTCTCCCAGTACCCAAAGCAGCCCTGTCCCACAGAAATGTAACATGAGCCACACATGCAATTTAAAATTTTGTAGCAGTCACATTGAAAAAGTAAAAAGGAACAGGTGAAATTAGTTTTATATATTTTATTTAACCTAATGTATCCAAATATTATTGCTTCAACATGTAATCAGCAATATCAAATTATTCATGAGCTAAAAATGATTGAGATATTTTCCGTTATTTTTTGTACCAAGTTTTCTTGGTACAAATCTGGTATATGTTTTATACTTATGACTCAATTTGGATACTAAATTTTCATTGAAAAACGACCTAGGATTGAGGTGTCTTAAAATATACAGCTGAAAAAGATTCACGTATCCAAGTTGTTGCAAACACTACAAAGTTTTCCAATAACTGAAGTACCAGATTTTAAGTTAAATCTGAAGTAATTAAAATGAAATAACAATTAAAAATGCGATCCCTCTATTTCACTAGCCACATTTCAAGTACTCAGTAGCCATATGTGTTTGTAACTACCATATTGTAGCACATAGTCCTGTGGGAAACACTGTGAGTTTGGTGTGGAACCTTCTTCACTTTGTCTCCATTCACATATACATAAATGTATAATTTAACACACATATGTATGTTACACATATCTGTATTTAATTTCAGAAAATTGTGCTATATATTTTATTCAATCTATTTTTTCAATTAAAGTTGTATTTTGGATATTTTTCCTTTTCATTACATGAGGATCTGTATTTTTTAAATAATGCTTGTGTAGTAGTTTATTGAATCACTTCCCTACTAAAGGGCACATAAGTTGTTTCTGATGTTTTTTTACATTTATAAATATCTGTGCTTGCCTATTATGCTACTATTTCCATAGGATACATCCCAAGAATTGACTCTTCTGAGCCAAAGGGTATATACATCAAAAAATCTGAACGCTAAAGCCAAATTATCCTCCCAAATGGTTACGCCAAATTTTATCCTACATTTTTGGCTGTCATTTCTTGTCAGCACCTGTAAATACTTGAAATGCCAGAATCATAAAACATGAAAAAGATCTTAGGGATCATCTATTCCAGTCCCTTTATTTTATGTCCCAAGACGATCAAGCCAAAGCTATGGGAAGAGGCCATGTAGCTTATTTGTGGCCAGGCTGGGACCTGAGAAGCTCCTGGGCTCTTGCCTTCTGTCCTGGTCCCGGGAAGCACGGAGAAGCCGGGCAGCACCTTTCCAGGCATCCTCAGGAAGGTCATCTTTCTCCGGCTCCCCGTGCTGTATCATCATCAAACCCATGCTGGCCAGCTCAGCAGGCTTTTCAGTGGAGCGTTGCATTGCGCCTCAGTAAACAAGGAGCAGGAGTCAAAGGACCCTTTCCTTGACATTTGTATCCAAAATTGAATTCAGTCTGCTCAAATGCTCGCTACAATTTCAAGTGTGCCTTTCCTGCCTCCCTTCTGCTAAGCACAGCCAAGTCATAGACTCAGGCAGAAGGAAAGAAAGTGATGGGTGGGGGTGGGGCATGTTTTGTTTCATGCAGAAATAAACTCCACTGGTCAGCAGTTCCTGGCTGGCCAGCTCAGAAACGCTGTCTTTAATAGCAATCACTTTGGGAGGCCAAGGCAGAAGGGTGTGAAGGTCTTTTGCAGGGGAAGGTGTTTCCCTCTAGCCACCCTTAAGCTGGTGGGGCCCTTGAGATGCCTGAGGCATCTTACATGTCAGTAAGATGGGCTTCTCCCGGGGAATCCTACCCTACAGTTCCCTACAACTTTACAGAGCCCATGAACACAGGTGCTGGCCCACAGAATCCTTGCAAAGTAGGCGCCATGCTCGAATGTGCATTGGTGGCAAAGGGCTGGAAAGGATTTCTATTGACTCCAGCTCCAGGATACCTCCCTCTTCCTCATCATTCAGCCCCCAGCCCCATCCCACACCCTGCTCAGCCACCAGGCCCCCTCTCTCCTCTGTCTGTTGCCTACACCCTCAGCTCAACTTCATTACAGACATTAAAAATAAAAAACCCATTTGCTTATGCTAACTCATTTATTTAAAAATCAACTCAGACATCTTAATTCTATTTAATTTTTCTTTCTTTCCTGTCTTATACCCCCACTTCCTACCCAAATATGATGCTTTCTTGACATATGGACACCAAAGAGCCAAAATCCAGATTGATTTTGAAAATAAAAATCCTACTTTTATTATATATGGGCCAAGTAGTTCATACTCCTGCTAAACTTGGAGATGCCTTTTGGTCCTAGTTTTTCTTTTTCTGATGTTTCTTTATTGGAAGAAAGGAAAGAGGCATCACAGTAGGAAAAGATGGAGGGTGGGGAGAGCAGAAAGCAAAATAAGGATTTATTTCATGCTGTTTTAGCAGGCCATTGTAAGGCTTCTAACTTTGTCATGCTTGGCACATCCTTAGCCCCTAAATGCAGTTCATCAACTGACCTTGCTGCTACAATATCTTGACCTCTGCAATATCTCCAAGTCTACACAGTTCTCTTCCTTTTGACCATCTTCACTCTAATTCAGTCTTCCCTCAGTTAGCTCCTATGATATTGTACCCACTCTGGGCTGTTAAGTGTTATGTCTCACACTGTAGGCAGAATGACTGCAAAGGACTTTTAAGCTTCATGTTAACCCCTGTAGGGAATAACGATAACAATCACGAGCAGCATTGTTAAAATTTGTTGAACACTTACTTTGTGTCAGGCACAATTTTTAAAAAATTTTTATTGGGGTATAGTTGGTTCACGATGTTGTGTTTCAGGCATATAGCAAATGAATCTATTTATACACACACACACACACACACTCTATTTTAGATTCTTTTCCCATATAGGTCATTACAGAATATAGAGTAGAGTTCTCTGCTATCCAGAAGTTCCTTTGTTGCTTGCTAAGTCACTTCAGTCGTGTCTGACTCTGTGCGACCCCATAGACGGCAGCCCACCAGGCTCCCCGGTCCCTGGGATTCTCCAGGCAAGAACACTGGAGTGGGTTGCCATTTCCTTCTCCAATGCATGAAAGTGAAAAGTGAAAGTGAAGTCGCTCAGTCATGTCTGACTCTTAGCGAACCCATGGACTGCAGCCTAACGGGCTCCTCCATCCATGGGATTTTCCAAGCAAGCGTACTGGAGTGGGGTGCCATTGCCTTCTCCGCCAGAAGTTCCTTATTAGTTATCTATTTCAGGTACTTTTTTTTAATGCTTAAATATCTGAGTCATTTAATCTTCATAACCTTAGAGGTAAATATGATTATTCTCACTTTAGAGATGAAGAAATTGAAGCACAGAGATGTATGTAATTTGCCCAAGGACAAAACAGTTAAGTGGTGGAACTAGTTTAGGAATCCAATCTGAAAGAATTATCAAGAAATACCCAAAAAAGAGATGCAGATGTATAGAACAGTCTTTTGGGCTCTGTGGGAGAAGGCAAGGGAGGGATGATTTGAGAGAATGGCATTGAAACATGTATATTATCATATGTGAAACAGATCGCCAGTCCAGGTTTGATGCATGAGACAGGGTGCTCAGGGCTGGTGCACTGGGATGACCCAGAGGGAGGGGATGAGGAGAGAGGTGGGAGGCGGGTTCAGGATGGGGAACACATGTACACCCATGGCTGATTCATGTCAATGTATGGCAAAACAGTTACAATATTGTAAAATAATTAGCCTCTAATTAAAATAAATAAATTAAAAAATATACATATTTCCCCCCCCAAAAAAGAAATACCCAGTGATTAATATTTACATACGTGACAATGACAGAAGGGTCACAGGCAGGTGTAAATTTTTATACAGACCCCACAGGATGGCAAGTGAGTTGCATCTCACTGATTGATTGGGAGGAACTGCCTGGGCCGCTGGGTTGAGAAAGATCACAAGGCTACATCTGGACCCAGTGGGAAACTATGAGGGATTAGAGATGTCTGTCCTGGGCCAAGTCATGGCTGGAGTGGGGAGTGCGTTTGTTTCTTTGTGCAAGAAATTACCACAAATTAGTGCCCTAAAACAACACACATTTATTATCTAATAGTCACAGCGATCAGAAATCCCAAGTGTGTTTCCTTAGGCTAAACTCAAGGCATGAGCTGGGCTGTACTCCTTCTGGGGGTTCTTCTCTAGTTGAGAATCTGTTCCTTGCCTTTTTCAGCTTCCAGAGGCTGCCTACATTTCCTGGTTTGTGGTCCAAATCCAAGAATTGCATCACTCTCAGTCTGCTTCTATCCTTACTTCTCTGTGACTCTGCCCTTCTCCTCTGCCTCTGTCGCTTAAAATTTTTTTTTTATTAGTTTATTTGGCTGCGTGAAGTCTTGGTTCCAACACATCAGGATCTTCATTCTTCCTTGTGGCATAGAGGATCTAGTTCCCTGACCCGGGATCAAACACAGGCCCCCTGAATTGAGAGCATGGATTCTTAGCCACTGGACCACTAGGGAAGTCCCCCTCTTTCACTTTTAAAAGGACCCTTGTGATTACATAGGGCTGATCTGGATGATCCGAGATAATCTCCTCATATCAAGATCTTTAATTTCATCATTCTACGAGTCTCTTTTGTCATGTAGGGTAATAGTCAAAGGTGCCAGGCATTAAGCAGTGGCCTTCTTTGGGATGCCATTATCCTGCCTGCAATGGGGAATGATGGCATCTTGTGGTGTGAGTGCTCCCCTGAAACCAGACTCTAGCAGTGTGGGCACAGGAACTTCAGTCTTCTTTGCTTTTATATCTTTCACTTCTATCACAAATATGCAAATCTTTGATGAATGAATGAATGAGCTGATTAAAAAAAATACATAGAATAATAGAGTATCTGTCTTAAGAGTGTGAGGAAATTCTGTTGTTAACATGGAAATTTGGAGGGAACCTTTAAAAAACTTGTATGGGGTCCCACACTTTGGGCAATGCCAAAATTTATGGTGGTAAACTGAGGTTAATATGAAGCAGACCTCAGTGCTGAATGAATTTCTGGATTTACCAGTTGTCTTAATTAGTTGGGCTTGCTGTTGTTCAGTCACTAAATCATGTCCGACTCTTTGAGACCCCATGGACTGCAGCACACCATGCATCCCTGTCCTTCGCTACCTCCCAGAGTTTGCTCAAACTCACGTCCATTGAGTTAATGACACCATCCAACCATCTCATCCTCTGCCTCCCCCTTCTTCTTTTGCTTTCAGTCTTTCCCAGCACCAGAGTCTTTTCCAACGAGTCAGCTCTACACATTAGGTGGCCAAAGTATTAGAGCTTCAACTTCAGCATCAGTCCTTCCAAAGAATACTCAGGGCTGATTTCCTTTAGGATTGACTGGTTTGACCTCCTTGCAGTCCAAGGGACTCGCAAGAGTCTTTTCCAGTTTGGGCTGCTATAACAAGTTACCATAGATTGTGGCTTATAAACAACAGAAACGCATGGCTCACAGTGGTGGAGGCTGGAAGACGGAGATCAGTGTCCGGTTCTGGTGAGAGCCTTCTTCCAGAATGCTGACTTCTCATCGTGTCCTCACATAATGAAAAGACAGCAAGCCAGCTCTCTGGCCTCTCGCTAATCACATCTGTGTGGGCTCTGCCCTCATGACCTACTTACCTCCCAAAGGGTCCACCTCCGAATACCATCACGTTGGGGATTAGGATTTCAACAAAGGAAATTTGGGAGTGGGGGTGGGAGCACAAACATTAAGTCCATAGTGCGAGTCTTTTCTTGACATCGCTATCTTTTAACTGCACCAGGGGACAGAGGTCTGATAAGAACACAAGTGTGCTGCATCCGTTTACTCCTACAGAAGACAGTGGGAAGGAGGGGTGAGTTGCTAGCCTTGCAACAGCTTCATTCTTCCACGAGGAGAATACCTCTCCTTTTCCAGCTGTAGCAGCTGGGATTAGAACAATACCAGCCTGAGTCCCAGATAAAGTCAGGTCTTTCAGGAGCTCTCACTCTGCTCAGGATATAGTTCTAGATTCTCAGCAAAGGTGCCCTGTGCTCTAAGCCTTGCCCTCTTCTCCAGTCTTGTCTCTTATCCTACTCCCCCTACCAGCAATCCAGCCTCCAAGTCCAACTCCTTCTGCCTCAAGGCCTTTTGATGTGCCATTCCCCAATTCTGGAATACTCTTGTTACCTCCTTGTGTCCAATTAATTCCTACATATTCTTAGGCTCAGCCTAAAATTATATCCTGGAAGAAACTTTCTTTAACCCACAAATCTAAATCAGCACCCCTTCCCCACTCAGGTCATAAAACATGGGGTAGTGTCAGAAACTTGGGGCCTGGACTTAACTGCTGTGACCTACTATCCTAGGCCCATCTCTCATTAGCTTGGGCAGGACATGCAGACCTCCATACCTCTGACAGCTTCTACTGCAGAGTATCACCATGAGGATTAAATGAGATAATTCATGTAGAAGGTTTGGAAGACTGTACTATGAGTATAAGCTATTGTCTTCCTTTATAGCAGTTATCCAAATTGTAATTATAAAATCGCTTGTGTTATTATTTGTTTTATATCTGTTTTCCAACATGTAGCAGGTTCTGCAATGGCAAAGTAGTGTCTCTCTTGTCCTCCACTGTACCGGCAGTACCCAGCATGCTGCCTTCCATGCTGAAGGCTCTCAGTAGGTATTTCCTGGATGGATGGGTGTATGGCTGGATGAATGGGTGGATGGGTAGATGGATGGATGGATGGGTGGAAGAACATATTACCTATTCCTGGAGTAGGTCCCATGAAAAAGTATCACTTCGTCAGAAAATAATCAATATAATTAAAGAGCAGATTCTAGGCTGATTAGTAGCTTAAAGTTAGATGCAACACTCACCGTCTCTCCCTTTCTGGGGCCTGTTCTCACCCAGGGCCTTGTGATGCCCATTGCTGGGCAGATTTATGAAACATCTCAACCGACGCTTACATTCCATATGTCACCATTTACACATTCCTGCTGGGGTCAAGGTGGGGAATGGCATGCGTGCTAATAGCTGCATTTCTCACGTGAACTTTCTCATAAACCCTCTTCTCAGCTCATTTTACTGGTACATTATAATATGCTTTTATAAACAAGTTTTCAAAGTCATGAATGAATGCTTCCTAATTTCCATTTTTTTTGAGGACTACAAATCTTGCAAGGACAACTAGAGGTTTCTTAGCTTCACCCTTCCACAGGCCAGAATTCCATCCGAACCATTCTAGAGGCTCTCTAAGGAAATAGGACAACATTTTCCAGTGATTCTAAGCTCTCGCCAGATCCTCCTTCCTTAAGTCTCAAGGATATTACATCTATATGTGTTAATTGTGCACTTCTTACTCTCATTCTGTTTGAAGTCCTAGAAAAAGTGCTCTTTTGCCAGAAAATAGCCAACAAAATCGCCAGATCCAAATAGCCACCGCTGAGCTTGTTGGTCAAGTCGGTGGAAACCTCCCCCGGAATGTTTGCTTCTTGGCAAGGAGGCCAACCAACATCAGTCTTCCTGTGCCTTCATTTTCTTTCTGACCTGAATGGTCAGCCAAGCCCTATCTTTGTTCCATTTGTCAAAACACCATTGTTCTTTCTCCTCCCTGTGGCAGTTTCATTTCTATTGTTAAAAAAAATCAGAAGTCAGAGCAGCCTTGGGTTGACAGACACAGGTCTTGTTGACTGTGCAGTCTGATTTGTGGCCAAGAGCCAGTCTCATCTTTGGTGCTCAACTGACCGTGGAAATCGTCTCATGCTAACCAACTCTGGCTCCATCAGGAGACTACAACCCACAGAAGAATTTCTGTCACCAATTGTTCTGTGCTAGGGGGTCACGATTTATCAGGTGGTGCTTTCTACAACAGGGCAATCTCTTCTTCCAGCTATAATATCCTCATGTAAAACAATAAGATCCTTAAGAATAAAACAGATCATTTTTCTAAGAGAAATGCCTGATAAATCTGCATTTTGGAGCATAGGTGGCCTCAGGTTATTACTGAAGAAATGCACACAGTTCAGTGCTAGCCTCAGCCTTTCTTATTCAACAGCAGTTCTCACGTAAGGCTAGAGTGACTGAGGCCTTTTTAGATGCTGAATAGAAACACTATGATTTTGGATGCTCCCACTACCATGAATTTTTTCTCCTCTTCTCTGAACATTATTTGCCCAGAATATGTATTTTAAAACAGAATTTATAATTCAGTACCTATGTTAGATTGGGTTTTAGATGCTACTTAAGGGGAAAGGGATTTCTATGAAAAAGGGTAAGACAGTTCTTCTGTCTTTATAAATTCTCTTTAAATTGTCATTCTAAAATAATTGTTGGGACAATTTATTTAATAGATAGATTCTTTTAAACAAAGATTATTGGGAATTGAACCGGGAAGCTTGGGGGATTTCTGAAGAGAAGATCCTACCAACCATCAGAGAGAAAAAGCATATTTCATACATGGGCTCAAGAATCAGATGACTTTGGATTCCCCAAAGACAACTTCTAGAAGCTAAAAAGCAAAGAGCAATGCCTTCAAAATCCCAAGGGAAAATGATTTCCAACCTATCATTATTTACCTAGCCAAATATCAGTCAAGAAAAAGCTAGATTTAAATTATTTGCAGACATTCAAGCCCCGTCCAAGTCCATCTCCACCTTTCTTCTCCCTACCCTGAGCCCCTGGAGGCTAACCTGAATTGACTGCATCCACGGGTGGAAAATTCTTCAAGAGATGGGAATACCAGACCACCTGACCTGCCTCTTGAGAAACCTATATGCAGGTCAGGAAGCAACAGTTAGAACTGGACGTGAAACAGACTGGTTCCAAATAGGAAAAGGAGTATGTCAAGGCTGTATATTATCACCCTGCTTATTTAACTTCTATGCAGAGGACATGATGAGAAACACTGGACTGGAAGAATCACAAGCTGGAATCAAGATTGCCGGGAGAAATATCAATAACCTCAGATATACAGATGACACCACCCTTATGGCAGAAAGTGAAGAGGAACTAAAAAACCTCTTGATGAAAGTGAAAGAGGAGAGTGAAAAAGTTGGCTTAAAGCTCAACATTCAGAAAATGAAGATCATGGCATTTGGTTCCATCACTTCATGGGAAATAGATGGGGAAACAGTGGAAACAGTGGCAGACTTTATTCTTTTGAGCTCCAAAATCACCGCAGATGGTGATTGCAGCCATGAAATTCAAAGACGCTCACTCCTTGGAAGGAAAGTTATGACCAACCTAGATAGCATGTTAAAAAGCAGAGACATTAGTTTGCCAACAAAGGTCCGTCTAGTCAAAGCTATGGTTTTTCCAGTGGTCATGTATGGATGTGAGAGTTGGACTGTGAAGAAAGGTGAGCACAGAAGAATTGATGCTTTTGAATTGTGGTGTTGGAGAAGACTCCTGAGAGTTGCTTGGACTGCAAGGAGATCCAACCAGTCCATTCTGAAGGAGATCAGTCCTGGGTGTTCTTTGGAAGGAATGATGCTAAAGCTGAAACTCCAGTACTTTGGCCACCTCATGCAAAGAGTTGACTCATTGGAAAAGACTCTGATGCTGGGAGGGATTGGGGGCAGGAGGAGAAGGGGACAACAGAGGATGAGATGGCTGGATGGCATCACCGACTCGATGGACGTGAGTTTGAGTGAACTCCGGGAGTTGGTGATGGATAGGGAGGCATGGCATGCTGCGATTCATGGGGTCGCAAAGAGTCGGACACGACTGAGCGACTGAACTGAATTGAACGGGCTCTCTTACCTTCCATTTCTCATAGGATTTGGTCAATCGAAAGTCCTCGCAGAGCTTGGAGGGAGAAAGATGAGATCAGGTTTTCTGTCCCCCGCTCCTTCCCTGCCAAGTCAGCTCAGGTTGGCTTCCTTACCCAAGGCCAGGGTTCATGAAAGGTGGGCCTCTCCACTCTTTGCAACAACTTCAGTTTCTCTGGGTTCGAGGAACCACTCTCTTTGCTTGCCGCCGTCCTCAGCCCCAGGGGATGGGAACAGGATCCCTGCAGTGACTACGGTTGGGATGTTTCCCTGCCCCTGTTGGTTTGCCTTTAACCCTGCCCATACCTTCTTAAATAGACTCTTCATTAGACATTCCTCAATTACCCCATGGGAGTGTGCCCTGTTTCCTGAAGGACCCCAACCTACGCAGTTGCCTGGATGACAGTAGATGGTTTCCCTCATTGCTTGAAGGCAGTATATTTGCAATGAAAGGCTTCAGCATCATGTCAACCTGGATATGTATTCCAGCTCTGCCATCCTGTACCTGTGGGACTTTGGACAAGTGACAAGCTCTCCATGCCTCATAGATAAAATGGGGATGTTTATGTGACTTACCTCCCAGTTTCTATGAGGATCGAATGAAACAACCTAGGAAAAAATGTATTGCAGTGCCAGTCATTTAATGAGGACTTCCCAGGTGGCACTAGGGTAAGGAGCCCACCTGCCAATACAGGAGACGTAAGAGAAGTGGGTTTGACCCCTGGGATGGGAAGATTGCCCAGAGGAGGGCATGGCACCCCACTCCAGGATGCTTGCCTGGAGAATCCTATGGACAGAGGAGCCTGGCGGGCTACAGCCCATGGGGTCGCAGAGTCAGAGACAACTGAAGCGACTTAGCATGCATGCAGGCACAGTAAAAGCAGTTATTATTAATTATTAGCCATGTGCCATGTCTAGCCTGCCAAAGGTTGCCCATACTTCTAAGGGCCAAGTGACCCAAAGGGCAGAGACACCACCCTCATAAGCCTCAAAACCTCCCTTGTGAATCCTGAAGGGATGCCAAAGGAAATGGAACCACACAGGGACCCACATACCCAACCCTGAAGTGTGGTTTGGGTTGAGAGGGCTGCTCTTGCTTTTGGTGAGAGGTGGACTCTGACGGGCAGGGTGGGGCATCCTCTGGCACCTGGCTCCAAGTTCTGCCCACTGTTCCCAGGTCATGACCACAGTGTTCTTTGCCAGAGGTAAAGGGGAAACTGAAACCACGATGTATTTCTCAGCAGAGTTGTGATCTCGAATACCTGGATGAGGGTTCTGGTTGTCTTCCTTTTGAGGGCTTGACTCCCTGCCTGGGATACTTAACCCCTCTCTTCTACCAACGTATGATAACCTCCAGAAAGTCAGTTTTGATGCAGTTCTGTCTTTTAGTGTAATTGCAAGTTCCCAATTTGCCCCTGTGAAGTCATCTTCTTTTTTTAAATTTGTAATATTCCTTTAGTTCAAGACTTGAGGATTGTTTGTGTGAAGGGGAGTGTGGAACGGAGATGAGGTATAAACAGAAGTTGCTTTTTCAGGGGAGGTAAAAATGAGAAAGCCCAGGTCTGTAAATGTCAGAAACGTGCATACGTTTGTGTGCCTGTGTGTAAGCATGCTCGTGTGAATAGCTAAATGTACATACGAGCTTCTGGGTTTCTATAGGTGCATTTTCTTCTTCCTGTGATCACCAGAAATAGCCTAGCTCTGAGATCTTTTGAGAGTCTTCTTGCTGAAAACTTAGGTAGATTCTTCAGTATAGCTGCCGCCTGCCTTATTTAGACAGTATTGGTGTGCACCCACATTTCGCCTCTGCTCCCCATCCATCCTGGCATATGAAAAGTCAAGTCTGGAGAGAGGGAGAGAAACAAAGAGGAAGACAGGAGTGATTCAGCAAAGAAAAAAAAATCAATTTGAGACTCCTTGAAATAGCACATTTCTTGAAATAGCACATCCCTCACAGTACACTGACACTAATTCACGTATGTAACAAAAAGAATTAATTTCAGGGACACAGCCATTGTATGAAGCAGGGTATGCCAGAGTCTGACATAAACAGGAAGTGGGTGGGTCAGACTTTAGTTGACACTGTGTGGTGGAAACAGATTCTGTGGCAAAAATATTTATTTTTACGTTGGCCCATGGATCTTGTCATTATTGGTTAGGACATGAAGTCTGATTCTGAGGATAAACTCTGTGCCAAGCGCTGGTGCTAAAGTGGATCCCTGAGGTTTAACCACTTTACTTCCTTCCAGTATTCAGAAGTTAGACTGTACAGAACGATGACCATTGCCCTGGTTATACAGCCTTCTGGACGGGCAACCGTGGACAACCCAAACTTCCTGGTGTCTATATCCTCATCTTGGGCATGGTGATAATAACTGCTAATTAAAATGGGTGTTATGAGAAAATACAGAGAAGCATGAGAGAGCCTACGCACTTCATAAATGATGGCAGATAATAACTATTATGCAAAGGAGAGGAGGAGGAGGGAAGGAGGAGGGATGGAGAGGGGAAGGAGGTGGAGAACTAATTAAATAAAAAAATCACCCAGAGGGCCATCTGGGGAGCATAAGAGTCATTTTATAGTACCCTTTAAAGAAATCGTGTTCCACATTCTCTTAAATAAGCTTGCTAATTTCCCTGATGGAGCTATTTCTTTGTTTCTAAGCTTCAGCATTTTATTCAGTTGTAATTACACAATATTTCAGGTCTGACATCAAAAAGTGCATCATCTGTTTTTATCTTTCTCAGCCTCATCCACATCCTTAGTGACTGTTGCCAGGTATCCTGGGGTCACCCAAAGTACTTTTATTCCAGAGACCTTGCAAAGTAAGCCAATGCAGCAATTTAGAAAGCTCTTGCTTGTGGACAAAAATACATTAAAACAACCAAGGGAGTGATTACTCTTCGGGATAATTATTTTTAATGCCTTACTAAACACGTTTGCAATGCTTTTCAGGTCCTTTGGGATTCAAATTAGAAGAAAATCTTTTTTGTTTGTTTGTTTTATTTTGATGTGTATCTTGGAACTTGATCTTCGATCCACGGTAAATGTCTGTGATGTTTGCATATTGTGTAACAATCAACCCTCCCACCGCCGCTCCTTGCTTCCAAATGCTATCAGGATTTCATCAGCTTTGAATAGGCAACAATATCAAAATACACGGTGGAGAGACTTAATGGTTTCTTTGTGGCTTCCTGGTTATCTTCCTTTGACTATGCTACCAAATGCAACTCTGAAAGAGGCTTGTTGTGCTTTGGCATTTGATCAGCCACTCACTTCAATTCAGTTCCAAACCAGAAGAGCTCCCCCTTGGGGTATCTTTGTTTCTAAACCTGTATGAGGCATCATTGACTACATTTAAGTGAAAAGATGCTGTCAGCATATTAGGTATCTTGTCAAGTCCTCCTTAAAGTACAATGATGCTTTCCTAACTTTAATAATACTGTGGTTAGCTAATTATGTCACAGGCCACTAGAGGCCCTCTCTCTAAAACCCAACAAAGTGCCCTTTAGTCTCCCTGATCACCATACTGAGGAGTTTAACAGAATTCTTGGACTTGATCTAAGTGAGACCTGTTACAAGGAGACTTCTTATAGTACAAATTCCACATCCTGCCTCCACTGTGATTGAGTCCTACAGCATAGCCAGTGAGCAAGTTGAGAGCAAGAACTGTGTCTTGCCAGTTCAGTTGCTGGGCCCATAACAGGCACACAGTAAGTGTGGATGAGTGGATAATAAATAATACGTGTTAATCGCTCACTCGGGGCCAACTCCTTGTGACCCTATGGACTGTAGCCTGCCAGTCCCCTCTGTCCATGGAATTTTCCAGGCAAGCATACTGGAGTGGATTGTCATTTCCTACTGTGAGGGATCTTCCCGACCCAGGGATTGAACCCATGTCTCTTGGGTCTCCTGCATTGGCAGACAGATTATTTACTACCGCAACACCTGGGAAGCCCTGGATGAGTGAATGCTATTATACAAAGATGGTTCTCATCCACCACCAGCTTGGCCTTGGGGACAGCTCTACCACTACTTAGCTGTGTAATCTTGGGTTAATTATGTAATGTCTTATCTGAAAAATAAGGGGTAGGGCTAGAAGCTTTTTAAAGTTCCTTGCAGCTGGAACCTGCCGCAAACTGCTGCTTTACCACAGAGAGAATTTATCTTCCATATCCTGTATGCAATGAGTGGTACCTGGTAAGGCACCATATTGAGTTAGGAAAAGGACATGGTGAAAAACTTCTTAGTAGGTGATATTTAGATTCCTCTTGCCCCAAATGATTACTTAAAGCACGTGCAACATGAAAAAGTCCAGCTGTCTCAAATATTCTCATCTTTTGAAAACGGTTCTGTTGATAGACTCCACAAGGTAACTGAAGTCTCTACGGAGTTCTCCATGCACGTAACCTATCTGAGAGGAGCAGGTGAATTTTTTTTTTCTTTTTTAAATCCAGCCTCAAACAGAGATGATCAAGGAGCAGTTATGGCATTAATAGATCCACTTTAGATCTATCTGTGATAGACATAATTAGAACTGTGTTTAGCAAATACAACTGCCTTGAGGAGATGGGGCTAAATTGACCTAACAGATGTTCATGCTTCTCCAATAATAATAATGATACACTGTGTTTATTTGGACAACGATGAAACTGTTCCTGCTGACTTCAAGGTCCCAGTGCAAAATCCTGGATTCAGATCCTGTGGATTTATCACACCCACCGGAGGACACTGGCTCTCTAAACCTCTGAATGGATTATCCTCTTCCATTAGAGTGGGCTCATCCTTTCCAAAAGATAACATCTTGTTTCTCTGGCCTGAATTTCCCTTGACTTCTTTCAAAATACAATTTGTGAAAACAATGTGTGAGAACACATGACAATGGGAAGTACTCAGTGGGAATACTGCAATAAACATGTCAGGTGTATAAACTAGCTGATACTATTTATTTGGTCCTTAAGAAGAAAGTACTGGGATAGGATAAACTGCAATCATTTTTCAACATCTTAGATTTCTCCAATAACGCATATATGTTGGCAGACCTTAGCAGATCATGTTAATTTATTTGCAAGTCATCAAAGGAAAGAATAAAATATATGACTTCAGGCAAATGAATGGACTGGAAAACCAAATTTGGGGAACATCTATATTTTCTTACGCCAGAAATAAACATGTCGACACGGTAAGGAGGGTTTTGTCCCACTCCTGGCTGAACTTTTGAGGGCTGAGATGGCTAATATCGAGGGGCCCAGCTTTGTGGTCTTTTCTCACAAATTGCTCCACGATTTAAGAAAAGGACAATCTGCAGCGTGACACAGCAAACGAGGTCAGAATAGTATTTCTTAATGGCGATTCCTGCAGTGTTCTATTAATTACAGCAGCGGTTCAGAATTTTCTGTGCCTTGATGGGTTGTATTTTTAATAAACAGGCACCCATTTTAAAAAATTTAATGTGATATAAAACTGAGTTCCAAGGAATCTCTAATATGTAAATGATGAAAAATGATGTGGGGGAGAAGCAGCAGACATGTGCCTATCTATATATACACCATACACCCGTGTCCAAAAGATGATCTTCGTGAACATAAAAGTTTATGCTGCCTCTGATTTGTGTGGCTTTTAAAATGCACTCGCAATATTTAGGGATCTTGGAGCATAACATTAGAATAGAAACTCTTTGCCCTAAATTTGCATGTACTCTCTGGCTTTCTCTTACTTGCTCCACATGGATTCTCTCTCTTTTCTAGCCAAATCAGTGTACCCACAATTCCCTTTGTAGATGGCATCTCTACAACATGGCTCAACTCGCAACATTCTTACCTGCCTATTTCTATTGCCACCATTTCCTGAATCTGGGGACAGGGATCCTCCAGCTCCTCTGGGGTAGGGTGGGGTGGGGTACTCTAGTTCAAGGCCCGCTCCTCTACGAAGAATTTTCCTTTCTATCCCAGCTAGAAATAACGATCTCTTCTACTGATAATATTCTAGGGCAGGATTTCTCAACCTCAGCACTTACTATTTCAGGCTAAATAATTTTTTGTCGCGGGGGGAATGCTCTGTGCATTTAAGAATGTTCACTAGCATCCCTGGCAGCTACCCACTAGATGCCAGTGGCATCCACCTTCCTACTCCCACAGAGTTGTAACAATCACAGATGTCTCTAGACACTGCCAACTGTCCTTTCCCCTCAGCCTAACCCCCGGCGGGGGGCAAATCACCTCAGTTAACCACTGCCCTACAGTTCTTCCCAAATCAGATCACTGATTCTGGAGAACAATGATCAGGTCCTTAGCAGTACTTTAGTTCATGTTCTAAGTTATGTGATGATTAATGAATAAAAGATGTTTTTAAAAATTATCAGTGGGAGTTTCTAAAAATTAACACTAGGTTAATTTGAATCAAGTTAGATATCAGAAAATTTTAATAGGAGTATATATTATTGCCTTGTCCCTCTTAGAAAAATCTTTATAGAACTATAATTTTAATACCACACTATTGAGTTGAAATGAGAAGCCACAAGTTAGAGACTGTCTCTGCAACTTTAGAAACATTATTGTTGAAATTATTAACCATTGCTGATGACTCTTACAGAAAATTCAGTGATATAAGTTCCTCTTAAATAATAAGCTCCTTTTGTTGCTAAAAAAGTTGGTCTCTTCTGAAAAACTGGGTTTCTTCCTTCTATTGCATTAAGAGAGATATGTAACTAGTTTTATTTTCCCTTTTTGAGTTGGCTGTCAGGAAGCTCAGAGCTAAGATTTATGTTCAATTACAGTAGCTATTCTCATTCTTTCATTTCTAACATCAATCCAATCTTTCCTTCTCACTAGCTCCACTTAACTCTTATCTTTCACCTTTGCTCTAACAGCTTTCTTAAATCCATCTTTATTATAAAATAAAATTTTAAGCAAGTGGAGTCCTTATCACTTACCATCAAAACCAGGATGCTTTTGGAAGTAAAGGGAAAATAATAACTAAGCTGGGACAACAGCTTAAACTGAAGCTGCCCTGGGCAAAATCAAAATGTGATGTCACTCTAGAAACACATAATAAATAGATAACAGCAATTACTCCATTCCCAGATTGGGGATAATTAAAGATAAACATGTGCCCTAAATAGAAAGTCAAAGCTATGTGCTTCTTTCTTATTTATCATGTGTCAATCTGTTGATTAGAGTTTAACATTTATTATCCCTTGGGAAATGTTGTAATTAGCCTCTATATTAGTAGAGGGAAAAAAATTTAGGCATTCTTAATCTATTTAATGTCTACAAAAGGGAAGAGGGGGATCCTTCAGATCTGGAACAGTGATCACAACAGAAGTTTCATCTGTTCGTGACTTATGGAGACTTGGAATTAAATGCACTATTGACCAGTATCAGATTTCTAATGACTCTATCTTGTTTTTCCTAAGCAACTTCTCATAAACTTTTATAATATCTTGAGCAGCCCAGCTAATACTATGTTCAAGCCTGTTTATAGAACTATTAATAAATGCTGTGTGGTAACTCCAGGAAGACAGTCAAACTGCTTTTTCTCTCCACTGGCTGAAAACAGTTTCCTGCTTATTTTGAAAAAGCATGGGATGATCAACATCTTTGATATATGTTAGATATTCTGCAAAGATCCCAGTGGAACCAGATAAAATTCTAATTTTTATCCTAAAGATCTCATAGTCAAAAAGGAAACACTGTCAATGCCTTGACTGCAAAGTCTTTCACAAATGAAAGAGTGAGATATCTATGCAGCCCCAGGTAGTTTAAAAGAAGATAGGAATTTGTTTCTGTGTGAATGCTCATAGAGAAGACGAAAGTCACCCAAAGTCTACAGAAAACAAGTAGCAGAGGAGGACTTAAGCCCCAGCCATCTTATCCGTAAGCCAGATTCTTTATACTAGTTTGTGCTTCCAGGGAAGAAGCTACTGCTGTGAAAGCATAAGGCTCACCTCTGAGCCTGTGAAAATGACCAGAGAAGGGTAACAATAACAGTACCAGCAGCATCCGCATAGCACACACTCTCTGCCAAGTATTGTGTACACGTATCTCATTGAGTTCTCACAACAAACACAAGAGAAAGGCTCACTTTACAAATGAAGAAAAACATGAGAGCAAATGATGGGCCCCAGTGCTTCCAAGAGTATTCCTTTCCCTGTTAGTTCTCATGTTACAGATCACCCTGATAGTTCTGTGCATTGCCTAGCACTTCACGGTTTTCAGATCACCCTGCATACTCTATTTCATTGTTTTCACCATCCTCCTTTTCCAGATAAGGGTACTGACAAATCAAGAGCCTAAGTTATTTCTCCAAGGCCATGGTCATTGGCAGAGACAGGATTTGAGTCCAGGTTTTCTTGTAGCTAGCCTGGGATTCTTTATTCTGGACCTGGCTACATACCTGAAATGTGACTACAAGAAGGCAATCCTAAACTTTTCAAGCTGACTTTAGCCTTAAGCCTTCTGTACTGAAAGGAGAGAAGTTGATTTTGAAGGAAAGTTACATATTTCTCGTTTCAGGGCCCAGATGTAGGGCACAATGATTTCAATTTACTTTAAGGTGGCAACATCCTTGCTTGAGATCAGACTCTTAAGCAAAGGGCTTCCCTTCCTGGCCTTCTCCCTGATCCAACAAGACCAAAAATTGCTACCTTTTCTTAACTCACACCAACACCAGCTCTAAGTCTAGAACTCATTAGTTCTTCATAGTTAGAAGCAAAAGGCAAAGCAAAAGAAAACCAGACTGTATGTTAATATAGATAACAGCCACCATTTATGGAGTGCTTCCTATGGGCTAAAAAGTTTACACGCCTTATCTCATCTGGTTCTCACAACTTGAATAGGTATTGTTATTTTTACCTTTGAAAAGGAGAAAGTCAAGTTTTTCAGAGTTTCAGTACCTTTCAGTCCCTCAGCTAGCGCTGACAATTTTAATGCAGCTCCACCTAAACAGCTACCTGACTGATTCCGCAAAGTCCAGCCGCCTGGTAGGCAGAAACTTATCTAGACCAAGTATTCCAAATCCTTCAGAATCTCCCTGTGTCTTGGCAATAGGGTGGGATACTTACTAAGCACATTAAAATACGGCAGTGTGGGTAGAGGGCAGAATGAAGGGAGAGTGATTTGGTGCTGCCATCCCCAGGCCTCCTCGTTCCTCATAGCAGTTATCACGATATGAAAGCACGTGACTTGCAGCTTGGCTGTCATTCCTACTGGAATGTAAGATCCATGGGAGCAAGGCAGACCTTGTCCCCACATTGCTTTAGTCTCAGTCCCTGCTACAATGCCTGTCATATAAGATGTGCCAATGAATAGCTGCTGTGTGGTGAAAAAATGAATAGAAATGAAAGGATAAGGATGCCCCTGCTGGAGATAAAGGGGAGATTATTCCTTTTTTCTGGTTGACTCCATGATTTAAAAAAAAAAGCTTCAGAGCAATCATTCTGAAAACAAAACAACAACAAAATGCCCTGCTTTGCCAAGATTTACAGAGAGCCTTGGTTATGGGTTTTTCAAGCCACTGCTCCTTAAACATTTTATCGATTTTTGTCTTGGGTATACCTCTGCTAGGAATTCTGGCAATTCCCTTCCCTCGCTCCCCCACACCTCTTCTCCCAGTCGACCTCTAGTGAACACACATCCTTCTCCTGCTGACCAGCTGCATATCCGGGTTTGCAGACGAAGGCCCAGGTGGCTCTGCACTAATGGCTCATCCGTTATCTGTATAAAGAGCCAGTGCCTTTCTGAGCAGTTTTTTTTTTTTTTGAAGCTAAACATTCTATAGAAAGCAACGTCTTTTGTTCTTTATCTCTTCTTTCCTTACTCCTGTGCTTCTGATCAAATATATCCTTAAAAAGAAAAAACGTCTTTTTTGAATATTCCAAATGCAAACTGTTCAGATTTTTCCTTCCTGTCACACATCTTGAGCACCACAGTGCTAACAGGCTTCTCTAAAGAATATTCCCTTCGTGCCCTGCCATGGCCCCCATATTCCTTGCTTAACATTTGGATATTTTTACAACGTATTCAGTTTGAAAGATAATACCGATACCTTGTTTTATATGAACATTTATACACCAGGACCCTGGCGAGGGACTGAGTTCATTGGGATATTTTATGGCTTAATTCATCTGAATGATTTATATCTCGTTTTGTCTAAGTATTTGTGCTAATAAATTTAACAGATTCCCCCTTACTGCCTGGTCCTTCGTTTTCTTCAGGGGGTCAAAGTGAGAGGAAAATAAAGCAGCGTGTTACTAAAGAAAGAAGGAAGAAATTGGCACAACTGATTTAGAACACAAATAAAATTACAACACAAATAACATCTCTGATTACAGTTAAGGTGGGGCAACTAAAAAAAGAATCCTAGATTCAGATAGATTTCCGTAATTAAGCTATTTCTCAAAGGCAGAATCACAAAAGTGACAGAATATTTAGCAAGCTAATTTACTAAGGAAAGTTTTGTTCCTATATAATTAAATCCAACATTGAGGGAAAACTGACAACTATTAAAATCGAGTGCAGCCTGGAGATGGAAAGGGGATAAGATAAAATCCAATCTATAAAATATATTCCATTATCTTTTATAGGTTAAAAGAAATTCTTGGAAAGAATCTTCTAAGATGAGAAGATTTTAAGATTGTGTGAGGATATTTTTTTTTTACAGGTGCAGAGTAAGTTTGGGGTTTTTTTTTTTTTCCTCTTGGTCTTTTTTCTTTTCCCCATTTTTTTTTTTTTTTCTCCTGTTGTTTGCAAAGTTGAATCTGGGGTCAGGAGTTCTAATTGTAACCTCAGACTGGAATTCCAGATGGTGCGCTCAGGACTAGAAGCAACTCTCAGCTCATCAATTTCATAGGCCTGCGTATCTGCTCTGGCCACGGCCCGGCCTCCATCCCCACTGTGGCATTAATGCAGAACAAATTGAGACATATCCTCTATATAATTAGTTCCAGAATTTAAAAAGATTTACGGTATAATAATAGAGGCAGCGCTGCGGAATCCTCTCATTGGGGACCCTCTCGCGGTGGCATCAGAACAGACGGGTAACCCTGAGCGCTTTAGACACTGCGAGCCGGGGGTGGAGGAAAGGGGAGTTTGCTCTGCGTACCCGGTAGCGCGCACCGGTCCTGGGACCCCAAATCAACTGAGTCTGAACTGGAGATGGTGGATTGGCCAAAAAGTCCAGTTAATTTTCAAATGAACGGAGGAAGCCGGGGGGTAGACAATAACAAAAGCCCTTCTCTTTTTTCTTTTTTTCAATTTAGATAAATGAAGCTGGGATTTCCACCGCCGGCGCGGGGATGGAAACCAGCCTAAGCGCCTGCCGCGGCCTGGGGTAGGCAGACTGCTAAGAGCTGGAGTCGGCGGGGAGGAGAGGAGCAGCGGTCAGACGCGTGGAGCTCTGGCACTGGCCTCTGCGCGAGGCGCTAAAATCGAGCGCTGGTTCCTCCCGCGCAGCCCACCACTCATTTTTGCTGTTTGCGGCCCCGGGCGCGGGCAGGCGGCCCCAGCCCTTGACAGATCGCAGCGACTCGGTGTGTTTATTCAGTTGTCGGCGGCCGCGGGGGTGACGCCCGGAGCGCGGCTCCGGAGTACGGTCTGGTCCCTGGGGCCGCGGCTGCAGGGCCAGGCTGGGCGCTTGGTCAGATCCAGTTGACAGCGCCGGGGTCAGAGTGGGGGTGGGGGTAGGGATGGGAGTTAGAAGACCTCCCTCCCCCTCCCACTCAGCCTCGATTTTAAAATCTTGGAATAATTAAACCCCTTCCAGGCCAGGATGAACGTTACCAATGACACCAAAGCCACGTAGGTTTCCAGCATCTCCTTTCCTTTACTCCCCATTCCATTAGCTCTAAAGAGGCAGAGGGTGGTGGGTTAAGTTCTGAGAGGAACCTGGGTTCCAGCTCGGTTTTGCCACTAATTTGTTCAATGTCCTTGGACAATAATAACAAGAAACTGTAATGTTCATCGAGGACGTAGGCCAACACTGTTTTCTGTCTACTCCTGAAGACCCCTTGAGGGTGGGTACTGTTAACTCATTATTCCATGTGACCACTAAGGAAACCGAGGCTCCCAGCGGCTACAGACCGCGTCTATGATCCTCAAGCTGCTGGTTACCTGGTGGGGAGCTGCGATCCCTTTCTCTGTTCACCAATCCCTTGCTCTGCACGCCACTGCACGCCACAGCTGCCTCTCCTCCCTCTGCCTGGGCCTCAGTTTCCTTTTCTGTAGAACAGGAGTTGAATTTCTAGCTCTGCCAATCGGTGGTTCAGACCACATCCTCTGCCAGAGGTCTCCTCGCTATCTGGGGTTGGGAAGGTGTGTGAGAGAAAGAAGTGGCCAGGTCTCCGCAGCCCTCAGATCCCTGGGACCTTGGGCGGGTCTCGAGCTGCTGGAGATGCCGCCGATTGCCCTACCTGCTGGGGAGGGCAGAGGCTGGACCTTCTTTCCCACCAGACTGCTTGCCCAGCTCAGGGCACGGAGGCTAGCCCAGCGGGCGCGTCCGCCTGGGGAACCGCCGAGCGCCCGCTGAGAACGTTGTCTAGCGGAGGGAGAAGTGGAGAGCGTAGGGCACCGGCTGAGCGCAATAGTTTGCGGGTTTCCCAGAGTTGGCTCCGGGGCGCCTGGGCTCAGGGCACGGACGCGGGCGAGGCCGAGGGACCTTCGAAGACCTCATCTCGGGGGAGGCTGCGGCTTCGGATGCACAGCACTTATTTCTCTGCGCTGTGGGTTGCAGGGGACTCCTCCCACCGCTTCGGACTACAAGGTCGGGGCGAGGGGGTACCCCAGAGTCGAAATGGGGATCGCATCACTGCTTTTCCCTCCCTCAAGAATTTTCAGGCAACAAGTAGAGTCCTAAATTTCCTAGCCCCCCCTCCCCTTCCTTTCACCACACCCCCAGGCAAAAACTTTTTTTTCCCCCCTTAGAGAGTTAAGCGCCCTTGCTCTCTCTAGGATTCAAAACCACAAAAGGTCACAATCAAGCCACCCTTCTCCAAATACCCCCAACAAACTGCAAAGAAGGATAAAAAAAGAAATAATCTCAAGCTTTCCCGTTTAGAAGTGGAAATCCCTGGCTTTTCATAAATGGCTCGCTTTCCCTCACAGCACTAGAGCGAGTCCTCCTGAAGAAAAAACGACTTCGAAGTATAAGTAAGAGCGAAGGGTGTGAGACAGAGGTTTGGGGCGTCCTAGGGGGCAACTTGGCCTGAGAAGTCTTATCGCGAGGGGCCTTTCTCCATCAAAAAGACATAAAGCCCATGTCCTCTGCCCAGCGCTGGAGCCCCGCTCAGGTTTACAGATGCGGCGTGCGGGAGAGGAGTGGGCGGCCCACAACGAGTGTGGACGAGAAGGAGCTGGCCTCGACAGCCTTTTCACTTCTTTAAAAAGAAAAGAAAGAAAAAGCTTCTGAGCGCAAACTTCGAAAAGTCAGGCACCAAAGTCGCGCAGAAAGGTGTCTATCACTGCGAACGTGGTCCGGCCATCAAATGGGTAGCGCCTGTTCCCGACCTTTGCCCTCAAGGTTTCCTGCGCCTCCAGGACAAGCGACCTCCAGAGGAAGGACCTGTACTTAGCGTGTAGGTGCCACACACGCTGCGGGTCCGCACCCAGAACTCCTGGCTTTTACTTAGTGCGAATTAATTAAAAGCAAAGCTCCTTGTGAGTAAATCAAGGCTTTAAAAACGCCCAGGTTCTTTATAAAACTGCAACCACCTTGATTGTTGCAGAGAGCTTGGCTGAAAATCTTCGGGCCCCATCCGCGGCCAGTCTCACGTCAGAGGCCAAGCGGCACCCGGCTGCTTCGCGCCCGGCGCTCCTGGCAGTCCCAGGCTGCGCCGTCGCCGCTGCCTCCTGGGCGTTTCCACGCGCCCCTGAAGCGCACTCCAATCCAGGTTCCCGGCGCTTCTAGCCTAGGGTCTCGTTTCCGATAGAAGCCGGCTATTTTAGAAAAACCAACAAAACTAAACAAAACCTCAAACACCTGTTCTGGGGCGCGGGACTCCCAAAGAATGACTAGGTAGAGCCAGGAACCTGATTTGGCTGCGCCAGGCTCTGGGAGCTCCCAACGGTAAGAACCCTGCCTTGGGCCGCTTGAGGTTCTCCGTCCCCTTAACCTGGCTTGTGCCTCTTGGGCAGTCACCGCGCATCCAGAGTGGTACTCCCGACTGGAATGAGCGGAGGCAGAGCTCAGCAGGAGCCGCCCCGGGAGCCAATCTCACCTCCAAGGACTTGTATCCAAACCTTCCTCACCCCCTACCCTCCACATTCGGCGCCAGGATTCTCCAACCGGAATCTGGGCATTTCCCTAAGGGTTTTCTTTCCTCCCAAACTAGCCGCCATTCTGTTTTCCCGGCGTCACCGTCGAAGAGTTAGATACTCCTCACTAGAAAGGGAGACGAAGTGTCGCTGGCACCGATTTCAGGTACGTGGAAACCGCCCTTCTCTGGGCGCAAACCTCACCATGTCACCAGTCAATGGAATTACGCTCCGTTTATTAAATTGATGCAACCTCCAGGTCACCCACCTACGCCTGAGTCTGGCCTCTGGAATCCACAAAAAGCCACCCCGCTCCCCAGTGACTCTGAGATTATGACCACCAGTCCAGTCTGACGGCTCTAGAAGCAAGAGCCGGACTCGCGGGCGCAAAGCAAGGAATCCTCCTTTTTGAAGTCCAGGAAAAGTTCTCTGCAGCTATTCCGAAGTTCCGCCCTCGTGGAGCCCCCTGCCCCTCCCTCCAACCCGCCCTCCCCGATTAACAACCCCATCCCCACCCTCACCACACAGGGATGCAGGGGGGACATTCCCTGCTCACCTGGAGCGGCTCGCCAGTGCCCCGAGGCGCCCACACTCGCGAAGGCCGAGAAGGGGAGGTGGGGGGGAGGCCTGTGTCCCACAGGCCAGCGAAGAGCGCGTGGCGGGTAGGAGAGGAGGGTGTCTCTGAGAGGGACGCTCCCTCTGGCCCGCCCCCCACCCGCACTGCGAGGACGCCCCCAAGGAGTCGCGCGCCCTGCCTGGATCCGCTAGGGCTGCGGTGTGAATGGAGCCGCCGAGACTCCTGACTCCTCCTCCTCCCCCGCCGCCGGCCCCTCTTATTTGAGCTTTGAGAAGCTGGGGGCAGCCAGGCAGCTGGGGTAAGGAGTTCAAGGCAGCGCCCACACTCGGGGGCTCTCGCAACTCGACCGCCTATCCGCTCCCCCCTTCCCTCCCTCCCTCCCACTCATTCACTCACCCACCCACCCAGAGCCCGGACGGCAGCCCAGGAGCCGGGGCCCCGCCGCCTCCTCGCCGCGATCCTGGACTTCCTCCTGCGGCAAGAGCCGGCGTCCACGTGTGCCCCGGAGCCGGCGTCTTCGCACACGCTCCGGCCCGGGCCTGGGTGCCTTCAGCAGCCCCAGCTGCCGGGGATCCGGGGTCCGGAAGGCATCTGGGCCAAGTTAGGCGAGGCGGAGTCGAGCGCCGAGCGTCTGCAAAGCCGGAGGGCCCGCGGAACGTCCGGGGTTGAGTCACAGCAGATGGGCTCCGACGTGCGGGACCTGAACGCGCTGCTGCCGGCCGTACCCTCGCTGGGCGGCGGCGGCGGTTGCGCCCTGCCCGTGAGCGGCGCGGCGCAGTGGGCGCCAGTGCTGGACTTTGCGCCCCCGGGCGCCTCGGCTTACGGGTCCTTGGGCGGCCCTGCGCCGCCGCCGGCTCCGCCGCCACCCCCACCGCCGCCGCCGCCTCACTCCTTCATCAAACAGGAGCCGAGCTGGGGAGGCGCGGAGCCGCACGAGGAGCAGTGCTTGAGCGCCTTCACCGTCCACTTCTCTGGCCAGTTTACCGGCACGGCTGGAGCCTGTCGCTACGGGCCCTTCGGTCCTCCTCCGCCCAGCCAGGCGTCGTCCGGCCAGGCCAGGATGTTCCCCAACGCGCCCTACCTGCCCAGCTGCCTCGAGAGCCAGCCCGCTATTCGCAACCAGGGTAAGCGGGCTGGGGAGCGCCCCCTACACGCGGGGCGGTGGCGGCTGGGCTAGGGGTAGGACAGGGCACTCCCCTGTCCTACCCCTTCCCTGACCACAGCTCTTACCCGGTCACCTCCCCAAGGACTGTGAGGGTAGAGGAAGCCGCAGCTGGGGGAGACAGGAGGCCCGGGGAGAGGAGGAAGTCCACGGCGTGGGTTCCCGACATCCTCCAGGGCGGGGAACCGGACCCTTCGCTTGAGCCGGGAGGTCATCTGGGGGTCCTTGGACCCCAGGAAATTCTCAGATCCCCGTGGGGATGGGAAGCGGGAACCCGTTCAATGCCTGGCTCTACCTCGGGAAGAAGTTTTGTCGCCTAAGGCACCACCAAACTGTCGGCAAGCATTGGCGTTTTAAGACCCTGGATTCGGAGTGGGACCAGCGCGTGGTGAGCAGCCCTTGCTGCGTCTGCCCGCCAAAAATGCCAGGAGCCCCTCTGGCCCTAATGGAGGCACCATAAGTACCTTGGAGCCCTAGGATGAGTAAATGAATGAGCTGGGGACAAAATAGTGGCTTTCCTAGATCCATGTCCCTGTTTGCGTTTGGCTCTAGTGTATAGTAGTGTAGAAGTGGATAGCTCCTGGGTGCCAGGTCAGGTGCGGCCACGCGGGCTCCAGGGCTGGAGGAGAACCCCGTTTATCCGATTCCAAACCCTGCGCGACGGGGTCCTACCACAGGCGATGAAATGAGGCCAGAGCGCCGGCTTCCTTCCAGCCCGCCTCAGGCGCCTCCTAGTCGTTGAACCCGGGTTGTAGCTGGAGAAAGGTTTTTGCAAGACTTGAAAGTTAAAACAAAGAAAGAGAGGTTTATTTTCCGTTTTCAGTCCTCATACAGCAAGGGACACAGCCGTAGGTTTCTCTTCTTGAGCCGTCGCCGGCTTTTTCTCAGGGACCAAAGTAGAATCAATTACGCCGAACTTCTGCATTTTATTTTGTTTATTAGACATATGCGCTGTTGTCAACCTAAACCAGTTCTGGTTGATTCGATGTTTTAGAAAATGCTTTAAAAACGCAGGAGCGGATGCTTTTCCTAGAGCAAAAATTCGCTCGGGCCTAGGACTAGTCTGTTTCTGGAATGCTTCGGTTGGGAGCAGAAGAGTGCGTTCTGTTTGCAGGAGGTTCTGGGGCGCCCAAGGAGCGCGGAAGAAGGGCGATGTTCTTCCCGTCTTCCCGCGCAAGTTCTAAACGCGTATCTTCTTTCGCGCGACCCTATTCACACCCAGCCGAGAGCACCTGGCCCGCCAGAAGCCCTGGCGAAACCGAAACCACCCTCCTCTCTTCGTTCGGGGAATCTGGGATCCATGTCCTCAAACCTCAAACCCACCCATGAGGTCCCTCCACTCTAAGTCTTTCGTAAAGGAAAGCTAGTGTTTGGAACTCATGGAGTATTGGAACAGTTCAGTGAGGATTGCAGTCTCTTGTTCTCTGATCGTAGCACCTCTAATTAGCACGTTGGTGTAACCTTTGGTAAATCTCCAGATCTCAGTTTCTCTATCTTATAAGATGCCCAACCTGATGTCTGACTCTGGTTTGAAGTTCTATGCCACATAAGTCCGACCCCGCCCCCCGCCCCCCCAACCGGGATTCTAAACACAGAAGGCAGCAGCCGCTTAAACTTGGCTGGACCTAAAAGGGCAAGACTGGCAGGCAGGTGTATGAGATAAGTGAGTCTCTGGTTGTGAGCTATTTGAAGACACCTTAGAAACCATTTAAGTACCCCGTGTGCAAAATACCATTATCATTTTGAGTCCATCTAGGTTCTGTAGGGTTTTTGGAACCAGGACTCTTTGGCTTTGGTTGGGTCCTTGTGTCCAAACTTCTACAGGGTCATCTGATGCCCAGAATTCCATCAACTCAAGTCTCAGGGTTGAGACTGTGGGCTTCCTAGCCAGCCAGCACTACACGTAAGGGGAATAAAATCTCAATTCCTCTCTAGAGGATAGGCCTGAAATGTCAAAGAGAAGGGGCTTGGGAGCTGGGGACCACGACTAATAGGTAAAGGAGCCTCCCCCGCCCCAACATCCTGGGAAGTTGCTCAGTAGAGAGGCCACAGACCCAGGCCACAGCCTGTAAGCTGGTTCCTGTCTTTAGGCTTGGGTTTTCTCCTGTGATAAAAACATAAAGGGTCATGCTCGCCCAGTCTCTGTAAGTCACTTGGCAGCTGGGAGTTGGGGTGGAATGTCAGAAGCCACTCATGGCTCAGCCCTGGCGTTGTCAACAAGATTGGGCCCTGAGATTTCAGATTTATTCTCTTGATTTCTGGGCTTCCTGCAGCTCCCCTAGAAATGCAGAGTCTTGGCAGGAGGCGTGAGTTGGGGAAAGCAAGGGCAAGAGTTCCTTCCCCACAGCCCATCAGCTGGCCAAGGCCAGTTCCAGGGGAGAGGAGTCAAGATTCTGGATCCCAGTCTCTAGGCAGGGCAACCTTTAATGGCTCAGGGGAGTAGACAATTGCTGGCACTCTTGCATATCCCCCCACTCCAAGGTATCATACCTCAGTTGGGGTTTTTTCGAGTTTCTTAAATATACTACCTGGTATTCTAATCTTGCTTATAAATACTCATTCAGGAAACATTTATTGAGCACTTATTCTGTGCCAGGCACTGGAGACTGAATGTTAAGAGAGAATGTCTTAGCCTTTGCAAGAAGCTCACAGCCTGACACTGGAGGAAATCTAGACTCTAAGAGATAAGGTGTCCGGGAGATCTCTCTCTGGCAGAACCTGGACTCAAACCCAGACCATTCTAGGTTATTTCAACCTCCGTTTCTGGGGATCTTGGCCCCCCTGTTGAGATGGATTTCCTCTTCTCTGCTGGACGGGCACCGAACCCACTGTAGTCTGTGTGTGACCGTTGGGGAATTTGTCAGGAGGGTGAGGACATGCATTCCCAAACTTAAGTGCGAAGTTTGGGAAGGGAAGAGGAAGACTGCCTGAGAGTCTTGAGCGATTTCCCCAGCCCCTCTGGCGCGCAGAACCCTGTCCCTGGAGGATACCTGGTTATTACTGGGCCACCTAGTGTCACACGGGGACACCAGCACAGCCCTAGGGCCAAGGGCGCCCCCCTCGGGTCGCTTTGGAGAGGGTATTTCGTTGCTAGATAGCCTTCCCCATACGCTGCCGCTGCCACAGCTGCGGAGTCATCATTTTCAGCCCTTGGGGACCACCTTCCTGATTGAGCCTGCTGTGCCCTCCACCCGTCAGCTCCCGCGGGGGCCTGGCCCAGCCAGGCTGTTCCCGGACTCCTCCGCTGCGGCGGGCGGGGGAGAGAAGCGCAGAGCCTGTGTCGCTGCTCCACGCGGTCAAGGTTGCGCTGCTTTGCCGGGCCGAGAGGAACCGTGGGAAAGGCGCTACCTTGGCCGCTCGAGCCTCTCCCTCTAAGGCCTGTAACAATACAAGGAATCTTTGAATAAGCTGTCCCCTTTGGCCGGCAGCTGTCTCTCCTCCGGCCCCTGGCCCCCGGCCCCCGCCTCCGGGCTCTCCGCGCTTGTCTCAGTGCAAGGCCCCGGGACCACGCGCTCTAATCAGTCCCGCATCTGATAAGCTTCTAATTTAAAGGGCCCTCTCCCCTCCTCTATGAGGGCGCTTTTATCGATGTGCACCCCCTCTCCGGAGAGGGGGGGGGGGCTTGGGAGCCTCGCGGGGCGCGGAGTCGAGGCGATCCATGCAGGAGCGGCCTCCCAAAACCCCTTGCCCCTCGCCGCGCACCGATGGTGGCGGGGGGCCGCCTCCGGGGACAGCACGGTGCTCCGGCCACCGGCTAAGGAATGGAGAAGGGTTCATCTAGAGACAACTTCTTTGTCGCTCCTGTTTCTCCTCTTTATTTAAAAAACAGTTCTTTCAAAATTCGGCCTTCCTCCTGTAAAACTGGGCGCTCCGAGCCAAATTTCCCTTGTCAGCTGATTGGTAGGCCTCAAACAGCGCGGCCTCCGTTCCCAAAAGGAAGTGCCTGGAAGCGCCAGCGTGCTCACCCACTCCTGACAGCTAGCGGGCCGGGGGTTATCTTTGCCCACTTAGCAGGCCAGAAATAGAGGCCTCTGGGGTCATGCAAATTGCTAAAGCTGGTGGCTTCTTAAGTTGTCAACCTGTGGCGCCAATTGGTGCGAGAGACTTGTACAATTCGTTTAATAAGACCTGCTCCAACCTTCCCTCCGACTCTTTAACACATCACATTCCCCGAAGTGGACTGTAGAAGCTTGGTTATGGGTTGTTTTTTTTTTTTTTTGCGGGGTGGTAGGGGGGCGTTTAAAAGACGTGGGTATTACCTTTCACTGTTCAATCTAAGTCTTCAGGGACGTTTGTTGTAGAGCCCTGATTATGCCTGGGCCAAGAGTTGGAGAATGGGGGTTGTTTGACTCACCCCACTCCCAAGAATTGAGGAGGGGGCTGGTTGGAGGCTCAGCTCAGTGCAGGAGGCGGGGCCCAGCGAGGGCGGGGTGGGGGGACTGGGTTCAGCCCAGTGGCCCTGCAGGGAGCCGATGTGAGCTTCTGGACTAATATGATTCCTCACTTGGCCAGGACCTCAGTTCAGAGACTACGGAGCCTGCGCACAGGAAAGGACCCCACCATTGGGTTTAGGACTCAGAACTGATCCTAATCTTAGCTGGAGGATGCTTTTCCCCCAGAGGCAGCTACAGTTTTGCAGAAGTCAGTGGGGTAAATATTTTAAGTACTTTGGTGACAGTAATCACAGGAGACTACGTTTTTTTCAACCACCAACACGTGTTCTCCCCGCCCCCCCCCCCTCCACCTTCGAAAAGCTGGGGAAGAATGCCGCGACATTGCCTTCGGTTTCTCGGCAGGGAAACTGAGGCATTGGACCCCGTGCGTACCATGTAGGGAAAGGGAGGTACACTGTCAGACACACTCTGAAACAAACAGGTTTCCCGGCCTGGGACGCGAGGAAGTCGGCCCCTGCAATGATGGTCACAGTCCGATCCTCAGGGCGCGAGCTAGGTCCGAGGAAGGCGCAGGGTCGAGGCCCGCAGGCCCAACTTGAAAGGCCACTTCTTTTTTGCCCCTCACCAGCTTTCCCGAGGGCTTTGGGTGTCAGTGGTGTCGGGTCGCGCAGCCTCAGACAGATAACATTACTCAGTAATTACTCTCCCCCATTTAAAGCCCAGGCCGTTTAACTGGCCCCGAGTAATTAATGAAAGTTGGTGCGCGGGCCTCTGATTTACGGCTCCGAGTCAGCGCCGGGTCAGCCGAGCAGATCCATTTTGGTCGCCCGCCGCTGCCCCTGCGGGAGAACCGAGCTGTTTTGTTTTGGGGGGAGAACGACTTTCTCCGCCGAGCGGCTGAAAGTTTTCATACTGGCGAGGTTCGGTGCAGAAGCCGCGGACGTCGTGAAAGACAAGGGCGTAAATAAATTGGGAAACTCTGGGGAGGTCTGGATTTTACTCGGGAAAGGGCGGGGAGCATGTCCCGAGGTCA